>NC_084762.1:25447373-26093623 GCF_028858725.1 Colius striatus
CATGCTGCAAGAGACATTATGCTGTTGGGTTACTTCTTCATCATCTGGATCTGTCACATATAGGAAATTGCCTGACCCTTTTTGCTTGCACAGGGCATGTTGTTTTCACTTGGATCCTCAGATCATAAGACCTGTATTTCCATATGATAGTCAGAGATCAAAAAGTCCTTGGGGCTTTTCTGGCCGAGGAAGAATATCTTCAGTGAATACTACTTTTAGAGTTCTCTAGCTTCACAAGCAACAAAGTACTTTTGCATACCTTATAGCTTTAGGTAACAACATTCATCTTACATACCACAAGCTATTAAATATCCCACAGATGTGACACATCTTTGTTGCATTATCTATATCATTCACCATAGCCATTAAGTGGATGTAGTCCCGGAGTACTGTTTATGCAAAACAAATTTACCTTGGTTTTGGTATTCACATGATAATCCTTATGTAATAGATACGTATTATTAGACTGACATGTGGCTGTATTGCTACTCTTGGAGCCTTACTGTTTCAGGAGCTAAGCAATTAAATAACTCAGATTCATTAGTAAAATGTTGACACCAAAATCAGATACTCCTACACAACAGATATGTCAGCTGCTTCAGTTCTTATTATCTCCTTGAGTATTTCTGCTCACCACCCTTCCCACAAGTTGTCATTCCTGTTGGTGCAATTAGCTCTTCACATGCTTGAATAGTATATTGTAAATCCCTGAATGTCCACTGTCTCAAAGAATAAAGTGTCCTTTAAGAGAATATTTTCAGTGCTTTACACCTTAAAACCTCTCTGAGATTTATACTTGTGAATATTACATATTTTGCTGCATGATTTTACATTTCCAGAATGAACCAATTTTCTGATTTCTTTGTTATAATAAGCTTGGAGGGGATGAATGTAGAATACATGAAAATCATTTGCTGCCACCAGGATATGTTAATGTCAAGAGTGTTTACATTTTTTAATCATGGAAAATGTTTATATTTAACAGTTACCTGTTAGAGGTTAAATGACTTCATTATTGAACTCAAAAATACAAGCTCATCTCTAAAGACTATTTAAAATAAATGGCAATGATCTCATCATAACTATAAAAATTTAATGATTGTTCAAGAATCAAAAATAAACTTGCTTGGATTTGTTTAAAGCTGAATTTCATCTCTTGTTAAACACTGATGAAGCTGAAAGTGTAATAGACTTTCAAAATGCTGATGTTCAAAATACAGGTGTTCAGTGAAAATTCTAGCACAAGAAAAAGAAACCAATACAGTCAGAGGTATTGTGTCATAGATATTAAGTAGACTAGAAATTAAAAAGGTAAAGATCTTACTTACTTATAAAGATATTGAGCCAATGAAAGAATGCCAGCAAAATAATTTCAAATGTAGCCACGCATGAAAGAGATATATTTTCACATCAAAATTCAAGAATGAGGGTAGTATAAAAACATGTTAAATAGGACAAACATATCTCTTAATATCTTATAGGAATCACTCCTGTTCATGCCATTCAATTTTGTAAATATGCAGTAATGAGGTAAATGCCTTGAGGAACTCCACCCATCAATTGGAATTTTTGTGTGTGTGTGTTCATACAGACTAAACCACATTTTCCTTCCACTGACATCTCAGGTTTTCCTGTGAACTGCTGAACAATATATGATCACTAACTCTTAATAAAATTCTTTGCTGTTTGTAAACTGATTGTCTGCAGTCCTCATTCAATAGTTCTACATTTCAAACCAAAATATCTTGAATAAAAACTTTCCTGAGAAGATGAGTGTTTATTAATTTGGTTAGCCTTCACAGAGCTTTTCATCAGTGCAGCAATTGTGTGATCAAACATTTGAGGGTGGACGTGGCTTAGCTATCAGTGTCTGAATTGTTTTGGTCTTCAAGTTTTCCACAGGTGTAAGCCAAGTCAATATGCATCTCTGTTTTGGGAAAAGTATAGTCTGATTCACAGTAATAGACTTTTAATAAAATGGATTAAAACTTTGTTAAAGTTTATTAATCAACATTTCAACATAATCAACATTTATAGCTTGTTTTCTTTCAGTAGTTTTGAAGTGTTTTAAATAGTATGATAGTTACAAATATGACAAGGTTAGTCAGCATAAGAGGGAAAATCTTCACATGGATAAATACTTATGGGTAAATAAAAGACTAGAAAGGGAGAGAAGCAGTACATTGTCTGTTCTTGCTTTGGAAAAAAGTCACAAAGGAAGCTCTTAAGGGACATAGATGGGAAATCATGTTGTTCAACATATCAATAAATAAGCTGGAAAATGAATCAAACTGTGGTGACAAAGACTGCAGCCTGATTGTAGGGAATTTCAGAATGAGCTCATGAAACTGGAACAAAAAGAGTGGTAAAATTCAATGCAAATAAATGCAAAATGATAAACACAGGAAAATAAAATTCTAACTTCACACATAAAAAGACCATTTCTTCATCGCCCTGGAGAAGTGAGGTTATCATAACCATGTTAACAGCAGGGATAATGATTGATTGGATAGTAAGTGCCATAAAAACATCAGTTCAGTGCTTGGGAGTTGTCAGAAAAGTAAACGAAATGCCAGGATTTTTTTAGAAAAAAATAATAGAAAGCAAACCAGAAAATATTAATATGCCACTGGTATAAATCCATGGTTAGATTACATCTTTAAATGTTGCATTGAGTACTCATTCTCCCATTTCAGACAGCATATAGAGAACTGGAAATGTTTGGAAGAGAGAAACCAGGAGGACTGAAGATATACTATGGTTTCTGTATGAAGAATTGTTGTGGTTTAGGCCCATCAGGGAACAAAAGATCACGATTAGCCTCAAGTACCAAAGACCTGAAAATTGCCAAAGGGCTGGGAGGGTTTAATTGATGCTTATGGTCCAGGACAAAACAGACAAGGCTACTCAGCTTGGGAAAGAAAACAGAAAATAATTTAATCCAACACCAACTAAAGCATAACCATAAAACCCCAAAACATATAAAACGTAAAGCAACACAGAGTGGTACAAGGATGAAGAGTACAACCAGCCCTTTAAGACCACCTTCTCCCCACTCCTCCCCTCTTTCCGGGCTCAGAGCCCTGATCCCAGTGTCTTTACCTCCTCCCCCACTGAACGGCTTAGGGGTACAGAGAATGGGGGTTTCAGTCAGTCTGTTCTCAATGTTTTCTGCCATTTGCCTTTCCTCAGGGCACGCAGGCTCCCTACCAGTCCTCCATGCACCTCCACAGGGTACCTCACATACCTGGTAACTCTGCATGGGCAGCTCCAAAGCATGTTCATCCCAAAGGATGCATCTCATCTCTGCCTCTTGTGTGGTTCTGCTCTGCAGCAGAGGGGTCTCTGGTCTATTGCTCTTCCTTCCTTCCGCCTTCTCTGACTGTGGGGTAAGTGTGGTTGCCTCCATCTTCTATCACTCTTACATCTCCTCCCAAGCACTTCAAATTGCTATCCTTAAATAGTGATTGCAAAAGCGCCACATTGGCCTGGCTGGACCAGCATATTTGAACCTAAGAGCCGGGGGGGGTGGGTGGCATGGGTAGGGTGAGGGTAGAGTCCGAGAACTCTTTACAGGCCTTCAATGCAACCTCTTCCCCCTTCTAAACCATGACAAGAATGAGCAAGAATGTTCGGGACATTACGGTTTGGAGTAGTGACCTGAGAAGACTTATGACAATGATCTGTAGAATTGTGTGTGGCATGGTCAGGCTGGAGAGAGGTCGATGGTTGAAAACCTTGAGAGCAAAACATGAAGAGTACAACAGAATGAGGTTTACATGGAAAGAGTAAATGAGTTGTAGAACTGTTAGCTGAGGAGTAAATGGGAAGAATTCACCACAGAAAAAAATCCACAACTATTTCTGCTTACAAAGTCCCTGAGCTAGGAACAGATGAAAACAAGAAGAGTATTCATTTGCCAGCTGTTATACTTGCATCCAATTTTAACTTCTTTCAAAATAGGGTGCATATTTAGATGGCCTTAGGTCAGATCCAATGTAGAACGCTGTTTCAAGGCATGGAAAAACATTGCGTCATGTTTGAATTAGCTGCAAGGGACGCAGAGATTAGCATTTGACTTACTCTTTTCTTATTCTGTCTAAATAATGAAGCCCAAGCTAGTAATTTTTCAGATAAAATTGTTTAGCCTCAGCAATTTAAAATATCCTTTTTCTTTTACAAAAAAAATATCTTATTGTACCACCTTGAGTTTTGTCCAGCCTTAGATGCCTCTGAGCTATCTGCTCTCTTCAGAACGAATGCTGATTCCTGTGTGCTATAGAGACTTTGTCAGATTTGGCACCTGCTCATGTATCGCTTTTTAGCATGGCAAGAGACTTTCCACAGCTTCCTAAGTTCCCTAAATATGTCCTTAGTAAGCTATTTCTACTTTGTTTGGCTTTGATCCTTCCAAGGAAATAGTGACTTTTGTTTTCTTTCTACCCAGATATAGAGGGTTATTTCCTAGTACTTTAGTTTCAGTAGAAAAAGAGAATGAAGAAACATGGTTAGACCTAAAACTTATTATTTGAAGCAATGTCTAGAGACAAAGGTTAACAATGCCACATACAGTTTTAGCTTAATCTTAACAACTTATTACGACTCTTACTACTCAGCAACTCTCAACTGCAGACCCAATAAGAGCCACCAATTAAGGATGTAGTGTTCACAATAACTCATTTTCTCACAGGATTTCCCTCAGTGCTGGATACTGTTGATGACTTTCTTTCCACAGGTGAAATTTTCTCAGAGTTAGGTTTTGGGGTTAAAACGGTAAACATTTGTAAAATGTCTCTCTAGAGCTTGTTGTCTTAGGTTCTTAACAGTGATTCCTTCTCTGACACGGAAGTGAACTACAGAAATTATGTTGGGAACTACTCCTGAGGCTTGGGCACCTTGCTCAGGGATGCAATTTTCTGAACTCTTCCCTTCCAAAGGACTTCTGAGGCACATGGATTTTATATTCACAGTGCATATACATATACTCTCTTCAGATCATGATTCTGATGTGTGACTAGCTCTACACAGATATCAGCTAGTAGTCATCAGTCCTTACTATTAATGCTGAGTTTGTCAATCTGGACACATTTATGGAGAGAAACACAATCTTAAACTATTATTAGGATGTAATATAACAATGTATTGCATAAAGTCAGGGAATCCTTTATAATTCAAAATCTGATTGCTCTGCTGTTTTGGAGATAATTTTCTCCTGCAAGGAGGAAGACAATGCATATTACGAATTTGCAAATTCTTTCTCCTAAGTAGAGCAAGACTTTAAGCTGGCCAAAGCCCTGAGAGGGACCTCCTAGTCTCTCTCCCTGGAGTGAGCACATCAATGTTTTTTGAGTGTCTAAAAAAACACGACACGAATAAACTAGACTGGGCAAATTCAATAAATGGCAAAGCCACTGATCTACTAGTTGAGGCAAATTAAAGGGAATGGCTGTTGTACCCTTGCCATTTGAGTCTTCTTGCTGGAGCATTTTCTAGTTGAGTAGCTTTAAGAGATTTCCAAGCCTGAATCTGTTGCATACGGGCAGCCCTGAAGAAACCAATCAGCCCTGAAGAGACACCCAATTGTCTTAGCCTCAGAGATGGCAGAGATGGGACAAGTTTCAAGCAATTTCTTACAGAATCTACCACTTCAGCCCCTTCCCTATTGACAGAAATGATTCCATGCAAACCCAGCACATCGCTCTGAGTTCTTTCTGGCTCTTCCTTGACCTAAAGGCCATCACATCTGGCACATTAGTAGCTTTCAGAGACAGAAACATGGGTTTCAAAAGTGAAACAGACAGGAATCTGTATGCAGGTGACCTTCCTTTCTGCTGTTCTGCCACAACCTTTATAAGAAAATAAACATACTGAGTTTATGATGAAACATAAATATTGAGACAGTTCTAGTGTTTCTTATACTCAAAATGAGCCATAAATCAGAAAAGTCAGGAAGGAAAATTTGATATAGATTTTAAAACTGATAGTAGGAGAACATTTTATTTTCAAGGACTGTCAGAGACCTTAAACTACCTTAATAGTAGCTGTTGATATTCTGTTTTTTCTGTGCATGGCTAAAAGCGTGTATGAGTAAAATGAAATAAACTAGAACTACAGATCATAGGCTAGCACACTTAAATCTATGGATAAAAAAACCCTAAAAAAAAAAAAAGGAAAAAAAGGACTGTATCACCAAAGAAAAAATGAACTATTTCTAGTGACATAATTGCTTCTCGCTCTCTGCTCTAGTGAGAAATTTTATTTTTCAACAAAAATATTTGTATATTAATTTTTCCTACTTAGTGTTGAGTTCTTTGGCACAGTATTATAAAACTTTTTCAAGGCTACTAGTATGTGTTACATACACTATTCACAGGCCCTTCAAAATTCAAAGAAGAATATATACACTGGCTTTTGACAGAAAAAAAAAAACTTTTGGAGCTCTATAGCTCTATTGGAGCTATTATAACCTATGAATGTCCAACTTTCTAGGGGTTTCTCTAACCAGCAGATCTTTGACTGCTGTTGTCTTTATTGTTGATAGGCTAGAGAGACACTACAAACTGTCATAGATGTGTTTTTATTTTAACTGTATTTATGTCTTGATTGGACCTCTTGTATATGTTGTCTCTACCTGTTTAGATAGGTGCAATTATAGAGGAGCCATCACAACGTATATACTGGAAGCTTGACAAGGAGAGAAAAGCGTCTTTAATATCTTTATGGTCCATCATATTAAGCTCTACTTCTATTCTTCATTAAGTCAGATTCCTATCTCAGTTACACAGGTGAATCTTAGGAGTAACCTCACTCAATGTACTGGAATTACTAGGCATTTATATCAGTGGAAGAAAATAAAACTTTGTTCCTACTTTGCAGATCATTGACACTGAGGAACATAATGACTTCAGTAGTGCTGTAATATTCTGTCATGTCAGTGAAATTACTATAAATGGTGCATTAAGAATACTTTCCTTCCAGAATAAGCAGAGGATGAAAGTAGCTGGCATCACAGTGATCCATTTTGCTAGATGAAATGACTGAGCTATCTCTCTTCATAAGACACAAGCTAAAAAAAAAAAAAAAAAAAAGCAGTAACATACATTTTAGTACATCAAAATACTAATATTTCCCCCTTCCTCTTCTGCGCTCCAAAAAGAAGCTATCTCAACATACATTTTTATCTTGTATTGCTGAGAAGTAATTAAATAACTGAAGAGTTTAATAAAAACTGATCACATTTTCACATTAATGTTTTTAAATACTCTTCTTGTTTCTCAGTTGTGAAAATAGCTTAGCTGTAATAGCTGCAACATAAGCCTGCAACACTGACCAGTAATCACTTCTATTTCACTGTTCTTATCCATTTCCATTAATGTATTAGCTGTATTATTCAGTTTTGTAGGACTTCAGGGCTTCCTTCCAGACTTTGAAAATACACCTGCAGGTTCAACAGGACTCTCAGAATATCTAAAAGGTGAGAAATTGAGATTTTATAAATGGCAAGTTTTTTTGATTTTTTTTTTTTTTTAAATGTGGATTCTCATGTTGGATTACATTGTTCCTTAGCAGCCGACAGAGAATTCTAGTGAATTTATTGTGTGTTATCCACTTCTTATCACTTTAAAATCCACCTCAATTTAATATAATGAAAACTGTAACCATTTTATTTTTGTACTTGAGATTGTGTTTAAGAAAAAATGCAGCATCATAGACAACTCTACAACACTGTAAGAAGAAGTTAGTGGGAAATTATGTGACTATGACAGAAAATCTATAATGAAATTAGTTCCTCAGGTGGTGTAAATCAGCTTGATTTCTGTTGTTCAAGTGAAGATAAAGAAATTTACATCAGTTGAGACTCTGACATATTTTTTGGTGCCCTTTTTATTTCTTTTTCTCCCGTTGTTATTATTTCTGCTCCCATATGTGCACTTTTTACCTTTATGACAATAGTGTAAACTGAAATATGACGAGCAATGCACAATTCCTGTCCAAACAGTCTTTCATTTAGATTTATGATCACATTTTCTTCTGAACATTCATCCAAGATTTTTGACAGTAAGGTCAAGTCAAAAGTTGAGGAATGAGTATTTTGACTTATATAGCTTAATGAATTGAGGTAAATTTTCTATTTGGAATAATCTCTAGAATAATAATTTTCTCTTTCAAGCATAGGTTTTCTCCTTTCTATAACAAAATTGCCTAACTATTCTGTTTTAATCAATATAATATGCTTTTTGGGGTTGATAAATGACCTCAATATTGTTGTAATTCTTTCACCATTGAACTACTGTGAAACTCCTTCATTATGCTAGGCATACAGAGAACACGCTAAATGCATTAGTAATCATAGCCAGGAAAAGGAAATCTCATATCAGCTTTTGGGTTACATGATCTATGAAAGGATGGAATAGTTGAAAAGGAAAAAAAAATGTTATAGATTCATGTTGATTGATACATCCCATTGTACCTCTTCCCTTGAAGATCTATGTAAATCTGTTCAGAACATTCATTTTAGTGATTTTAGTGTCAAGATTAAGAAAGGAAAAGTTAATGACCGGCACTATGTTGCAACTGTGATGATGTGTCCTACTAATCTGGTGAATAAGGATTTTTTTTTTAGTAGTTTTTCAGTGAGAAGTGTTCTTATTCTCAGAAATCTAACCCAATTTAGGTAATCCAGTGACCATAAACAACACTGTTTTAAAGATTAGAATATACAGGCTTATAATTTTCACCAGATGAACAATGTCTGCCTTATAACAGTATTAGGCAAGATTGGACATTGCTTCATGAGAGGGGAAAGGATCCTTTCAGAGCTGAAGGAAGAGAAAAGAAAAAGCTTGGCTTTACGTTTGAGGGCAAGAAAAGTGTCAGTAGTGGGAAAACAGAAAAGTTCTGTTCTGAAATTTGTTTAAATTCGTGGTTTACTTCTCCTAACATTAGCCTGTAACTTGCAGCACTGCTCAGCCATACTGATGAAACAGTCTTTCAAAATATAGTAGTACAATTTTATTTAAAATGAAAAGCTGCAGAAGTCACAGACATGGTTCCCTGTCTATGTCTTTCCTCTACACTTTTTAAACCATGCATTATCAAGATAGTATTACTGTAAGCTTTTAGCTATGCTAGACAGTCTTTAGCTGTGGTCTTCACAGCATATAAGTAATAGCTAGAAATGGAAGATGGGCCATGAGTATGTGCTTGTAATGTCCCATTGACTGTTTCACTGTAACATTTCATTGGCTATAATAATATTTTATCCACGAATGAAGATTTTGTATGATAAGCCAGGCAAAAAAATGTTCTCAAAGTGATGTATTTTATCATAGTAATGTAAAGAACTGTCCAACAGCATCTCTCAAATATTAAGAACAGCAGTTCCACAACAGCATCTGGAAGCCCTCAGTGTAAATACATGGCGGGTATCTATTTGAAATTTACTGATAGAAGATTCAAACATGTTTACCACCTAAGTCCTTCAATTAAAAGCTAAAACTGTTGAGAGAAAGCAAACTGTCTCTATATTTTTTGCCAATTCATTTTTTATAGCAGGAAATAAAAATATTAAAAATTAAAAATACAGGACCTTCTACAAAACTTACCAGGCAAAAGCAGAATGCAAAGGGATGAGCTAGAGTCCAACATACACTCTTGTTTTGGTACAGAAACAAGACAATGCTGCTTTGATTCCATTGTGCTTGAGAAGAGGAGATTGAGGGGGGATCTTATTAATATAAACAAATATCTAAATGTTGAGTGTCAGGAGGCTGGGGCATTCCTTTTTTCTATAGTATCTAGCAACAGGAAAAGGGGTAATGGGATGAAGCTGGAACACAAAAAGTTCCACTTAAATATAAGAAAAAACTACTGTGAGAGTGAGGCTACCCAGGGAGCATGTGGAGTCTCCTTCCTTGGAGGTCTTCAGGACCCACCTGGACATGTTCCTATGCAACCTGATCTAGGTGGACCTGCTTCTGCATGGGAATTGGACTAGATGATCTCTAAATGTCCCTCCCAACCCTACCATTCTAAGATTCTATGTTTCTATGAAGACGGAAGACTTGTCTTAGAATACTATGGAAGGATACCACTTTCTAGAAACGGTTAGGATGCCTACAGAAATAAAGTCAAAATAAATGAAGATGATCCTTGTTTAAAGCCTAGATACATTTGTTAAAAGTACATCGGCGTAATGAGGAATGTAATCATCATGTTAATTTGAAGGTCTGTTTCACCTGTAACTCCTAGAAATTACTTCTACACAAAGGTATCTTTCCCTGTCTCCTTCCTCACAACCCGCACCTCTACTTTTGAGTTAGTTGCCTCTGATAAAGAGGTGTAAAACTTGAGCCTGCCACCTTTAGCAGTAGTGGCTACTGAAGAGAATCAATGCCAAAATGTCCCAGGTTTATATACAAATATGTAAATTTTGCTCTCCTCCCTCCTTTTTGCCCTTTGAGATCGAAGATGTGGGCATATTATATTTCATGGAATCTTCTCCTCTATACCTGATTTTTCTTTGCATAGTTTATAACATTTTCATCACAAAGTAAATCACTGTGCTCTGACATGCCACAGCTTGGGAATCCAAGCTAAGAATAACTGTTTATAGAAAGGTAAAAAAGTTAGTATTTGGCTTTGTTAAGAAGAGAGTGATCTGCACAGACCTGCAAATCTGGTTTTATAAATATCTAATTAATTTGAATAACTCTTTCAAAAATATTCAATTCACAGCTGCTAATAGAACTTCAGCTATCGAGGGCAAATGTCTGAAAATGCATTTTTCTTCCAAGATGCATAAAGTTAATCTATGCATTTGACAATTAGTTTGGTCTCTGTATCAGATATTTCACAGATTGGAAGGATAAGACTCGGGATACAAGAAAACAAACAAAATGTATATATATAAAAAATCCATCCTAAAGACTAAGTCTTTAGTCACAAAGGTTTCAAAGAACTTTAATCAAAGCATGAAAGCTAAAAAGAAAAAAACAAACAAACCAAACTGATGTGGAGCTTTATACTGACATGTATTAATAAACCTTATACTAACTTATTGCAGTAGTATAAAGTTTAACTGTTAAAGCTTCTATCTCATACAGACAAAACTATCTGCACACACAGCTGTAAAAAGGTCCTCCAACTTCCTTGGAGACAGAAAAGTGAATGAAACCAGTTCTGGGAGGGCCGGAGTGATATCTGAAGTTGTGCAAAGATCAGGGGTGAAAAAGACTCAAGACTTATCAGCCTTCATTCCCCAAGGCCCGAAAGACTATCACAAATGTAAAGACCATGCATGTAAATTAGATCTTCTCTTCCTTTCATTTGTACATCATGTAGATGAAAGGAAGACCTAATTTACACGCGAAAGCGGGGGACAGGTTGTGTCTTTGTATAGGCAGATTATGTCACCATATGATTTCATAACTTTGTAACAAATATAAGTCAAGCAAGTTGCCCAGTCAGGGGGGCACATTTCTGGTGGAGTGATCCGCTGTGCGCCCGGCATTGGATAAACATACCTTCTTTATAAGTCTTCAAGTTATAGAGTCTATTTCCGCAAGGCAAAACAACAGGAGATAAAGCCTCAATCTGCCCATTCTTCCAACTAGTATCCCTAAAGGAGGGCAGTTTTCTCTCATCCCTATGGGAGAAAAATAACTTTCCTTGTTCTTAACTGGGTGTATGGATAAGTAGCACACAGAAGACATTGCACATTGTCTTTACAGTCATACTGTAAAATGAGTTGTGTTTTTTTCTGTTTGCATGAATGTCAGGAAGGGAAGATTTATGATAGAACCTTCCTTAGTGATTCTTTTCTGCTTGATTGTACACTTTTAACAAATAGAGAACATAGTTATAGATCACCATCTTCTTGTATTATATTAAGAAAAAATTACAAAATTTATGCCAACTGTACCTCATATGGGAGTCTAAATAATTCTTTACAGAAAAAAACCCCCACCTCTTTAATGAGGTTTCCAAGCAAAGATACAAGCAAGAACACTTTATTTCTCCTGGTTATTGTAATCACATCCCTCGTTATTTTGAGTGACCGCTACTGTAACAGGTGATCAGAGACAAAAAAGAATTAATTCAGTTGTCTTCATAACTTATCTTAGAGTTGAGGTTTGTCTTTAACAGTAATGGTGTGAAATAACTTGTTTAAGACTTTCAAACACTTTCACCAAGTCTTTCATTAAGTCTAGCTGACACAGCTTATTATTTGTCCTGCCTCACATCAGTCAAAACCTTATACTTTGGTATCAATGATGACAAAATGTTACCAAGTGTTTTCAGAACATATTTTATTTCTTGCATATAATTACAATTTCTACTGCAAAACTGTCTGGTTCTGAATGCACATTTTACGTGAAATGTGAATATATAAAGCTCTTTTCAATTATGGAATGTGTCCCAGTGTCCATCTCATCTTCTATGACTGCAATATTCAATCAGTTTGTGGACTGGCTGATCATTCTGCAGGCCAGAATATAAACACCTAACACTTTTGATTTTCAATTAGGCGGTTGTGCTATATGTAACATTTCACAGCCTTTGTTATGGTTGGAGGATGTGGAAATCTGGTGGAGAGTCTTATCTTTCCCAGAGAAAATAAAAAAAGGTAAGAAAGGTAGCTGCAGATGTGTTTTGTTACTTTTTCTCAGCAGTCAATTGTTTCACCCAAGGAAGCTGGAATAAGCTCAGATAAAGTTTTCTGACAGGGAATTAATCACATCAGCTTGCAAAAAAGCTAATCGCATGATGCAGTGTGGCCACCTCTCATCTCCCCTACCTGTCTTCTGTCTCAAAGGGCACCACAGACAGACGCTGTCACTGCACTCACATTGGGACAATGCACTCAGCAGCTCCTCAACTGGTGCTTACACAGTATAGGGAAGACGAGGAATCTCCTAGGATTAATAGAAACTCACAAACTCACTGTCTGGGTAGCAGAACAACCAGATTTTGCTACAGTACCATTCCTCTGGGCAAGCATGGATATTGTAGTACCAGCAACAGCAACATAAAAAAGCAGAATTACATGGTCTCATTCCTCATAAACTAAACAAAAGTACCCTTAACACTAAATCAGGGCTTCTTTCCCTAGTCCTCAGTTCAAAGACACCCCAGAATGGGATTTTCTTTCACTTGAAACATTTCAAATACATAGGGCTAGAATGCTGTTTATCCCTGAATACAAATCAAGTCTGAATATGAGGTGAAATGACAGTTTGTGACTCTAGAAAAACAGTTTGGTCTCAAGGTAAATAATAGTAATTAAAAACCAGAATTGCAAGTTACACAAATGTATTACACTCCAAGAGACAGTCAATAGAACAAGATGGAGTCAGAGACTCTTGATGTGGAGAACATGGCTGTTAAAAGTTTCAGGTGAGTTAAAGACATGAAAAGATAGTCTGCTACAAAACCATAGCTCAACAAGACTTTGTTGGTGGTTATTTTTTCTCAAAAGTGAAATGAGAATTGTCCTAAAATGGTGATAAATTTTTTTCATTTTGTTTGGTTTAAATATTACAATTTTTTTTATCTAAAGGAATTTTTGCCATATCTTAACAGAAATTTTCCATACTTTGTGTGAAAATTCTCATAAAATACATCTCTAAAGAAAGAAGAGCAGTGTTTTTTGATATACTAAGTTATTTCAGTGTCATCAAACTGACAAATAAAAATCAAAACAAGATGAAAACTTAAGATGGTTTACTGCAAAGCTTGCTTCACTGCAACAAGTGAAACTTGTTATTACATAAAGTCATTAAAAAATGAAAAAAAGAAATGTTTTCAACTTAAAAATGTACAAATAGGATGGTTTCATTATTGCTAAAGCACTTTGTGACACACCTCTGTTACATTTGAACTTTTAGTGGGCTGTATTCATTTGTTTTGTTAAAACATGGAGGATCCTACACTTTGCCAAATGTAGGAAGTGATGCATATTCTGAATAATGATTCAGCACCAAGACCATAATGTAAGACTTGGTCTTTATGGTTATTTGGCTATTAACATGACTAAAGTTGTCTCTTAACCACTGATGATCACAAACTGTGGGGCTACTTCCACCTTTGGCACCATCAGAGATGTGAACTAGAACAATAATAAATGATTTTTGTGATAAAATTATGTCACAGTGTCTCAATATTGAACCCCCGTTATCATGTGTACAGTAAAAGCTTTGACATGTGCCTACCACTACTCCTATGAAATAGTAATAAGTATTAATATTTTCAATCTTAAATTTACATTATTTCTATTTAAAGATCAGAAAAAAACCCCAATCCAATCATTCAAATCGTGTTTCTCCTAACAGGACTTGTCTTATATAAGAGTTTTCCTCCATGAAGGTATATAATAAACTATGTTATATGGATCTAATAGCAAGACAAGCACTTGTTCGGTTTGTTCAGGCACAACCTACATGTAATCATCTTATTTCTAGATTACATTTGCCTGATAGAAATCATATAATATTGAGTCTTTTTTCTTGAGGCGACTGTTTCTAAAGTAATAGCTGAGTTGAAGGAATAAAATTAGAAGCAGTTTTCCAGAAACTCAAATTTAATTTACGTGGTACAGAAATAGATTGACCATAATGATATCAATCATTTCACTGTTTATAAACTATATTTCAGTCAGTAATAAATTGCTGTGGGCAGAATGTAACATAAGACTTTCAGAACTACATTTTTACCTTTTATCAAAGTTTATACCTTAGCACAGGAACATTCTTATCAGCCCTAGATGCATGAAAATATGCAATCCTTCAAATGTATCTTTAGGCTAGACTCAGCTCTACTACATCGTAGTAGACATTAGAGAGGCAGGGACTAATTTACCTAGTTATAAGTAGAAAACTAGATGGGGACATTTACAGGTTGAAGCCAATCAGAACTGATAGATAAAAATCTGTGCCTCTTCTGTATAAAGAAAATGAGTAGGGACAGGGAATTTTTTTTCATCTAGCAGTATTTTGCAGTGCTAGGAGAAGTGGAGAGGATAGAATACTGTTCAAGTGTTGTTTCTAATTACTTGGAATTGGATTTTGATTGTCTACAGTATAATCCTGGTAGGGTCTTTTGTGTGTTTAATATTTTGAGCACATATCTTAAGGAAATACTGTTTTGAAACTGTTTCTCTGCATTGTATAGTGAATGTCTTTGTTATATTGGATCTCTCTCTGCTGTGCAATTATGTCTCTGCAGCTGATCAGAGTGGCTCAGGAGAACTCCTTTTTGTATTGGTCAAAATAGGAAATGTTTATTTTCAGAGAGTTTAGATATATAGTGCCATTTGGTCACCAGAAATGTCCTGATTTCATTAAAACAATTTTCTTTGATTGGTGTCTTTCAAGGTATCTGTAGCAATGAGAAGTGTATGGCTACGAAAATATCAATCAGATGTTAGAGCTCTTTTAAGTATGAGCTGTTCTGATTATAAGCTTAACAGCTGTAGGCAGGAATATCTAGTATTACAAACCTCTTCTTGATTGGTAGAATTAGACTGAAAATATATGCTTTCTGTATTTCTCTCTTTTTTTTTTCTTTTTTTTTTTTTTTACAGGAGGGAGAAGGATAATGTATGATATAATTAAATTGAAGTGAGAATATTCTTTTCCAACATGGACCTAAGTCAATTAATTCTAATACACGAATTGCACTGGAGTCTAAATACAAATTAGTAAGTTCCTGTTTATACTGTGTCAAATGATCTGTCATAATTCCTTACTTTCATTTTCTGTGTTATACTAGTGAAATGAGAAAAGAAATAGCTGAGAACACTTGGGAAAGAGGATGTGGTAGGTTAGGCAGGAGAAGCAGAGGGAGACTTGCAAAAACAGACTGGAAGACTACATTTTGAGAAAAAAATTGAAAGACTCTTGAGAGAAGCAGATAACAGAGATACTGTCAAGCCTCAGAGACAGAAGACCTAGAAGGATTTATGTAGAATTTAATACAAAACAGAAAGCTATTGAGCTGATTGGGGGGGGGAAAAAAAGCCTGAAAATGAACAATTGTCTTGCAGAGGTACAACAGAAGACAGGCATAGTAATTTGTACTTGAAAACCTTCCTCATCTGTTGCCTTTCATAGTTATTCTGACCATGTCTTTTCAACTATAGTCTGTCTAAATAATTAACAGTTTCACATTTCATTCTAATAAATTCTGACCTTTTGAATGTTAAAGGCTCTTTTACCACTGTTGTACTTGGAGATCTTTCATAGAAAGTAACAGTGAAGCATGATTTGCGATATATCACCAAAAAAAAAAAAGAAAAAGAACTTTTCCCTACACTGTCTTTAGATTCAAAACATGTGTATCTCAGAACAGGTTTTGTTATGTTTTCACGATAGTGCCAAACTCCTTTCCCTGACTTTACTCCAATAGGGGTTTCTCTTGCATGTTTTTTTTTTAATATATCTGCTGTTTAACCTGCAACTCCACTCACCATCATAAGCCAGGTTTCTAGTCTTTAAACTGAAGTTACTGCCTTAAATATTTTTTCATGCCCAACACTTTCTCTTGTGTTTAGAATTAAGACACATGCAAAAGACAACCTGACTCTCTCAGGGCAGGTATTTGTCTTCTAGAAAATTCTTCTTACTCTAGTTTTGCTCTTCAGTGTCCCACTAGCATTATGTATTTGACTATTGGCTCAAATCTCCAGAGAACAGCCTAGTTTACAAGAAAAGTCACCAGATTGTGGTGAGAAGGAAATAATAGACTGTTATTAGAGTACCTTTGAATCAACAACTCACCACTCTTGTTCCCCCTCAAATTTAATAACATAATGGTAAATGTCTTGGTACTGTTATGAATTGTCTACACAGTTCTAACGTACATATCACTTCAAAACAATAGCTAGATAAGGTATGAGACCTCTTGAAAACAGTATCTGTATAATCTATAGGTACTTGCTGTCACAGAGTGGATAATTTTTTCCCTTACCAAGGAAAAATTCAAAGAGATTGAGGAACACCTGAGGGAAGTGGGATTGTTTAGTCTGAAGAAAAAATGTCTGGGAGGAGACCTTCCCGTTCTGTACAACCACATGAAAGGACGTCTCATCTCTCAAGTAGCAAGAGACAGGCCAAAAAGTAACAGCCTCCAGTTATGCCAGGAAAGGTTTAGATCAGTTATCAGGAAAAATTTCTTCACTAAAAGGATTATCAAGCATTCAAACAGGCTACCCTGGAGATGCAAATGACATATAGATGTGACATGGACATGTTTTAGTTGTGGACATGGCATTGCTAGGTTAACAACTGGACTCAGTGATCTTAAAGGTCTTTTCCGATCTAAATAATTCTATGATTCTTTTATTACTTTTGTCCTTGAGGTGATGTAATTTTTCCTTAAGTACGTATATATGATTGGAGAGGAAAAACATGCCACTACTTTCAGTGCAGCCTAAGGGCTCAGAATTTATGCTTTGTACCCTTTTATTTTTGCCTCTTGATATGTAGATATTTGTAATCACAACAGTTTACTTTTACTCTGGTGGCATTCTGTAATTCAAGAAGCAGCAGCACTGATGGCTGATGGTCTTAAAATACTCTTTGTATAGGTATAAATTGGCCTGATGAAGGCAGAACTGCCCAAACAGGACACTTTGGGTTCATTGTAATAGGAAAATACCTTACCTGCTGTAATGTAATTAAAATAAAGTTTGTGCATCTCTACAGTAAACTCTGAGCAAGCTATGGTTATGAGTGAAAACTGCTTGACCTTTGAGTAGAATATGCCATCTGTTAATCTGAAGATTGGTAGTGCTCTGCATTGGATTTAATAAAGCATACACTGAACAAACAAGTCTACTAGCTAAAATATGCCTCTTTTTTTTTTTTTGAAGTAGTGATTTGTGTATGATTTACTTTTTCTCTGATCTTCCTGTCTTCTTATAACATAAGCTGATTTAGTGAGGTTCTATGCATTTTTCCATTCATGGCACACAACAAATACATTATAGATGCAAGGACTTTTCAAACACCATATTATTTCTTTAGTTGTCTTTTCTGCTAGGTTATTTTTTTCTTTTTTTTTTAGTTGTGATAGCAATATCAAAACCCTGATATAAATTGGATGGAGTTCTCTTCCTTTCTCCCTTTAATTGAAGTTGAAAAGTTTGAACAGAATCATGTTTTGTGCTATATCTTCAGTTCAGTGTAGGTCCAAGATGGCTTAAATATGTTATAAAAAGCACTGTAACAAAAATTTTAAATATCACAGATTTCTGTGGAAGATTACTTTTTCCCCTGTTAATAGGCAATTCCAAACTGGTATGTTCAGAGGCGGAGCTGATCCTCTTGCAGACTTTTATGAAAGTTCATTGAAAAGTTGCAGAAAGGCTTTTGCTTTTGGTCGCCAGCAGATCAGATGTTCAGTGTTTCTCTTTTAGCTAATCTGATATTCATTTTTCACATGTTGTTCAAAATCACTCTTTAGAAGAAATGCTTCTGTCACTTCCTGTTGTTCATTTCAGCATTCAAAAGACGGGATAAATGTTACAGAGTATAATGGATATGTCATTCATTAGAAATTAATGTGAAAGACACATATATCCTATACAGTTTACAATCAAATACCTTAGGAGAAAAGTAAAGTATTGCTCACCAAAGAAAAATACATAATTTGTATCAAATTCATAACCTAGTACATCAGATATATTTCTGCAAAAATTATACCTTGTGTCACCTACTCAGTTGGATTTGTCAGGTGCTGAAAACTAAGTCAGGTATATCATCAATATCACATACATCATTCATTTGTTGAAGATTTATATCCCCAATAAATTAAATGTTTGATGTGCATCTGACATAACATTTGCTGAAATATCCATGCTAAGAGCAGGACCAATTGTATAAGCCGCTGAATTACATACATCAACTTACTACAGCAATCACATCTGACATATCCACTTTCTAGGAGACACCAATCACAGGAATGGGGTGAAATCAGCATCAGAAAAAGTTTAGGTCAGCAAAAGTTCTACAGCAACAGCTATTAGTTTTAGATGGAGCTTCAGACATACAACAGGTTGGAGTGGGGCTCAGGCATGCAAAGAAGATTTATCACCATGAGAAAAAGAATTGATAGAGGAGACAGGCAAATGTTTTATATATGTGAAGAAGATGTTGCTTATTTTTGTCTTGATCTTTTATCAAAGAGTCTTCCAGTTCTGTTGAGCCTTAAATTTTGCTACCACTTGTATGATTGTGTCTCTTCCCACTGGTTCACGTAATGCTCAAGATATGGGAATAGGTATAAATGTAGCACTCAACCTCTGTAGTTATGAGTGAGGCCTCTGTAGTTATGAGTGAGGCCAGGGTATGTTTCCCATCTTGTTATTTTGATTGACTATCTGCATTTTAAATATTTTGGGAAAGCGACATGCATTGGAAATAACTTTTATTCAAAAGAAAGCTTGTAGTACAAGACAGGGGAAAAAAATCTACTATCAGAAATAAGTTCTTCCCTAGGGAAAAACTAGCAAAGGGATTAATTATGTCTTTCCCTGAGGAGTTTGAATGGTATTTCCTCTGCTGCAGAACTGCAGTTATGCTCTGCCAAGAGAAGAAATATTGTTGAAAAACAAATTTAGGTGGACACATACAGGTGGGAAGAGATAGTAGCTTTCTAGATAGAATAATTAGGGTGCCAGGAGGATCATGAATAAAAGCTGTGGTACGTGAAGAATGAAAGCTAAAGTGTTTGTTGGTATTTATTGATATGCATGGGTTAGCCTTTATCAGATATCAGCAACATACTATGTTTCCAGGGTGAATATCAGTAGAAAACATTTCTTTAAGAAATACAAATGTTAATTCATGTTTTCTTAAAGAAACAATAAACCTCCCCACTATTACCACCTAGCACAGGACACACAGCAGAAGTTGCATGTGATAAGTATACTGAATTAAGATATTCTTACTTCCCACCCTGGACATACGTTACTGAAAATCTTGAAGGTTATATTCCTCTTTTATCAGTCTCTAAGAATAGCAAGCTGGAAGACCAATAACTCAGGTATACATGAGTGGCATCAACTCATTTGTACATACTTTTCTTCTATTTGTCTTCCACAGTTCTACAACAGTGTAAGAAATTCTGGTTAGCATGTGACAGCACTATGTTCACCTGGAAGCACAGGCTTGTAAATTCTGACTCCTCGTGGTATTTCACAAGGATACTGCAATATATTGATAGTTTGGGTCCTTTTGGAATGTTAGCACAACTCAGGTGTTACTGATATGTTTTTCACAGGCTTTTATTTACCCTTTTCTTCTTTGTTTTATTTATTTCTACTGTATAGAAGAAAAAAAAATCCTATGCTCTCTTATAATGCGTCCTTCATTCAACCTCATGTTCCACTGTATTACCATCTATCCTTTTATCTGCAGATCTTAAATCATTCTTCCTTCCCTATACCAATGTCACTAGATGTGGTAAACTATTGGAGACTTCTTGATGAGGTGTCAAAAGTCTATTGAAATAAAATAATGTTTCTTTTGAATTCATTGCGAACTTTTTCATATAGGCAATAGATTAATATTTTTCTACCAGGCATTCAGTATAAACTTTGATTCATATTTCCTGCAAAATCCACAGTTGGCATTGTTATTTCATTATTATTTTTTCTCCAAACAAAAAACTACATTTAGAATGGTAGAAAAAGTCTTGAATCTTCAGCAGAGATATTTGAAGATTATCCTAATATTTTCTATAATTTCCCATCATTCCATTGCTACAAGTTGAACTCCGTATCTCAAAAGAAAAAAAACAGTATTCATATTATGGTTTGTAACATTCTTTTGCCTTTTAAAAATATTTTTAGGGAATAGTTGTTTCTGTCTTAACTCACCTTATGCTAAAATCATTGATGTTTTAAAATGGAGTTAGTGGGATTTTTCATTTCTTTTTAACAAAACCTCTGCAAACTGTAACTGCTGTCCCAGGTTCAGCATGGATGTTCTTCTGTTCTTCCAAAATCTCACATAATATAGATTGTCAGACTCAAATTCAGATAAATTTGTAAATAGCTTGACACCAACAAGGATTATATGCATAAAAACAGCTATAATTAGCTATCTCTAACATTTGTGATGCATGTGGTAGGCTACGGGCTTCTGCTACCCTTATTCTGTACTTTTCAATGTTAATAGAAGTTGCAAAGAGATAAATCAGGCTTTTACTGTTATAAGGAATTGCTAGCCCTGACTCTATACCTTACATTGCACCTTTTAGGTCAGTAGATGGAAATATGTTTTACAGACATTCAGTTAGGGCCAAAAGCCATTTCTAACTTCGAGGACAGAAGACTGCACTTGATAATATATCTGATAAGGCATCAGATGATACTTTGCATTGTCCTGCCAAAACTATGATACCGAATGAGGGACTAATTAGTTCCCATTCAAAATTAATCTCCTTTCTGAGTGCTCTAGTACCTGAATATATTTTTCATGAGATTCACAGACATTTTTCTTACAGTAAGTCTTTTCTATACCAGATATCTCTGCAAATAAAATAAGATGTTCTACCCTGATTCAAATTTTTCATAGAATTGTAGAATCATAGAATGGTAGGGGTTGGAAGGGACCTTTAGAGATCATCTAGTCCAACCCCTCTGCAGAAGCAGGTCCACCTAGATCAGGTTGCAGAGGAACATGTCCAGGTGGGTCTTGAAGACCTCCAAGGAAAGAGACTCCACAACCCCTCTGGGCAGCCTGTTCCACTGCTCCATCACCCTCACAGTGAAATAGTTTTTTCTTATATTTAAATGGAACTTTTTGTGTTCCAGCTTCATGCCATTACCCCTTATCCTGTTGCTATCTACTATAGAAAAAAGGGATGTCCCAACCTCCTGACACCCACCCTTTAGATATTTATAAATGTTAATAAGATCACCCCTCAGTTTCCTCTTCTCCAGACTAAACAGCCCCAGTTCCTGCAGCCTTTCCTCATATGAAAGATGCTCCATTGCCCTGTTCAACTTGGTGGTCCTGTGCGGGACTTTCTCCAGCACTTCCCAGTCCCTCTTGAGCTGAGAAGCCCAGAACTGGACACAGTACTCCAGATGACGCCTCACCAAGGCAGAGTAGAAGGGGAGAAGAACCTCCTTTGACCTGCTGGCCACACTCTTCTTGATGCATCCCAGGATGTCATTGGCCTTCTTGGCCACAAGGGCACATTGCTGGCTCATGTTTAGCTAATTGTCAATCAGGACTCCCAGGTCTCTCTCTGCAGAGCTGCTCTTCAGCAATTCAACCCCCAACCTGTACTGATGCGTGGGGTTGTTCCTTCCCAGATGCAGGACTGTGCACTTGTCCTTGTTGAACCTCATGAGGTTCCTGTCTGCCCAACTCTCGAGATGGTTGAGATCCTGCTGAATGGCAGAACAGCTTTCTGGGGAATCAGCCATTTCTCCCAGTTTGGTGTCATCAGCAAACCTGCTGAGGGTACACTCTGTCCCCTCATCCAGGCCGTTGATGAAGATGTTGAACAAGACTGGCTCCAGAACCAATCCCTGTGGAACATCACTGGCCACAGGCCTCCAACTCAATTCTATGTCATTGATCACCACCAGATCTAGGCTCTGTCATTCAGCCAACTCTTGATTCACCTCACTGTCCACTCATCCAAGCCACACTGCTTGAGCTTTCTGATGAGGATGTTATGGGAGACAGTGTCAAAAACCTTGCTGAAGTCAAGGTAGATCACATCTACTCCTCCCCCCTCATCTAGCAAGCTGATTATGCACTCATAGAAGGATATCAGATTGGTCAAACGGGATTTCCCCTTGGTGAAGCCATGTTGTCTTCCCTTGATAACCATCCTATCCTTCATATGTTCAGTGATAGTATTCAGGATGAGTTGTTCAATCACTTTTCCAGGGATGGAGTTGAGGCTCACCAGCCTGTAGTTTCCTGAGTCGTTCTTCTTGCCCTAATTTTTCCCCAAATCCAACAAATGAAGCTCTGACTAAGCATCGCACAGAGGTGATGGTAGAACAAGGATAGGACAATCCAAATTTGAAAGTCAGTATTTACATTATATCTGCACTATCTGTAAATATCATGTAGATATTTGCCAGTTACTATACATATGGCAACAGATATTTGTCTGATCAGATAAACATTCTCATATATGTATATAAGCTTATAAAAAGCAGATAAATACAAAGCTTTGGAAGTATGATGTACTATATGTGGTTTTTTAAATTAGCATAAACGTTATGAGTAAAAGTATCAAACTTTTCATTTTTGCCTAAACATGCAAACTTAGATATCTTGTCAACAAAATAATATATTTAGGAGAATATTTATAAAATATTTACATTCTTGATTAATTCTATATGATATTTTTTAATCTCTGGTACCTTTTGTCTTTCAAAGTATTTTCTATTAATTAATTATCCAATATGTTCTCAGGTAAACATTCGCTGAAAAGACAGATATTCACTTTACTGGCCTTTGTTGTGCTGCTGACATTGATGGCACATCAAAGTAAAAACAGGGCAGGGACTTTTTGACCTGCATTCTCTAAGAAACAAAATGTAAACTAAAATCAATATTTCTCTAAAGCAAAAAGGTAAAAATAACAGGTAAAAGAGGTTACTTGGTCATATTCTCAGCTACACTTCATAATTAAATAATTTCCAATTTAAAAGCAGTTGAGGGAGAATAATGTTCAGGGAAAGGTTGATTTCTCTTTTTCTTCCTTTTCAGTCCAAAGTTGACATATCTGCTCTAGCTTTAGGTCAACCTTTAGAAAGTCTACAAAGCCCATATAGAGTATACATAGAGTACAAGTAAATATAGAGTTCCTATGGAAATAATTGGCCTCTTGAAATTTCTAAGACATATCTTCTTTTTATAACATACTTTTGGGGTAGCTGCCAATCCTAGAACCAACCTCTGTATATAATTATTGAACATTTACCAAAATGCAATCATTGTAAATGTAAATATGTATTATAGAAATCTCAGAGTTTCAAGATGTATCCCCAGCTCCCTCCTTGAGGACAAGCAAGCTCTGGCCAGGTTCACTGATGAGAAATTTTATTTTATGACCATAATTCCATTTACTAACATTGGTTGTTTTGTTTGCAATGTATAAATAATGAAATTTTTATGATGGCAATATATGAAAACAAAGGAGCAGTGCAGAACATGCCCCAGTCTTACATTTGGTCAGCTTTTGCTCTTGGTAGTCCCAAAATCCAAAGAGATAATACTTGGTCATAAACATCTAGACTGGAGGTCTGTCTACAGACTGTCTTTCACTTAAGTTCTGTTACTGAAGTTTTTCTGCCCTTTGTGGAGTGTCTAGTAGATCAGAATCAGGCTAGATTTGTGTAGCGATGGATATATAGGAAGAAACAACAGAATCATCACAAAGAATAATTAATAACAAATTTTACAGTACAACCTAAACATCTCAGAAGCAATGTGGAACTGAATTTTCAGTGCCTTAGGGTGCTAGGCAAGCAGATAGAGAAATGATATAGGTTTTAACTGGACCAGATATGTGGCCTTGGAACCAAACCTGACAGAATGATTGAAGGCTTAACAGTATATTGCTGAAATTGTCCAGGTAATTCAGATGTTGAAGAACTAGCTCAGCTGTTTTGGGTACTGTGTTCAGAATACATAATGAAGGCATAGCTGTATTGTCTCTATTTGAATCTCACATCTAAAGCAGCGAGAACTGAACTTCTGATGTTCTCATGATAGCTGAGAGGATAGTCTGCAATGTGTGTGCCTGATAAATTTTACTTTTTTAATATTTAAGATGTTTCCACACATAGATGAATATTCTCTTGAATATGTTGGCTCTTCACAATTTTACCATCCCTATTCAGACATTTAAAATTTAAAATCCAACCTTTGGATCTTGGTGGACCACAAAAAAGTACAATTTTTATATGTATCTTATCACTCTCCCTCTTCTTTTCTAAGCAATATTTGTGTCATTTCAGTTATATTTCAGCCTCTGCAAAAGAAAATCCCACTTTGACAGAGAAAAGAAAGAAGTGTTTCCTGAGCTGATATCACTACCATGTGTACAAGGATTATTTCAGTGTCTTCTCAGTCTTCTGCAGGATCCAACTTGCAGTTAAACTGGAAATTTATATTGTATATAGATAGGCTGCCTGTTCAAGAAGGATTCTGGATTTTTCTAGGGTAGTCTCCAACTGATACAAATACTTAGGAACACTGAGCTATTGAATGATGTTCAAATACTTTTTTTTTTAATAAGTAAATTATTCAATAGAATTTTAAAAGGAATGTGAATTTAAACCTTAAAGGTTTATAATTTGAAACTGAATAGAATTGAGATTTAATCAAAACAAGTAATGTGTAAAATTCAGTTTTTCAAATTAATGCTGTGTCTCCATGTGGACTTGGAACATGTGTTCCTTTTTCTGTGAGTCAGTGATGCAAAAATATTTATTAATTGATTACTTGTGATATTTTCCTCCTTTTAATGAATGAGATTTGCTCTTTTACTTTATTTAATGCCTTTCATATGAAGAAAAATGCACCTGAAACATCCAGATATGTTTGTAAAGTGTTCTAAGTAATGGTCAGAAGTTCACTTCCAAAATTTGAATAGAATAAGAAAAGATATGAATATACAGAAAGCTACTTGTTATGAGTGGCAAGGAATTGAAATGTCTGTTCTTCGGGATACCCAAAGGTATGGGTTTTTTTCATTAAGTATCTACATCTTCTGCCTTTTTCATATTAAAAAATATGGATTTTTCTGTGCTGCTGAAATAGCAGTCACTAAGATATCCAGATTCAATATAACTAGCTTATAAATCCAGAGTGTGATAAATGCAGAGTGATTGCTAGATTTATTAATGTTAAAGGTCTTACAAATAAAAAAAAAAAAAAAAAAAAAAAAGAAAAGAAAAGAAAAAAGAGAGTAGAAGGTAATACTTATAAGATTTGGAAGGAATAGAAATTGATAGAAATTGTCTTCTATGTAAGAAGATGGACAAAAAATCCCAGGATACAATGAAAATTTAATTAGGAGCTTCAAGAAAAGATTTAAAAGTCTGAGGACTCAGTGATTTCAGGATTCATACATTATTTTCAAGCTCGTAACGTTTTCAATGGTAACTATTTAAAAAAAAAAAAAACCAAACCAAAACAAAACCAAAACCAAATGCAAATCTGTATCCTATATGCTCCATATATCCTGCTGGTTTTATGAAAATAGTCTTGCTTCTTATTAACACTATGAGTTCACTAAAGAAACCTTCCAGAACTTTAGACATCACCTTGTGGCAAATTATAATTAGCACTGCATTATTTACAGCATGTGATTAGACATTAAGAGATTTTTCTAAGGTAGCATAAAAAGTTACAATGAAGATGATAATGATTCTTTTGGAGAGATATTCCTTTGTTCATTCTAGCATCCTCATAAATGTTTAAACAATATAAATTAGGTTTCCAAGCCAATTACTTTGTCTTTTTCTCATCTCCAGTGATGTATTTTAATGATACTTTCATGCCTCTAAGCTTCACAATGGAAGACAGCATGCACTGATCACAAAAATCAAAACCTGTAAAAGTCTGAAATGATAATGGAAGAAATTCCACAGTTTTATACCTCAGATTCATGCCGTAAAATTTTGTAAACATGGAGAAAATGGTTTATGTCTTAGTTATAATTTGGTGAGGCGTGTCAAACTTGTATTCGAATTTGGGTGAATAGTGTATTTTGACTCGTAAGTTACACACTAAATTTACTTCATGAACTAAGACAAATATCTAATCCATTTTGTATTACAATACATAGGTTTAATTTTGGTCTAGAATATATGTTGAATAATAAAAGTCAATTTCCTGTTTTTCAAATGTATTTACTCCTCACTTTTCAATCCTTACTCTGGTTTGGATCTAATGTCTAATATTTAAGGCATGCAACTACAGAATATTTTTGAATCACTGAACTTTGAAATGCAGCTTGAGTGCTTGATTATTTCTAACAAGTATACTTGCAAGCTAATTAATCCATGTTGACTATCCTTGATAGGTCATTGGTGCAAAAATCAGGCCTCTCATTTTGGATCCTCACAGAAACATGAAGCTTCAGTTATTGGGAATCCCAGAAAAATTGTCAGCTAAAATTAAACATAATAACCTATATATACGTTCCAAGTAGCATAACTTTATTTTCCCACTTTAAAAATCACAGCATCTATGCAATTCTACCTGGATGTTGACTTTATCCCCCTTTAGACATGATTTAAACACTTGTAGAGAAACAGAGTGGGATCTCTGGGCTATTTTTAAAGAGAAATTTTCATATTGCTTTTATCAAGAATTTTTCAATAATGTTTTGAGAGAATAACTAAATCTGATTTTTTTAAAAAAAATGCACCCTGTACAAAATTGACTATGATTTTTTAAAACTTATTTTAAGCAAATTAAAAATATCTTTGTGATTTCCATGATGACTTTTTATGTTGAAGAAAAACCCAGTTATTATCCTCCCCAACATCACCCTCAATTGAAGCTACACTCAATGTCTTAGTTCAGGTCTAATGTTTATGCTTTGAAAAATTATAATGAATAAAAATGAGAAATGAACATATTCTTGAAAGTAGAGCAGTACTTGGCTAAATCAGAGATTTAAAGGGATGGCAAGGAATGGTTACAATTCATAGCACACATTTGTATGTTTAGAATATTTTAGAAATACATTGTTTTTGTCTTTAATAATTATAATTAAACAATAGTATAAGATTAATCTTTCTATAAAATGCAGACCTTGAATTGGCTTTAAGAACTAGAAGGAAAGTTGATCATCTCAGAAGTTTTCAGCAAAGCTTGAGTACTATCTCTACCAGTATTAGCTAATCTTGTTCCTGTGAAGTATGGCTTGCATTTGCAGAAAGTCAAATAAGGGTATAATGCCATACTATAAAATCAGCTACTCTTTTAAGCAGAAATTATAACAATCTATTGTGCAATATTCATAATGGATTTTTATTGTTTTTAATAAACACAAAAATAAAACCACTGTTAAATATGGTAAACCCTGCTTCTGTTATTTAAATGCACTAGCTCACATTTTACAGTCTATGCAGGACTGATCTGTATAGACACATTAAAAATCTGTTTCTTCCTAAACACATCTGAACAGGTCATGTATCTTTTGACTTTAAGTAACAGATTTATAATTCCAGTTGCTCCTTGGTTTGGCTGAGTGTTAATATGTGTGATTTTCCACTTTCTTTTTATTTTTTTTTTTTTCAGATGTGGCAGCCGTGGAATAATAGTGTTGGAACAGGCACTATGGGAGAGTAGGAAGAGTAAAGGCATTTCTTCAAATTTGAGACAGTATGGTGTTGAAGCCTATTCTTTCTGTCAAGGCTGAGATGAGAAGGATGAGAGCCACACTGCAGCTCAGGGACAAGGTACAGTAGCTTGAGTACCAAGATGAAAGTGAAACTGTGGCTTCTATATAGTGCTGAGGATTGTTTATTTATATTTGATGACCATTTTAGCATCAAAATATGAGTACCCTCACAAAACTATGCATGCATTTTGGGCTTGAGGGAAAATAGGATTTCATCTGTACTGCTGTAGTCAATGCTTACAAGTGGTAAGCTCTATGCAGCAAATTGAAATGTAGGAAAGCTTTGCTGCTTTAGAGCATTTTGGATTTGACCCTGGGTACCAGGCAACCGCAAGTTTGTAAGAGATTCATGTGACGGTCCTAAGTTCCCTGGTCGCCTCTCCTGTAAAGGGATTAAAAAAATCCAAAATCCAAAAAGAGACAAGAGACAATCTCTATTCTCATTATCTTGAACCCCTGTAGCATATTACTGATACTCTTTATCATGCAAGATTTGTATGGGTAACAGGCTCCACATAAAAACAGTACTGTTCATATTATTTTAGCATTAATTCCTGCCGTAAGTGCATTAACTCACTTACAAGAAGTGAAATCCTATCTCACTTGAAATGAATTAGTAGAGATATCATCATTTTCATGCCTATAGTCATTTGCCATAAAATCTGTTGGATTTGCATACAAAAAATGTCTGAGTTTTGTTGTTGTTGTGAAGGCAATAATCACTCAAAGACGTAGAGGGTCTAAGTAATGCACGTGCAGAGACGTACAGGGGCAACACAGTACAACCACCAGAGTTGACTCGAAGCCACCCTTCCTTTGCTAGCTACCTCCTTATATGCTGCTTCTGCCCATGAGATCACCCAGGGCCCAATTGATTAACTTGCAGCACCTGTTTCTGAAGTAGCATGCCAGCTGCATTAACTTATCCCTACCATCTTTATTCAAGCTGGCTGGTCCAAGCTACGTCTGTGCCTACAATTCCCCCCTTTTTCTTTTTTGAACCAGCCAGCCTTTAGCAACACATTTCAGAATTAAAGGTACATGAAGAAAACATAAATATTTTTACCCATGGCCATGAGTTTACAACAAAAGGTCAATAACAGCTACATCGCTGAACAATACAGAAATCCATAAAGTCAAAATAAACAATCTGATATGTGTTGGTAGGAGGGACGCACACTGGCAGGAAGGGATGAGGTCTTGGTAGCTCCACTGATATTTCTTTTTCCTGATGTAGTTCTGGACTTTTCTTCAGATCCTTTAGCATGCTGATCTGTGAGCATTATCAATAAGATGGAAGTATCTCTTCATCTGTTGGTCATTGTCGTGGTTTAGGCCCATCAGGGAACAAAGGCCACGATTAGCCTCGAGTACCGAAGAGGCTGAGGATTGCTCGAGGGCAGGGAGGGCTTAATTGCCGCTTAAGGTTCAGGACAAAACAGACCAGGCTACTCGGTTTTGGGGAAGAAAACAGAAAATAATTTAATGCAAAATCAACCAAAACATAACCAAAATGAAACAACCCAGAGTAATACATCAATGGAGAGTCCAACCAGCCTTTTTAAGAACACCTTCTTGCCACCCCTCCCCTCTTCCCGGGTTCAGAGCCCTGATCCCGGTGTTTTTACCTTGCCCCCCCCTGAACGGTTCGGGGGGGCAGGCAGTGGGGGGTTCAGTCAGTCGGTTTCCGAGAGCTTCTGCCGTTTGTCCCTCCTCAGGACGGGTGAACTCCATGCCAGTCCTCCCTGCAAGTCCGTGGGGTAATTCACAAGCATGGCAGACTTGCACGGGCTGCTCCGATGCCCACTTATTCCAAAGGCTGCAGCTCCTCTCTGCCTCTCGTGTGGGGCTGCTCTGCGGCGCGCAGGCTCTCCAGCACGGCCTGGGCCATGGCCATCTCCCCACACAGTCCCCCGCCCGTCCGGGCTCACCCACACGGAGCTGTTGGTGGCTCTCAGTCTTGCCACGAATCTCCATAGGTTTCAGGGGCACAGCTTGTATTCTCGCCACGGCTTGCAGAAGGGTCTCCGGTCTACTGCTTCTCGTTCCTTCCTCCCTCTCTGGCTGAAGGGTCCGCGTGGTGGCCTCCATCTTGTATCACTCTCCACCTCCCGACTCGCATTTCAAATTCCCGTCCCCTAAATAGTGATCGCAGAGGCGCCAGATTGGCCCAGCCGGGCCGGAGGTGGGTCTGAACCTAGGAGCCGGGGGAGGGTCTTCACTGCAACCCGCTCCCCCCGTTACCAAGCCAAAAGCTGCTCCTGGCTAAACCAGGACATTCCACCCCTCGCCTCTGCGAATCACTTATTCAAGAAAACATAAGGGAATCTGAACCACCTGCACAAATCAACACACAGTAACTAAGATCAAACAGAATCAAACACTTCCCCGTGAAAATAAATGATATACACATAACACAATAAATACACATAAATAAAAATCCACCCCTAGACACGAGGTAGCCTCACCCAGTCACCTGTTTTGTCCTTTACCACTCCCAATTCACCATCCTTATCACAAATCCCAATCTCCAGCAGCTCGAGGCCCCACGTTGGGCGCCAATTGTCGTGGTTTAGGCCCATCAGGGAACAAAGGCCACGATTAGCCTCGAGTACCGAAGAGGCTGAGGATTGCTCGAGGGCAGGGAGGGCTTAATTGCCGCTTAAGGTTCAGGACAAAACAGACCAGGCTACTCGGTTTTGGGGAAGAAAACAGAAAATAATTTAATGCAAAATCAACCAAAACATAACCAAAATGAAACAACCCAGAGTAATACATCAATGGAGAGTCCAACCAGCCTTTTTAAGAACACCTTCTTGCCACCCCTCCCCTCTTCCCGGGTTCAGAGCCCTGATCCCGGTGTTTTTACCTTGCCCCCCCCTGAACGGTTCGGGGGGGCAGGCAGTGGGGGGTTCAGTCAGTCGGTTTCCGAGAGCTTCTGCCGTTTGTCCCTCCTCAGGACGGGTGAACTCCATGCCAGTCCTCCCTGCAAGTCCGTGGGGTAATTCACAAGCATGGCAGACTTGCACGGGCTGCTCCGATGCCCACTTATTCCAAAGGCTGCAGCTCCTCTCTGCCTCTCGTGTGGGGCTGCTCTGCGGCGCGCAGGCTCTCCAGCACGGCCTGGGCCATGGCCATCTCCCCACACAGTCCCCCGCCCGTCCGGGCTCACCCACACGGAGCTGTTGGTGGCTCTCAGTCTTGCCACGAATCTCCATAGGTTTCAGGGGCACAGCTTGTATTCTCGCCACGGCTTGCAGAAGGGTCTCCGGTCTACTGCTTCTCGTTCCTTCCTCCCTCTCTGGCTGAAGGGTCCGCGTGGTGGCCTCCATCTTGTATCACTCTCCACCTCCCGACTCGCATTTCAAATTCCCGTCCCCTAAATAGTGATCGCAGAGGCGCCAGATTGGCCCAGCCGGGCCGGAGGTGGGTCTGAACCTAGGAGCCGGGGGAGGGTCTTCACTGCAACCCGCTCCCCCTGTTACCAAGCCAAAAGCTGCTCCTGGCTAAACCAGGACAGTCATCTTAAGTTCTTTAATTCTTTTATAGCTGAAGGAATTTACAGCAGCCTAAGTGGTGCCACAGTTGCGAGGGTTTACATTTTAATAGAGTGATGGATTGAGGGTGGATCACTTGGTTCTTTCCTCAAGATTGTTTTTTCCATTGGTCTTACAGTTAAGTCCTTTCTGTTGATGTGGCTTGATCCATTTTGCCGGAATCCATCGGGGACCTTGATCTGTAATGACACAAGCATAGCCTCTTCCCCACGTTAACAGATCTGCAGGTCCTTGCCACTCTCCAGTAGTGGGATTCTTATACCAAACTTTAGGTTTGTCAGTAAAATCCAAATCCCGACTCATTTGGGCAAAGTGTGTTAATGCCGGTGGTTCATTCCGGTTTGCCACAATTCTGAGATGATTCATTGTATAAAGGGCTTTCATTAGTCTGTCTTGAGGACTCACCCCCTCTTCCCCCGTTTTTTGTTTTTCTAGCAGGCCTTTTAAGGTTTGATGTGTCCGTTCAATAATGGCTTGACCGGTAGAATTTCCTGGGATACCAGTAGTATGTTTAACACCCCATAAGTTTAGAAACTTACGTGTTTTACTGGCTATGTATCCCGAGCCATTATCAGTTTTTATCTCTCTTGGAACACCAAGGACAGCAAAGCAACTCCTCCAATGTCTTATGATGTCTCGAGAACTGTCACTGGTTAAGGCTGTGGCCCAAACCATGGCTGAATAAGTATCAATAGTAACATGTATACGTTTAAATCGCCCAAAAGGAGCATAGACAGTGATATCTGATTGCCATATACCTAATGGTGCCAGACCCCTGGGATTGACTCCTACTCCTAGGCCGATCTGATTCTGGCATGCAGGGCACGTGGAAACAATACCCTGAGCGTCCGATATGGTCAAGTCAAACTGCTTCGCCAGCATTTTCGCACTTTGATGAAAAAAATCGTGCGATCTTCGGGCTTGAGAAAATTTGTCAATTATTGGCCCCGTAGGTATCAATAAAGGAGCTGCCACTATCCTGTCAACAATTTCATTGCCAACTGATAGGCCATCTTTTAAGCCCGAATGGCTTCGAATATGTCCAATATAATAAGCAGTTTGCCGTTCATTTATCTGATGCCAGAGTCTCAGAAATAAGTTATACAGATTCTGATTAGAGATTTCTTTCAACAGCGCTCTCTCTAATCGAGTGACAGCATCGACCACATAGAGGGAATCGGAGATGATGTTTAATGGGACGTCTGACCATTTCTCAAAAGTTTTAACTACAGCCATCAGTTCCAGCAGTTGAACTGAACTGCCTGGGGAGTGGACAGTTAGATTTTGCCATTTTCCATTTTCCCACCAAACCACTCCTGCTTTGGCTTGGATCTTACTGGCGTCGGTAAAAACAGTCAGGCCTTTAACGGGTACTGCTGATCTCAACGGCCGGTCTTCCATTTGAAACTTAACAGAGAACAATTTATGGGCCGGATAATGATTATTTATAGTTCCTGGATATGACAATAAGGCCCACTGTAATTCATCAGATTGTTGCAGTGCCCAGTTCAAGAACTCATCTGTGAGAGGAACGAAAATGATGTCTGCCTCAATCCCTGCTATTTCCAGCAGACGTTTCCTGGCCTTAACTATTATTTTCGCAATTGCCTCAAGCCTCGTGGTAATTGTTTTTTGTAAATTATATGGCAAAAATATCCACTCCAAGATCCTCAATGGGTCTTTCGCTACTGAATCCCATTGCATCAAGATTGCCATTACATGCTGGTTTTGACTTATCACAGCAATGTTAATTGACAAGTCAGGATCATATCGGTGACTGTAGTTATTGACTATCTTGCTTCCTATTTTTTCTATTGCTTGGATTTGCTGCCGAGACAGTCTTCGCGCACTATCAGCCTCTACTGAGCCCTTTAACAAAGGCATTAGTGGCGCAAGATCCTCATTTGTGATACCACATATGGTTCGTACCCATTGGATATCACCTATCAGCTTTTGAACGTCTGTTAAGTTAGCAATATCTGTTTTAATTGCCACCTTCTGAGGATAAATGCGCGCATCAGTGATAATATTACCTAAATATTTCCAAGAGGCGTGCATTTGTACCTTCTCTGGCGCGATCACCAACCCGGAGTTGCTTAACTGTCGGTTCACTTCTTGTAGAATGCGATGCTGGTCCAGGTCTTTTCCTGCAATCAAGATATCATCCATATAATGGTAAAATAAGACACGAGGGTATTTTTTGCGCAGAGGTGCCAGCGCCCAGGCAACATAAGTTTGACAAATAGTTGGTGAGTTCTTCATTCCCTGAGGTAAAACAGTCCATTGATATCGTTTTGCTGGCTCTTGTTTGTTAATCGATGGTACTGTAAAGGCAAACTTCTCACTGTCATCCTCATGTAAGGGAATTGTGAAAAAACAGTCCTTTAAGTCAATCACCAACAGGGGCCACTCTTTTGGAAGCATTGCAGGAGAGGGTAATCCTGGCTGTAAAGCACCCATGTCCTGCATCACTGCATTAACAGCTCTTAAATCATGTAACAGCCTCCACTTCCCTGATTTTTTAGGGATAGTAAAAATTGGTGTATTCCATGGACTGGTGGATGGTTTAATATGACCCTTCTCTAGTTGTTCATTTACTAATTCATGAATGTGGGCGAGCTTTTCTTTGCTTAGCGGCCATTGATCAATCCAAACTGGTTTATCTGTTAGCCAGGTTAACTTCAGGATTGGTCGCCCATCAATGGCCGCCATTAAAAATTTTCATTTGACAAACGAAAGCCCATTTGGCTTAAGGCGTCTCTACCCAAAAGCCAAACTGAAGTATTCATTACATAGGGCCTAATTTGCACACATCTATTCTCTTCGCCCTGTATACATACCGAAATCAGGTCTGTGCTAATTTTTGTCATCTGTATTCCTCCTACTCCAACGACAGGGGTGTCTAAATTCTCTAAAGGCCAGCTTTTTGGCCAATAGGATAATGGCACAATAGTAACATCTGCTCCCGTATCCAGTAATGTGTTGTACCCAACCATGTGTTCACCATTTGGATGTTGGAATACAACCGTCTGAGTGGGCTTTCCCTGTGAAAGCGGCACCGCCAGTCTTACCTCAGGTACTCCAGTGGATCCAAAACCACCGTCTCGACGCTTACGACTTCCTGCGAAAGGAACTTTAGCTCTGAAAGGAACTAATTGCGCTATTTTAGTTCCTTTAGGTATATGAACTGGTGGCTGCCAAACTTTAACCATTATTCCAATATTTCCTTCATAGTCTGCATCAATTACACCGGGGAGCACAAAAATACCCTGTCGAGAGGCCGATGACCGTCCTAAAAGCAAAGCGCTTAATCCATAGCCAAGGGGTCCATTAACGTTAGAGGAGATAATTGTTACCTCTGTGTTGTGGATGGTTACATCTACTGCTGTTTCCACATCCACTCCTGCGCTTCCTGCAGTGGCTGATCTGAGGCCATCCAGGCAGCTCTTGGTGTTGAAGGGCGTTTTTGTGTCATCGCGCTCGCCCTTTTTGCACTCGTCAACCCGTTTCCCTTATGCATTGTATGTCTGGCCACTCGAGAGCGGCACTCAGTGGCTCTATGGCCAAACTTGCCACATCTGTAACAATTACCATGAAATCTGCCGTTGGACCCAGATGGCCTGGCGGAGCTGTTTGTCCATACCAATGGTCTGGACCGACATTGATTTTTCACGTGTCCTATTTTTCCACAGTTAAAGCACTTTGGCCTCCGATCTCCTTTGTGGGCTTGAACTAAAGGTTTCAATGCTGTTGCCATTGCCTCAGCTAAATGTGCTGACAATCCTACCCTAGAGCAGGCTTCTATCATGTCGACCAAAGTTGCTGTCCGCGGGAGAGCCTGCAGGATCTTTTTGCAGTCATGATTAGCGTTAGCAACTGCTAAGTGTAACCCTATTTCCGCCTTTACTTCAGCCGACATGTTTGGTATACGATCCAGAGCTGCTCTTAGGCGGTCTAAGAAGGTCATGAAAGGCTCATTAGGTTTTTGAATAATAGTTGTATATGAGGGAACTGGCACCCCCATATCAGGAACAATCTTAAATGCTTGACGTGCCAGTGTCTGTGTTTGCTGCAAGATAGCTTCATGCAGCCGGGCTTGTACCTGAGGATCAGCGAATGCTCCTTTACCCAGCATCATGTCTGCTGTGACGACTCGCCGCGGATCTCCCTGTTGTAAGTCCATGTTTTCCACCACCGTCAGATCAACTCTTTTTTCCCATTCAGACTCCCATAGTAATACCTGAGTGGGCTTCAGGAAAGTTTCTGCAAGCTTCCGGCAGTCAAATGGAGTCATTAACCCACTGGTAAAAATATGATCCAGTAACGTCTGAACGTATGGGTTGGACAAGCCATATTGCATTACCGCTTTCTGGCCTTCTCTTACCAATTTCCAATCTAAAGGTGCCCATTGTCATTTTCTTTGTGCTGTTATTACTGGAAAGGCTTGCGGAATAAATTCGCCTTCGATTACCGCATCACGTATGAGGCCTCTCCATTTCTTAGCCGGATCATAATCATCTGGACGAGGATCTCTGAGTACCTGTGGGGATGAAACTTTAATCTTTGTTTTGGTTAATTCATTAATTCGTTCCAACAGTTGATTAGCTGTTGCTTTTGGTTTTTCTATCAGTTCCTCCAGCTGGGCCAAAGTGTGTTTCATATCTTCTCCGTGTTGTATTAACTCTTCCTTTAATAATTGTCTTTGTTGATCTTCACTAGAAGTTGGGGGTGATGATGGCAGAGGGATACACTCAGGGATTGATGAGCTCAGGGGCAACGGCATATCATTTGTAAAATGTACCTTCCGTTCTCTGTTAGGTACTCCTTCAGGTATAGCAGAAGGGTGGGATGGGGCAGGATGGTGAAGGGTGGGTGGGAGGGGAGGAGAAGCAATGTGTGTATTCGGCTCCTGGAACGGTGCTCTAGGGGGTTCTGGGGGAGGTGGGCTCACATCCATGCTCTCCTCTTCCAGAGGTGGAGCCGAGGGTATTACAACATTATCCCCTCCGAAGAATCTCTGAGTATTTTCTTCTAGAGGTGGAGCCGATGGCACTATAAAGTCACCACCTCCAAAGAATCTTTTAGCATCCACTGGGAACGCAGATGGTGCAGCAGCTTCTGCTTTCATGGCAGCAGCGGCAGCACGCTCAGCTTCTAGCTGGTGTATAATGGATGATACCAATTTACACAAGCCAATAGCATTATTCAACATGTCTCCTAGCTTTTCCCAGTGTCCTTTTTCATATACTTCTTGGGGGGAAGCAAAGAGACCTACTTCCTGTCCCCATCTTACAAGCCTTAGCAAAGGCTCTCTTTCATAATTGAATCCTTTTTCCGCAAGGATATGCTGGAGGGTGTCAATAGGACTTTCCTCTTTGCTTAGCATTTTTCCCATTATATCAGTTTGCTCAGATTACTTGCCTTTTCCAGCAGAAATCCAAGTGCTTTTCTGCCGAGGGTTCTTGATCCAACCGATTCAGCGAATCACGTCGGGGTCACCAAATGTTGTTGTTGTGAAGGCAATAATCACTCAAAGACGTAGAGGGTCTAAGTAATGCACGTGCAGAGACGTACAGGGGCAACACAGTACAACCACCAGAGTTGACTCAAAGCCACCCTTCCTTTGCTAGCTACCTCCTTATATGCTGCTTCTGCCCATGAGATCACCCAGGGCCCAATTGATTAACTTGCAGCACCTGTTTCTGAAGTAGCATGCCAGCTGCATTAACTTATCCCTACCATCTTTATTCAAGCTGGCTGGTCCAAGCTACGTCTGTGCCTACAGAGTTTCTTGCAAAGTAAAGTTATTAGGTGGTAAAGGTCATATTTTTATAAGAACATTAGCAAGAAGATTAAGTTATTTATTGATAATAAGATATCAAAAGAATTGTTTTGCCAACCATGTTTGTTGAGACTGATGCAACTGAATATTCAGTAGCCAAAATGGTGTTTGGAAGTCAATGTCTGGGTTTAGGCTGAGACTCTATGACATCTCTGCAGTCTGTGTTGATTTTTATGGTAAGAGATATATTGCCTTCTGGAGAAAAATTAAGATTAAAAAAAAGGTCTACAAACAAAATTCTACTTCTCATTCTAACATAACTGCAGGCTACTCTTGCTTTTTACTCTACTATTCACCCAAAGGGTCAGGAAGCCCTGGCACAGGCTGCCCAGGGAGGGTGTGGAGTCTGCTTTTATGGAGGTTTTCAAAATCAGCCTGGACACATTCTTGTGGCCTCTTGGCCAAGAAGGCCAATGCCATCCTGGGATGCATCTAGAAGAGTGTAGCCAGGAGGTCAATGCAGGTTCTGCTCCTCCTCTACTCTACCCTGGTGAGGCCTCATCTGGAGTCCTGTGTCCAAGTCTCGGCTCCTCAGATCAAGAGGGATAGAGAAACTCTGGAGAGAGTCCAACACAAGACCATCAAGATGATCAGGGGACTGGAGCATCTTCCTTATGAGGACAGGCTGCAGGAACTGGAGCTGTTTAGTCTAGAGAAGAGGAGACTGAGGGGGGATTTTATTAATATTTACAAATATCTAAATGGTGAATATCAGGAGATTGGAACATCCCTTTTTTCTATAATAGCTAGCAACAGGACAAGGGGTAATGGGATGAAGCCAGAACACAAAAAAGTTCCACTTAAATATATGAAAAAAACATTTCACTGTGAGACTGTGGGAGCCTTGGCACAGGCTGCCCTGGAAGGCTGTGGAGTCTCCTTCCTTGGAGGTCTTCCGGACCCGCCTGGATGTGTTCCTATGCAACCTTATCTAGGTGGACCTGCTTCTGCAGGGGAGTTGGACTAGATGATCTCTAAAGGTCCCTTCCAACCCTACCATTCTGTGATTCTGTGTGATTCTGTAGTTCCAATATTAGTCTGTCACAACTAATTACTATGGTGCTAGATAGGAAGGAAGAAAGGAAACATTACAGCACAGCAAACTAGGGCTTTGTTTACCCAGTTTTCCTATTCTGATTATTCACAAGACTGTGCTCTTGCATACCGGTGAGAGAAACCTACATAAAAATAAGCATCCTCTGCGATACTTTATTAACCCAAAATAGAATATGAATAAGACTGATGGGTGCACTATCTCATGAATCTGTATCTTATCTAACATAGTTGTACATATTCACACCTATAAAGCTACCTTGAATCTCAATAACCTTTCAACCTTGCTGATATCTTATGATAGTGAGTTCTACAGTTTAAGCTGTAATTAAAAAAAAAAAAAAAAAAAAAAAAGCATAGCTGGATGAATTCTACTCTCCAGATTTACTGTTACCTTGAATGAGAGCAACAGAAAGTTCAAAACAAGTAAGTTAAATCCTCAGAGAAGTCTTCCTCCCACTTCCTCAACCCCTAGGGACAATATCAATTTGAGTGTAAAACAGTCAGGAAGCTGCTGTAGCTGCATCACTTGCCTTGTGTCTATAGTCTTGTTTATAACCATGTTTGACAATTTTCTCTGCTTGACCCAAACAAATGAGCTCTTGGAATAATGACTGCTGACTTTGCCTGCAACTTAAAGCCATTAAGCAGCAAACTCTCCACAGTTTCTTCACATTATGAAATACAGAACAGGAGGTGGCTTTCCTCCTCAGTAGTATTGTTCCCTCCTTGGGGTCTGTTGTTGAAACTCCCACATAGTATATTTGCTACTGTGATCCTTATAAAATAATATTTCTAATAGTGAATTTACCAAAATGTCATATGAAGCTTTACAGATTTGGAATAAACTTAATTACTGTGTAGAAAAGTGTTTAAGTGCTGCTGGTATCTCACGTTTAAAATTAATTTATTTGGCATTACTATAGAAATGTCTTACAAAAGATTTCATACTTTTACTGAGGTCATACACAGAATTCACCTGGAGCTTTGTCACTCATTTCTATTCCTGAAGTAATATATAAACAGAATTATATGCCCAATCTGTCATCTTTTGAAAACAGAAGAGTTCTAGATTTCAGTCCTTTCATTTATAGCTACATATACATGTAAGTAAATAACTACAGGATAAATAGTCTAATCTGCATTTGTACAGATATTACCACTGGATGTATTTTCAGAGTTTTAGTTTTTTTATGAAACATTTATTTTATTGGAATAATCAAAATTATGAAAGTTAACTGGAAGCATGACTGTATTGCGTAGTATATATTGGGTGATAAATGAAGCTCTGGTCTCCAGAGAAATCCTGAAAGGATAACATTATTGGTTAAAATTTGTTCAGACTAGTGTCACAGTCTCATATTATAGACCTCTCATATGACAAACATTTTGCAGTCCTTTTGTATGAAGTTGCTGGTTGTCAACATGCTGTTCATCAACATTCACAGGACCATACTTACATAGGCATATAGCATTATTTGTTATTTTGATTAAATTCTACAGCATCTGGTATTTCTTTTTTATTAAAATGAATGTACCATAACTTAAATTTGAGGCAATAGATAAATCATATTGACAATTATATGCAATAATAAAATAATCAGGAAGGTAAAGTTTACATTGTTTATATCTAAAGATTGGAAAATCAATATTTTGTCTGGATTCTGGTATGCATCTTAGCTAAAAACAAACTCAGCAGAATTGGAAAGTCCATTGATAAGTCAATAAAGTGCAGTCTGAACCTGCTGTTTATCCAACTATTAGCAGTATATTAAGTGCAATGTACTGAAATTGGAAAAAATGTTGTTTTAAATTGTGTCATTTCTTTCAAGTAGCTTTCAGTTGCTGAGGGAACTGGGACTGCTTAGTTTGGAGTGGTTGGACTCTATGATCTTAAAGGTCTTTTACAACCAAAATGATTTTATTATTCCGTGATTCTGTTTAAATACTCCAAGTGGAGTTTGAAACAATAAAGATTGGTGGTATATAGATGTAAAATTAGATATTTCTGCCTCAAGCAGGATGCAGTTGAAAAGCTCACTCAGATAACACTATAAATGCTGAGATACCAAATTGTAAGGACAAAACATTGGAGTTGATGACAAACCTTCTATTGTCTTTAGTCAAGTTGGAATTTATTTCTAAATATCTTTAAGTAGTTTATAAAGTAAGTCAAGGGAATAAAGTGTGATAAATGCATGCAAGCTAAGTAAGAAGAGAAAGATCCTCATCTTGAAAAGATCTTGGGTTTGAAGCATGAACTTTAGTGTATTTGGCTCTGCAAATGATAAAAGCATTTCACGTCCTTTCCTGGAAGCTGTGCTATAATGAATGGGCTTATGCCCATGGCTCCCTCTGCTTCTGAAACTCTGAGAAAATAACAGAACACATAAAGGCATGGAGGCTGAGGAACTTAAGGAGCTTATAATTTGAAACCAATACACTGCTAGAACAGAGTACCTGCTACCATAAATAAAATGCTTCAGTTAAGTGTATAAATGTCATCAGTACTGGCATGACAGTAGAAATAAAAATGTATGAATCTCTGATTGTGACTTATACCATGGACAAATAACTTATGTTCCTTTAGGAGCTACCTTTTTTCCAAATAATCAGATGTAGCTGAAAACTCGGGCTCTTGATTATTGGTGTTTCTGGGTGAGCCTTGGGGGTTTCTTAACAGAAAAATTATTCCAGCCATGCTTCCTGTATATGGAACAATACGTACAGCTTGAGATAGAGTTTTCTTCTTTTCATGATGTTTTTCTTGAAATAATGCTTTATGATATACCAGCTTTCCCCTTTAAAAGTCTCTTTTGTTTTTGCTTCTTTACAGTTGCTCTCGTCCCACTCTAGGGTCTAGTCTTCCTGAGAGATATTTGCATGCACTTCCCAGGAAGACTGGGATAATCTCTTCCACCTATATGGTAAAGTAGTAGGGCACTCACAGTCAGTAAGAGTTTCAGTAGGGAGAAGAGACTGCATGAATGCAATGTAAAACTGCAAAATTCTTTTTTCCTTTCTTACAATTAGCATATCAGTTACTACACTTCTCTTTGAGTGGGTAGATGGACTAAGTATTGACTGTCAGCCTTATGTACTGCCTGTACTGTTGCAAATGAAGAGCTGATCATTTGGGACCTGCTTTAACAGCAGCTTCAGTGACAGCTCACATTATTAAGAGAATGTTCACCCATAAATTTGAAAACTGACACTTTAGTGTGTCAAGAAATTTATGTGTATGCGTGTTTTATCTGTCAGACCTGTGGCTTCTCCTGGAGTTGGGTCAAAGTTTGCACCTGAACCCATATACAGATAACCCTGTGAGTTTTGCAGGAATACTGATCTTGGCATTTCTCTCTATTTGCAAGTCTTATCTGTTTCATAGTTCTGTTCATCCCCTTTGTTATTGCCTTCTTTATGTATACTCACTATTAGTATCTAAAGATACTAAGTTACATTTAGCAGAGAGGCTTTTCTAGAAATTATCAGGCTTGTCTTCTGCAGCATTGGGCACCAGCACATTTTAAAGTGTAAAGGTTTATGTAAATTCATTGCATGAACATCTAACAGAGAAATGCTATTTTCAAAGACACAGATAATAAGATTTCTTTGTTTGTAAGAATACATCTGTAAGATGTGCATTACTAGTCACATTAAATGCTAACCACATCTTCAAACTTATACTGTAGGAATATCCTTGGGCCTATAGGTTGTTATTCTACAAAATGTACATGTAAAAAGTTAGAATTTCAGTGCAAGATAATGTTTGCCCTCCACTTGGCTGCTTGATTGCCCCAGCTACCTAGAATCAAGTCACAGACACGTGAGGACTTAGCAGTGGCTGATTGCTTTGAACACAGGCAATGCAATGTATTCTAATATGCATTAGGTGGATGTGCTACATGAGTAAATGATGAGGCAGGTGAAGTTCATAGAGGCATGACAGTCAAACACAAACAATTGTGGTCTGGATGCTATCCTCAAACTACATTTAAAACAATAGCAAGGTGACTTTTTTTTGCAGTGAAATTTGTTAATGGGACTACTAGATGTGTCAAGGTCTAAGGGGGCATGATCTGTCATTTTTACTGCCTTGCTTTGCCTTCCAGATGCTTGTGCCAGAGAGGCCATCAAGATGTACTGGCTGTAGTGTGCATCATCTTATAGTTGTAATGCCCTGAATCACTTTAACTATATATTTTCCCTCTGGTCAAACACAGGTTGCAGCTGTGCAAACACAATTTGAATTTCTAACAGGTTTTAACTTAAGCACTCTTTTAGAAATGAGATAAATACTTTGAAATAGCAATGTTCAGGATATCTGTTGATGATTCTAATGCACTGGTTATCCTCAATGCCATTCATTCCACATGAGCTGAATGCAATATTAATCTATCCTAGAGTTCTCCAGTAATTGCCTAAGATGCTATTATCCCATTATTTCCTCTACTGCTGTGGGACATGAGGTGACAAAAAGATGGTAGAACAAGAAGCATCTTATTTTAAAACCATTGGAGTAAATATTGAAAACCAAAGCACGGATCTCAATTATTTCTTTATCCTTTAGTTTTCTGGAACCAAAAAGGACATAAATTATGTGTTAAAGATTTAAAGTAGAATATTTGTTTACTGCTCTCGATGATTTTTATAGGGTTAAACATTGCTTATTCTCAGCCTAAAATAGTTTGAATTTTAAAAGAATAGCTGTTTCTGATTCATAGAACATCTTCCACTGCTCATAAATCTGTTCTTTCTTTCTTTTGTTTGGCCTATGACAGTGTTCATTGTTTAGCTCAATCGAAATTAATTTCTAATGCAAAAGCAAAGAAGAAGCTTTCTTCAAAACTTCCCACAGGCATATTGAGCTTGTAGCCATCCTTAGCAGGTGACAGCTTCTGCACTATGTTCCTTTCTCTTTGAAAACTAGTAGAGCCCTTGGATTGCAAAGGACTTGGTAAGTGAAATCCTTTCAGAAGGAATATTCTATCTGGCATCAGATATTTGAAGAAAGTCCAATATGAGCTGAGAAAGTTAAATTTTCTGATATTCTTGAGCACAACATGAGAAAATGAATTCCTTTTTCCTCCTCTGCAACTTATAAATCTTGCATACCATCCTGCTTTATAAAGGAATACACTATTATAAAGTAATTTGATGTTTTTACTGCTCTAGAGCTGTTTTTGTGGTACATAGTTTCTATAGTATCCTTTTCAGTCTAACAATGCTTACATAGCACTATTTTAAAGAAACTAGTAAAACAGCATGGCACAGTCACAAGGATAAAATTTTTCTCTAGCCTGTTGAACATATGCTCTACAGCTTTTATCTTGTTTCTTAATCTCTGAGTGGAATAAAATGCTAGGCATTTAATGGCAGAAGAATGTAAAGCTTGGACTCAGGTTTATTGCTGTAGAACTGCACCATAAAGAAGTGTGTTTTGCATTGAGTAGTAAATGCAATTCACAGAATCACAGAATCTCAAGAATCACAGATCTCAAGAATTTCAGAGATAACGTAGTCCAATCCCCCTGCCAAAGTAGATCCACCTAGATCAGGTCACACAGGAACGTGTCTAGGTTTTGAAGACCTTCAGAGAAGGAGATTTCACACTCTTCCTGGGCAGCCTGTGCCAGGACTACATCCCACTCACAGTAAAATATTATTTTCTTATGTTCAAATGGAACTTCTTGTGTTCCAGCTTCATCCCATTACCCCTTGTCCTGTCACTAGACACAATAGAAAAAAAAAGATGCCCCAACCTCCTGACATCCACCATTTATATAGCTTGTAAATATTAATGAGATTCCCCCTGCAATCTCATCTTGTCTAATATAGCTTCACAGATCAAAAAGGAAACAGAAAATGAATGTTAAAACCCTATTTTTTCCCCCGAAATGATGGAGTTATTCCTTGAGGAGTGCTAATTTTTGGATGCTGTCCGGAGGGAAAATGCATTAAATTTTATTTAGAATATGATTCACAATTTGTCAATCTCAGATATAAAATCCATATCAGATTTCCAAGTATAAACACTCTGAGCCTGGCTGCAATCTTCAAATGGGACTTTATGATTTTATCTCAGTGTTCTATGCACCTGTAGAAATTGTAGATGCAAGTCTTTCTTTTGAGCAATCCAGCAACTAAATGAGCAATGCATGTCATTCTTCAGCTACGCTCTCATTTGTCTGTGAAAACTTCACAACTACTATTTATCATCATCTCATGCACCAATAGCAATTCTAAATGCTTTTAAATAGAAAAGTTCTCATTTTCCTTCTCTTGACTGTTTTTGAGCAAGGTCATACCTATTGGAAAGATACTAAGATGCAGAGTTAATGGCTATTAAAGCTGTAAAGACCATTGGACTCTCAAGTACACTTGTGTATTTTTGCAGGATACTCATAAATTAAGATTAATTCTTTGTATCCTGGGTGAATACACTCTCCTGCATAGTTTCCATGGACGTGATGTGTCCAAGTTTAATCTCGACCCCACTCTGCAACAGTTTTCCTGAGAACTTTTTCTTCTTTAAGCTGTTAGCCTAGAAGCTCACTCTGATCTTTAACAATTAAGCTGTGTTCTTTTCACCTGGCATCTTGGCAGCAGGAACAAAGGCTTTCTGGGCACTTTATGCCCTGACTTACCACTGTACAATTTCACCTCCAAACACATGTCATTGTGACCTTGATTTGCAGACAATGAGGTTCCACAGGTATAGCTGAAGACCAGACCTGTCCTCTACTTTTATCCTTCCTGATGATGATGATATGGAAAATGTAAATTAAAAAAATGTAGTTAGATTGCCTAGAGTCATAATATTTTTCGATGGGCTTTCAGGAAGCCATTTGAGGCACAATGACTATATAAACTGTCAAGTGCCATCACAAAAAAGCTTTTCCAGTTTTCAAGAAAGGAGTTTAGTTTAAGCACTCTGCCTGCAACTCTAGCACATGATCCCTGCTTTGTGAACAAAACATCGCTGTGATCTCACCTTGTGCTTCTCATCTCTATGGCAACAGAAGTGGAATGGGGGTGGAGGGGAATAAGCAACAAGAAAACAGCTAACAAGGCAAAACTGGTTAGAATAACGATCAGGAGAAAATTCTCTGCTAAGTAGACATCAAGGTGATGCTTACCAAGGTGGTAGGTGAGGAAAGATGCCTATGCATCTGTGTCTCTGGCCTTTGGAATGTCTATATGTATTTTTACACAAGTTACCCCAGTTAATTTCCTGATAAACTTGGGTATATCCCTTGAGTTCCTGACACATTTTTCTTGAAAGATCAAGGTAAAGTCCTGGCAGGCAAGTCAGGTAACATCTGAGAGATTTTCTTCAAAAAGTTGCCTCCAGTGACAATCCCCCATGACTTTAGGGCTACCTCAGAAATCTGGTGATTTCTGCAGTGATCTCAGTATTTATCTGCTTCTACTCTGCTTCCTAAGTTCTGATTGTTCCTCATTACACTGTCTTTGAGGGCACTCAAGGACTTCCTCACCTTGTGCTCTCCCGTGAGGCTGTTTAGGAGAGGATGAGAAGTATGTGGAAGGAGGATGCCAGTAGAAGGGGTAGGCTACTTGATTTTTGTAAACAGTAAATTTGTCAAAAAATGGGATTCCAAAAAGACACCATTATAAAAATTGGATTCAGACAAATGGTGAGTTTTGAAATTAAGCATTTATCTTGGAAAATTGTTGTTTGGTGATTTTTTTTTCCAAAAAGTATGTTTAACTTTTGATAGACAAGAAAAAAGTATGATGACTCATCTTTTTCTTTACACTGCTTTTGATTTCACATGAAACAACATTTCTCAGTACTGTATGGTGGTGATATTTTTTAATTATTATTATTTTTAGTTGCTGAGCAAAACTACAAATTTTAATATTTTTGCACCTCTTCTTTAGAGATAGATAGGGAGGACCCATTGTAGAGGGTCCAGTAAAGAAGAAATTGATGCGATGATACAAAGAAATGCAAGTGTGAGGAAAGGAGAAGCAAAGACTCTCTGGATAAATGTGATGTGACCAGATCCCTAAATGCGGACACTGTCAGTTACCATTCATGTCTAAGACTGGCAGTCAAGGTTACCTCAGCAGCTATTAGGATTTTCTAGTGAATATAGATGACACTGAAGTAATGTTGTTTACTGAGAGTCTGACAGGCTTCAAGGATGAACTACAAAGTGCCACTGATGAAGTGAAATGACAGGGACATCACAATTTCCTTGTCTTTAATTTTTTCTAATGCGTCATGATCTGCAAAGTAATATTGATGCTACAGTAGTTCCTAAAATAGATGCCATTATGTTCATTAGATGCTTCACATCTGGATATCACAACCAGAAACTGTTGTAAGAAGAGGGAGGTGAGATGTAATTTTAATCTTTTCTAGGTTTTCTTGATTAGATATCTCAGACTTCATAAGCATTTATTTAATTCTTATTAGCATTTAACAGTCAAATGCCCTCAATGGTGAAAAATTACCCTAGAGGCAGCATAGAAATTAATAGTTATTCTGTGACAGATCTTCTCTATGACAAGGATTTAAATATTGAAATTGTAATTTATTTATTATGCAGGAAGATGACATTTTATCTCTCCTACCATTTGACAGGAAGACACTATAATTATGCCTTTCCCTAGGTTCCTATTTTCTCTCCTGTACCTCTGTATGAGATTGTAAGAGTTCAGACTCCCATTCCCAAACAGGTTCACTCTTATAGCAGCACATTTTCAGTAATCAATGCAAATGCAATAACTAGTTCTTTCTAGATCATTTCTTCAGACTGAAATTTCTTTGCCTTCACAGGCTGTTACAGGGATGACAGATGGCAATGTGTTTGTTAGAAAAAGTGGAGGTGACTTTAATTCTCTCTCTGTACATCTCTGTGCTTGCTCTATTATCAAGCTCTGATTTGTTCTGAGAGAGAACACAAAAGGCAGCCATTGTATCAGAACACTAACCTGCAAAATAGGGGTTTTGGAACTACTACATGTAGTTGTGGTTTGACTGAGTAATTGTCTTTAGGAAAATTATTATTAATATATTGCAGACAGAAACTGAGGACAAGGAAAGGCAATCAGAGCAAACTGCTGGCAGTTACACTGTATATGCAGCCATTCATTTATACCACATAAGGATATTGCAAAGATTTTTGATAATCCTGTTAGTATCTTATAATGTGTGCAGTGTGTCACATACTCAGAAAGGACTGTGCAGTCATATCAGTCCCTACAGACAGCTAACTGCAAACCACATCTAATATTCTGACATTAACTTTTGATGCCAGTCTCATACATCAGCCTGGTACAGCTGAGCTGTCATATATGACTTAGTAGCATTTCTGAAAACAAAACTAAGAGCCAAGTAGGAATTGGGAAGAAAGATGGAAAGAAATAGTTGGGTTTTAAAGCTGTGAGCCTTGAAGGGGCTTGAGTAAGCACCAGGAAGATGTGGTGCAAGTGTGTGGATGCAAGCTAATTTCCCAGCTGCCTCCCAGTACCCTTGCACAGACACAGCAAGCACTGAGGATTCTGGCATGGAATCGAATGGGTTTTTTTAGAGTAAGGCTAGCCCTTTTCTGCCATAGAGGAGAGATGGATTGTGGTATCCCCCAAGTTTTCTTGCTTTGATGTTTCTGCAGAGGACAAAAAGAACCCCTTCCCCAGCACACTTAACTGGGAAACAGTCATCCCTTCATTCATCAGCCAGGGCAGATGCCTTCTCTTCTAAAATGCTCCTCCCAACAGTAAAGATAGACTAAGAAAGACAAAGGATGCTTTAGACAAGGGATGGTACAAGTAGAATAGCTTGCAATGTGACAGTCCGGTCCTTTTCCCAGTATGTCTTGGATTTTTGATTAAACTTATGAATACACAGCACCCTTCTTCTATCATAGGGCAAGAACTTGGGATATCTTACAGTGTAGAGTGATAGGGGCTCCCAAAAGAACCATAAGCACTTGTAGTCCTCTCTCTGACAGCCTGATATGGCAGAAATAGATTTCTTAAGTTTCTTGTGCCAAGGAATTGCATTTCAGCAGTCTCTCAGGATCTTCCAGTGACCTTCATAACTTATGCTTGTCTTCCAGAGCCAGTACTGAACCATGTATTCTGGGTCAGCTTTGATCTAGAATGAATTTTGTTTTCTTTTCTAAGGAGATCAATAATTTTGAAGAAATTGAATTCTATGAGTGGAAGACATAGATGATACTGAGGAAAAAAATTATGCATTGTTGTTTAAAAGACTCAGTTCTGCTTTCCTCACAGACTCCTGCCTTGTAATAATCACAGAATCAAAGAATGGTAGGTGTTGGAAGGGACCTCTAGAGATCATCTAGAACAATCTCCTATTAAAGCAGGTCCACTTTGATCAAGTGACCGAGGAATGCTTGTCCTTTTTGAACCTCATGAGGTTCCTCTCTGCCCAACTCTCAAGCTGGTCAAGATCTGGCTGAATGGCAGCACAGCCTTCTGGGGAATCAGGCGGTCCTCATAGTTTGGTGTCATCAACCACTCCATCTTCTCATCTAGGTCATTGATGAAGATGTTGAAAAAGACTGGCCCCAGAACTGACCCCTGTGGAAGCCCCCTGACCATTGATCTCCAACTCATGCCATTGATTACCACCCTCTGGACTCTGTCATTCAGCCAGTTCTCCATCCACTTCACTGTCCACTCATCCAACTGACACTTATTGAGCCTTCCTTTGAGGATGTTATGGGAGACAGCATCAAAAGCCTTTCTGAGGTCAATGTAGATGACATCCATTGCTCTGCCCTCATCTCGCCAGCTAGTTATACCCTCATAGAAGGCTATCAGGTTGTTCAATAAGGATTTGCCCCTGGTGAATTCATGTTTCATTTCCCTGATAACCTTTTCCTTTGTGTGTTTAGAGATGGCATCAAGGATGTTCCATCACCTTTCAAAAGATGGAGGTGAGGCTCACTGACCTGTAGTTTCCCAAGTACTCTTTCTTGTCCTTTTTGAAGACTAGAGTGACACTGTCCTTCCTCCAGTCCTCAGGCACCTCACTTGCACTGCACAATATTTCGGAAATGATGGAGAGCACCGTAGCAATAGCATCAGCCAGCTCCCTCAGCACTCATGGGTGCATCCTATCAGAACCCATAGATGGGTTGGGTGTCCAACTTGCCTAACAGGTGTCTAACCCAATCCTCCTCAATTAAGGGACAATTCTCCTTTCTCCAGCCTTACTCTCTATCCTCCAGGGACTGGACTTCCTGAGGGCTGGCCTCCAGACTGATGACTGAAGCAAAGAAAGCATTCAGCAAATTCATCTTCTCTGTATCCTCCATTATCAGGGCACCCTCCTAATTCAGTAGCGGGCTCACACTCTCTCTAATCTTTCTTTTGCTATGAAGGTACTTGAAGAAGCCCTTCTTGTTCTTTACATCCTTTGACAGATTAAATTCCAAGAGGGCTTTAGCCTTCTTTGTGTCATCTCTGTATATTTTGATGTCATTTATATACTCCTGGTTTAGGCCCATCAGGGAACAAAAGACCACAATTAACCTCAAGTACTGAAGACATGAGAATTGCCAAAGGGCAGAGAGAGCTTAATTGTCCCAACCTTCACATCCCCATTCAGACCTTCTTTGTCAGTACAAGGTCCAGTAGCACATCCCTCCTCATTGCCTCCAGCACAGCCTGCTCCATGGCCTCCTCCCCACACAGTCCGTCCGGGTGCACTCACACAGAACTACTGGTGGCTCTCAGTCCTGTCATGGCCCTGCATGGGTTGCACGGTTACAACTTGCATTCTCACCACGGCTTGCAGAGGGATCTCTGGTCTATTGCTCCTCCTTCCTTCCTCCTCTGACTGTGGGATCTGCGTGGTTGCCTCCATCTTGTATCACTCTTACACCTCCTACCAGCACTTCAAATACCTGTCCCCTAAATAGTGATCACAGAGGCACCAGATTGGCCCAGCAGGGATGGAGGTGGTTCTGAACTCAGGAGCCAGGGGAGAGTCCAAAAACTCTTTAACAAGTCTTCACTGCAACCTGCTCCCCCTGTTACCATGCAAAAGCTGCTCCTTGCTAAACCAGGACATTCCACCCCTTGCCTCTGCAAATCACTTATTCAAAAAAACATAAGGAAATCTGAACTACCTTCACAAATCACCACACGGTAACTAAGATCAAACAGAATCAAACACTTCCCCATGAAAATAAATAAATGACATACATACAATACAATAAATACACATAAATACAATGCACATATTCAACATCAACAGCAAAATCCACCCCTAGACACAATGTCTGTTTTGTCCATTACCACTCCCAATTCACCACCCTTATCACAAATCTCAATCTCCAGTACCTCAAGCCCCACCTTGGGCACCAAATAATGTGGTTTTGTCCAGCCCGGGACAAAGAGCCACAAGGGTGCTCGCTCACTCATCCCCCTCCTGGTGGAGTGGGGAGGGGAACCAGAGAAAAAGGGGAAAAACCCGCGTAGGTTGAAATAGAACAGTTTAATAGAACAACAATAAGAAGAAACAAGTTCAGGAAAAAACAATTTTAACAGTAAATGAGGGGATATAAAAAAGGAATGGTGTGTGCCGCAGCTGCTCACCACCTGGGACCCAACATGACTGCTCCTGACTGGCAGCTGAACCTGTGGTTCTGCATTACCGCCCTCAATTAGCTCCCTGCCTATATGTACTGGACATGACATCAGTATGGTATCGAATACCTGTTGACCAGCCTGGGTCAGCTGCCCATGCTGTGCCCCTTCCTACTTCCTCATCAAAGTTAACCCTACCCTAGCCCAAACCAGGACAACTCCCAAGCAAGCAATCCCTTTTTTCCACATTCCATAGACTTCATACATTTTAATTGTTCCAGAGGCTACTTGTTCATTCATGCAGGGCTCTGTCATGGCTTAAGCCCATCTAGGAACCAGGATCAGCCGTAAGAACCAAAGGTCTTTGAAATGTCACTTATGGTCCCAGGCAAAAACGCTCGGAACTCTGATCACAGTGTATTTACCTTCTGCTCTGCGGCCCACAGGCTCTCCAGCATGGCCTGTGCCATGGCCACCTCCTCACACAGTCTCCCTGCCCACCTAGGTGCACCCATCTGGAGCTGCTGGTGGCTCTCAGTCCTGCCATTGCCCTTCATGCGTTGCTGGGGCATAGTCTGTGTTCTCACCACAGATTGCAGAGAGGTCTCCAGTCAGGTGTTCCTCCTTCCTTCCTCCTTCTCTGTCTGTGGGATCTACATGATCGCCTCCATCTTATACTATTTCTCCACGTCCTTTTCTGGCTCAGATTTTCCTTCTTAAATAGTGATGTCAGAGCCATCAGATTGGTCCAGCCAGGCTGGAGGTAGGTCCACTTCAGAACTGCAGGATATTTTGAAAACGTCTTACTGGGACTAGCACTGCAGCTCCCTCCTCTGTTACCAAGCTAAAAAAAAGCTTGACACAAACTGTGACAGGCTTTTACCTACTTTGCCTATTTACTCATGGGAATACACTGATCTTCAGCTTTGAGGAACTGACACTTGAAGATTAACCTGCTTTCCTGGGCACCCCTACCTTACAAAGTCCTACCCCACAATATTCCTCCAAGCATGTCTGAAGTGGCCAAAGTCAGCTGTCCTGACATCCAGGGTTGTGATCCTGCTTGGTGCCCTGTTTCTTCCATGTAGGATATTGAACTCCACGATCTCATGGTCACTGCAGACAAGGTTGGCCCCAACCTTCACATCCCCATTCAGACCTTTATCAGTACAAGGTCCAGCAGCACACCCCTCCTCATTGCCTCTTCAACTACCTGTGTCAGCAAGTTGTCATCAATGCACTGAAAGAACCTCCTGGACCGTGATAATGTCAATAGGAGTTTTAAATATACAAAGGTCAGTAGCTACAAGTCTGCATTTAGAAACATTCAAATACTATGTTTGTTGCTGTGGGGAAACAATAAAAAAATAAACTGTATTGATCTGATAAGAAAGATAATCTGTGTTTAAAAGAGAATACTTTATCTCTTCATACTCTGAGAATCCTAAAATATTAAGTTACCAGTGGGGAAAAAAAACAACCAGCAAAATAAGACAAATTACATTTACTACACTTTGACACTTTAAAATGGGTAACATCATGATTCTCTTCTTAGTTCAACATTCCATTTTATAGTTTCAGCTTGGAGGAGACTGAGAGGGGATGTCATTAATACTTACAAGAATTTTAAAGGTACATGTCAAGGTGATGGAGCAGCCCTTTTTTTTCCTGTAATGGCCAGTGATAGGACTAGGAGTAAAAGACATAAGCTAGAACACAAACATTTCCACTTAAGGAAAAACTTCTTTACTGTCTTTACTGTCACTGTAAGGGTGAGGGAGCACTGGCACAAGCTGTCCATAGAGGTTGTGGAGTCTCAGTATCTGGAAGTTTTCAAAACCTGTCTGGACACATTCCTGAGTTACTTGATCTAGGTGGACCTGCTTGAGCATGGGGATTGGACTAGGTGATCTTCCAACTCCCATCGTTCTGCGATTCTGTGATAGTTTCTCAACATTTCAGGATAAGTACTGATAAACTGCAGAACAGAGTATTTCAGAAACAGTCTTGATGCCCACATGTTCTGCTGCTGCCCAGATTTTTGTTATGTGTATCCATTCTCTATTTATTTAATAATTTTTATCTGGTGAACCCAAACATACATACTCTGGAACAAATAAAAATCTTTAAAAGGTACTGTAGATCAACACATCTGAGTTGTTCTTCTTCAGAAATCTTTTTGATATGAAAATCGGTGATCACCTAAGGTAAGATGGAAATGATTGTGGTGCTTGCTTTTTTAAAATTGTTTTATTTTTTTTAACAGGTTGCAAATAAGAAAGATTTGTTGGTAAGGCTTTTCTAGATGTTACAATTGTGCATGGATTTTTTTTTTCAGTGAAGTAGAACAGATTCATGTTGTTTTAAACATGTATATAATGAGTAGCAACATTTTTAATGGTTTTAGAACTGTTAAAAATCTGTGACAGTATAAAAAGAGAAACCTGCATATAGATGCTACAAATACTCATTTAACAAATCTTCTTTCTAAGGTATATACACTTCTTAAACAAAGATTAATAATAAAGTAATAAATGAAAAGGGTTTACTTAGAACTTTCTGCATTGAGGATATGTCTAACTCTTCCATACAAGAACAATAATCCCTGTCACTCAGTTTTCTTACTGGGTATCATGTTAGGCAAACCTGTAGACAGTAAAATATTTGGGTCAGGAAATGCCATCTTGTCTGTCGAATAGTGTGACTCAGATTCATTTCTGACTCTAGGCATGTGGCAAACTAATTTGTTTTCTTGAGGATCTTTTCTCTCTCTGGTGAGGATATCGCTTTACTCTTATCTAAGACACTTCAGTTTAATTTGTCTCAGGTTAGAGAAATCCATCTGCTTTCATAGCTGTTTAAAAATACAAATTATCTCACTCACTCCATAGCAAAATTTTCCTCTTGTTGTATTATGTGCACAGATTTCCCAGACCTAACCTCATCCTTTTACTACTCAAATATGCCTTGAATATATATGGCACTCAGATAACTGTAATTTCTTCTGCAATCTCTTCCCCATTCTCTTAACCCCACACAATATTTTTCACTGGTAGAATTATCTGGATTTCTTTCTACACTGCATAAGTCTTATATTTATAAAACTTATACCTTTTAGCTGACAAAGAAAATGCAACCACTTTTGCAGTGCAATGTAAAGTTTGCTGAGCATCTTAGAACAGGAAAACAATACTATATTTTTTGCAGGAGGTGTAATGGAAGCATATACGTGTACATACAAAAAATGTTGAAAAAAAAATTTTATTTTCCTAGACAGGTTTTTTTGGTTGTTTCATTGTTGTTGTTGTTGTTTTTAAATGGTATTGTGAGGAGATGGCAAGGTTTTGGCAGCAGTGAAGCTGTAGAAGTGGCTTCTGTCAAAAGCTAATAGAAGCTTACCCTGTGTTTGACAGAGCTAATACCCACTAGATCCAAGTCAGACCCACTGCTGGCCATGGCTGAACCCATTTGTGATGGTGGTAACACCTCTGGGACAACAGATTAAAGAAGGGAAAAAAAAACCCAAACAACTCTGCACAACAGCAATCACAACCAGAGAGAAGAGTGAGAATGTGAGAACAACAGCTCTGCAGACACCAAGATCAGTGCAGAAAGAGTAGGAGGAGATGATCCAGGTGCTGGAGAAGATTCCCCTGCAGCCTATAGTGCAGCTCATGGTGAGGCAGGACCTGCCCCTGAAGCCATGGAGGCCATAGTGGATCAGAGATCCATTTGTAGTCTGGGGAAGATCCCATGCCTGAGTGAGTAGATGTACTCAGAAGAGGTGGTTTCCCCATGGGAAGTCCATGCTGTAGCAGTTTCCTGGGAGAACCTGTAGACCTGTGGAAAGAGGACCCCAGTCCAGATCAGATTTGCTGTTGAGACTTGTGATCCAGTGGGGGATCCATACTGGAGCAGTCTGTTCCTGAAGGACCCATGTTGAAGCAGCTCATGAGGAACTGTAGCCCATGGGAAGGACTCACTTGGAGAAGCTCACGGAAGACTATTTCCCATGAGACGGAGATGGAGCAGGGGAAGAGAATGAGGAGACTTCTCCTTGAGGTGGAAAGGGCAACAGAGACAATGTGTGATGAACCCCCATTCCCCTCCCTCTGTGCTTCCAGGGGAAGAGGAAGTAGAGAAATCAGACATGAAGATGGGAATGGGAAAAAAGGAGAGGTGGAGGAAAGATATTTAAAGATTTAAGTTTTCTTTTCACAGTCATAATTTGATTTGATTGGTAATAATATAGTTTCACCAAGTTGAGAATGTTTTTCCCATGATGGTAGTTACTGAGCAATCTGTGTCCTTATCTCAAACTGTAAGCCTTTCATCATATTTTTCTTTCCCTTCCCAGCTGAGGAGCAAAGTGATGGAGTAGCTTTGGTGGGCACTTGAAATTCAGTCAGTGTCAGTGCTGGGTGCCAAAAAAGGACTGTACTGAATTGATCTTGGCTGGATTTCAGGTACCCACCAATGCACTCTATCACTTTCCTACTTGACAGGCTGAGGAGGGGGGAAGGTTGGTGGAGGGTAAGATGTGGAGAAAATAAGGTACAAAAGAGCTAGTAGGGCAAGGTAAAGGCAGTATAATCAAATAAAAGCAAAAGTCTCATTCAGAAACAAAGGTAAACAAAATATTTATCCTCTATTTCCCATCAGCAGGTGATGTCCAGCCACTTCCCTAGATGCAGGGTTTCACTTTGTACAGTGGTTGTTCCCTTTACTCTCTGCCACTTGCTCATAGCTTTTATTGCTGAGCAGACTGCAAACAGTATGGAATATCATAGAATCATAGAATGGCAGGGATTGGAAAGGACCTTTAGAGATCATCTAGTCCAACCTCCCTGCAGAAGCAAGTTCACCTAGATCAGATTGCAGAGGAACATGTCCAGGCAGGTCTTGAAGACCTCCAAGGAAGGAGACTCCACAACCTCTCTGGGCAGCCTGTTCCACTGCTCCGTCACCCTCACAGTGAAATAGTTTTTTCTTATATTTAAGTGGAACTTTTTGTGTTCCAGCTTCATCTCATTACCCCTTGTCCTGTTGCTAGCTACTATAGAAAAAAGGGATGCCTCAGTCTCCTGACACTCACCATTTAGAAATTTGTAAATGTTAATAAGATCTCCCCTCACTCTCCTCTTCTCTAGACTAAATATTCCTTTGGTTAGTTTGAGTCAGCTGTTCTGGCTATGCTCCCTTTCAAGATCTTGCCCATCCCCAGCCTAAGGGGCTGAGGGATGGAATGTTGGAAAGCCTTGATCCTGAGCAAAGACTACTCATCAGTAGCTGAAATACTGGTGTGCTATCAACATCTTTCTAGCTACCAATACAAAGCAAAACACTATGAAGGCTGCTGCGGAGAAAATTCACTCCATCTCACCTAGACCCAGTGCAGGAGGAATACAAGGAGTCCAGTTATCATTCTTGAGTGAAAACACATTTTTTCACAGGTTTAGATGTGGTGTCTTGTAAAAGTTATGCCAATTTCATTGTCTATCGCAGAAATATTACCTCTATTTTTAATTACTGCTTTTCGCATTCCTCTTTCTTCTGATATTTACTGTTTGGATGGATGACATCATAGATAAGGGTTTCATACCAAACTGTACAGGTATTAAATGAAAGTAGGAAATAAATAGTTGATAAGAACATTGCAAAAATAATGGCAAATAAAAAATGTGCTTTAAATGAAGTAGACAAAACACATAGGAAGACAAAACTGATGTGTTTAGAAGCTATTGATAATTTTTAATTTATTGCTTGAGATTCACATAGTAAGGGACTTTGATTTTAACTTGGTTTCTTGTTTTCGCTATAATTTAAAATAGTAAGAATTCTCTGAAAGAATCGTCTTCTGATTTAAAAATAGAATTGTTTTTACTTATTTCATCTCCCGTTTCCCCTTTCCATTCTCCCTTCTGGCTCAGATACTCCAGACAGTACCTAGCATTTATACTTTTTCTCTGCTATAAAAAGATGATGGAAAGAAGTGTATACGTAGTTTTTATTTTCTATACAGAGGTGGAGAACTGATATGAAGGGATGGTGGATATAAGAGGACATCACATTAGCATTTGGGTCACTTAACCAGAAAGTAGTGCTGCAATCTGACTTAATTGACAAAAAAGTGAAAAAATAATGTTCATGTCACTAAAGCCAGGGACAAGAGTTCTCACTGGCTTTCATGAGATACATTTTCATCTTGAATATAGAACAGGTTTCATGTTTATAGTCAAAACAGAAATCAGAACTCCTAATTATGAAATACTTTGTTTCAAAAAACCCTTCACTTCATCTCAGCTCAACATTGGAAGAGCCTTTAGTTGTTGTCTTTAGCTCAAAACTTCTTTTAAATCAAAAATGAAAGATTTTTCTGTGTTGTAACTGAAATTTTTCAAGTTACTAACACATTTCAAAAAAAGCTTAATAATGATCACAAAATGACATCAGCCAATGTACTTTGAAAGACTGGGTTTTTTTCTTCACTTCTTTTTGTTCTTTTTCTCATAAATACCAGATGGCAGCTTTATGCATGTAACCCACACTTAAATTTCTATCTGAACATTTGAATACGTATATTTCATTGCTTCTGCCAGAGTTTTTCATTGTTACTGGACACTGATGTTAAGACAGAGGACTCCAGTATCCAGTGAGGTTGCATTTTACTGCTTCCCCAGCATTATACTTGCCATTTGAACTTAGATGAACTGTCTAATTGTCCTGATTTGGACTAGGATAGAGTTAACTTTGATGAGGAAGTAGAAAGGGGCACAGCATGGGCAGCTGACCCAGGCTGGCCAACAGGTATTCCACACCATACTGACATCATACCCAGTACATACAGGCAGGGAGCTAGTCAGGGGAGGGGCTTCAGGAGCGCGGGCTCGTCTGCTGGTTGGGAGTGCTCGTGTCCAGTCCCTGGTGGTGAGCAGCTGCGGCACACACCATTCCTTTTGTATGTCCGCTCATTTACTGTTAAAATTGTTTTTCCTGAACGTATTTCTTCTTATTGTTGTGGCTGGACAAAACCATGACATTATTATTCTATGATTATTATTATTCTATGATTATTAATAATACCGTGTCTACAAAATATCAAGAAAAAAAGAGCACTCAATGATCATTTGGTAATTGTTGCCACCACCGGCAACACCACCAGGCCGCCCGTAGGGATTACTCTGCCCCCTCGCTGAGGGGACAAGGATCACCACACACTCAGCTTTGATGATACTTTATTCCAACCCCTCGTTTACACCATGTGCTTATATCTGCTACCACCAGCTCCTCCTCTCACTCCACCCCGTGCCCACCTCTTCTGTGCCTTCCACCTCTCACGTTACAACCCGAGATCTTCCGGACGCCTACCACAGTAATTTTGGCAAAAATTGTCAAGATACAAATCTTCTTTGCTGAGATAATTTTTTGTCATGAAGATAGCTCAGAACAATGAGTTACTTAGCTTGAGGTTATGCTGTCCTTCTTCAAAGTTGTTGAAATCTTTGATATAAACCTCTGAATATGTATAATTTTTTTAAAAAGAAAAAAAATTAAATATAGGAAAGACTATCCATAGATCTTATTTTTATGACTCAAAAGGCAATTCAAACTTCCTCTTCTGTTATGCTGAATTCTTAAAGTGATTCTTCACATATTTTTAAGATCAGAATATTCTGCAAAGGGAGAAAGATTTAGAACAAGAACATTGTCACAATAAATACATTCAATTAGAATAAAGGAAATTATCAAAATAAAGGAAATGGCTTTAGAGGAATGTTAATATACTAGGTAAAACTGAAGGAAAAAACCTGTTAATCATGACCTGATATTGTTGAATATGATAGATGTCTTATCAAACAATCACTGAAAGTGTAAGAGATGTAGTAGTTGAGTCAAATGTAAAACATACCAGTAAATGTTTGGTAGTAGAGTCAAAAGTTTGTTTGGAATAGCTGAGTGAAGTCAGTTTACTCTTCCTTTTATTAAAAAGGAGGTTTGGTACAAAGTATTTTTTATTACCGTGGAATATAGATTAACTCAGAGAGAATATTTAGTAAAAGCAATTGAAGTGCAGAGCTGTAGTTCTTTCATGTGGGAGTAGCTTGGCAATTCAAATCAGAGGTACACAGATTTGTGTTAAGTGTATCCTTCTGCCTAAACCCGCTAACCACTGATTCACCATTCTAGATTGCTCCAGACCATGAAGGCTAGTCATCTAAGTGCTCTTCTTTATCAGCAGGGTAGAAAAGAGGTTTAAAAGGGCAGCTGATCTCATCCACTCTTATGAGTCTCAGAGAGATGAGTTGAAAACCTTCTGAGTGCACTGATGATTTCCAGTTGCTTCTGCAGTGATTGTGGTCAGGATGCATAACTACTCTTTAGATGTTTCCTCACTTTCCTGTGGAAATGTGTCCTGGATTACATGTATATAAGCTATCTAGATTTAAACAGCACATCTCTAAGATCAGTATACTTTGCAATAAAAAACTACTTCAAACTCACTATGCATGTCCCTACTTCAAAATAACCTTGTGACAGTACTTTAGTGAAGGAATATTTTTGTTTCCTTTCTTCCTCTGCTTCCTAACAAAACAAAACAACACAAACCCAACACAACTGTAAGCTTTAATGTCTACGTTTCAATGGCAGTGCATAACAATTTGTTTTTTTCCTGTACTTAATTTACTAATAATTAATAGTAGTATTTACTAAATATTTGGATTTCCATGGTGTCAATTTTCAGCTCTTTTCTTGTTTTTAATTTAGATAAAAGTTGTTCTGAAATCCTCAGAGGAAACTGAACAAATGTTTTCTTGTTAACTGTACCTTAAGTAACATGTCATGTAGCATTGAGGCAGAACAATACGAAACAGGACTTTTTCAGATAGTGGTAGCAATGCTCCTTCCTAACTGTATTAACATATTTTAGAGTTGAATCTCTCTCAGGGAACTATTGAAAGCAACAAAACCAGTTCCTTGCCTTCGATACTCTAAATCAAGTTGATGCTTTTAACAAGATTAACTCTGAATAAAAGGCTTTGCTGATTCAATTAAAGCTCTGAAAGACAAGATCATCACTAAATTGCTTGATTTTATATTCATAGAAAACCATGCAGTTGTACTGTGAGCAGCCTCAGACTGTATTATTGATGGAGAACATATCTTCTTCTCTAACTACAGATATAGAATCCCTGACACTTCCAAAATCTATCAGTCTTCAGGAGAGAGATAATTTTAGAAAAAAAACCCCAAAAAATCAGTGTTTAGTGCTGAGACATCTTCAACCAACACTAAGGAAAGGAACTAGCCAGTTATTTAAAAATGTATTAGAAGACTGGAGCTCCCCTGGTCCAAAACATAGCCCACCAGTTTTAGCACTGCCTTGCAACAACCAGAGCTTTCCAGCTTCAGATTCGTCAGCAGCCTGTTCACAGTACTGATAGTCACCCTTTACATGAAATGGGAGGAAAGCCTTTATTGCTTTTAGCCAGAAACTAAGCTTCCAAGAATGCTAGCTCTAGCTTAAAATTTGTATACATACACACATCTGTTTCAGTGTGCAAGACGACTGAGGGAAACAGAAATCCCAAGCAGCAGGAGGTTTTGTATGTAGCTCAGGGAGGATCAAGTGAATTTGAATTAAAAGATCAATTACTGTTACTAACTTTACTGTAATAATTATGTAGGTCTTAATACCAGCAGAACAGATAAGTATTCTATAATTGAGATATGTGTATAAATGTGCATGTGTTTGTGTATTTTTGTATTATTATGTAAGCCCTGACAGAGGTTGAAAAGAAAGATGTTGCCTTCTTAGAGATAGCTGCAGAGTTAATCCTGAAGTGATAAAGCAGCCACAGTCATGATTGCCTGTCATGCGCATGTGGGCAAGTCTTCCAGCACTGCCTGTCCTTTTCTTCTCTGGTTTACACAAAGGACTAGAGGTAATTTTCTTCTCCTGAGATCAGGCTGGTCGTTGACTGCAGGTGAGGGAGGAAACCTATATTCAAGTGGGCAATCCTTACATAATAAAAATCACTAAACTTTTGATGAAATTATTCCAACTGCTTTCTTTTTCAAGAACCTAAATTACCTATTTCACTTTAATCTGATATTTGAAATTCATTGAAATTAGTAAGAAGGAGGAACACTGGACAACTAAACCCTTCACATTTTCCAGATCTGACTTCTAGCTAACATAAACCAGAGCAGTCCTGTTACCAGAACTGTGTAATTTTATTGGGACTCACGGTATTTTCACCTTGTTGGGGTTTTTTAAACACAATTTTGGATTTATCCTCCGATTTTGGATTTCCTTTCCAAATTCTGTAAATATGTCTGGCGTCACATGGTGCATTCTTATCCCAGCCTTACGGAATACCCCCCCGCAGATATACACCTTTCAAAGGAGCGGTTCACTTTTCTACCTTCCTTCGCTCCTCACAATGTGCTCCGAGAGGCTTTGTGGGCTCCCGCTGGTGGCTAATTGACCTTAATCATCCCACAGCCTCTTTCCCAAGTAACCTGTCATAGTGAAGGAAACCATAACTTTAGTAGAAACAGATAGGGATATTGCAGTTTCAAATTACAAATGGTCTGCAGTTTGAGAGTTTTTTAATCATAAGAAACAGCAAGGAAGACAATAAGAAGTCTAGGTATTCAGTGAGGCCTGCAGGCAGGGAGAATTTATTCCTTCGTACGTAGATTTAACCTAATCTCTATTAATGTGGGGAAAACTTTGCTGAAGAATTGGCAGGGTGACTGACCAAGGGAAAAGACTAGATGAAGGACACCAGCTGTGTAATCAGATCTGGCTATCTAGAAACTCCCTCTAAAGAAAGTTCAGCTGAAGCAGGATATTGTATTGAAATCAAAACAGAAGGTTTTACCTGATTGAAATTATCCTTGTTCCTTCATGATCAAAGGGCTGGTTTGAGAAGTAGGATTTATTCCCAAATCTATCCAGATGCTCCATTCCAGCTGTTTGGTTGCTGCAGAAAAGTGAGACAGACAGGGCAAAAGCTGATTGTATTTCTTCATTCTAATCCTGGCGACTGATGTACAGTTAGAGCACCATGAGACTAACTCTCATCTCTTGCTCTAGAGTACTGCAACTGAGAGCCTGGAAATCCTATTGCAGTACCACGTTATATCATGTCATAACAAGAAACAGTTTAGAAACTAAGATGACGTTAAAGTCAGATTTGTCTCTTTTCCTTTCCATGTAAGTCTGTTACCTTAGAGCAGGGTACAAAGAAGCATGTCAATAACCATTAAATTACTCTATGTTTACCTCAATAATGACAAGAAGGATAATTTATCCCTAGACAGAACAAGAGAGATTAAATATATGTAGACATAGATATACAACTATATCTACAAAGCCATAATGTTCTAATATATTAAATATTTGGGTATTAAACTAGTACTGTGTAAATATCTTTTGTACATTTAAATATAAGGCACACAAATATAAGGATTGTCTTTCTTTAATGTATTAACTACTGATTGTTAACATGTATAAAATGATTCCAGAAAAAACAGAACATCACGTCCAACATAGCCAGTGCCGTGACTAATGCTTTTCTAGCTTTGTACTTATTTACTTATTTTTCCACTGACACCAGATTTTTTACCTACCTGACATTTTCTTTCTCTGACTTAGCAGCTTTTGCTTAGCTGTAGGACTTAATGCTCTATTTTTGGAATGGCTATTTTCTTACAGAAGTAGGCACTTGAAAGGCCTGCTGCTGCACTTCAACACAAAACTATGGTGGCAGAGTCAGCAGGTGAGATGAAGTCTATAGCTTACAAAGTCAACCTGCAACACAAGTTACACTGTGGAAATGCAAAAGGTCAGGATTCACACTCAGAAAATCAGAAACAGGGTAGACAGAGAGATAGTGATTTCATCTTACTGAGCTTAGATCCTGATGCTGGTTAAAACTAGAGGAGCTTAAGAGCTGCTCTGACTTGAGTCAGACAGTGAGCTTCCAGGGATTCTTGACAGCTGAAGATCAATCAATGGCAGAGCCTGTATTTCTTCCAGCTGTCTGCATGGGAGTATGAAGTCATGCAAGTGAGGGCTTGGTGGTTTCTTGATGCTGGCTTAAAGCTTCCTGTGTACCAGCTTGTGCCCATTAACCGTTGTCTTGTCACTGGGTACTACAGAAAAAAGACTCAACCCATCCTGTTGACATCTTTTAATTATTTATGTTGATAAGATCTCCTCTCAGTCTTGTCCAGACTAAACAGTCCTAGGTCTTGCAGCCTTTCCTCATAAGAAAGATGCTTCAGTCCCGTCATCAACTTTATAGCCCTTCACTGGACTCTGTCCAGAAGTTCCCTGTCTCTCTTAAACTGGGAAGCACAGTACTGGACACAGTATTCCAGATGAGGCCTCACCAGGGCAGAAAGGGAGAAAAACCTCCCTTGACCTGCTGGCTACACTGTTCCCAGGATGCCATTGGCCTTCTTGGCCATGAGGGCACATTGCTGGCTCATGGTCATCCTACTGTCCACCAGGACTCCCAGGTCTCTTTCCCCTACACTACTCTATTCTATAACAGTTCATTCCCCAACCTGTGCTGGTACATGAGGTTATTCTTTCCCAGATGCAAGACTCTACACTTGTCCTTGTTGAATTTCTTTGGATTTCTGTCTGCCCAACCCTCCAGCCTTTCCAGGTCTCACTGAATGGCAGCACAGCCTTCTGGTATATCAGCCCCTTCCCCCAGTTTAGTATCATCAGCAAACTTGCCGATAGTGCCCTCTTTTCCCTCATCAAGGCCATTAATGAATAGATTGAACAGTACTGGTCCCAATGCCGACCCCTGAGGGACTCCACTAGATACAGGCCTTCAACTAGACTCTGCCCCATTGATCACAATTCTCTGCCGCCTTCTCTTCAATCAGTTAACAATCCACCTCACTACCTGATCATCCGGCCCACACTTTCTCAGTTTTGCTGCCAGGATGCCGTGGCAGATGGTGTCAAATGCTGTCCTAAAATCAAGAGAAACCTCATCCTCTGCACTATCACCATCTATCCCCCTGGTTACATCTTCAAAAAAGGCTGTCAAACATAACTTCCCTTGGTAAAACCATGTTGACTGTTCCCAACAACTCTCTTGTCCTTTCAATGCCTGGAGACAGCACCCAGGATAAGTCGTTGAATCACGTTTCCAGGGATGGAGGTGAGGCTGACCAGTCTGTAGTTACCTAGGTCCTCCTACTTGCCCTTTTTGAAGACTGGAGTGACATTCGCTTCCCTCCAGTCCTCTGGCACTTCTCCTGTTCTCCACGACTTACTGAAGAACAAGATTGTCCCTAGAACTAATCCGTGTGGAACTTCACTGGCCACAGGCCTCCAATTCGACTCAGTGTCATTGATCACCACTCTCTGGGTTGTGTCATTCAGTCAGCTCTCAATTCACCTCACTGCCCACTCATCCAAGCCATACTGTCTGAGCTTTCTGATGAGGATGTTATGGGACACAGTGGAAAAAGCCTTGTTGAAGTCATCCACTGCTCTTCCCTCAGTACAGGCAGTACTGTGTATGAGTGAATGACTGTTGTACTCTTTCAGCTTCCAGTTGTTCAGGGATTTCTGACCCAGGTTACATCCAGTCTGTGCTTAGGAGCCACTACTGACCTAGTCTTCATGAATTTAACAGTGTTCTTATTTTTAATTTCCTGATCTGCCTAGTCTTCAACATATCTCAGTGCAATTATTTCCACAGCTTATTTGAGCTTTTTCATTCAAAAATTAAATATTACAAAGCAAGGGACTCAACTGTGATTTTTGTTTACAGAGTCAAATGCATATTCCTACAAATTAACCATTGTGTAAATCATAGATTTTAGTCTACACTTGCAAGTACAAGATGCAGACAATTAAGTCTTGATGATTTCGTAACAGGTGAACAGACAGTCCTCTAGTACTAGGTTGCAATTTTTTAAATTAAGAAATCCAGAAACTTTCACCCTCTGAATTAATTTCATTGAAAAAGATGCTATGAAATTGCATGTGAGAAAGAAAAGAGTTCATCCTTGTCTTCTATATTTTGTACTGCTCTGTATCACCAGTCAGTATTTATATAAAGGCAGCAACAGCTTTTACTGTACTTTAAAAAATTTAGAATCTTTGGTTCTCAAAGAATTTGTGAGATTATTTTGTTAAATGTGTTATGTTTCTCTGCCTTCATGGACAGACTTGAATTTCTTGGGAAAGTAAAAAGGGCATCAAAGCAGAGATTTATTTCCTCAACTAATTCTATTAAGAAAGTCTTCTGTTTCTCTGTTTCAATACCAAGAACTACTCAATCTGCCCTTTTGTACTAGTTTCCCTATAGCTTTAGAAATGTATGTTGGTAAACCAGAGAAAAGATAACATCAGAGATTATGTAGTTTTTGACTGTTTTACCCTTCACTGTGAGCCTTTCCACTTGTATCATCTTGGAGGAAGAAGGGGAGAAAGAGGATAGATCCTTACTTTCTACATTTGCTCACATTGTAATTATTACCATGCCACACCACAAAAAGAAAATCTTAAGGGATTTGAGTGACTTTATTGGTTGTTTTTATTTTCTTTTTTTTTTCTCCCCAAGAGTCTACAAATCACACATTGTGGCAGCCCTGAGAGTTCAGACTATGTCTTCCAACCACACATCTTCTGCTTTAATCAGAAAAAATTATTTTGCTATCTCTTGGCTCTCAATTTACTAGCTTTAAACAATACACAATAATTTCCATGAAATCTCAGTGGAATTACTCTCTTAGCACTATAAAAAATGAAACTTGTTTTATACGTATCTCATTAGTCTCCCACTGTAGATGCATCAGTTGCAAGTAGAAACTATGTACTGTTACCTACCAAGCAAGCTGCTCACCACTTTGTTTCCATTCAGATATTTCATAGAATCATAGAATAGTAGGGTTGGAAGGGACCTTTAGAGGTCATCTAGTCCACCCCCCCTGCAGAAGCAGGGTCATCTAGATCAGGTCACACAGGAACATGTCCAGACAGATCTTGAAGACCTCCAAGGAAGGAGACTCCAAAACCCCTCTGGGCAGCCTGTTCCACTGCTCCGTCACCTGTTCCATTGCTTTCTTATATTTAAGTGGAACTTTTTGTGTTCCAGCTTCATCTCATTACCCCTTGTCCTATTAATATCTACTATAGAAAAAAGAGATGGCCCAACTTCCTGACACTCACCCTTTAGATATTTATAAATGTTAATAAGATCACTCCTCAATCTCCTCTTCTCCAGACTAAACAGCCCCAGTTCCCATAGTCTTTCCTCGTATGAAAGATGTTCCATGCCCCTGATCATCTTGGTGGCCCAGTGCCAGACTCTCTCCAGAAGTTTCCTGTTCCTCTTGAGCTGAGGAGCCCAGAACTGGACACAGTACTCCAGATGACGCCTCACCAAGGCAGAGTAGAAGGGGAGAAGAACCTCCCTTGACCTGCTCTACAGACTCTTCTTGATGCATCCCAGGATGTCATTGGCCTTCTTGGCCACGAGGGCATATTGTTGGCTCATATTTAGCTTATTATCAATCAGGACTTCCAGGTCTCTCTCTGCAGAGCTGCTCTTCAGCAGTTCAACTCCCAGACTGTACTGGTGCATGGAGTTGTTCCTTCCCAGATGCAGGACTCTACACTTGTCCTTGTTGAACCTCATGATGTTCCGCTCTGCCCAACTTTCAAGCTGGTTGAGATCCTCCTGAATGGCAGCACAGCCTTCTGGGGAATCAGCCAGTCCTCCCAGTTTGGTGTCATCAGCAAACTTGCTGAGGGTACACTCTGTCCCCTCATCCAGGTCATTGAAGATGTTGAAATTTAATTTAATCTCCAAGATGACTAAGCATGCCAGACTTAAAGACAAGAAGCTGTGTAAATTCTCTTTTGACTTAGACCTTGGTAGCATTCAAGGATTACACAGAGTGTTTCCAGATTGTCATTCTAGGTCTGACAGCCTGTAACTCTATAAGGCATGGCAATGAGAATCCAGTCTCCCTCTTCAGATTGCTCGGTATCCAGGCTTCAAATTGATTACAAAGCTGTCACCCTGCTACTTTTTCTTCTTAGACAGACACATGTGATCTAAAATTTTCTAGTGGGAAGATAACATTGCTCTCATTCTAATTAACATATTTATTTATAAAGTTCGTTCCTGACAAGTAATAACTGAACCTGTGCAGTTAAAATTCAATACAATAGAAAGTAGTTTGCATTGATGAGATAGCTTTGAATGCAAAACTACCTCAGAAACACACAGCATAGTAAATATCCCACTTAAATACAATTCAGAAAGCTTTGGAAGTACCAAGAGAGAAGAAAAGGAATAGCTTGAGGACTGAGGCCAGGGATTAACCAACTTTATACAAGAAATAGTAAGGTGTGAAGTCAATTATGCAGCAAAGCTCTAGGACCTTCAGAGAAGCAGCATTCCAATATGCACCTTGCTGTTCTGCCAATAATGCTAAAAATAATTAATAAAAAACCCAAAGTAAACTTCACAGTTTATGTTTACTAGATCCTTAGTAAGGTTATGATACCTATTCTTCGTGTAATTTGTGGTCATACAAATGTAGGTATTGGCTGTGCATTAAGCACTTTCTGCCAATGTCAACTTCAAATCAAGGACAGATTCAGGCTGAATCACTGGTGTAGTCCTACCTGTACTGTTGCTTGTCAATGTGGATTCCTCATAGCAAACATGATGAAAATAAATGTAAATGTCAAAGCACAGATTGAAATTAGAGCAGTTTCAACTAAAAATAGTTTTCAGAGTATAACAGTAGTTTCTACAAAATCATGTGTCTTTCACAAAATAAACTGATGAAATACAGGTGTTGTAAAAAATGAGAAATAATTTGCTTTACTTTAATCTGCAGTTTTAATTGATTGTCCAACTAAATGTCTAACCAGTTGAACAGACAAATTCCTGTTTATCAATTTTTAAAATGTCTAAATACACACAGGCAGGTTAGTCAGCATTTAAAGGCAATTCATGCTCTCTGTCACTGCATACATACATGAAATTCTGTATCTTCCCATATTTCCTTCAAATTTGCCATGAACTAGTTAGTCTCATTTCAAGCCTTTTACATCTGCCGTGAGGATACTTCAAGATGTCACGTTTTAAAACTAGATCTTTTCCTTAACTGCTTACTTGTTCAGAGCTTGTGTCCAGGTAGGTTTTGAAAACCTCCAGAGAGAGAGATTTCACAGTCTTCCTGGGTAGCCCATGCCAGTGCTCCCACACCCTCCAGGAAAGAAGTTTCTACTCTTACCTGGCCTTACCAGGGCAGAGAATAGGGGAAGGAGAGCCTCCCTCAACCTGCTGGCCACACTTCTCTTTATGCATCCCAGAATGTCATTGGCCTTTGTGATCATGAGGGCACATTGCTGCCTCATGTTTAATTTATTACCTAGATTCATAAAAATCAATATCCTGATAAATACAAAGTAGAACCACGCTACTTCTGAAGAAGGAATTACCTTGAGAAGATCATAGCATTGCTTGAAACATCATCTTGTATTTCAAGGGATAAACAGAATTAGACAGGCCAGCCTTGATTTTTGATGGTGTGAAACACTCTTTGGTCTTTTTTACAAGTGAACATTGACAACTTGTGATCTATTTATGGTAAATTTTATGATAAACAGTCCCAGTTGTTGATATGTTTGTTTATAGCTTCCCATGGGACAAATGGTGGGTAAGAGATGCAATTTTTGCTTTCTCAGTTGTAAGGTTCTACCTTGAAAAATATCTTGACAAAAAACCTTGAGAACTTGAAATTCAACAAAAAAGACCTCTAGATTTATGTATGGTGATTTAGCCAGGTGTGGAGGAATTTCTATCTGATAGAGGACACCTGGTAACAGTGAACAACCCATACTTTGAGAACTAATGTGCAGATTGTCCTTGAGGAGCTCTGGACTGTGAGAAAAGAAGAAGAAAGAATGCCTACATGATAATAAGCTTGAGCAAAGAGAAGACTGAAGCAGTATGTGAAACCGCAAGGCTTATCACAGAAAGTGCTGCTTGGCTTTTAGAGAAAGAACCAATTAGAAGTAGGTAAACATACTAGTTTTTCTGCTGATTATAAAACTCTGATGCTGATAGTAAAATTTGAGTTATGACCCAACCATATTGGTGTCTGTCATTTCTCTGTGGTGTTCTCTCCGACAGCCAAATGTCCACCAAGTCATAAAATCACTCCTCCTCCTAAATTGGACAAGAAAGAGAGAGAAATTTAACAAATGGTTTGTGAGTCAAGATAAGGACAGAAAGATGGGTCAGCAATTAGCATCATGAGCAAAATAGACTCAACTTGGGGAGAAAAAGATTTGATTTATTAAAGAAACAATAAGAGCAGGGAGATGAGAAATATAAGTTAATCTTAAAACATCTCCCTCTACCCCTCCCTCCTCCAGGACTCTTCTTCCTTCCTTCCCCCTCAGTGGCGCAGGGGATGGGGGATGGGGGTTACAGTCAGTTCATTACAGATGGACTTTGCCACTGCTTCTTCTCAGAGGGAGGCCTCCTCACACTTCCCACCGCTACACTGTGGGGTCCCTCCCATGGAAGACAGTCCCTCATGAACTTCTCCAGTGTGGGTCCTTCCCATGGGCTCCATCTCCTCATGAACTGCTCTGTCATGGGGCCTCCCATAGGGGTAGCTCCTCATACCCTGCCCCATCATGAGTCATCCACTGGGAGAACAGTCCTTCAGGAACAGACTGCTCCAGCCTGAGTCCCTCACAGGATCACAAGTCCTGACAGAAAACCTGCTGTAGCGTGGGCTCCTCTCTCCTCATAGACTCCCAGGTCCTGCGAGGAACTTACTCCAGCGGGAGTTTCCCAAGGAGTCACAGCCTCCTTCAGGTATCCATCCACTCTGGCGTGAGGTCCTCCACAGGCTGCGAGTGCATCTATGCTCCCCGGTGACCTACATGGACTGCAGGGGCGCAGCTGCCTCACCATGGTCCTCACCACAGGTCACAAGGGAGTCTTTCTTTCAGAGCCTAAGTACCCTCCTTCTCCACTGACCTTGGTGTCTGCAGAGATGTTTTTACATTCTCCCTCTCTATTGCTGCAGCAGTTCAGTAACTGTGCTTCAACTTCTTCCTCTTCTCAAATACGTTATTCACAGCAGCATTACCTCCATCACTGATTGGCCAGGCCTGGGTCACGTGCAGGGTCCAGCTTAGAACTGACTGGCCCTAGTCCTGTCAGCTACAGGGAAAGATTCTGGCAGATCTTTGTTTAAAGAAGCCATCCCTTTAGCTCTCCCTGCTACCAAAAAACCTGACCCAGGCAAAATCACTACATTACATTTTAATGCATCTCCAGATTTCCGACTGAACACCAGAACCCCAGGGAGAAAACCAGGCCCCAATGCACACTGCCATTTGCAGGAAGTGAGAGAGTACTGCTGAGGAAACTTATTTAGTGTCATTTGGAAAATCACTAATCAAGAAGAGAAGAGGATGTTTATCTAGTCCTTGACCATTTATTTACTGAGTATTAGGAAAGGAAATTTAATAGCTTTTATTTCTCTGCATGTTATGCACTCCCATACTGATACATGATGTGACATTTGGAGGTGATGCTGAGTCCTTCATAATATAGCAGACCTTTGAGTTCTTGGGGCTATGTTCTTCCAAGTGTCTCTTTGATTATCTTCCTATCAATGTCTAAGCTGACAGAGCTGCAAATGTTATTTCTAGTTCTAAAATTATCCAACCACAATGTCTGTCTACATGACCTGCAGTGCTTGTGAATGCCACAGATTAATTATGCACTGTTTAAAGACTTATCCTTTCCTTCTTTCTATCTTTATCACCCTTAATTTAATTAACTATTGCCACATGCTACACATTAAAAAGAGGGACTAATATGTTCCTATTGTATAATTTCAAATTCAGAGCAAATCTTTTTTTTTTTGCCTCTAACTTTGTCAGGCAAAAAGACTGCTGACTTTTTAATATCTTTCTGAATATACTTAATATTTTTCCTATTTCTGCCTCTGTCTGTCTACCATCATCTTCCCCTTCCCGCTTACTCTTCTCATTACCTGGGTACACTATTCTTCTCTCTATATTCTGGATAAAAATCAGACCTAGGTTCAAATGCATCCTCCATGATACAGACTTTTCCTGGTGAATTAATAACATTGTTCAGAACTGTTTTCATGTCAGACTTAGCAATAATTATTGAATTTTTCTTATTTGCAATAAGAGCATTTATGCTATCTGTATTTTTAAGTACAAAAGAGATTATAAGGTCTTATGCATGTCTCATGGTCAAACTGAGGAATCATGGTAGCATGGGAGTCATCCTTATATTTAGTTAACAAAAGGAGTACAACAGTGAAACCCTAAGATCATACTCATTGGTTGAGCTGTCCCTATTCAACCAGATTACTGAATATGGTTGTGTTTACATGTATAAGCTGAATAAAACCACAAAAAAAGAAAAAACATCCATTTCTCCAAACTCAGCTCATCAGATATCCTCTGGTGATGAGCTTCAAGTCATCTTGTGAAGGGAAGATGTTTCTTAGAACAGGACTGAAGACACTTGCGTAACAGTAGAAATTCGGGAAACTACTCCTAAGATTTTTCTTTTGTCTAGGTGTACCTGCCACCTTCCACATCCACTGTGCCAGACTGCAACAGCCTGTGATATGCCTCCTGAAAACCTGTATTTCAGTACCATTGTCCTTGAGATATTATTACCTTAGTATCTGTAGTATTCCCACAGTGTTTTCTGTTCCCAAGACCAGAGTGGAGGGAACATTTTCCATTCATCACAGATATGTAAAGTTTCAGTTGTGGAGGGATTTGCACCTCCTCGGTATTTCTCAGCAGTGGAATGTTGCGGCTGCCTGATTCTCAGCACTGCATTTTTAAATATTTTTCTTGTATAAAGTGTGTTTTAGTAGTGATCAGAGTGGAGTGCGTTAACATCCCCTTCGCTGCCTTCCCTATGATTGCAGAGGCGCTGAGGTTTCACGGCCGCCACCAACGTGTTTCACCACCCGCGTGGGAACGAGCCGCTGCCGACGCAGGCCGAAGAGCGCCACCTACCGGATCTCCGATACCACTTCTCCCGCAGAGTAGGACTCCCTCACGCAACTCAACTCGTGCAAACACATCTCTGCCTCCACACAAAAACTACCTCTCTGCGCAAGTGGTCTATGCGGAGTCTGTTTAGCAGCTGGAAATAGGGAAATTTTTCAGCTAAGTACAGCAGTATAAATCAGGTGATCTGACAGAAATTTTTTCACCAAGGACACTCAACTGAAGGATCTTTGACATTTATGTTAGGAATAACTGAAGACTCACAAGCTACCACCAGGTAACTGGAAATACTTTTCCATTCCAGTTTTAGAAGTATTTTCCCATTAAAACGGAACTAACAAGACCAGAGATACATATGTATGAGCAGTTAATGACATCTTTCTGGGTAGATTCACATGTGCAACCAATGTTAAATCGCCACAGAATAGTATTGAAATAAAGCAGCACAATGCAATGTGAAACTCATTTCAGTCATCATGGCTGGTATGGGCAGTTATGTTTAGATGTGTTGACATAGCTGTATGGTGCTAATTCTATTGGGTTCACTGGTAGTTACAGATTCCTTATTCTGTCCTTACTCTGTTAAGTGGAGCTGCCTGTAATTAGACCAGTACAGTGGCTCTTCATTAGCTGCCAATTTATTCTGAAGGTGTACATCATGTTCAGGGAATTTGAAGAAATATAAGTTCAATATTAAAGTTATTATCGACACTATAATCTTCCTTTGTCAACAATAACCCAAGATATTTTGAAAGACTATGCCTAGAGTAATACAAACAGGATACTTATTGCACATACATAAAAGTGAAATGCACAGGAAGGATTTAAATATCAGCAGTTATATACACTTGAATGACACTCGTTCTTTCACAATAATTTAAGAAGTTTATTTCAAAGGTGATTTCTGGAACTCAGAGGTGACAAGGACACTGATCAGTGAAATTTAAGTTGAACATACTGTGTTTTCCATGTACACTTTTGGATATTCGAATCACTGAAGAACCTTCCTAGTGATATATAGAAAACATGCAAATTAGGGATCATATGCTTGTTTCCTCTTACTGGAGGATAATTTTACCTTGTCTTTTTTTACAGAATGGCATTATCTGCTAGCCCTGCCCCCACTTCTCAGAGTTAAGTGTGCTGTTCAAAAATCTATATGGCGTATCTATATGGGAAGAAGCTATGCAAGGGATATCTGGAGGTAAGAGGGTACAAAGTATTTAGTTTAGTGACAACATAGATTTTGACAGTCACTAAGGAGGGGAAGTTGAGTTTGGCATGAGGAAATGACTAGCAATAGATCACAAAGGACTGCTTGATTTTCTGGGAACTTTGTGAATCAACATTTGGGCCCTCAAGCCTAACAGATGTATGTGTAAGTGGGGGGGAAATAAATTATTAATAATAATCTCAATCATGCTAAGAGAAACAGCATCAGAAATAGGATAAAAAAATGCTGCATAGGGAGAAAGTCAGCAAAAAGGAGGACTGCAATATGTGTCTTGATGCATGCAGTTGCTTCCCAACAACACTGCAGAGGTAACAGCAGGAAAAATTGTATTAATCGTGTTATTGATTGCTTCTCCTGTCATCTTTTTACTAACTCATCTCTGTCATGTTCACTTTCAACATTTCAAAACCAGATCAGCTTTCAAAGGCCATGCAGTAGGCAATTTTAATAGTAAAACCAAAACCAACGCATAAACCCCTCAATTTTCTTTCATTTAAGAATCAAGAATTGTTGGTTCAGTGCTATTTTAAGCTCTCAAGAAAGTGTATGATGGATAACAGAAAGTTAGCTGCATTGGTAAAAGTAGTAGCAATGGGAAATATTGTTTCTCTGAATTTGAATGGAAGGAATTTAAGGTTGTTTAGCTGGTAACTTAGAAAAATAAAAGTGTTAGACCTGTTCTTCTTACAAGGGATATATGAGACACGAAATGCCTTTCTGAGATTCCGTGGCTTATTATCTCATTTGATTTCAAAGATGTCCATTATAGCTGTAGGAGTCTATAACTGCCATCCTCATCCAGCCAACCTGCATCACAAACATCTCACTATCTTTCCTGTGCATTCAGGAAAGCAGACAATAAGTTGCATTTCACAGAGCTTGCTTCACAGCAGCTGGGCTGACTTTGGGACTGCACATGCTTTGTCATACTGGAACCAACAGTACGTGAACGGTTCCTGAAGTTCTAAATTATTTTGCTGTGAGCAATGAAGCACTACTGAAAACACCTTGTACCAGAGGAAGTACTTCTGTAAGTATCTTTCATCTTCTGAATAGGCAGGGACAAACTCTTCCAACTGGTACAATTTTGTGCCTTCACCACTCCAAAGCCTCCTCTGAGCTCAGAGTCTCAGGCCAGAGGAATCTGCTGCATAGATAAACTTTTTTTTGGGGCAGAAAAGATGTTTGCACCTCTCCACTACCCAACAGCAGGACAGGAAAAATGCCTTAATTGGTCAGATCAAGGCAAGGATTATGACAGGAGCTGATACAGACTCAGTACTTCAGTCTGGATTAAAGATTGTTAATTAAGACAGTTTTCTGGATCTTTTTCTTAGTAAAGAAGTAAATATTGTTTCTAGTTATTTTAAACTATGAAGTTCTGAAATTGGTGAGTTTTGAACACTGAACTACTACATCCAAGAAAAAGTGTTTTCCATGCAATTGAACTTCATTCACTTTGGCATGTGAGGCTGCAACACCTGCATCTGAGGAAAGGGCTGTATTTTTTTACTGTTGTGATTTAGCAATGCTTTCTTTGCTAAAATATTCTTTAATTCTCAGATACAATATGAGATATACTGCATGCAGCAGATTGATCTATGTGCTTTGAGAAATGTAGCATAACCATCCAGCATGATTTGATTCCAAAAGAAAAAAAGACAAACCATTGCAATCCTGCCCTCCCTTCTTGCTGTCCCACTGAAATGACAATTTACAGTCAATTCTTAATTATTTGAGTCATTTAATTCCCCATATGAATTAAATAATACAATGGATAAAGGGAAGCTTATAAGCAAAGTTATTTTTTTTGAATTAAGCAAATAGCTAGACCACTTTAGGTTGGTTTTCCTAAATCTTGTGCCAGCCGCCATTAGGAAATAAATGGAGAGAATAGGCCCAGCACTTAGCATAACTTAAAAACCCAAATAAAATTGTAAGTGAAAAGGAAATAGAACTGCTATAAATCACATATTAAGGAAACGTACTTTGGCAGCCCAAGGGGCCAACTTTCCCCCAACAAGCACCATCACAGAAACTAACAACAGAAACCACAAGCGAAACAAAGTAAAGCTCAAGCCCCACAACTTCCCACAGATGGCAAGTTAGCTGTTATATTGATATATGCTGTTTCTACAAACTGCAAACACCACAGAATCAGAAGCCCATAAAATTACAGAAGCATAACGTTTATGCAGTTTTACAGTTATAAATAACCTTAGCAAGATTGTTTATTTCATTCAGTGTTGTAGCAATATAGTTAGTCAATGGGAGAAAACTTGCATAGATTTATTCAGACAAAGGAGACAGGACAATCCAGCTCTGATTGTTTAATAAAGATTTTTCAGAAAAATGAAATGAGACTTCAGATGTATTTTTATTCTACCTTATATAACACACTACTATTCAGGAAAAAATAAGAGAAGTACAAAAAGATGTTTCCTGATATAGTTATATTTTAAAGACGAATAAAATTTAAAAGATTAAGTAAAGCCAAGGGCACATTTGTTAAGGTAAGTATTTATTTGTGTTGAGTGTATTATATGCATGCACAAATACTGAAGAGAAGAACAAAAGATCCTAAATAAAACCATGTAATCTTAGGGCAACAGCAGAAAATCTTCCATCCTATTCTATCTGCTTATAAGTTTCCTCATCTAAGTCAAGTGACTTAGCCACCTTTGTAGACCATTTTCAAGATGGTCTGCCTAGGAAAGATCCTGTTTTCCCTTGAAAGTTGCAGGTCAAGACAATTAAAGAAAGCTAAGTAGCAATGTATTTCTACTTTGCATATTTTTGTCACATCCAGTCCAGGAATTTATGAGTTTACCCTAAGTAGCCATATTTGTTACCTCGTCTGAAGTAGGGGTTTTTACCCAAGAATGAAAACAGCTTGGTAAAATGAGGAGTTGGCACAACAGAAATTGAATGTTAGCACCAATAATTATCAATGAAAAGTGTTATTTTGATGACAGCTTTCCACATTCAAGAAGGACAAATCAACGCTGTAACCAGCTGTTCCATTCTGAAACATGGCCCATGGAGCATGTCAATCTCAGTTCTATCAAAGGAGAAAGAGATAGTCCTGAGATAGTTCCAAAAAAAAAGCCTTTTGGCAAAGAAGAACATAGGTGGAAATTTTCAACTTCTTTGAAAAAAAAATGCAATTTTAGTAAAAATGCAATTCAAGAAATTCACTCTCCTGCGAGTGTCTCTATGGAATTTATGGGATTTATGGTACCCATAATTGTGAGTTACAGAGTTATATGTGAACGTACATTTCAGGAAGTTCTGACAATACTTTTGAAAACAAAATGTGCATCTTAGATGTTCATTCACTATATTGACACTAGAATTCTCAGACAGAAATATTAGCTCAATTTTTATATTTTCCAATTGTGAGAGGAATATAAGAAACTAACAAAAAATAAATAGAAGAGGGCAAACTACATGTGTATACACATTCTTTTAGTTGTATGTTTGTATTGGTAATGGATAACTTTTTATTTCTGTGTTGATAATAACAAATTTGAATAAAACCGAAGAGAGTAAAAGGGATTTTCACAATAATTTTCCACAGGAATTGTGCTTCTAAGTTGCTTTGACCCAGTTTCTCATGAGTATTTAGGGAGGTAAACTTGCACTGAATAGAATTACTTCCATTTTAGTTGAAGCATGATGTTTTAGGTGCTTTTGAAAACAGCTAGGAAGATCACTTTCATCTATACTGTTCCCTTGAATTGGCAGTAAATATGATATGCTTATATCTCATGTTCTTAGTCTGCTTTGAAGTTGACTCTATAATGTTACACACAAAAAAAATCAAATCAACTGTGCCCTTTATAGAGATATATATTTAAAAACATAGCTTTTATACGGATATCCCACTGAAACATACAGGTGCTTTAAAGAAAGATAGGAATATGCTGGTCAGTAAACTTTCTGTTTGTAGACATTTTTGACAGGCTGAATTATTCTCAATCAGAAGTGAGGAGATTTGTTTTAATTCTACTCAGGTTTCATGACTGGAGGCCTTTACTGAACTTGAAAATACTGAGTGTTTCATGATTTCTGTAGTGGATTTACACATTTGATACTCCAACAATAACAACATGGATAGATAGTGAAGTGGGAAAGAGAAATATGGAGTTTGATGTACCCACATTTTTGTGCCCTTTATTCCTATTAATTTTAACTGACTAATTAAAATCAAATCTGTAGATTTCTAAAGCAGAAAGTCACTGGAAGTGGATGTCTAATTTATTTAAGTTGATTGAAGAAGTCCACCTTATTTTTTACTTCTCTAGGCAGAATTGATAGATAAAATAAAAATTCAAGATCTCCAAGCTGAGGATTTTTTGCATTTATAAATAGCCTTTGATGTCTTTTGAATTCTAATTTTATTATGGCAGTTTCCACATATTTCCTACTTCTTCTTACTAATAGATTCAGCACTTATTTGTGTTGAAAAAAAGCATGAAATTCTCTGACCAAGGGCATTGGACTCTGGTCCTTAGCAGATTTTAGTCTGTTGCCTAGGACTGGAAATTGACCACTTGAGCAGTGTGGAAAACATTCCCAATTAATACAGTGCATACAGTTTCCCGAAGCAGTAAGATACTGTGCTGCAAAATCACTCATCTATTTTGGAAACATCTTGTTACTGCAAGGGATGTAACTAGTTCTGCCCTTATTTTCTTTTAACATATTTGACATTTGTGTAAAAAACAATACCAACTTAAAATTTTCTGAAAAATGTCAGAAATCAAGGACAAATACATGTATTTTCTCTATATTAATTTCCCCGACATGCAATCTTTGAGGATGCTTTATTCCTCTAGGGAAAGAAATAGACAAAAAATATATGCCAGAAAATCCTGTTAAGTCATTGCTTAGGGAATGTGAATCACACTGGGAAATCTGGACAAATAATCAAAACACATTCACACAAAAAAACCCTGCCTGCCATTACTTGAGTTAATGCATTCACGTGGCTCAGAAAGGTGATACTCCGCTACAGAGTTATCAGCACTTCAGAATGTACTTTTTCCCAAATTTGCAAATTCAATTGGATTTGTGGTATCACACTGATACCAAGGACTGTTACTACCATTGAATCATCTGCTGAAAGTTCTTGTTGAATCCAGGGAAGGTACTGGAAGGATAGCCTCCTAGCACAGTAACATAATCTCTTCCTTGCCGTTTAGTCATTTATATTATGCAGAAGCTAGACATACACAGACTCTTTCCAGTACAATTCAATGGATTTTTTTGCATCTCTACTTCTTAACTACATGAATCTATTTTGATGAAGACTAACTGTGCTTTCTTAATAAAATAGAAAAGAAAAATTATTTTACTTGAGAGACTATGAAAATGTATAAGAGGATAGAAAGATTACAAGTTTAGTTACTGCATTAACTGTCTGCAATTCCTTGGTTGTTTTATTTTCCCCTTCTTAACATTTAATAATAAAAAATATTAAGAAAACTATAGAGTTCAGCTCTGTGGGTAAACTGTGAGTAAATATTACTAGTAATATTTTAGTTGAATATTTCATTGCAACAAAGACCCCTGTAAATGATTAACACATGTTCTCTAGGTCTTTATCACTGTATCCATTCTATTGCATTTTTACATTGGAATCAAAATTGATTCTGGACTTCATCCAGTCTAATTTTCCAGTAAGTGGAAAACAGTATGTGTCTTTGAGCTTCAGTGAAAACTGCTTGAATAAGAAGCAATGCAAGTTACCACTAAGACAAACATTGCCAATGCTCTTCATATGTTCCAAGAGATAAGAAATTGCTGTTCTACTTTCTGTTTTATGGACTATTGTTAGATTTTGAGTAAGAAGATGAGGTAGTTTTTAGTAATTTTTTTCTGCTTTACCTCTGAAAAACTTAGAGGAAACTAAAATCTTAGTAGATATTCCTATATTTATAAGCTTCAATTTCATTGAACAGTACCAATAAAACTCCTGCATAGTTGTTTTCTATTAGCATTAAATGCTTATTAGTGCAGTAGGCAGGCCATTACTCTCCCATTTTTTTGTTTCTAAAAAACACACTGAAAGGGGATAAAAAGGATTCTCAACTAAAGGTATTTTTAAAAAGAATTCATTCCTAAAATGTGTGAACTATTCAAAATCAAAACATAGAGGGGAAGGGGGTTTATTTTAGCATTAAACCTATTTAAACAATAATTTTAGTTAAGAAGAAAGATGGATCAGCTTCATTCTTCTCTGTTAGGAAGATTATATTCAATACTCACTGAATTTGTAATGACAAGTTATTTCTGTGACAGTTGTTTGTCTCTATACAAGGATATCTTCCTACACAAAAGAACAAAGAACAAATACAGTAGACTATAATAACTATCTTATGAAACATCATTGTATTTTACAATTGAGAGCATTATAATGTGCACAAGATTTTTCTGATTTTGGCATATAATTTCTATCAAAATCAAATGAGGAGTTAATCATCTCTGTGTTTAGAGTTTGGATAATCGTGGCAAGGTTCTGTGCTTTCTGTACACTACACAAATGTTTAACTTCTTAATTTTCAAAGTAGTTTCTCTCATGATAAATCTAATCATATACATAAATCTTAATATGTTTGAGCCCCAAGTAAGCTATTCACTTTTCAAATGGTCTGAGAATGTAGGTATGATACATTTTGAGAAATACTTAACATTTTCATCATTGTCTCTTGTACCTCATTACTGTTCTAAACAGATTAAACTAGCATATAAGGTGTGATGATAATTTTTTTTAAAATATGAGTTTTCTTTTTTTTTTCTTTTTTATTAAATCAAATCACAGGAGACTCCATCAAGAGTGTCAGTTGAGTGGAGAGATCTGGAAAGATGGATGTTCACATAAACTCACATATTATTGCGCATCATTTAGCAGGAATGTGAGTATTATTCACCAGCAAATGAGGTGTGTAGTGAGGTGAAAGTAAACTTTTGTGATTTAACAGATTTGCTATTCCAAGGCTAACAGCAGCTGCAAATGGATAAATGTTTTTTAAGAGTAACAATAGTATGAATTATTCTCTGGAAGCAGTATATTTCAAATGGCTGCCTTTTGGCATGCAAGTTCAAGATCCTAGCTTTATACTCAAGGCAGCATTGTACAGCACTGTGACAGAGTTTGGTTCTATCTGCACATCATCTTCTCTCTAACTCCATCCTGTACTGTCACTGCCAATTCCTCTTGAAGACTGCTGCTTGATGGATTTTGCTGGATGAGTTGTTTTGGTGACCAGTTTCTGATGTATTTCAAACAAAAAAGTGTCAGATTAGGAAAGATCACCTTTAAGACTGTTTAAATTAGCCTAAATTGGTTTGTCCTGGATGGAGAAATCACTTGAAAATATTTGAAAGCACAGTAATTTTCAGAGAAGTGGGCAGTTATAAACAATTGAGAAAGGGACAGGGGTGATAGTCATTTACCTGATTCAATTTTAACTGGAAGTCATGTGTCTCCAACTTCAGGTTATACAGAACATATAAATAAGTAGGTCTATTACTGAGGTTCTTGATTACTCTGTCTTTGAGAGTTTTAAAAACTTATAAATGCATTTAGAAAAGACAGATGATCTGAATAGACTCTGAAATGTCATTAAATCAAAGATGTGAAAAGTATCTGGACCTTGGATCCCAAACAGACACAGGAGAAAACTTGTAGGGAACAGCTCCAGTCACGACTGGATGAATAATGATTTCACAGAGAATATTAGGAGCAAACAAAGTGCTTGTGTGGAATTTAATAGAGAATTTGCTGTCAAAGAGATCTCTTAGAACACAGAAACATTATGGATAAGGTGAGAATTGGCAAAAGTCAAGTTGAGACAAATTTGTAAACTAAAGCTAGTAGCCAAAGGTACAATGAAAAAAAGCAGTCCAAGCAGGGATCAAACTAAATGAGTTCTCCTTATGCTTCAGGACAAATAATGATGGAAGACACAGGGGCAGATGTGCTGTGGCAGACTGGAAAGATAAAATTACAATATGGAAAAACCTTGGAAGCAGAACTCAGATATTTAACATTTCTGAAATCAGTATATTTCATAATAATCATCTACAATTTTGTAAGAACTCTGGTAGATGAAATTTTACAAACATTTTAGTCCAGTAACACTCAAAGAAGAAATGATGCATATTGTATTTCTTTATAACAAAGAGTTGTGATGTATAAATGGAAGGAATTAAAATGAAGCAGAACTATTAAGGGAGAACAAATATATTTCATTAACTTTCCCAAGAGTATTAAATATAGGCACTATATTTAAAAGAGATCCTATCAGCATCCAAGGATGAAGTCAGGTGTAGAGGACGTGGCACAGCTCCACTGAGACAGTGGCTTTCTGTATGCCTACAGGAAGATGCAATTGGTGTATCTGTCCTAGCTATTGGTGTCGTGGGAAAATCTGGGTATTTTTTATATACTTAAAGACTTCATGGTTGTATTTTTAGGCGTACAATCTCATGCTCTTGAAATGATATGCAGGATTGTATTTAAGCCTCAGTTGCACCTTTATAACCTCGCCAAATTCAAGTAGTAACACAGGACAGAGCAAGGACCATTCTGGCTTTATCAAATGCAATCTTACTGAGAGCTGTATTTCTGAATGGATTTTTTAGTTAGTAAAGTGAAACAAATGTGCTTTAAGTTTCTCAGAAAGTTATTCTTTTTGAAGAGTAAAATAAACATTTCTAATAGATTAAATAACAGCGCTAGTAAGAAAAACAGTAGGTAATGTCAGAGATATGTCAAAGAAGATAAAACTCTCCATTTGGTCTTAATATTTTTTTTAAAAAAATATCTGTTACTCAATGTGTCTTAATGTGCTGTTGTATTATCTCAATGACTTTGGTGCTGTATCTCTGCTACTACTACTGTTTTGCCCTCAAGGATGTGCTTATACAAAAAGTAACTGAAAACATCATAGAGCTGAAACAGAATTAAGTAGTCTCCATTCATTTTAGAAATATTGGTAGTTGTGATGTCAATCAGACTTCCAGCTACTTTTTACATTATAGTGATAAGAGCTATTCCTGGAAGTCTTAGTTAACATAACATTGAAAAGTATATGGTTTTTTTTTTTTTTTTTTTTTTCTGTATACATTAGGAATAGCATTATTTTTAGTGTTTTTATACTTTTGAAAAATTTTTATCTCAAGGATAAATTTAGGTCATGATTTAATTCCTGTGATTTATTCCTTTTATTATTTCAGTGTCCAGTATTCTAATCCATGATAGAGTAGGTTCTAGGCAAGAAAATGCTATCAAGATTTAACCTATGCTAATGAAATTTTTGTTCAGAATCATTTAGCTTCCTTGAATTGCTTTCTTGGTTACCTGTTCTCCCATCAAAGAGCAAATGATTAAGAAAAGCACTGGGAGCTGTGTGTTTAAATCTTTGTAGAAATCAATGAAAGAAAAAAATCTATCTTATTAAAGCTAATCTATGTTGCTAGAATATGAGAACTCTAAATATTAATGAAGTTTTGAGGCTCAAGAACAAGGTGCAACTTATCAAGTAAAACACCTAGTTTAACACTGGAAGAGACAAGGTTGCAAAGTTCCTATTGATGTCAGTGTAATGCAGGGCCCAGCCTTGTGACAAATGCTTAATGCCTTCCAGTAGAATACTCTAAACTACAAGACTAATCTCTCTGATAAGGAAAGAGTCAAGGCTGCATTATTTAGGGAAGACCTAGATACAGACTCATCTCTGAAATTTAAATATTCTCATAAATATAGCATACAAATAATATTAGGAATAAATCTGAATACTTTCCTGGTTCAAAAAAAGAGAAAGCATGAAAAGCCAGATAGACAACAGACTGGGCGCGGTAAATAACATTGCATACAAAGTAACAAAAGGAGGCCCTGAGAGTCCTGAAAAGTAGCACAGTCTGGTTCAACAGCAAATTCTAACAGTGTTACCATGGCAAGACAGTGATTACAGAATCAATCAATAATTATGGTTACAAAAGAACTTTAAGATCATCAAGTTCAACCACTAGCCTCATACTACCAGGCCCATCACTAAAAAAATACCCATATCCCTCAGCACTTCATCTATGCATCTTTTGAATATGTCTAGGGATGGTGACTCCACCACCTCCCTGGGTAGCCTATTCAATTGCTTAATAACCTACTCAAAACTCTTCCTAATGTCTAATGAAACCTCCCCTGCTGCAGCGTGAACCCATTTCCATTTGTCCTATCATTCACTACTAGAGAGAAGAGATCAACCCCCACCTCACTGCAGCTCCCCTTCAGGCACTTGTAGAGAGTGACCGTGTCTCTCCTCAGCCTCCTCTTCTCCAGGCTAAAAATCCCCACCTCCCTCAGCTGCTCCTCATAAGACTTGTTTTCCAGACACTTCACCAGCTTTGTTGTCTATCTTTGGACATGCTCCAGCACCACTATGTTGCAGTGAGGGGCCCAGAGCTGAATACATTATCTGAGGTGTGGCCTTAGCAGTAACAAGTGAAAGGGGACAATCACTTCCTTGTTCACACTTTTTATGATACAAGCCAGGTACCACTGGCCTTCTTGGCCACCTGGGCACACTGCTGCCTCATATTCAGCTAGCTGTCAATTAACATTCCCAAGTCCTTTTCTGTAGGACAGGTTTCAAGCCACTCTGCCCCAAGCCTGTAGTGTTGCTTGTGGTTATTGTGGCCCAAGTGCAGGACCTGGCACTTGGCCCTGTTGGACCTGATGCAATGGCCTTGGCACATCACTCCAGCCTGTCCAGGTCTCTCTGAAGGGCCTTCCTGCCCTCAAGCAGGTCTATGAATCCACCCAGCTTGATGTCATCAACAAATTTACTGAAGGTGCACTCAATTCCTTCATCCAGATCATTGATAAAGATGTTAAAAAAAACAGGCCCCAGAACTGAATCCTGGGGAACACCACCAGTGACTGGCCATCAGTTGGATTTAACTTCATTCCCCACCATTCTCAGGGCCCAGCCATTCAGCCATTCAGTTTTTCACCCATCTCAGAGTAGGTCTATCTGAGTAATGGGCAGCCAGTTTCTCCAGGAGGATGCTGTGGGAGACTGTGACGAAGGCCTTACTAAAGTCCAAGAAGGCCACATCCACAGCCTTTCCCTCATCTACTAAAAGCTAGTTATCTTGTCATAGATCTCCAATGATGGACTGGAGCTTCTCAGATAGTTATAAACACAGTGTCTTCAAGGTGCTGAGTAAGAAAATTCTCATTCTATCGTATTGGACAACCATAAGTCAAAACCACTTGATCCAGCTATGTTGCTTGTGGAGTTCTGAAGATTTTGTTCTTCTCCTGAGTCCTAGTACCTGCTGCAGAAGGTTGAACAGGGCACACATACTCTCCAGGAAACAAAAATCTGCCTTGACCAGAATACTCATCTTTTATGACTATTGTTCACATGAAGAGTCAGAACTAATTTGGCTGAGCTACATATGAGAATTTGTGAGCTGTCAGTGAAGGCTAAGCAATTCAGACCTTAATTCACCATATGTCAAATCAATTGCCACTATCATACCTGGATCATCTGGCTAATTGAACACGTTCATTTGCTGGCATTAAACAAGTTTTATGGAAAAAAAATTACAATGTGTTAGGACTGGAATATTGATAATAGTTTGTCAGGAATTTTGGCTTTCTTTCAGTGTAATAAAAAGATTTACCTCTGAGACCTATCTAGCTCACCTTCCTTCCTTCCTTCCTTCCTTCCTCTCTTTTAAAAGTCAAGCTGAAAGAAGAAATAGCAGAATAGTGGATATATTCTTCAGAAAGTATATCAATTATGGCTTTGGTTGGGTGGCCTTTGATACACTATTTATTTCTCTTTTTCTGTATTAAGTCCTGCTTTTACTAAGTGCTAAACTTACTTAAATTAAGGTAAATGGATATTTTGAAGTTTAAAGACATTTTTTTAGTAATGTAGTAGACACTGGCTGTGTTTTTGGTGTTGCTAGCTGGATTCTGTCAGTGAAGGAAAAACAAAAACCATCGACTGAATTTTCTTCACTAGTTCATGAGTTCCTTATCTGACATGACTAACGAAGTGCTTTGCCCATCTAGAAATAATATAATCGTAACCTAATAAAACAGACATACCACTACTCCTGGAGGTGACATTTCATGTGTTTCTGTTCTTTTTAGTTTTTCCACTTGCATTTTTTATCAGTGGGACACACAGCAGATGCAAGGCTCATTTATTCGCATCTGTGTGGCTGACTGAGGTAATCCAGGGGTTCCTGGAGCATGAGGAGTGGAGGAAAAGCGAGGAGAACCACCAGAACCAGGCAGCTCTCATGAGGCGGATGGTCTTGCTGGGAGGCGGAGCAGCAGCAACCGCGGGGGATTTAATCATCCCCCGGGAGTGTGACAGAGCTCAGGTGTGGCACTACAGTTTGTGCAGGCAGGACGAGCAGGGAGGACAGACAGGGAGCAACCCCATGGCCCACATAGAGAAAAAGAAGTCAGAGAAGTGCCCCAGCTTCAACCTAGCAAAATGGTGAGCACTCACCTGAGGACTAAAGCCAAGGCTCAGGTGGACAAAACCCAGCTGAAGGTCAATGCGTCCACCCAGACAGACGTGGTTAGCAGAGATACGTCAGTCCAGGTGGAGTGCAGGGAGTGTTTAGGATGCTTAGGGATCTACACTTCTCAGGCAACTATGTGTCATAGGTGCCCTCAAGTTCAGGAACTGAAGCACCTGGTGAAAGAGCTGCAGGAAACTGTGAGTAGACTCTGTAGTAGCAGAGGGACAGAGGTGGAGAAACACAGAGGCTTCCACAATCAGGTGCAAGCCTCCAGTGATTCTAACAAGCCTTGGACCCTGGTAACAAAGAAAAGAAGGACAAAGGCTCATCTTCAAAGCCCTCCTTCTGGAGTGCCCACTACAAACAAGTATGAGGCACTGACAACAAGTGACTTCGACAAGCAAGTTCCAAAAGGGGAAAGCCCATCAAACAACTCACCAAACAACCCATCAGCTACTCCATCTGCAATAGGTAATGGACCCCTTAGGAAGAGGTGACAGGTGCTTGTTGTTGGTGACACTGCTAAGGGGTACTGAGAAACCCATCTGTGGAGCAGGTAGGGAGTCAAGAGAGATGTGCTGCCTGCCAAGAGTCAAGATCAGGGACGTGGCCGAGAGAGTGACATGGCTTGTCAGAGATGCAGGCTACTACCCCTTTCTTGTGTTCCATGTAGGTATGAATGATGTCATGAGGCATGACATCTCCATGATCCAGATCGGTTTTAAAACCTTGGGGGAGCACATAAAAGGTAGAGGGGTTCAGGTTATTTTCTCCTCTATCCTGTTCGCTAGAGATAAAGGGGGAATATGCAATGGAAAAATCAGCCAGGTGAACTCCTGGCTGAGAGGCTGGTGCCGGCGGGAAGGTTTTGGGTTCTTTGACAATGGATCCTTTCTTGGGGACTACAGCTTGATAGGACAGGATGGGATTGATCTCTACTGTAAGGGCATTGGAATATTTTGGAGTAGACTAGCAAACGTAATAAAGAGGGCTTTAAACTAAGGGACTTGGAGGGTGGAAGGAGAAGCAAAATAGAACAAGCTGTCCCCTCTAGCTGGGAAACAGGGCAGGACAGGGAATGCAATGACAAGTGCCTTTCATCTGCACTGTGCTGAGATGCAGAAGGCTGACCACCCTGAGGAAGAGCCAAATCAGTGAGGAACCTCCTGCATCCATCCAGGGAAACCTATGTGTTTGAGTAAGCCCCTGCATTGCCTCTACACCAATGCACGCAGCCTGGGGAATAAGCAGGAGGAACTGGAGATGTGGGTGTGATGCGGGGCTACGACCTCATTGTGGTCACAGAGATGTAGTGGGACAGCTGCCATGACTGGAGCATAGCCATGGAGGGCTATGTATTGTTCAGGAAGGACAGACCAATAAGGCATGGAGGTGGAGTTGCTCTCTATGGGAGGGTGCAATTAATGTGTACCGAACTGTGCCTGGGTGGGGATGAGGAGCGGGTAGAGTGCTTATGGGTAAAAATTAATGGGCAGGGCAAGGCAGGTGATATTGTTGTAGGAGTTTGCTACAGACCACCTGATCAGGAGGAGGAAATGGATGAGACCTTCTATGAATAGCTGAGAGTTGCCTCACAATCATGATCCCTGGTCCTTGTGGGGTACTTCAACCACCTTGATATTTGCTGAGATAGCCACACAGCCAAGCACATGCAGTCCAGGAGGTTCCTACAGATTGTTGACAACAACTTCCTGTCACAGGTGATCGAGAAACAAACAAGGAGAGGTGTGCTGCTAGACCTGGTACTTACAAATAAGGAGAGTCTGGTTGGGGATGTGAAGGTTGGAGGCAACCTCGTCTGCAGCAACCATGAGATGGTAGAGTTCAAGATCCTGTGTGGAAGAGGTAGGACACAAAGCAGGACCATGACCCTGGATTTCAGGCAAGCCAACTTTGGCCTCTTCAAAGATCTACTTGGACGGATCTCGTGAGATATGATTCTAGAAGATAGAAGTGTCCATGAGAGCTGGTCAATCTTCAAGCATCACTTCCTCCAAGCTTAGGATCAGTGTGTCCCAATGCGTAAGAAAGGAGGAAAAGGAGGTAGGAAGCCTATGCATATAATTTGTTTCTCAAACTGATGAAGCTGAAAAACTAGGCTTTTTTTTTTTTTCCACACAGTATTTCTACTGAGAAGCCACTCCAACATTTTGTTTTTCTGATGCCTGAAACCTTCTAATTTCCATCATAACTGCTTTCATGGCCAGTTTATTCCCACTGGTCATTTTGCCAACATTATCTTTTGAACAAATAGCTGTTTTATCTTAACACAATTCATCTCCTTACTTTTAGTCCGAGGTCCATAGCATAGTCCATAGCATGCATTTTTTGTTCCTGAAAACCAGTCTGCTTTTCTGTTGACATTAATTCTCATAATCCTGTCTTCCTCTATGTTCTTTCAGTCTCTTTTACCCAGCTCTTCAAAAGACATGACTCTTCTTTTCACAGGTCACTAAACAGAAGATAACTAAATTCAGAAATGTATCCGTTTTGTAGCACTTTTTTTACTATCAGAAATATTGTAATCTAGCTCATCTTCAGGAAGAGTAGTACGGTCCATGACACCTGGAGTGTTTCCTGAATATTTAGGAAACTCATAGGTGGAGGTACTCTGTGAGTTTTTCATTCAAGAAGACATAGACAAGAAACATTCCTTCTTTTCCAAAGCTCAGTCCTTTACAATGATTCATTTAATGAACAGTAGATTATTCCAGCTGGAGTTCACCTGTAAATAGAAGTAATCAAGGTGGAAGAATTAGATTCAGAGGAGTTTTACTGAATATTGTCAAGAAGGGCACAAAGATTTTAAAGACTGGACAAGGTAATCGATCTTTAAGGACCAAAGGGTATTTAAATCACAGTTTCCATATATTGCGTTAACGTGATCATGAGTGTTTATCAAGATAATAAGAAAATATTTTGTCTTTGGATTGCATCTTCACATTCTCAAAACAATTACAGGATTTAAGGCAGGATCTTCACACAGTATATGCTACATCACCTTTCTATTGATACTGTATGTTGATAACATTTGACTCTTGAGTCCTAAGTTATTACTATGATGTTGCATATGTGATGTGATTTGCTAATCTGAATATAGACTTGAATAAGAAGTTAGCAGTGCTATAACAGAAGCTCAAGTTGCTATTTGATTTGGAAAAGGGACGCAGGGAAAACATGCTCTTGAGGCCTGCTAGAAGATTATCACAGAGAAAGTGAAGGGAAAAGTAGGGAGCTCCCTGAAAGCTCTGTGATTTATGAATGCTTTGCATGTCTTTGCAGCTCATAAACAAAAAAAACTGAGCCTGCCAGGTTGCACTGTGTTCTTGATAATAACGAGAGTCAATTCAAGTACAAGACCACAGTCTTTTTGGCACCCAACATGGGGCCTAAGGATTGTGAGGAGTTTGAGATAAGGATTGCAACTGGGAGAGGCAATGGGCAAAATATAGGCTGAACAGTGTTAGAATAGAGTGATTAGGGGGAATCTGGGTTTGTTTTAATTTGTGGTGAAGATATAACGGGTGGATTGTGTGTAAATTGTTCACTTTCGTTTGGTGTTGTGATGTTATTTTTCATATTTGGGTGTGGTGAATTCTTTTTTTGTTGTTATGACTTAAAGTTGTGCAAGTGTGTGATGAATATGTCTTTTTAAGATAATTCTTGAATATGGGATTCACAGAGGCGAGGGGTGGAATGTAGTGGTTTTGCCTGGGCCAGGTTTTTGGAATCAGGGGGTCTACAGAGGTGGCTTCTTTAAACAAAAAGAGTTGCCAGAAGCTTCCTGTGTACCTCACAGGGTTAAGGCCAGTAAATTCTAAGCTGGACCCTGCATCTGACCCAGGCCTGGACAATTAGTGGTGGAGGTAATGCATCTGTGAATAACATATTTGAGAAGGAGAAGTTGTTGCACAGTTGCAAAACAGCAGCAGCAACAGGGAGGGAGAATGTGAAAACATCTCTGCAGACACTAAGGTTAGTGGAGAAGGAGGGGAAGGAGGGTGTACAGGCATTGAAAACGTTCCCCTGTGACCTGTTGTGAGGGCCATGGTGAGGCAGGTTGTCCCCCTGCAGTCCCTGGAGAACCACCGGGAAGCAGAGACCCACTTACAGCCTGTGGAGGAGCCCACACTGGAGCAGGTGGATACCTGAAGGAGGCTGTGACTCCATAAGAAGTTTATCCTGGAGCAAGTTCCTGGCAGGACCTGGGAGTCTATGGGGGAGATGCCCACGCTGGAGCAGGTTTGCTGTCAGGACTCATGATCCCATGAGGGACTCAGGCTGGGGCAATCTCTCCCCAAAGGACTGTTCTCCCAGTGGATGACCCACGTTGGGCAGTGTGTGAGGAGCTGCCCCCATGAGAGGCCCCATGCCAGAGCAGTTCGTGAAGAGATGGAGCCCATGGGAAGGACTCACACTGGAGAAGTTCGTGAGGGACTGTCTCCCATGAGAGGGACCCCACAGTGTAGCAGTGTGAAGTGTGAGGAGGCCTCCCTCTGAGAAGAAGCAGCGGCAAAGTCCATCTGTAATGAACTGACTGCAACTCCCATCCCCCATCCCCTGCACCGCTGTAGGGAGAAGGAAAGGGAGTCCCGGGAAGAGGAGGGGGGAGGTGTTTTTAAGATGGTTTTATTTCTCATCTCCCTGCTCTTATTGTTTCTTTAATAAATCAAACCTTTTTCTCCCTAAGTCTGTTTCAACTGTGACGCTAATTGTAGTGTGATCTCTCCATCCTTAACTCACAAGCCGTTTGTTATATTTCTCTCTCTCTCCTGTCTAGTTTAGGAGAGGGAATGATTTTATGATTTGGTGGACATCAGTCTAATCCACCACAGCTCAGATTTTTTTGTTTGTTTTGTTTTTTGGCTTTTTTGTGGCCATTCTATTGTCAGAAGAACAATATTTTCTGCCAAATTGCACTAAATGTCACAGCCATATGGAAGTTGATTTACTTTCACCTTTTCAAATGTTTTGCAGAAATTTAGGATTCATTTAGTTTGGTATTTGGAGATTTTGGGTATTGTTTGTCATCTGTTTATTTTAGGAGGAGTGCTTTTTGACTCAGTCTCAGTATTTGAATAGCATAGGCAGAAACTGAAACCAAGTTTCAACTCATTTTGGCAAAGCTTAAACAGATCTTTTCTTTACAAACATTTAGGTTCTACTAGATGATAATCCACTGAAACTAATTCCTGTTCACACCTGTATTAAAACTAATGATGAACTGACAGACAAAGTGTATGAGTTTGCTTTTGTGTCTCCAATACTGCAAAAGCACCTTGTTGCAGTTTAGAACTGGTAACTAATTTGGAAGCCACTGTTGATTTTCATCAAACAAATGCAATTTGCCCTCATTTAAATATTTTTATGTTCCAAGTCAGGACAATAGAAGGAATACAGTCAAGGTTTTTTGAAAAGATGCAAAGAGACAATCCTAGATAAATACAAGATAATAGGATAACTGATATTTCAGAACAGAGGATAGAGTTTTCTCTCTTTCTCCTTTCCTTTTAATTTTGTTCTACAGATGGCAAAATTGCCCAAGAAATGTCACTGCACTAATAGAAGACATAAAGCCAAAACTGTGACTAAGTCCTTAAAGTATTGTTTCCTATTTGCCTAGGAAAGCATAAGTTAGGGTGAATTGTTCAAACCATCTGTGATTAAGGATCAGCCATACAATTGGAATATGAAAAAAGTAAAAGAAAGGGAGAAAAAAAAAAAAAGATGTTTGTAACTGATCCAAAGGTAGTCTGGAATGACACAGCTATTTCATTAAATTTAGAGAGTGAGACTGGATACAGTTTTTGAAGTTGGATTGAAAGACGTGAAGTGAAAAATAAGTGATGTAATTCTTGCTTAGCCTTTCTGCATAAAGGAAAACTCTTCTGTGTTCAAGATGGCCTGGCTTATAACACTAAAAGTGCAAAGCAGTCACAAGAATAAGAACAGAGTTACACCTTACAATAGTAAACAACTGAATGACTGAAAGATGATAAATTCTCAGACTCTGAGAATGCTTTGCTAGATGCTGTGTGGGATCAGAGAATTTAATTGTGTCTATACTGGACAACACTCTGAGACTAGCCATTATGCTACAATGTTGGCAAATTCCAATCAGATTTCAAAAGGATAAATCTTCCAACACAAAAGTTCTTGCCCATACATTGCATTTTGAGGCCAGTCATGTAAACAACTTGGTATGTGCCAAATGAGGATTGACAGAATTGTATCAGCGCTAGGAAATTCATAATGTTGAAAGAGAATATGATAGAAGGAACATTGAGTTTATTTTCTTCAGGGAAATTATGTTTTTATTGACTTATGACAATTCTGAGTACAGTATTTTGTTTGTTATTATTTGGGTGAATGACTTTTTCAGGAGGGCATATGATGTAGAACTACCTCTTTACTGGAAGAGGTGGAGGGAGGAAAAGATGTGACTTAAGACAGAAATGTCCACCGGCTGATGTTAGAAACCAACATGCAGAAATAACAGATGTTTAACACCGATCTATAACATTTCATAATAGATTTGTCATCTACTTTGATTGCTAAAGCAGTGGACCAAATTCATGAACAAAGTGAAACAGATTAAAAAGTATCATCAGTTTTGTTAATTTGAGTCAATATTTGGAAAATCATGGCAAGTATCCAGTAAATTCTAAGAATAATAGCTAAATATCTCAAAGCAAAATGCATATAGCATATTGCTGGTGCACATTTGGATAAAAAGCCCAAAACTAAAAACTAAACTGAGGAAGTCTGCATGAATGTCAAGTAGATGAAAGACTTAATTTTGACCATTTGGTCTACATCAAATGGGCCTACTGAGCTCATTACAAGATAAAGAATGAGCGCCTTTTATCACATACTGAAATTCTGACCTTAAAGTAACCTTTGAAAGCAGTATTCTGCTTTTCCCATAGAGAAAAAAAATAAAAGGATATTATATGTTTGATATAGCCAGACACTTTTACCACCACATGATATATTTTTGAGATCTCTCTGAGAGTCACATTTTTTAAATTTTAATTTATATTGATTGATATAAAAGTACATCAGTGTAAATGTTTCAGAGTTGGTAAAAGACTGGGTTTTTAGAAGGATCTGAGAAGCATCTACAGTTGACATGATTGCATAACGAAAAAAGTGGAAAAGACAGGGTGATAAAATCCTAGAAATACTGCAGATATTTAGTCATTAATGTGTATTAGAAAGGCATTTTCACTGAAACACCAAAAAAGTGTCATGGTCTGGATACAGAAGGGCCAGTTAACTGTTTTTCCTCTTTGTTTTACTTTAGATCTTGGCTTTGCTTTCATATAGACCTTATTTTTCCTGCCTAGAAAACAAAACCTAGCATATATCTTTAAAGTAAAATATTTTTCTTTCCTTTTTTTCAGAATATTCCTTTTTCTACAAATTGGAACTAGAGCTGTTTCATCCCTACTATAGCAATATTCAGTTTTAACAAATATTCCAAATAGCATTACTAAAGTTTACTCAGTCAGGAGTTGTTTCCTTATGAATGTTTGCTGCAGCAAAATTACTTCACCTCTAGAGATTGTCATAGGAATGAATTATTTTAATATGTTTATAACCGTCAAAATAGTGACATTATGATAACCTTTAAAAGTGATTTCTGCTTCAAGTGCCTGCCAATTGCCATTCTACCAACTTCTGACCATTCTGTAATGGGAATATACAAATTTTGCAATGTCTTCTTTCCTCTGTCTTAATTCTGATCTTATCACCATCATGAACATTTTAGCTTTTTAAACTATGAAATAGTAATACTCAGAAATAACATGGACTACATATCATCTAGTAACAATAAATATATGTATCTTCCTTTAGTCTTGCATTAGAATCATATTCCTAAGATTGCACGTGACTAAATTTCAATGTGTACAAAAGTGTTTATTGTTTTTACATCTAAAGTAGGAAAAATTTTTATAGTAAAAATTAGCTATCTGCCAATGAATTCATACAATGAAAAACCTTGTATAAGAAGATAATGTATTCCTGCAGTAATAAGAATTCTGATGTTCCTAAAGCTATGCTGAATACAATTAAATAATTTGACTGGTAGCTGTTAGGTAATTTAGAATTTGATCTGTAATGTTAAGTAGTTTGTGAAGTTACTTTTAGAAAATATCAGGTGCAACTAAAAGTCAAGGCATATCTATTTTCCCTCATTAAGGAGAGCCATTGTAATGGAAGAAGACCATAATGCACTCTTGTGGATTGCCCCTGTCTGTATGCCAGGTGCACCAAAGCTGCTCTATCAGTCTCCTCAGACAGGGAAGAGAAAAGGTAACAAAAGGCTCATGGGTTGAGAAAAGAACAGGGAGACCATGCAACAACTACTGACATAGGCAAAACAGACTAGATTTTGGGAAAGAAGTTTAATTTATTACAAGTCAAAACAGAGTAGGATAATGAGAAACAAAACCAAATGTTAAAAACACCTGCCCACCCCTCCCTTCTTCCCAAACTTTACTTGTAATTTACTCCGTCTTCTCCAATCCAGGCAGCACAGGGGGAGTTGAATAGAAGTTACAGCCAGTCCATTGTACATGGTCTCTGCTGCTCCTTCCTCCTCAGAGATAGGACCCCTTATACTTCTGCTGCATTGTGGGGTCCCTCCCATGAGAGACAGTCTTCCATGAGCTTCTCCAGCTTGAGTTTTTCCCATGGGCTATAGATCTTCACAATCTCCTCCAGTACGAATTTCTTCCACGGGCTGAAGTCTTTCAGAAATATCGTTCTCCATTCTCTTTTAAAGAAAAGACTGCAGCATATAGGCCTTTAAAAATGCTACTAGGTACCTATCTTCATATCAAGATTACTGAACATCTTTTTAAATCTGGACATATTTCTTTATCTAGAAATAAAGCTTGAATAGGATTAAATGTAAAGCCTCCTTATAAAACAAAAAATATGGAAACTCAATGATACTTCTTCTATTTTTTTAAACTCCATATAGATGGGAAGTACATTTTTAAAAAAATTACTGCTTAGTCTCTGCAATAACTTTAATCTTCAGAGATATCTTCAGACTTTGCCACATATAATTTTCAGTGAAACATGATCTGTTCTTCCAACATGTCTCCTTAGAGTTTATGGACTCATCTACGCTAGAGATAAACACAACAACAAAGCGAGGGGCAAACGGCAAAAGGATATTCTGCCCATCCCAGATATTCCATTTCAATCATGAATGTATTGACTGCACAGAGCACCATGCCCATACAACATGGTCTACGTGGTGTTAACATATCCTTTCATGCTTGACAGAGTTTTCTGGTGTAGATGGATAATGGCTGTGGTATATTGCATCTGTTTCCCCCATCCTTGATTTTAATTATGCATCTGAGGCAAAAAGGGTATAAGGTTTTCAAAAGCTGTAATCTTCCACTAGGTACTGCCACTGAGAGTAATGTGACAACCCTCCAATACAAGACTTAGCAATGTTTTAGTATTCTTAAATTGCTATTTCATTTTGATAATAAAGTTTTAAACCAGTGTGTTTCTTACAGTGATGCACTGCGCTACAAGCATACAAACTAAAAGTCTCGACTTATGTGGTGCTTTTCTTTTTTTTACCAGGTGTCAAATATCTTCAATTTACACTTTAAATTAATTATCTCTCTGTCAGGCCAAAGAAATACAATAGGGAGAATTTGTTGTTTTGTGGTTGTTTTGTTCTCTTTTCCCCCGAGATACTAAGTGTATACACCTTCCCTTCTCAGATTCATAGCAATTTTGCATGTTTGTCATCTTTTAAGATATTCAAATGTACTTAAATGTCTTTTACTGTGAGAAGTAACAGCACACAGAATGAGAACTGAAATCCCAAAGGTTCTTCCTGTTTTCTTAACATGGGCAATAGATGATGGAGCCATAATGGAGCAGCAATAATCAGAGGGGCTTCAAAATGTCCAAAAGATCCATTGGAACATGAGTATTCCTTAGCCATGAGACTGACTCAATATTGCAAATTATTATTCTGGGTATAATGATACATATTCATGTTCCAAATTAATACCTGAAACCCCTTTAATATGACAGTTAAAATTTAAAGAAAAAAAAACTATCTCCATTTCTTTGGTGCTAAACCCACCTTTCCAAAGTTCCTCTGGATCCTCCAAAGAGTGAATGCCTTGTTGTAACTCATGCAGAAACTGAGGAGATTAGGTCCGCACTCTGAGATCTCCACTAGGAGTTGGAGGACATTAGAGTTGTGGGTGTTTTTCTCCTCTTTGCTAAGAGTCACAGGATGTCGATGATGATGTAGATGACATCTTCTGTCTTAGCCTTGTGTCTGCTTTGTTTGAGTCTAATACACTCTGTTAACTTGATTTGACTTCTCTTAATTAGTTTCCAATTATTCCATTTGCTTATTCTCTTTGCTATCTCTACAACCAGATTTTCACCTCAACAATTCCAATTTGTTCTCCTGTAGTAACCTTTAACCATTGTGATTTGCATTTCCAGTATAGGACCCTTAGAATCACCTGTAACTCTTCCACATCACATGTTATTCTCAAATTATTGAATCTGCACAGAATAAATACTTCTTATTACAACATTTTCATTCTAAACCAAAATAAATTTGGATAATAGTTGTCTGCTTGGTAGAAGCCTATACAAGTCCAGAGAACCTAAATCTGTCAGATAAAAAAAACCCCAAAACCTTGCGTTTTTTAAGAAATAAGAGCAAAATTATATTTTACTGGGCTACAGTTTTCCTGCTTCAGCTGTTTCTGGATCTTGTTATATTTTCTAAGACTTTACACTAGAGCCTGAACATTTGTTTTATGTTGGGAAGCAATCACACTGGGAAGCAAAGCAGCTTTAGTAAGAGATCTAGGTGGTATCACATACTATATTTCTAGGACATCCATTTATTCAGGAGGTCTGAAATCAAAGGTAGGCAATCCATCATCTGTACTAATTGCATTTGAAAAAAGTGAATTTCAGCAAAGCACCCTCACTTCATGCTGTACCCCAAACCATAATCCATACCCACATAGATGAATGGATGCGTCTAAAACTTGTCGATGCGTTGACAACTTTCATGATTCACAGCTGTCCTGATGGCAATTACATGGTAATGAAAAGTTCATATGTCATGAGTTTCTGTGGAGCTATTTCTAGTAAGACTGAATTTGCAACATGGAAGTTGCTTGAAGGAAGAAGTAACATGGAACTTGCTTGAAACTTTCCCCAACTCTAAGTCAGACGCATCTCTGTGGGCGAATTGGGCACCTCTTTTAACCCTTTTCAAGAAGAAACTGGAAGAGGAGGGTTGTTCTTTCTGTAAGGTGGTAGAAGAAGCTGGATGAGAGAGAAACAACCATGAGGACCACATGGTCAATAAAGGAAGAGAGGAGGAAGTGTGTTGGAACGGAGATTCCCCTGCATCCCATGATGAGATGGCAACAGTTCCCCTGAAACCCATGGAAAGTAATGGTGGAGCTGAGATCTGCCAGTAATTCATGGAGGACCCTACACCAGGGGTGGTAACTATGCCTGGAGGGGCTGTGGCTCTGTAGGAGGGTGGCATTAGAACAGAATGTGCTTGGAGTTCTGCTACCATGGAGGAGTTCCATACTGGAGGAGTTTGTGAGATGCTGTAGCCGTTGGGAAGGTTCATTAGGGACTGTATCCTGTGGGAGGGACCCTCTGTTGGAGCTGGGGAAGGATATGAGATGAAAGAAGCAGCAGAGATCATCTGTGAAAGACTGATGCAACACTGCTGGGGGGTGTGTGTGGGGGGAAGCAGAGACATTTAGAGCAGGAAGCTGAGCCTAGGAGGAAGGGAGGAGTGGAAGAAGGACATCTTGAAGTGCTGGTTGTATTTTTCTCATCATCCTGCTCTGTTCTTAATTTCTGTCTGTTCTAATTGGTAACAGATTAAACTGTTCTTGTTTTCTTCCCTAAGTTGAGTAGTTAAGTCCCAGAACAATAATTTGTAGAGAGCTCCGCCTGCCCTTATCTCAATCCACAAAGCCATTAGTTATATTTTCCCCTCCCATCTTGCTGGGGCCTCCACCATCCTAAGGAGGTGGAGTTGTAGGAGTGACAGCGAGCAAGAAGCTGCATGACTCTTCATTGCTGACTGGGCTTAAACCATGACAGCATGTTATTCTCAGGTGAGTGGTGGGGTATGATGACTTTGAATCATAATTGATGGATAGAGTATAAGCATCTCCTCATCTTTCTCTAGTCACTTGCTATGTCTCTTTTCAGTAGTACAGCCCTAATGTGTTCTGCAGTTAAAATACCTAAAACGGACCAATCATTTTACATGTAACATAGGTGTTGCACTTGAGGGTGTGAATCCCAGAAAGAAGCAAGGTATTACGAAGCTAAGTCTAAGTTTCCCATGGAAATCTAGCTCCATGGAAATAGTTTTCTGGAGAATATCTATATAATGTTACAAGGATTAAACAGATTTTGATAGCAAGACAAAGCTAAAAGGTTGAGGTAGCATCTTTTATTATACTATTCAATAAAACTTAAAAAAAACATACAAACTTTTGGAAATTCTTCTGAAGGTTCAATTTTATATCCTAGAAACCCACAGAAGGTCACTTAGGAACATGCAATCTAAATAGCACTATTGGTTGGTTTAGAAATTATCCATATAGAAGTTATCACTCACAGAGAAAATCTGCAGGATTTACTTCCAGCTCTGTCAGCATAAGCAAAAAATAATAATTCTTGTTCTGAAAGAACTCAGCATCACTAGTAATGCTTTAATTTAATTTTATTTGATCACACTGTAAAAAAACCCCAAAACTATAAACATTTTGAAGAGAAACTTTTAATGAACAGTAAAATGTTCTTCAGTTATTAAACTTCTTTTCACATAGTCTGTCCATGAGAAGACAATGACTAGTGAAAGTTACCAATGCTAAAACACTACAGTGCAAATGTGTCATTAATAGACTTATTAATTTATGTGTGTCTTTAAGTATAATGGACTCAATGCTGAAATCTAATAACAGGACTATGTGATAATAAAAATATTTCTATACTTCTATTTGTAAATACAGGAAGTTTGAGAACAAATTGCCCTTGCTCTTCCTCAAACATAGATGTTAGATGAGAATAAATTTTGTAGCAGCAGCAAGTTAAACAGAACAGTCTTACAGACCACTTCCCGGTCCATATCCCACACTATGGGAGCAGTCTGCTCTGTGCTTTGTATGTCTGAGAGGAATAATCAAACCCCACAGGTTTTGAACAAAGAAGCAAATATCATAGCCAGAAAATAACTGGAAAAGTGTGTAAAAAAGAAGAGATAATGTTGTGAAGAGGAATAGGAAACCATGCACAAAGGAAGAAGAGTAGAGATTAAAATGTAACAGGAACAGGGAATCAAAGGTTATAAATGGGAAGATTATGAGTGAAGTAGTATAATGCTAAAATATTAGGCTAGATGAACAGTAAATCCACTGACATTTTGAATTAAAATCAATTTGGTTATTTTATATTTTTCTAATATATCACTGTGCATCCTAGTTGATAAAGTCAATTTATAAAAATTAAATAAATACTAGAAATACTACTGTATTTATGATGGAGATATCTGCTATGATGCTTTCTTTTTTCATTTCCAAGAGGAGATTGCTTAATTCTTTACTTTAGTTTGAGGGTGAGATTTAACCTCCGGGGAAAAAAAAAAAAAAAAGTATGTGACATTGAGATCCTGCCTACACTAAGCTACATTAGCATTGCCCTATACTGCCCTATCCTTTTTCTTCTGGAAACTTTCCTTAGTTTTCTATTGTTTTTTTCTATTACACATATAGACTTTGAGCCTCTATTACACCCAAATTTAGAGTTCTGCATCCTGATCTTTTAGAAGGGAGATAGCTTCTGAGTCAATGGACCATGTAATGCCAAAGCTCAGGTGTGGTCTCCTTTACTAGTCTTTTCAAAGACTTTTAAATTAAGGGCTACTGCCTCTTACTGTACTGTCGTTTCAAACAAGTTTTGAATCTGGAAAAAAACCAAGGTATTCATTAATGACTGTTATCAACATTATTATTGACAGCCAACTAGAACAAAATTCAGGCTGTGGCTTTTACAAAATAGATCAACTGTACAGGACAGTATAAGACAGACAAATAGGTTGGACCATTCTCAGAATAATTCTTTTCTGGACAATGAAGTAAGGCCAAATTTACATTTGTCCCATAGGATAATAAAAACGAGTTGTAGAAATAAGTCCTTTACTTCAAAACTAGAGATATAAATTATTATTCTTGCTTAGAACAGCAGAGTGAAATGTATGGATGTGCTGGTTTTGACAGGAATAGAATACATTTTATCATAGTAGCTGGAATGAGATAATGTTTTGGATTTGTTCTAAAAACCACTTTGATATCACAAGGATGTGTTGGTTATTGCTGAGCCCTGCTTGCACAGCATCAAAGCCTTTTCTGCAACTTCCCCTTCCCTGACAAGTAAGTGGGCCAGAGGTGTACAAAAAGCTGAGAAGGGACCTACCTGAGAGCTGATCCCAACTGACCAAAGGGATAATTGAGACTATAGAATGCCAAGCTCAGCATATAAAACTGGGGCAAGAAGAGGGAGGGACGGGACACTGGGAGTGATGGTGTTTGTCTTCCTAATCACTATGTGTGATGGAGCCCTGCTCTCCTGGGGATGGCTGAACATCTGCCTGCCCATGGGAAGTGGTGAATTAATTCCCTGTTTTGCTTTGTTTACATGTGTTACTTTTGCTTTACCTATCAAACTGTCTTTATCTCAATTCTTTAGTTTTCTCACTTTTACTTTTCCTACTTTCTTCCCCATCCCTCCCAGGAGGGAGCAAACTAGCACCTGTCTGGTGCTTAGATGATACCTGGGGTTAAACCACAACAACAGTAACATCTATGAGGTTCTGGTTTAAGAACTTTAAGAAGTCTGATATTTGCTTTAGACAAAATACATAGAACTAAATGGACTATGAATTGTGTCTGTAAAATAACTTCTGTGCCTTATAATTTAATACATATTTCTATCCTGTGCAATACATAAAAATATTTAGCGAATTAAATATGCTCAGCCATGTTTTTCTTTCAAATACACTGACATAAATCTGCATTCTTACTGATATCTAGGAGGTATCATTGTAATTTCCGTTTAAGTTTGAGACATCACATGTCAACTGCTTTCAAATTATAAATATTAGTGTTTAAACTTCTCTCTGAGTGTTGCAGAAGACCTTGGATATTGCAACAAATGTAGCTGAGACGGGTCAGTACATCTCAGCAGTGTTTATATTTGCTGTCTGTGTAGGCTTGGAAGCTGAGAAAAATTCAGTGACGAAACCTTTCTTTACCTGAGCATATTTGAGTGATACTTATCATTAAACAGACTGAAATATATTCATCTTGCTGTGGCTCTATTCCACTGGAATAATGATGGAAGAAGAATTTTAAAGTTTAAAAAAGAGAACTTAACATTTGAGCTATGCAAAAGTAAAGACATCTCATGCTAAGTAAACTGTATCTTATGGGCCTCTTGATTACACTGGCCTGATTAAATAAATATGGCTCCTTCTTTTGCCTTGTGAAATTCTCCTGTTCTTCCTGTGAAAGTGTATGATCTTCCCAGTGTACTTTGCTGAGGAATGCAAGGCAAATATTATCAGGAGGGATCAGAGAAGGAAAGAATATTCAAATATCTATCTATATTCAAATTCAGGTAGAAATATCTACCTGAATTACATCCTAATTGGATATTACATTAGTCTAAATTTATTTCACTCTTATATCATCTCATTTGAATAATTAGAGACTAATGAAAGCTAATGTTGATTAGTAAAATCCTTATTATGCTCCATCTAACAGACGTCTGTGAACCCCACTGTATAAGAAATAGAAACTGCAGAAACTGATTCATTTCCTAATTAATAAAATACTACTTTGGGAGGAGGGAGGGAAGAAAGTTGCCTTTTCAGATTTCCTGTAATTCTTCATAATTCAAAAACTTGGTTGTTTTCTTATGAATTTATGAGACTCCATTATCTTCTGTGAAAACATATTCAGTATAGTGCATTCAAGTTTCCTTTATTTAAAAAAAAATAAAATCATGAAGGCAAACAGCAGCAAAGAGTTACTGCAAGATATCCTCTTGTGAACTGTCAGGAGAGATCCCATCTATCAGTTTCACTCACAACCACATCCTGCTCTTCTTGAATCTAGAGATTCAGGTCCTAAACTTGCCCTTTCCAGACTGTTTTTAAGTTTGTCTTTTCTAAGCTTGAACTTGGGTAAAATACATTTGACTTGCATATGTGATTTTCTGCCTATGAAATCTCATAAGCAGTAGTATCTATCTCATAAGGAGGCCTCTGAAGATTAGGAGAATTGACAAAAAATATAGCACTTAAAAATATTTAATATTTTAAAAAGCATCTTCATTCCAAGATGCTTTGATGGTCAGTCAGTATGCGCTGAAGATCCACCTCCCCCATTAAGGCAAGTATTATCCCCCGACACCTGTGGCTGATCTCTCTATCATCTGCAGAGATGTATGTTGCGATGAACATGTATTAGGTTTTCTCTCTTCAACAATAAAAGATTGGGTATAAGCGCAGACCTTTATATGATGAGAGTAAAGGATTGCTTGTTCTATCTTCTGTCCTTAAGGTTGACAAATAGCTAACTGTGAAAAATGTGCTCAAAGACTATGCAACTGATTAAGTCATGAATTATAAGACTGTCAAGGAGGCAACTAGAGTCTGAACACATCTCAAACTCTGAAGACAGCTGTCTGGCATCTGTGGGGCAGGAGAAAGGCAAACTGTAAACAACAAAGATGTGTAGCAGGGTGCCTGACTCAGCTACCTGCCGAGAAATCTTTGAAGGCATTATGCCGTTTTTGAAATACATTTAATGGTGGGTATTTTTAACTTTTTGTTGTTGAAATCTCATCTGTCCCACTGAGTTTCATTTCTTTTGTGACACTGAGACTCTTTAAAATTGTAAATAATGAAAGTACAATTTTCTTTGTGCTCTGAAAGTTCTCTCCACAAAATATTAGAAGTTCAAGAGCATAAATAAACTTTCCCATAAAATCTAAGCACAAATACCTTTCGATTTTGTGTTTTGTTTACATTTTTGATAACAAGGACTAAATTTTCAGTGCACGGCTTGAGATTTTACAGAAGATTCAACTCTCATTAACTTGAAAAAGAGTTTTATAATTTGTCATTCATTGTACCGTATGAAAGCTAACTTGGGTATGAACTCTTGAGTATCTACTGTTTCATAAGTTTAGCAAAGTATCCAGTATTTGTATCATTATTGACAATAAAATAATGTTTATTAAAGAAAAAATCACCATAATGGAAAAGTACAGCTGTGAATAAGAGAGTGAGTTCACTCTTCATTGAAGACTGCCAGGACACTGCTAATAAACGTACAATGCTACATAGTTATTGCCATTTCCACATGGAAAAGTGTTTCTGATTTAATATAACAAACCAAAAAACAATCATTGTTCATTATCCTTTATTTAAAGCTCTTGTTGTACATAGATTTGGTAATGACAGTTGTCACGGTTTGACATGATAGCTTTTTCTGGTGAGGGGGAAGGGGCTGTAAAGATGGCTCCTGTAAGAAGTTGTTCGCAACACTCCCCAGCTCTGAGCCAGACCCATTTCTGGGGCTAAGCCAATTAGACACCTCTATAATCACTTTTTAAGAGGAAGCTGGAAGAGGAGATTTCTTCTTCCATCTTCTTCTTTCTTCTGTTTTTTCTTTTCCTTCTGGCTGGTGGTGGTGCAAGGAGTAGGAACAGAGAGAAACAACCATGTGGACTCCAAGGTCAGTGATAAAAGAAAGGAGGAGGTGTGCTGGAGCAGAGACTCCCCTGCCTTCTATGGAGAGAACTGGTGAAGCTGAGATTTATTTCCATTTTTTAAAGACCCTGCATCAGCAGTAGAGACTCATTTTGCTAAAGCTGGCCCCAGTCCAGGGGCAGTGATTCACTTCATTAAAGGCCCCAAGCCAGGAACAGTGACTATGGCCGGAGGAGGCTGTGTCCCGTGGGGAGGACCCAACCACTTCCCTGCAGATCCAAAGCCAGGGGCAGTGATTTTCTTCTTTGAAACTATGGCCAGAACAGGCCATCTCCCGAAGGAGGGATCCAATATTACTATGGCCGGAGCAGGCCGTGTCCCGAGGAAGGGACCCAATATCCACAGCTGTAACTGTGGGGAGGAACCCACGACAAACCAGCTCATTAAACTTAGGCTCAGAAGAGGTCTTGTCCCGAGAGAGGGACCCTGTAACTGCAGAAACTGCAACCGTGGTGAAAAATCCAAGCCAGAGGTATTCACCAAGGACTGTGTCCCATGTGAGAGACCCTGTATTGGCAGAAGCCACAGCTGTTGGGAACAACCCACACCAGAGAAGTTTGTTAAGGACTGTGTCCTGGGGAGGAACCCCATGTTGGAGCAGGGGAAGAATGCGAGGAGTCGTCCTCATCTGAGAAGACAGAAGCAGCAGAGCCCATCTGTGAGAGACTGACCACATCCCCCACTCCCTGCCCCCCTGAGCCGTTGAGGGGGAAGGAGGTAGAGATATCGGGAGCAGTGAGCTGGGCCCGGGAAGAAAGGAAGGATGAGGGAGGGAGATCTTAAAGTGCTGGTTGTAATTTTCTCATCATCCTACTCCCTTTTTCCTTTTATTCCATTCTGTTTCTTGTACTTTCCTACTTTCCTCTCTACGTCCAGTGCTGGAATCTGTTTTGCCCAGAACCATAATTGCCAGCGAGCTCTCCCTGCCCTTGTCTCAATCCACAACAACCTTGCTTATCTTTTTACTCCCATTTCACTGGGGCCTCTGCCATCCTAACGAGAGTGGGGGTGAATGGGGGCATCGAGCGACAGATTGTTGTGGTGCTGCTGTGCTAGCTGGGCCAAACATGACAACAGTATATGACAAACTTACCTGTTTAGAAAGAGAGACCATTTAAAAATTGCAGGCAACAATTTATTGGGAGGAAATATTACAAATGTGTGTTCCCTTTTCTCCTAGTGTCCTGCAATGTAGTATTGGGAAGGTCACCTTCAACTACTTTTGAAAGGATTTTTGTGGGAGTTACATACTTCACTCTCCTTTCTCCCTATCCTCACTCCTCCATCTTCCCTATGTCCTTTTTCATAAACCATGCCACTAATCTCCCCATAAAGAATTTTAAGATGAATCAGTAAGAAATTATGTGTAAGAACTAGCATCATTACATCAAGCAGCAAGCATGCTTACTCCAGGCTTTTTCAATGCCCACCTTTTCTGTCTGAATTTATTCCTATCAACAGAGTAACACTAATATTAGAGAGAAATTTATTAATTGGTGGTGACTCAAAAGTAAGATTTAGAAAATTGACGTTCACTTGCTGTAGAGGGTACATGTCTCCAAATGAGACTGATTCTACTTTCACTGAAAGTGAAGGATGAAATTCCATGTTTCTGGACAGAGCTACATGCTTTGTTAAAATATTCTGAGTGTCACAGGAAAGGCTCAGAAGTATCTGGAAGATAGATCAACTGTTTTCATATTTTGTGTCCAACTGCATACTGGGAAATGGTTTTTTATGCATAAACTATTTTCCAAAGAGGATCCATGCTGCACTTTAAAGAATTTACAAAACTCAGATTGAAAAATACTTAAAAAAAAAAGTAAGGAGGAAACTTTGCATCTTTATGGATTCAAGAGCTAGAAAGGAGAATTGCCAACAGAAAATGATATTGAGAATTCTAGTTTAGTTATTTGCATCTGCTGTTTAAAAGAGATACAATACTGCCAAACAAACAGAGCTCAGCAGGATAGTTGAATGATCAAGCAAAGTGCCAGAAGCTGAGCCTGCTTAAATTATATAATATTTTGTACAACCTCTTTAGATTGCAGATGCAGACTATAGGCCTGTTTCAGGAGCTTTTGAAAGGCATAAGGAATAATATTCCTAGGAATGGCAGAATGTTTGTTCAATTAAGTTTGAAAGATTTGATTATATAATGGATTATACATCACGGTAGAATAAATTAAATGTTGGCAATTCTGATTTAAGGTCTGTGTATACATATAAAAAAAGCATCACAGTAACTGAAGATACTTCTTTTTTCACCTTCTTCACCACCTAGATGTGTTTAAATCAAAAGGTTATCACTGCAATAATCTCAGTATGAAGTATCTGAGGAAAGACTCAATATTTACATTTTTATAGATTTTAAATATGAGTCAAGGCAAGCAAAATTATAGCATTAAAGGATGGTTGAAAAGCCAAGATGCCATGGTCCAATATCAGATATTACACTTACTTTTATTCCATTGTTAAAAAAAGCAAGAAATAAAAACCCCACAGGTCAGAATGGCTTGTAAACCATTGACTCTTAATGAAAAAGTACTGTCAAGTTAAAACTGTGACAAAAAAACTTCTAAAACAGGCTGCTTTTCATTGTCATAGTATAGGATAGCTGCAACAAAAAAAAATCTAGAGAAACTAAAGCATCCTCAGAGAATGCTTCTCTAACAAAATAGCAGATCCAGGTCTGCAAGACAGAGAGTATTTCTTCCTCTGAATTTCTGAGGACTTTCAGATGCTGTGAAATATAGTGGGTCTTAAAGGCAGTTAACACTAAAAGGCTTGAAATTGGTCCCTAACTTTATGATTGACTCCCATGAATGTGCCAGTGGCTGGGCCTCCCTATATTCCATGCAACGGAAGCACCAGACTTTGCAATTGCCTTCAGCCTTATTTAGGCAGTAGAGTTAAGCACTACTGCAAACTGGGTCAGAGTTGCAGTGGCCTGAATTTCCCCTTGCAAGGTCTCTTTTCTTTCCATGACTCACATAGGAAATCTAGGGCTTCAGTGCTCCCAAGCTCAGAGCCTAAAGTCAGAAGGGATAACAAGAAGCTATTTTTCTTGAAGTAGACTAGCTGTTCATCAGGTGCAGAGAGGGGAGCTCAGTTAGCAAACACCTAGGAGAGGGAAAAAGCCCTTTCACTGTTAGTTACTGTTGATTATGTAAAAAAGCTGCCTCTTCTTAGAGCAGCCTAGGTTAGAGTATGAAACAATCTCATGCTTCATGTAACAACTTCTTTTCTCACCTCTAGGCAAAGTTAGTGTTCATTATGTGTTTTCTAGAAGTGCATCTTTAGAGGCTGATGGATGTTATGCTGCTGATAACTACAACAGGCCAACATTACTGCAAGGTGCTACTGGTGATGGCAGTATCACCAGGTATGTCACAAGGGGTATCTTGTGAAGAGACAACCAGCCACCTAAGAGAATCTTATTCTTCATTGCTGTAGGGTTAAGCTTGAATTTATACAGGAGCCACTCAGTATGTTATTCACATTAATGCACATCACAAATGACACTTCTGCTTATGGGTATAAGTAACAGCCACAGCTAAAGAGCAATTTATAATCAAATGTACTTCTACTTTCAGAAGAAAATGAGAGGGAAAAAAATATATCTACACCTGAAGTTGCATCATTCATGACAAAACTTGGTTTGATGTTGTGACCATTAAATTCAAAGTATCAGATGGTAAGTCCTAGGGACTGAAGTTTCCTTCAAGGGATAATAAACCAAAAAGAATGTTACTATAGACTTTCTCCAGTAAGGAAAAGTTGGTTTTATGTATTCAGACACCTACACACTTATCTAAGCACTATGTGTTGTGGAGAGACTGATTTGCTAGTTTGTCCTCCTGTTTAGTTTAGAGTCCCTTGCTAAGAGAGTGTGCAGTGAAATCATAGATTTTACAATACCAAAAATTGCTACTAACTTTCTGGGTAGGGATTGTTCCATATGAAGGGCTGTCTGTCAGAGTCCCTCCCAGGGACTTTCACTGAAAGCAGTTTCACAAAGTCAGGGGTTACAATTTGGTTTATGAACCATGATTTCAGAAGGCTTGAAAACAGATAATTTAATAAGGCAACAAATATAACAGATTTGAGATTGCTGTTGACAAATACACTTACCGCAATAGCACTAATATACGATAAAATGGTAGGAATATCTATTCTTGCCACAGAGTAAAAAAATGCAACTCTTAACAGGAAGATGTCTCTGTCTTGGAAGTTGTAAGAGGAGTACAGACATTCCACTGTCTTGTCTGAGTCTTCAATCTTTTCCTCCCTGCAACATCTTTCTCTAAGTTGACCTGAGAAGAAGCAGACCAAAACCAAAAAGCTGAAGGCTAGAAGAGCTGCTCTGAAGAGCAAAAGGCTCATCCTAAAGAGCAAAAGACTAAAAAGACTCCGGGCACCATGGCCTTGCTGAAAATGTTTTGAAGCCATTGGCTTTATCCCATGATTTAAAGCAAGACAGGACCATCTTGGCACCAAAAGGCTTCCTCTATCAGCTGCTCCCCATACTGATCTCTTAGGCCTCCACCTCCCAGATCTTCACAAGACATAAGCAGGCACTAGCACTTTTAACACTTTGTGTTCAATTCCGACCAATAGAGACAATAGATATAATATCTCTACATTATAGTCACAGTTGTATATGATGTACTTCTCAGTCACATTAACTGAATAGAGACAATTAAGAAAATGCCTTTGACTCTCAGCAACTTTAAGTCAACTGATTCCTTGATTAAAAAAACAACAAAAAAAGAAACTTGGTTATAGTTTCATGTAGTTTTGCATAGTTACAAAGCAAATAACTTTTAACAGTCATTTGGAAAGCCTTACTCCATTCCAGGAACTTCAGAAGTATTATCCCTAATTTACACTAAATGCACATGAAACTGTGACTGCAGCCCTGAATTCTGAATTTCAGTTCTTACATTTATGTCAGTAATCAGCTGTTCCCTATTAGGTTGAATTTGTTTTTGCTTTATCTCCCTTCATCTCTTAGCAAGCTCCTTGGCTATTTTTATGTAGTTTCTATTTTTATCAGCCATGCTATATTCAAAACATACTCTTGACTTTGAGATCTGTTGGCTTTTGAGTTCATGTAGTCCCCTTTAGGTACTTGAAGGCTGTTAAAAGGTCTTCCTGGAGCTTTCTTTTTTCCAGGCTGAACAACCCCAACTTTCTTAGCCTATCTTCATAGGAAAGGCTCTCCAACCCCTGATCCCCTGTGGCCCTTCTCTGGACTTCAACAGGTCCATGTCCTCATGTTGAGTGGTCCAGAGCTGGATGCAGCACTACAAATATGGTCTCAAGAGATCAGAGTAGAGAAAGACTATCACCTCCCTCGATCTGCTGATCATGCTTCTTTTGATACAGCTCAGGTTGCAGTTGGCCTTCTGGGCTGAAAGTGCACATTGCTGGCTCATATTCACTTTTTCATTCACCAAGACTTCCAAGTCTTTCTTCACAGGGCTGGTCTCAATCCACTCATCACTCTGCTTATATTTGTGCTTGGGACTGCTCAGACACAGCTGCAGGACCACACACCTGGCCTTGTTGAACTTCATAAGTTTCACTTAGGTCCTTCTCTCAAGCCTATCAAGGTGGCTCTGGATTGCCATCCCTCCCCTTCAACAAGTCAGCTGCACTGCACAACTTTGTGTCATCAGCAAATTTGCTGAGAATGCACTCAGTCTGATTGTTCATGTGTTGATAAAGATATTAAACAGTTCTGGTCTCAATACTGACTGCCGAGGAACACCACTCATTGGTGGTCTCCGCTTGGATGCTGGACCTCTGACTCCAACTCTTTGAGTGAGACTATCTAGCCAATTCTTTATCCACTGAGACATACATCCATCAAATCCATATATCTCCAATTTAGACACGTGTTGTATGGTATAGTATGAAATGCTTTGCACAAGTCCAGTTAAATGACATTGGTTACCCTTCCGTTATCCACCAACACTATAACTTCATTGTAGAAGACCACTAAATTTGTGAGGCACAATTTCCCCTTAGTGAAATCATTTTGACTGTCATCAACTCCTTATTTTCCACATGCCTTAGTATAGTTTCCAGGAGGATATGCTCCATGGCCTAGTTCTGTACAATAATATATATTTCATGTTGTTAACTAAGAAAAGATAAATGTGAAAAATAATATCTTCAGGGCTCTTATTGTTCAGAACAATAACAATTTTCTGAACTGTGCTTTCTGATCAGCTGTTGCCTGTTACCCTGAAGAACTGAGTTGCTACATATTTTAAGAAAACATTTACTGAGCATGCATAACCATGTTACTGAAGTCAGTTCCCTCCATTCCCTGCAATACAGCAGAATAAACATTTCCCAGCTGTAGGTATGACAATTAAAAGTTTATTTTGCCCTGAGGAAAAAAAAATTGCACTCTTAAAAATTTTTAATCTCTTGGATTTCTAGTGTGACTTTCAGATTAAGTATAGTTTTAATGATTGTTTTTTTCCCACTAACATTGATTGTAAAATTTCTACCAATTCAGTAAAAGCAAACAAAAACTAATGGTGAACATATTTAGTTTGAGGTTTATACAAAGTAAACTGAATTGGCAGAATAAAATATTAGTAATTTTGTGATAATTATAGCTTAAATTAAAGCTTTTAATTCAGTTTCAATCAATTTCAATGTTCTTTAAAACTGTAAATTTCTTTTCTATTTAAAGAAAAACAGTTGTAAAAGTTAAAACAAGACTGTGAAGCTTTTAAAGACTTTTATTCAAAAAAAAAAAAACTTGGTGAATAAAGTACCATTTGTTTTAGTGGGGCTGATTCTCAATTACTTAAAAAAAAAACCCACATATTTGAGGCAAGTACAAGTTGTTAAATTCAAAAAATACAGGTTATATTTACAGAACAAAATTATAAATCTTAGGACTTTGGGCTGCCATATCATTATTTTAGAACACAAACCAATAAACTAGTAGAACTCCAGACTCATTCTCTTAGGAAAAGCAAATATATACTTTGTTTAAAAATAGATGTACTTTCTCTAGTAAAAAAAAAAAAAAATCTTGTTCATCAATTTTACATGTTTTACAGCTTTTATTACCAGAAACTACCCTACCTTATAGACGAAAAAGTGAAAGATGTCTTGCATATTCTCTGAACTCAATGATCCATTAAATAAGTACTTTTAATCTCTTGACAGAGGGAGAGAATATAAACTTTGACAATGTGTTTCAGTCTCAAACCAAGCATGTTACTGATGTGCTTCAGAAACACTCGAGTGGTCACTCAGAAAGTTGGTTCCCCCAAAGAGTCAACCTTGGGGTAAGCTGCTCTCCAGCTCACTACAGCTGTGTCCTGGGAAGAAAGCAGCAGCTCTTCACCTACCTGTCATCCTAACAAGTACTTTGTGTATAAATGCAAAGGAAATAGGAACACCAATTCATTCCTGAACTTGATTGTCATAACCAGAGTGCAGTCTGATGCAGTGAGAACATAGGTATAAGGTGTGAAATGTTCCAGTTCTCAGTGATAATTTCTGGTTTATTTTGATGAAATTCAGAACACATGTGAGTAACAGAAAAATGTTTCTTTCTCATCCAAAAGCCATGTTTTAGAGGAGTAGTTTTTGATGGGAAAAAGTCCAGTCTTTGTGCGGCAGATTGACAGTACTCAGAGCCTAGCTTTGAAAATCCTGCTAAAAGTCACTTGGTAGAATATTAATCTGTTTCAAAATGTGAAATGTTATAATAAATTACCCAGAAAATTATTCAATTTCAAATGCCATTTCTATACAATACCTGTCCTTTCAACTAAACACAAGCTTATGTTTCATGGAACTTAAGCAACTCTTTACCAGTAAGGAACATGGTTGGCCATGTTGCCAACAAATTGTTTCATTTTTAGTTTTAAACATACACTCTTATGCTTCAGGTATCAGACATGAAGATTACTCATGGTTTCTTCTTCCCCCACTTAGCCTTGGTCTGAGTAAGAGATTAGCAGCCAGACAAACCAGAAAACTTTTATTCAGTGTCATCCTATTTTTCAGGAGTCTCCTACAACTCCCCGTCATTTCACACAGCACAGAGGAAGGGATTGAAGTATAAATTTTACAAAAATAAAGAAAAAGTAGAAGAAACAACTCTGAGTCTTCCCAGCACTACCAGTTTGTCTTCGTTCACTTTCCAAAAGAAGCACTGGTGACACCCCTGAAAACATTGCCTGAGGACAATTGAGTGAGAGAGAGGTTGCACAAACAGGATGAGTCCACTCTGCAAGCAAACTGCTGATGTTTTACTTCAGCACATAGTACCTTCTTGGCACGCAGTGCCTGTCTTATTATATGGAAAGCTTATAAGAGAAAAAAATTCTGTGAAACTCTGCTCCAGCTTCTGAAAATCATACTTGGGCTTTTATTAGGAGAAAAGCAAGGAGAGAGATGAAAAGAATGGCAATGGAGATACAAAGACAGGTCTGAGAAGGGATATTCTGGGGATATACAGGGGCAGAAAGAGAACATGACAGGACTTCAGATGTGAAGATAAAGAAATAAAAAAGCAATTGTGGAAGATAATGGAGAAGTTTATAAGTACCACAGCATTTCCGTTTTCCAAACATTAGACTGAATGCTTGAATCTGTTTTCCTCTATTGTCACAAACTGCTGTGAAGTGCACTAGCACGGTATAATTTTTTTAACATATAGCTAAATGTAGGAACCATGAATGCCTACATGGTCAAACGAGCACACACAGCTGCATGTTGTTGGTGCTTTTGTGTGAAGTCAGGTTTAACGCAGAAGCTGTAAAGTCATGTAATATATTACTTATAGGATGACACTATACTTTGGGCAACTTGATTTCTAGGCTGGGTCAGGCTGATGTGCAGAGGCTGGAAGCACAACTGTCTGTTTTATTTCTCTTGGTAAAGTGTTGGTGAGAGAGCTGAAGGTGTACGTGGTGGTCTAGCAGAGTGATGCATTGCCTCTCTCTTCCACAGGGAGGCATAGCCAAGGGATGGTTTGCAAGTACTTTAGCTCAAGTGGCAGTGGCCTCTCCATTTCACCTGGAAAACAAAAAGTGTCACAGGAAATGTCTATTTGGCTTGGAAAAAAAAATTGAAAAGTCAAGGAGACTAATTAAAAAAAAATCTTTCCTTGGCAGAAAAATAAGTTTTCTAACTTGTTCCAGAATAGATCTTATTGTTAATCAATATGGGAGACAATATACATTCACATATTGGAATTTTTAGTTATTATTTTTCTCATTAAGGAAAAACCCTAGGCAATTGTATTAAACTAGAAGCATTGCTTTGCTAAATGAAAGCTAAGATTGCAAAGCCAGCTGCTCAAAGTAAGGAAAAGCTGTAATGAAGATAACCAGTGCTCCCTTTGTACATCTGCATTGGAATAAATTACATAATCATACAACATTTTTTCATGAAGCGCCTGTCTTTTTCAGTGCACAACATAAATAGAACTCACTGATGAGTAACTTCAATATTTCAAATATGAGAAGTTTCAATATTCAAGTTATTGATTCCAAATACTTAAAAATTGGTTTGGTTTGCATACAAATTGATTCTGAATTAGGCAATGGTCATGTCCATGATGAAAACACTTCAGTTAAATGACACATAGAGAAAGCTTAATTGATACTTTATGGTTTTTCAGCAGATGTCTGCATTCAAATGGAATTACTGTAAAAGAATTTGCTAGAAATACATAGGTACCATATCTGAATAAATCATTTGAGTTTACTAAAATTAAGTTATATGCAGTAGGAGGCACTGGTTATATCAGCAAGTCATAAACATGCCTTTACTCTTGTAATTTTTTCAAATTGTACATTATTATGAATCCAGAATGGGAGTGATTCCCATACTTCATGCTGATGTAACTCACTTAATTTCAATCCTTTACCACTTAGCTGCCTATTACAGTGGTAAGACTCACTCTATAGATATATGTACTGTAAGTAATGCCCTAGCATTTCTTCTTATAGAAAGAATAAAACCATATGAGAATTTCATAGGCCTGAGAATTTCATAGGCCTAAGAATTTGACTTCTAAGATAAAAGTGAGGCATAGTTGAAACAAATTATTTTGTACTCCCCTGGAGGAGGGGAAAAAAAAAAAAAAAGCAGCAGAAGACCAAAATTTCACACACAGGTTCTAAGAAGATAGTGAGTTCCATTTCATTTTCCCTTTCTTCCAGTCTTGGTGTAAGTGAGTATGCATTTACTGTATGTCCTTGCAATTCTGTCTTTGTAACCTTATTCTGTCCATGTACCAAAGCCCTCATGAGGCTATGAAGGATATTATGCAAAAAAATAAATGCAGATTGGATATCAGTATGTGAAATAAAATGCTGCCGGTGCTTTTTATCCTTTCTGCAATTGGATCTAAATGCTGTGACTAGGTTACTGTGGTTGAGATTAATGAGTAAATTATTTTTACACTAGAAATCACTGCTTTTCTCCACTTAATTGTCTGATGTTGAAGAAAGAACAAGCAGTGTACTCATTTGTGCCCTTTAGCTAATTACAGGCAAATTCAGAGATTTCATGTAGTTTTTGCTGTGATGTTGCATGATTCTTAAGGTTAACAATGATCTGTATCTATAACATAGCCTGGCATGATGTCATACACTGATAATCATTATATAAGTTATGTGTGCCCTTTCAAATAAGTGCTTTGTCAAACAGGTAGAACCTATAATGTTTTACAGAGCTTCTTGCTCCATGGTTCTTTTACATGCGTGCTGGGAACAAAATAGAGAGTCAAAGTCACAAACAGTATAATAAGCCCCCTTCATACTATGGGAATAAGTCCATAATTTTCAAAGTTTTAAAAAGGTAAACATTCTACAAGGAAGAACGGGAAAGCTTCAAAAGCATGCATTGGGGAACATCAAAATGTAAAAACTGTACTGGAAAAAAGGGGAATTTTTATGGCATTTCTGCACTGCTAGAGCAGCACAAATGAGTCATGAGAGGATTAAATGTCCTGTTCACTTCATGAAGGTGTAAAGGATTCACAAAGCTGAAGACAGGAGAGAGCTGGACTGTTGACATTTTAAAGGGTGATTAGTTTCTTCTATTGAAATATAAAAAGGGGAGCCTCAAGACACTCATCTGATTAATTCTGTGAGGTATTACATAAACTTTCAGTTACAGATTGTCACCTATCTTATACTATCTCGGTATATTTGAAGCTAATATTTTATGTTTGGTACATGTCCACTTCCAGACTGGTAGAGATGGTATCAGTAGGTTAAAGACTTTGAATTGAATTAGCATGCCAAGCACTCCTACTAATGTGTAGTAGAACACATTCCTACATTTTTTCTCGTACCTCCTGTTGTGACTCCAAACCCTAAGTCACAAATTCATAAAGGACTGTGAAAGGCTGAAGCTGCAGTTCTTGAATAAACTACCATTGTCAGCTTTAACAGATAGATAGAAAAGAACTGTGGCTCATTTCAATCTGTATTAATCAAAATACCAAAAAAATGTTAAAATTCAAGCAAATATCATTAATTTTAATTTTTATTTTTATTTATTGTTTAGAATTACGGTTTCAAATATTTGATGAAATTCTTTAGCATATTGTAAGTTTGCTATTACTATTGTATCATTATTGTAGTTGTGATTAGTGATACACTTGGCAGTAGGTCCTCATGTTTCATAGTTTTTTTCCAGCAGCCCTTCTTTAGTTATTCATTACTGTGTCAGTGATATTAAAATTCTATGGTTTAAGGTTATACCTTTGCAATAATCATCTGTGCTTATGTCTATTGTGACAACTCATGTTACCTCCTAGGGTCAGGTAAGTCAGTGCTGAGAACAAAATATCCACACCAAGTGTGCTTTTTTGTTCAGTTCTAGTCTGACTTCATGGATGGGATTGCCAGCAGAAGTGAGCATGATTCAGGGGTACATCTTCAGGTATATTTCCATCCAAAGTTACTCTAGTTGCATGCTCCAACATCTTGTCATGATATAAACCAAAGTGAAGTTAGGATGATCAGAGGAAAATTTTAAATATATTCCATTTTAAAACAGAAAGTAAAGTCAATAAAAATTGTCCCTGTCACTCCCTTCTACAGTTATGAAAAATTGCTAAAGACAATATAATTTCCATTAAAAAAACAGAAATTGCCCAAGTGTAACACTTTCACCTGCAATTAAAAGTGATCACAAACTTAAAGATTATTTCTGTCAACCTTTTTATTTCTGCACGTGTTTGAAAAAAATTTGGAAACATTTTATTCTTGGGGATTTCCTAATTTCCCTGTTGAAAAAAAATAGCGATAAAGAATTAAAAAATGATAGCTTGATAATTGATACGTTGATAAGTAACACTGTATGTTTCTTTAACAAAACAACTTTTAGTTTTATTTTTGACCTTTTGAAATAAGAGTGTATATATAGACTCATAAACATTATCCATAATTTCCTTAAGCAATGACCTGTTACACCATCTAAGACTGGGATTTGTGGTTCAAGTTGCTCTAAATACACTGTAGAAATGTATAGATTGGAACTGGGACCTCCCACATCCATTGTGAATTTACAAGCTAGCTAAAAGGATTAATTTGCCGTTGACTAGTGAATGACACATTGTTGTGGTTTTGCCCAGTCAGCAATGAAGCACCACGACAGTCTCTTGCTCGCTGCCTTCCATCCACCCTCCACCCTCCTCAGGACAGCAGAGGCCTCAGTGACATGGGAGGAAAAAAAGATAACCACAGATGATGTGGATTGAGACAAGAGCAGAGAGGGCTCATTGCCAATTATAATTCCAGGAAAAACAAACTCCATTACTCGACTTAGAGAGGAAAGCAGGAGCGTTTTATTCTACTACCTACAAGAAATAGGACAGAAAGTAAAAACAGCACAGGAAGATGAGAAAATACAACCCGTACTTCAAGATCTCCCTCCCCGATCCCTCCTTTCTTCCCAGGCTCAGCTCACTGCTTTGGATAACTCTACCTCCTCCCCCACAATGGCCTGGAGTGGGGGGAGTAGGGAATGGGGGATGTGGTCAGTCTCTCACAGATGGTCTCTGCTGCTTCTCTCTTCTCAGAGGAGAACTGCTCACATTCTTCCCTTGGTCCAAGAAAGGATCCCTCCCACAGGACACCGTCCTTAATGAACTTCTCTGGTGTGGGATCTTCCCAATAGTTACAACTTCTGTGAATATGGGATCCCTACCACAGGACACAGCGTCCTCTGGGCATAGTCAACACTCCTGGCAGGGGTCTTTTATGAACTGCAAATTAATCTCTGCTTCATCTCTCCACAGGATACAGGGGAGTTTCTGCTCCATCACATCTCCTCTTCTCTTACTCTTCCAACACGGTCCACATGGTGTCTTGTCTCTCTCTTCCAACTCCTTGCACCACATCACCAGCCAGGAAAGAAGGAAGGACAGAACAAGACAGAAAAGGGAAAATCCTCCTCTTCTGGCTTCTTCTTAAAAAGTGGTCATGGAGACGCTTGATTGGCTCAGCCCCAGAAGTGGGTCTGCCTTAGAGCTGGGGAGAATTTTGAGCAACTTCTTACAGGAGCCACCTTTACAATCCCTTCCCCCTTACCAGAAACAGCTCCACACAAAACCATGACACACATGAATTTCTATGACACTTTTCCAAGTAAATGAAGGGTTCTGTTATTTGTAACACATGAGAATTAACCCATTATTCTTTGTAGTGTGTCACTGCTACACAGACCTCCCAAAGACTTTTCATACCTTCTCCTGTAATCATTACTAACTCTGTAAACTAACATGCCTGTTAGCAAATGTACTTGATATCTCACATACACTCTTACTGAAACTTTAGACACTGACTTTATTTAACTATATTTCTCAAAACAGGCATAAAAACATATAGACACATTTGTTCTCTTGGTTAATTATTATTTGCAAGAAATCATTAAATATGCTTCTTTCTGTCAGTTTACATTGCTACTGAAGAATAAGATTAAAAAACTAAGACTTTCTATTTGTACTGTTCCTTGTGAAAAAAGAAACCTGTCACTGACTGTATCCTGTGGCAAAATGGATTGTTGTAAAACATGGCAACATGCTTTGCTGGGAAAATATATAATCTGTTTTGCTCTAACTTCATTGTGGATCTATTGTCACAAGTGTCTTCCATATGAAATTTTTCCTTATCCCGTTTGGCAGAAGAAGATTAAATGTCTATGTAAGGGCATCTAAATAAAGCAGAGGAACGGATATTTCTGTAGCTCTTCCTGTTGCTGTCAATGGAGTTTAACATCAGATCAATACAGAGAGGAAAATCATATGCATATTGCTTTCAAGGGACTGTAAGATGGCTTAAAACAAAGTCACATATGTTAAGCTCCCAAACATCTTACCTGCTGGGTTGATGCTGACCCTTGTGAATTTTTCCTAGAACACCAAAGACATGGATAAAATAGATCAACTTAAAAATCTTAGGGCAACATTTTTAGTACTGTGAAGAATCCTGTTATTCAGCTAGCAAATACTTCTACTTAATTTAACAGCATCTCTACAGTGAGAGTTATATTCTGAAAGGAGAGCTGAAATTTATGGTGAGACTATAAAATTAATAAACCCACATTTTTTAGTTTGCAAAGTGAACTTGAATTGAAAATTCACAGAATGTCAAAATAAGTAAAAAGAAAATGTTCTTGACCAAAATAATAGTTATGCTTTGATATTTATTGTATTTCTATCTACCTTCTACTCACCATGTATGTTCGATTTCTTGTAAATACTACACTCTATAAACATGTTGCTTTCAGGTTATTGAAATTAAGTTGTTGTGTTTGGAGAAAAATAATTTCTAAGTTTACAGATCACCTCCATCTGTTTAAATGAAACAGGGATGCAGATATACAGTGTAATACAGAGAGTAACTCTACAATTAAACTCGTTAAATGCGTTAATAAAAACATCAACGATGTCATTTATGGGAAGCAGAATGTGCTTCCATCTTCTGTTGTCCTGTCATTCCTGAATTCTGGATTTCCTGTTTAGCTTGCAGGTCAGTTTGTAGATTTTGAAATAAAGGATGAATAGTATCTGCTTTGCAGATTAATAAAGTCTGCTGCTTTGCTTTGATTTTATGTCCTTTCCTTTCCTTTCCTTTTCTCTTTTTTTTTTTTTTTTTTTTTTTTGACAGTTACAAACCAAGGTAATTATAGTTCACTATTCAGACATAAAACACAGTTTCATTTTGGGTTTTAAATAGTATTTGGACTGTAAGATTCCCTTATGTGTAGGCACTGAGTGACTCATTCAAAACTGAATAGATTTTAAAATAAAACTAGAAATTCATTTTGTAAGAGTAGCTTAATAGAAAACCAGTCCAAAAAATAATTTGTGTCATAGAAAGGATTCTACCCATCCAAAAAACGAATTAATTTCCTTAATGCTTTCAAATGTCAGTAAAGTTATATTTAGTTTTCAAAGTTGTTAAATGACTCAGAGATATTTCTTTAAACCTTTTTTTTTTTTTTAAAATATTTCTATACTGATTTTCTCAAAGAATTCACCATAGTTTTGAAAGACTTGTCTTGCTTTAGTGGGCACTGCTGCTTTGCCTGATTTTCACTTGCTCTGCTGTGGGGCCTCAGTCCCTGTGACAGAAGAACCTCCAGCCAGGTTTAAAGGTTTTATCTCTAAAGTCACTTCTGGTGGCAGAAGGTGACTAATCAGCAGAAATGGATTATCTCCCTAGCAACAGCAGTTCAACTTCCATGGAAATATCTGAGGAGCTAGTGACAGAGAAACAGGCAAAATGTTATTATCTCTGAATTAACAGCATATGAGCAGGTAGTAGTGAAGAACAGGACTCCAGCATACCCAGGTAGAAGGGAAACATGTAGCTTTTCTCTGAAACTCAGACTCAGAGATTTTGTCTTCTGCCTCCCAGGATAAGTATCCTACAGAGCACCAGGTTATGCCCAACTCTTCACTGCTCATTCCAAATACACAAAACTTTATGTTCAGATTATTTGAATGAAGAACTAAGGCACTGAAACAGTTAACCTGGATAGTCAACCACTGTGAGAAATTTCTTTTCCCTGGAAGAAGGAAACTTTCTAGGGTAGGGATTTTTCATTTGTGAGGGACTGCAAAGGTCTTCTACAAGGAATAAGGACTTTTGCAGCTTATCTTTTGCTTTAAGTGCAAGGCACATTTCCTTGATTTTATCCTCTCTGATACCATACATGTGGGTGGATGTAGGTGTCTGTACACATGATGTTCAAAGAAAAATCCATCAGTCTATACTCTGGGTAGGAGTTTAAAAAAAGTTCATTGTATTTCTTCATACAGTACTGGGAAGCACTCAGCTGCTCTAATGAAAAATGCAGTGAAAGAATCAGATTAGAACATAAAGGGTTTTCAGGCAATTTTACCACCTGACAAGTTTACTTACTCTGAATGACCACAAAATAAAATGTGCTCTGAAACACATGGGAAAAGAACAACAGATTCTAATAGTACTTAGGTGAGAGAAGGCTGCATCATGCAAAGTGTTACACAACCTGCATTTTCTTTCTTTTTATAGTGCCAGAACAAAGAACAATAGTTCTGGTTTCTATACCTTAATAGACAACAACTTATGGGCTTCCTGCCAAAGGGTTAAGTGCTGTTGTTTTGCCTTCAGTTTCAATCACAGAAATGGCCATCTTTCAGTAGTAGATTTTTCTACGCTAAAAAAGAGAGTTAACTGAAGGGAGGAAAGCAACAGTGAACAAAACAGGGAAATAACAGCTGCAATACAAACTTCCTTTTAGCCAAGCATTTAGTTTGAGGTGGATTTTTTGTTTTGGGTTTTTTTACAGTTTTAATTATGAGAGGAATTTCTATGGAAGATCGTTTCCAAAAGAAGGTGTTATTCCACTACTGTACACATATAGATCTGTTTACCACTGAGCTTTTGAAAGATTCCAGCAATATATTATGGGGAAAAAAAAAAAAAAAGTTGGCAATTGCTCATGGAAAATATCTGACAGTAAGGTCAAGTGAGCCATGAAGGAGGTGACTTTCATTGATTAAGCTCTTGTTATAGCACGAAGCAACTTGACCAAGAAAAACATACACCATTTAAAGATTCAGTCATATTTTCTATGGCAATAGTGTACTTTTATGTGTGCTAAAGGATGGAAATGAATTTTAATGTTTATGAGGCATTTAGGCTATCTGATATGAAACCAGATCTGGCAACTCCTCCTGCAGCTGTTGCAAACAAGTCCAGTCAATCATCAGTACTTGTGTGGTTCATTCATTCCTCTGTAAGAGAAATAGAGATGCAATAGACTCAGAACATTTGGAAATTCAGTTTTAACAAAGTAGATGATTTTCTTTGCAAAGCCAAGTCTTTTAGTTTGTTGTTGTTGTGTTTTAATAAAAAACTCACCAATGGAAATTGATTGAGATTGCTGCCTTCACAACTACAGAAAGCAAAACAAAACTGATTTCCAAGCTTCTAACAACTACTGAGCTTCACCAATGTCTTCTAATGGAGAAAACATGTGTGAACAGCCCATCCTGAGTTCTGAAACCAAAGCTATCAAAACCACACCTGTATGTTTTTGTCCCATGACATTTGGTGGCATGTTGTTAGCTCCAAATGCTGCATCAGGTAGTATTAAGTGGTATATAACTATTTCTTTCCACCAGTACTCCAGCACTTGACAAGGTACTTTAAAATACCATAATAATATATAGCAATATTAGTAATAACTAAAATCATTATAATGGATTCCTTAACAACTTTTTCTAAATAGGATTCAGTTCACTATCCATTAGGTAAAATTCATCATTTTGAGTCTGTTTCTTGAATGCCTTCACTGAACTGTTAGCTGTGTTTATATGAAACATGTATAGGAAAATTCCATTCTCATTGGTGACTTTTGATAAGTTCTTCAGTTACCAGTTGCTAGTGTTAACTGAAATCTGAAATAAATTCTTTAAAAGTACCATAACATCAATATGAGCTATGATCATATGACTTAATTATTTTGCCAGAACTCTATCTTGCTTGTTGTTGTTTTTTGGGGGGGAAAGTAGGAAGTTGTTTGGTTTGGTTTGTTTTTGTTTAGTCTGGTTTGGTTTGTTTTTCTAGGAAATTGGACCAAAGGCCACATACATATTTATTAAGTCCTGAGTATTTGATTGGACAAATCTAGGTAATTAAACATTTGATTTTTCTTTTCCTCTTGGAAAACACTGTCTAGGTTTGAACAGTCAGATGTTCTGAATATATATTACTTAGAAACCCTAGTCAAGTTTTCAAAACACAATGGAATAGGCTCATTTGAAATAGGTTTTTAGTAGCATTTAGTTCAATTTAACTTTTAATCATACACTTTCTGTTCTCTATCATAGCAGAATCATGGTTCATGCATTTCACCAATAAGAGGTTCCAAATTCCATATAATGGTGTGTCAGAATGCATTCTATTCCCTTTTTGAGGATGCACAGATGACTTATGGAGAATAGAGAACAATATTTTAGTAAGGGAATATCATTTACAACTACATGAGAGTAGCGTTGCTGCACCAGTCACCACTGATTACTTGATTTGGGGCTGAAAATGATGTATTTATGGTATATAGATAGCCATGAGCTTAAAGCAAATTCTTCTGTCCTCAGTGGTTTAGAATTTCTGAATGTTTTTTTATCTGAGCACTGATTTTGCCATTTTTCTAACATTGTCTTTGAAAGATTGCATGCAGTAGTGCTACTTTAATTCTTCATCTTCAATTTAGATCACAAAATAAACCCTACACATAAGGAAATGTACATATTTTGAAGTACAGGGTTTCATTGCTATCATACATAAAGGAAGGAATGAAGGAATGCTGAGGTGAAGAAGAAAAGTTGTAAAACAAAGAAACAGTGCATAAGCAATAAACCATAGCTAAATTTTACCATTTTTTCCAAGTCCTTTCTTGTTGCCCTAGTGGTATTTGCTTGACCTAAAACTAGAGACATTTGACATATCTGAAAAATACAGAGGACATCAGCACACTCAGATTACACTATAGTGATTGCCTTGCTTGGTCTTGCCTTCAAGTTTTGGCTAAGATCTACATTTCTGCTCTGTCAGTTTTGTGATACACATTTGTTCTCTTCCCTGTCCTCAATCATCAATCTGCAATCTGTGGTGAACTCTCTTCTCCTCTGCTGCTATGATACCATGATACATATTACTGTCTTACTCGTTTCCAGTAATATGTCAGAGACAGGAGATGAATAAGTACATCAAAATAAAGCTGTGATATACCATATCCATGCTGTCCTAGTGTCCCATTTCCCATCATTATGTTTTCACTTGTTCTCCAAAAAGACAGACCTTGGACACTTGCTATCTGACAAATACAACGGATAATATATAGGGGCAATACTAAGCAGTCTACCTAAGCCTTTACACAATGACTGACAGTTGTTTTGTAATTGTACAATAATGTAAAATGTTAATGCTGTGATATCACCAGTGCCATCTCACTACTTTCTGTTGCACTAGCTCTGCTGCTCTCCCTGCAACACCCTTGCTTCAGAAAGCTCCCAGGACTTACATTACCTTTCCTGGAGAAGGACCATGTCTCTGATTATTATATCTCTCTATATGCATTATTATATTTCTGTTAAGATTATAATTTGCACTGATTTGGTAAGTTAACCTGCAGAGCTGACTCTGAAATCAACTGTATTGTATTGAGTTACCCTGTAGTCTAATTCATGTGTTGAGTGTGTTAATGGCTTTTGTCATATTCTCATATTCAGATCTCTTGTAAAGATTTCACATAAAGACCAGCGTTGTCTATTTTATTTTCAGCAGGTTAGTTTTCGGGGTTTGGGGTAATTTTTTTCCATATGAGAAAGACTTGCTAATTTGGGCCTCCATCTTTCCACTAAAACTCGCAAAATCTCACCAACCACTTTGAAATGTAAATGCTCAGTACAGTTCTATACATATAGCATTCAGATTTGTGGGAAATTATAGGCACTTTCTTTGAGGTTATGGTCCAGCCCTTCCCAGTTTTTATTTTGACTTAGGGAAAAGTAGGAGGAAAAATTAGATATAGTTGTGTTGCAGCCCTTTGGTAGGGAAAAAAAAAACAAAGAAAAAATCCACTTAATTATCTGAAAAACCAAGTGGGTTTATATTCTTAGCTTGTTTCTCCTCCAAAGATACTCATGTAGCCATTCAGTCCTCCTAAATGCTTACTGTCCTTGCTGCTAAGGTGCTTCATTCTCCAACACTTTAAGGGCTAGGCTTTTGCTTCCCAGGGACCACTCTAATTTTGTAGGAGTTAGCTACATTAGGCACCAAAGGCACCATTAAAAATCTTGAGGGTAAGAAAGAATCTTTCAAGATCAAGATGGGGAGAATACAGACGTTTAAGAGTTAGAAGCTCAGGATGAGAGAGACCTATCACAACTCAGATATGTTCCATCTGTCTTTACTTGATGAGACAGCAAGGAAGATCTTGATTCCCCAAGACATGTCATTAGTGATGAAAGAAACATAGCTGAATGCTAGTCTGAGAGCTAAGTCTTGAAGACAGCATCTACTTTATGCCTCAAGAATGATTCAGGAGTGATGGATAGAAAATCCATGCTGGAATACTGTTCTCAATATGGTATTCAGAAAACAGTGAGTCTTCAAGCCACTTTAACCGTGGATCAAAAATGGGTATCAGGAGATTTCACTAAGTCTATTAGAAAGCGAAGACCTACAAAGCTGCAAGATGGTCAGGATCCCTTAGAATCATTTCATTACTCTCTTCCCTTTTCCAATAATCTCTATTGGAAATTAGCAACCCTCAGGCCAAATGCACTCAACAAATGACAATACATTTGATCTTCTCTGTATAGGAAGATCAATGACTGATTGCCTCTTTCTGTTACTATGACATTGACAGTCTTCCCTCTCTCCAAGCTCAGGTCTTGCCAGTGGTGGAAGCTAGATCAGACTGCAGAGGCTAGTCCCTTCTCGCTGCTAAGAGAAGACTCTGACTATAATCTGGTCATATCAGGCAATCTCCTGAAGGCTTGTCACTGCTTTGAAGAGGATATCTCCCACCTAAGGACACTGCAGTGGTTCCTGATGGCAAAAACAGAAAAAAAAAAACCAAACAAACAAGGAATCTCCTGCTCCCAGTGTGTCAGACTTGAGCACAAAAGCAATCAGGTTCCCTAAAATGACTGACACAGACCTACTCCTTATTTCTGCAATATCAGGCTTCTTAAACAGCATATTTTCAATGAATAATAACAGACTGAGGAAGGGAAGGCTCTTGGGACAAGTTAGATTGGTACATATATCTACTAAGAAAGCCTTTCAGGCAGGTAGAGGGCATGGATTGTGGACTATCTGGAGAGGTCAAGTTGCTGCAACCGAAACACAGAGTGGGCACACATAATGAGAGCCAGAGACTGGTTAAGGCAATGCAGATGCAACTGTCTCAACCTGCTTAGCTAGCAAAGCTGGATCTTGGCTCTGCTGTTGAAATAGCATTATAGAATTGGCCTACGGTACTCTAGGGAGCTTCTGCAATTGAACTGGAAGGGAATGGTGGGTGAGCTTTGAGCAGATTTTTCTATTGTATGCCTTCTCTGGAGAAAGCTCCACCAACCCTGATAGAGCTGATTTATCCCTGTGTTTCATAGCAATAGATGGGTAATGCAGATGCTGCTGACTGCAGCACTTGGCAAGTAAATTGTAAATACTTCTCAAGGAAGAAAATCTCCAGATCCTTTGGGGATGTCTTCACTTGCTTTTAAAGATACTCTAAGCTAAACACAGTTCCACAATAGTTATAGGCACAAACTGTAAATGGTTTGAGAGACTACATTTAAGTCTAAGCTTGTTTACCAAATGATATGTTCACTCTCGGTTAGAAGCATGAGAAATGTGTGTTTTAAATAGGTACACAATGAGATAGATTCTACAGTCAGTAACACCCTTGTCTGGGACACAGATTTCCTTTAACAGACCAAGTGAAAATTTTTTCTAGGAATCTCTTTCTCAGATGGTTCGGCACAGCAACCTGTCAGCACACAGCTAGGCCTCCAAATGCCTTCCTTGACAGGAATCCCAGACATTCCTGTAAAATACTAGACTTCCAGCACTGTATCTCTCCCTGTGCCCCCTGGCAACAGGAATGTCCCATCTTAATTAACCCCTCTGGTTTGTTCCTTCCTGAATGAAAATAAGACCTGAAGAAAACAGAATTTAATATGGAAATTCAGTTGGCCTGCTGATGAAAGTTTTCTCCAGTCCTTCCACTAGCCTTATCCTCTTGCTCCTTTTTGTCTGTTTTCCAGTAAGTGCATGCTACTCCTCAGTATCCTATAGCTGGATGTCTGCTTATCTAGGGTGTGAAGGGGGAGACATTCAAGGACCATAACTTTAGTCACCTTAATGATCCAGATAAGCTGTCTGAAAAATGACCTGAACTCCCTCTGTAGTCAGAGATGCTCCCATGGAGAACAATTCAGGTCACCTCATCTTGTTTCATGCTCTGAACTACCCCTACGTTAATTACACAGGGAATCTAGGAAGCCTATCGTGCTAATGTAAATATTGAAGTTAGATGCCTAAAGTCAGGTACTATGAAAATCTGTCTTCCACTTATGAGTTCTTGGAATCTCATGTTCCACTCCTGTATATATTATATAACTATATTTTTGGCTTAGCTTATTAGGGGAGAAAAATCAAGAGAATTTTCAGTCTTTTTTGTTGCACTTGACTTCAAAACAAGATCACTAATCAGACTCACTTATTTTTAAAGTGTGCTGCTGAAACAAAAAAAGAATGTATAGCTTTCGCACACACTCATGCTAACATACATAATCTCTGTTAATAACGAGAGCATCACAAACTAATTCCTGTCATAGCCTTTAATTTTCCCATGTGCCTGAGCTCCACAGTTACTCTGGCTGTCATATCTGTTATTTATTAACACAGAAAGGCATTAAAATGCAATTTCCTCATCTGTTTCTTTCTTAATTACACACTATTTAACACTCAAAGAATTTCAGCAATGGTTGTCTTGATTTTCCTCAGTTGCGTAGGTGCACGAGTTTGTTTTTAATCATTGTTTTCATTCTTTATTTTCTTTTTGTTTATGTGAACTTTGTGCACTATTTCATTCCTCTTTCAATCCTTTAGCTCTTTATGTCCTTTCTTTAATCTCATGATTGATTTTTAACTTCAATGTTTTTAAGAGTTTTCTCTGAAAGAAGTAGCATTATGTGTGATATTTCTTAAAATTTTTACAGACTCTCTGTTTTAAGTGTATTTAAAATAAGTCTGTTTCCTTCCTGATTTCGATGTTAGAAACAATAATTTCCAAAGAGTTAGATTTCTTGTAGAAGTGAATGTAAACCAGATTTTTGATTCAGTAAAAGAGGTGTTGAGACATTGGAATAAACTTCCTTGTATCAGGGTGAGAATCTTTTTTTTAATTTAATTTTAAAAACCCTGATTACAAACATTAAGTGTGAATCAGTTAAAAGGTAGTTAAACTGTGTTCTTTATTTTGCCTTTTTCATTATTTTTGGCACATTAATTTTGTTTAAAATCTAGGAACGTAGAATGTTCTCATCTGTTATTATGGCTGAGTAGAAAATCAGATTTACATACGTGTTGGGTTTGTGTTGAAGTGTGTTTTTTTTTTTTTTTAATATGGGAGAGGCTACAGCGGGGATCCCTGTAAAAAGTTACTTGAAACTTTCCCTAGCTCTAAGCTGGACCCTTCTCTGGCCAAGGCCAGACACATCAGGTGCCCCGTGACCACTGTTTAAGAAGGAAAAAAACCCAAAAATCTGCATCAGGGGGAGGAGGAGGAAGAGGAAAGAGTGAGATGAGAGAGAGAGAACCATGCAGACACCAACCTGAGTGCAGGAGGGGAGAAAGATGTGTGCCCAAGTAGAGATTCCCTGCATCCCGTGGCAAGATAGCAGCTGTGGACCTGCAACCCTTGAAGGGTAATGGTGGAGCTGAGATCTGCCAGCAGCTCATGGAGGACATCATGGCAGAGAGGGTGCATGTGTATGGAGGAGACCATGACTCTGTGGGAAGGTGACACTGGAGCAAAATATTTTTGAAATATTGCAGGCTGTGGAGAAGACCCATGCTGGAGGATTTTGTGAGGGTCTATAGCCCATGGGATGGACTCATACAGGAGAAATTTATGGAGGACTGCCTCCTGTGGGAGGCACCCTGCTTTGAAGTAGAGAAAGAATGTGAATCCTCATCTTCATTTGAGGAGGAAGAAGCAGCAGAGACAATTTGTTACAAACTGACTGCAATCCCTACACGCTGCCTCCCTATGCTTTTGATGGGGAGGAGGTAGAGATAACAGGAGTGGAGCTAAGCCTGGGAATAAGGAAGGGGTAGAAGGGAAGGTTTTTTTTAAGAGCTGGTTGTATTTCACATCAATCTACTGATTTTTCTTGGTTTCTATTGGTGGCAGGTTAAATTGATTTTGTTTTTCCCCAAGTTGGGTCTTCTTTGTTGGTGACCTTAATTGGTAAGTCATCCTTTCCTGTCCTTATCTCTTTGTGATGTTTTGCCCTTTGTGATATTTTCTATTCCCCATCCCCCCTCCCCACTGCAGTGAGGTCGAAGTGGGAGTGGGGACTGAGTGAATGAGCAAGTGCTTTGTTATTGACTGGATTTAAACCAGGGACAATGTGCTAACACATTATTTTTTTTTTCTAGTGTATTTTTTTTTAATTTTTTTTCTCTAGTGTACTACAGGGAAGCAGGAAGTCTGCTCCAGTTTCCAGTGTTTGCCAGATGCTTTTGCATTGTTTTCTCAGTGCACGGCCAGTGTGATCAGTTATGTATCAGTTGGTATCACCAACACATCAGCATCTGGGATGTGTAGCAGAATCTAAACTACAGTGTCTTGCTAAAGTGATTTTCAAAGTTCTGAACAGATGGGAATGGCTAAAAAAATTCCAGATAGAATTCTAGACATTAAACCTCTGTATAACTCATGAGTGTGCAAAGCAATTGAGATACTGAACCACAATGCCTTGAATAAAATATTCTGTAACCCATCCGCTCCTGACATTGACTGAGTTAGCCTTTTGGTAAAATCATTTGTCAGTATTTAAATAAGCTACATAATTTAGTTCAGTGAGTTGAATATAAAGGATATGAGCATTCAACTACATTCAAAGTAGTAAGACTTTCTTTCTCCTCAACTCTATTTTGTGGTTGTTAAAAAACAAGTTTGCTTCTCACTTGTGTAAGATTTGGACTTTTTCCTTTCTCAACAACAGTCTTTTTTCAATGGTCAGACCTTCTCTCATTCTATCAGAGCTGGGCAAAAATTTGAGAGTTTAAAATGTCTGTTTCAACAAAACTAGACTATAGAAAGAAAAAGAAAAATAGCAGCTTTGTAATTCTTTTTAAAGGCAGAATCTTAAAATGTTATTTGCAATTTCATTTCAGAAATGAAATTGCAACTAATTTTTTTTTTCTTAACAAAAATTTGACAGATGATAATACTGTTGGATGTTGTAGGAAAATATTCTGGTATTCTGATAAAGCCCCCAGTGCTAGAACTTTAAACTGGAACTTAGCTTTCAGTGGTTTCTGTGAATTAGTAAAATTGTACCTAGTATGTACTACTGATGCATTAATATAAAAATAGCAAAAATGAGTTTGCTTTGATTCATAGAATTTAAAAATTATAGTTTCATCCCTCTTCTTGATCTTTGATCTGAAAGGTAAGGAACTTATCTTTTTTGTTTGTTTAGGGGTTTGTTTGTTTGTTTTTGAATGGGATTTTTTTGTTGTTGTTGTTTAGTTTTGTTTTTTGTCTAAACTAGTCCTTAAGGTTGAAAATGGATTATCTAGCAACTACTCTCATGACTTTATAGACGCATTTATAGTAGGACTGACACACCATATTGACCTCTCAATCATCATCATATTATTCTCCAAAGATGGTAAAAGAAACTAGCATTTGAGTGACGCTGTCTAGGAAAGCTTTACACAGTATCCATTGTACTCAGCAAGGTTTGTGACCTTGATTTCAATGGTCTTTGGTCAAGATGGATATTTTAGTTTGAGAGTTAGCATAATAACGTATTTGGGAACTGCAGTCACTCCTAGATCTGTTTTGGGATTTTGAAAAGCAAATTCTATACAGGACATATTGTATTGAAAAACATCAGGAGTTATTGAATGAAGGATGTTTGATTAGTTGCAGGACTAACGGATTTTCATTCCTTTCTGTGAAATGACATAAAATTAATGCCACATATAAGCCAAAACACTGAAACTGGACTCTAAGATATTAATACTGAGTGATCTTGTCAGGACTAATGTAATCATGCTGAATTATCACTCCACAACTATTGATTTGCATCAAAGCTGTTGTCTTGTATGATTCCATATGACTAGTTGTGTCATTATGCTACTGCTATACTAATGCATTGACTTGTTAATAGAAAAACAGAGAATATTGTGGTGTTTCACCTAAATTATAAAAGATTACTGTTACAATGGTGAGAACATTGCAAAAGCAACAAATCTGAAATCATAAAAACAAAATGAAAATTCACTTCTCTGAGTATAGTGTCTCCTTACAAAAGACTGTAGGGTAAAAATCTCAGTGTTATTTTGTGTTCTTATTTTTACCCTCAGAAAGTCGTCTGCCCTTAGTTTAAGGGAAAGGGAAACTTTATACAGGATTTGAAAATATAGTTTAGACTTGTATATTTTTAAAATTGTATTTCACAAAGGAAACCACTTTTTTAAGTGTAGCACATAGATAGAACTCCAACAATCAATGAGAAATTACATTTTTGTTTAATGTTTTACATGAAAAAGGGCATATATGGGAATTTTTAACAGAACAAAAAAACTTGCATTTTGATATGTGATAGCATCATAGAAAATTTATTTGTGCAATTTTTTTTTAACAAAAACTGATGGATTTTCTGTGACTAGTGTCTAAATACCAGACCTTTCAGGAATAATCTTAATTTCTTTTTTTTACTTTACTTTAGTAGACAATGAGCAGTGTAACTGCAATTTACTTTTGTCTGGACATTGTTTAAAGTAAATAATCAGATATTATTGATCAATGAAAATATAAATTCTACCTTTATCTGTTGCATCTGTTAATCTGAGTCTTAAAGAAAGATGTTCACTACATTAAAAATTCAACCCACTGGAAGATCTGTTGAAGGACATAGGCATGGCATCCATATGCCCAGATGACCTAAACCGAAGTCAACAAGGCCAAATATATTTAAATAACTCGAGGATATGATTTTGGCTGATGTTTTGTGTTACTATACAACCCAAAAGATGAGAAAAAGAAAATACAGTTTGTGTAGGATGTCTCAATGATATTTGGAATATAAAGTTTTGGTTGAAGCATAAATAACATTTTAAGGTATCAACTAGGAAACCATGATATCATTTACGTACAGTAAATGTAATTGAAACAGGTAAGTTGCAGAATGAGGTAGAATAAAGAATATAACACTAAGAATCTTTACCTATATGGTCATGTTCTCAAGCCCATGAAGAGAATTTTGTTTATATTGTCCAGGAACAGTCAAAGGAGAATAACATTGACAAAAACTAAATTTTCTTCTCTGATGAAGGTGGTAGAAACTCCTCCAACAGCAGCTGTCTACTGCACCCATGAGTCTAGAGTGTTGCATTAATGAAGATTGCAAAGAAACAGGATAAGGAGAATACCCCCAAGTGTTGCAGGATCTGCTTTCTTTCTAACTCAGACTTTAGCAATGTAAAGTTTTCATTGGCTGTGTAACTAATAATGACAAAATAACTCAATACTTTGAACTTCTCTAAAGGCTGTGGTAGGATTCATTAAAGCATGGGGAATGTCTTTTATCTATTATATTTCTGTGATATGTAGGCTTTATCTATTTCAGATGGCATTGAAAAGTCTAACAATACATGTAAATCAGAACCAATATTGTTTTTGCATTATAATTACTGTACAAACAGTGATCATCATATTTGATATGTAATTTAGCTTTGGTTATTCTTCTATAAGAATTTCTTTGTTTATTCTTCTACAAGGATTTCTTTATCCCCTGGAGGTTTACAATGCTCCAGGAAATGTGCCTTTTTATTTTGTTAAGAAAATATACAGATGAACACTCTGATGGAAAAATGTGTGCCTTGTGTCTTTTTAGCCCCAGGATGTCTTAAAGATATCTATCTCAATGGGCCTGTTCCTGGGAGACAGATATAATTAACTGAATATATGAATCAACCAATAAGCTTGCTACTGTAAGGAATAGCTTAATTTCTTGCAGTCTTTTTTGAGTTTTGTTTTCCAAATGCTAACTTTATTTAGCTTCAGGTGTAATATTTAATTTTTCACTTGTTTTAGATGGAATTACAGGCCCAATCCAGCTCCCAATGTATCTCTTCAGAGTGTTGCTTTGACAATCTTACACAGAAAGATTATTTAATACATTTCTTACTGTTCAGCGAGTAATGTCACATATATTTACAGCAAAACCAGTCTTTGCCATTATCTTCCTGCCTACTTTGCAACTATATTCTCTCAATTTCTCTAGCTCAGTGCTCTTTTGCAGATGAGTGAGAACTTAATCTGCCTGCACTCTGAACCAGGTAGACACAAACTTGGTCTGAGATGAAGAGTATCATTTATTAAGCTTAGTGACAAGTCAGAGGTGGTTCATATCTAATTAGCTTACTGTGTAGGCAGCTTCCAGCTCACATCTGCATACAGAAGGACACCTTCTGTAGAAATTTGTATAACATACCCTTCTTTATCATTGAAATTATTTAGAAAGTCCTTGACTTTCATTTGAAAGTGTTTTATTTTCCAGTGTCTTGCCTTCCAGCTAGTCCTGTGTATCTAACCATATAACACTGTAAACAATAGGATCTTGGAGGAACACTGTCACCTGGAGTAACTGCAAAGTTGAGTAAATGACATCAATGTGCAACTGGTGTCAGTAAACTAGAACCCTGTTTTAAAAGGGTATCATAGAATCTTGCAGATGACTTGCAAAATTTTGGCCTAGGCAAAGGAATTATTCTGCTAAGGACTAAAATCAAATGGTTTCCATTTAAAATGTGACACCTTCTCTGACAATCTATTGAATTTTTCATTGCATCTGGTTTTAGTCTCAAAACAAGACTGAGACTTCTGACAGGGCTGTGTGTCATAGTTTATTCAGCATTTTTTCCATGAGACATCCTGAGTGATTAAATACCTTACAGAATATATGAAAAAAACCCCACTTTGTTGTTGTTGTTGTTGTTGTTGCTGTTAAGAATTTCACTCAAAGACGAAGAGGAAAAATTTCAGAATCATAATTTAGGTATGTCATGGATGTTTTTTAAACCTCATTTGATTTAGCTATCCTACCTCATGGAAAAAAAATTATATTTGATGAAACATTCTGATGCCGGGAGAAGCTATATTTGTCTGGTCTGAAGAATTTAGATTATGACATCTATTGAAACTTATTTGGAAATAAGATAGTTGTATTTATTTGTTAAATTGTTGCTGTTGCTGTTAAGCCCAAATGTATATGAAGTGTTCATCCAGCAGTATGACTAAAAAGACAATATTTAAAAGTACATTACACTGTTTTCTAGTGGTCTCAGGACCATTTGGTAATTGCTAATATAAGAAGTAATGCTAATTAGAATAATAAATAAATAATAAAAGAATTAGTATATATTAGTATATAAGGTAAAAGAATATACAGTCACCGATATTCTTAATGATTTGCACCACCTAAAATAAGAAGATACAATACTGTTAGGTTTTAGAGATCTCATCAGTGACAAAATTTGTGGAAGAAAGAAGTAAATGTGCAGGATAGAAGGCAATAAAAATATCACGAGATACATATACATTACTACTATTCTCAAGTCAGCTTAGCCAATATTTTTTTTTAAAATTGTTACTAGTTAACTCTTCCTGTAATGAGTTGAATCTCAATGACTAAACATAAAGAAAACTCAGGGAAACTGTCATCTCACTGTGTTAAGAAAAATCACCATGGTTATAAACACAGGACACATAAGGGTAGCCAGATGTGATCTCTCCCTTCCTGTCAGAGAAGATAGAAGCAAGTCTCACAATTGGGCATACATTATAAGCATATTTGTTTAATTTTTTTGAAGGAAAAAATAGAGCTTTTTAACAGCTGAGTTAAAGGAAAAATGTACCATGCATTCCAAATAATAAGCATGTTTCAATTTATGTTAGCAGACTTCATATGTCTTTTCATGCAGAAGACAATCTTAGATCCTCAAATGAGAAAATGAATGCTTTCTACATTTTATCCAGAGAATTGCTATTATTGAGGAAACAATTTGTGTTTAGTAAATACATATTTATAAGATAATAGATGGTTTTGGTAAATAATATATGGTATGTTAATATAGTTAATTTCCACCATTCATTTCTAAATTAATTAAATACATATTTAACAAACAAATTTCTGAAAAGAGCTTAATCACCTATGGGCAAAACAAAGATTAAAATTGAAACAACAGGATACATTGTTGTCAAAACAAAACAAAATCTAATTTATAGTCTTCTTTATTAAAGGAACTGTCATTTTATGCCTGCACGAAAAGAATGAAAAAATGATTAGGCTCATGGAATGACAAGGGCTGAGAATCTGAAGTATTATTTTCAAGGAAAATATAAAGAAGATATGAGGAAGAATATGGTTCCTAGGATCAAACTATGAAATAACTGAGATGAGTGCAAAGTAGAACCACCTGTCATTAGCCTCTCTTTGTCACAGACTATCTGAACAACTCTGTGTAGAATCATGCAGTATACAGAGATTTCTCTGTATCATTTATATCATGCAGTATACAGAGATATACAGAGAATGAATTGATTGAATTCATTTGTAAAACAAAACATTGATTGCTATACAGAAATTATGTCAAACTCATTTCTTGTAGAACAATAAATGGATTTTTTTTCTTTTTCGGGGAGAAAGGAAAATCAGTTAATTAAAAGCAAGGATAGATTTCTGGGGAGGGGAAGAAATTCTTCTGGGAATATCTTATACATTGGTGAAGTTGGGTAGAAGACATGTTAAAGTCACTTTACAAAAAACATAATCCTCCTTAAATGTATTTTTAGAATGGAGCAGTTTGGAATGCAAATTTTATTAAATAAGCAAAACTAAGACTCAGGAAGAAAAAAGTCTGCAATTTAAAACTCTGACATTTTATTATAGCATTAATTATTACTTCGTGGGTTGTCAAAAATATGCCTGTCTTTAATCACTAATGTTTTGGATTATCTATTTGTCTGTTTAATGATTACTGCATTTTCTTTGTGTATACAAACAAAAGCATTACATGACATGACAGAGCCAGGCACTTCAGCTGAAGATAGTTGGTAATGAAGAACAACAGGCCACTTAATACAGTTACTCAAAAAGACAAAGCACTGGGTTTTCAACAGCCATGTGAATGGAGAAGGAGTAGATAGACATTAATTGTAAAAGACTGTGAGTTAAATAGCTCTAGATGAACATATACACTGCTTTGGCCTTCCGAGAATTAATGTCAGGAAAGAGAGATGTCTAAGATCAGTGAAAGATGATCAACTGAAGATCAGCAGAGTTCAGACAGAGAAAAATACATTATAAAATCTTGGAAGAAGGAAATTTCTCATTTGGAAAGGACTTCTGCATCACCTAAAGGTGTGTTTTACCTATCACCCTTTCTGAGAGTTATAGAAAGTTTGATAATGTCCCAAGAAAAGCTACTGTCAATATTGTAAGTCAACAGCCAATATGTCCTGGAGGGACAAAGTAGCAGCTACCCCATAGTAACTTCCAGTACCCAGGAATCCCAGTTTAAGACAGTGTTTCTGTCTGCTTATGCAGTACATAATAAACCCACATACAAACTGAATCTGTGTGTCATTTACTCTTACTGTCCAAATAATCCTAATAGAATGGTATTTTTGCTTGTAGAGGCTAACTATGTTAACCTATACATTAGTATTCAGGACGCCATTCCCCTCAGGCTGAAATACGCTGTTGCGGATGGCAGCTGAAAACAGCACACACAGTTTCATCTCCAGCATTGGTGATACTGGTTGTTGCTTTACCAGGGCTCAAGTACATTGTCTGGGTGAAACAGAGAGCAAAAGCCTCTCACATTTTAAAGCTACTCCGTGATCTTCAAAAGTGGGATCTAATCTCGTGCTGCCACTCTCCAGAGTGGGGTGCATTTTTCTCTAAGATGTAGGTCAGATTTAAGACATGATAGAGAAAAGCCACTCATCAAACGATAAATCAAAGATGAATCTTGTTGCAGACTTGTTTCCTGCTCACCTGGATGAAACGTGTGTGTATGCTCCCAGTTTTAAAGAGGGTCAAATGGTCCATTTCCATTCCTGTTATTCAGAAGCTATGATAACCTCTGTTAGTGACAGAGGGCTGGTAAAACCCCAGGAAGATTTGCAAACATGCCACAGAGAGTGAATTTTTAATTGTTTTTTTTTTTTTTTTTTTTTTTTTTTTTACATTCCCATGATATATCTAGGGAAAAGAAAAATATTCTTTCTTCAAATCCTTACCTAAAACTCTTCTGACACATATCCTGGATGCATAAGAGCTACCCAGTACCAGCTGACTCTGAGTTTTGGCACTTACCCGATCTGCTTACTATAGTGCTAACATAGGAAGGCCATTGCATGTGTCTGTGATTGAAGTGGTCTGGCACTCACATCTACCCTGTAACTGCACTGTCCAGTGGGTGTGAATTAGCAGCAACTGGTCATGAACCTGTCAGCAAGCATTGCTGCTGGTTCTAGTGACCTTACGCCATCTCAGTGCTGCCTCTCCTATGAGAGCTGCACAAGGGGCCCTGTACTGCAATGGGGAACGGGTTGTACTGTATACCCATCAGAGTTTTCATGTTTACACAGCATCAAGAGAAACTGACATGTTGGTCTTCAGCTGAGGCTGTTCAGATTGAGAGAAACAAACAAACAAACAAAAGCACAAGATAATAAAGTTATAATTTATAAAAAAAATCTCTGGTGTTAAATTACAAATTCTCTAAAGTGAGGATTACACTTCCTGTGCTTCATGGAATGCTACCTAATTTATTTCATCCTCAAGGGTAAGAAGATGAAGCTATTATTTTTAACACATTGGTAGTCCCTCCTAAGACTTGGCAACAATCTCAAAGATTTATCTTTGTTTTATTTTTATTGAATTGTCTATCAAATTATTAAATATTTCTTTCAATCAAAGGTTAAAAAACCCTCAAACAAAAAGCAACTTCACCTTCAGAAAATGAAAACCTTTAAACAATTTCTTTGCACCTCAACCCTCCTGCTACCTTTGTTTCAGAAAAAATAAAACAATACTCCATTTTTCAGTTTCACTATATTGCCAAAAGTAACTAGTTCTGCAAACATTTTGTAGTTGACCAATGAAATATGTGCTGATCAACTGCAATCTTAAGAGTTTGCCTCTATAACAGGAAGGTCTGTAGCAGAGCTGCAGCAGAAGTGTAAAGTGCTGGCTGAAATTCCCACTTGTACTTTATCAAAAAAGTTTAAAAAAAACCCCTGAAACCAAAATGCCAAGCTTTCCTTCCCCTGGATATAAATTATTTGTGTGTTATTTTTGCAGCTCTTCTTATTTCATCTGTTTTGAAGGGTGCATGGCTTTTTACTGGATAAAATTCAGGTCTGGATTTTTTTTCAGAAGTACCTTTCCTAATTGTTACATAATACCTAAAGTAATAGGAGGAGGGAAAATCCTCTGAAAGTTCTGTTGCAATGTTATTGAAGTACTTCCATTCATTAAAATGATTTGCCATATAAGTAAAGAAAATGCTTGTTACAGTTTTGTGTTATATTTAGGTATTTTATTTGATTTTAGTGCTTGTGGTACATCCCATTTTAAGCTTTGTTTCCTGGCATTTCCAAGACATTAAAAAAAAGAAAAAAAGTCAGCTATTAATGGCTAACACGATCAACCAGACTCTTTGTGGTGCAAAGTACTACAATGACAGAATACAGTTCTTGATGATTCAACAAAATGAAACTGCTTTTATAATAGATATAACATTATTAAATAAACTTAATGGATATGCATTTTTACATACATACTAAAAATATTTATTTATTTCAATGGACTTTGTGGTAGTCTAGATATTCTGGAGTTTGTTTTGTTTTGTTTGTCATCACTAATGGAAAATGCAAAGTTAGAAATGCATTTCAGGGAGTTATAATCACATTAGTCTTTTTACCCTTTTTAATAAATGTTAATAAATGTGAATGTGTCTCATTACAGAGTAAAGATAGCAAGGACAGGACATTTCCCAGTGCAGCTAAGGGAGGGAGCATGAGCACAGACTGGCTTCCTGCTTGCTTCAGTGGAAGAGCACAAGGAATGTGAGCGCTTGAGATTTTCAAGCAAGTGTTGGCAAGGCAGGCAGGTGGAAGATGTAATATTGGATACCTGGCAGAGGAAAAATCATTGAGGTCATGATGGAATTGATGTATCTAAGAGCATCTTGGAAAAACACTGGATTCCGTTGCTGAATTTTTCTTGTTCCCCTTGAGGTAAAATAAACAAATATTTGTACTCAAAAAAAATAAAATCAATGTGCAGTGCATAAGAGAAAATTCCAGGACCATAAGTAATTCAGCAAAGAGCCTGTAAAGACGCGTAATGAGCTAATTCCTTACATAAATTTGCACCACCACCAATTCTGATAGAGCCTACATGGAAGATGTTAGTCCAGCCCTTAGACCTATCCTCCAACTCAGCTTTTCTGTCCAAAGGCATCATCTGAGTGTTTCCATTCCAGGATGGCTACAAGACAATACTGAAGCTGTTTATTATCACATCACCAAGGGAAAGTTCACTGCCTTGCAAGAAGTCTTTCTATCTTTGATGTCTCTGCTTCCAGACAGTTTAATTCCTTCTGCAGCTGAGCTGTCTTGCCCTTCATGTCAGATCATTCCTCAGTCACAAATTACCACTGCTGAGCAGTTACAATTTGATTTCCCCTTCATCATTTAAATGAAACTGAAGGATTTTGAGGCCACTCATTGGGGGGAATAAAGCAGCTTATACCTTCTCTGTTGCTGAATACAAACTCTGGGTGAGATGGAATCTCATGAACTGCTGCCCTCGCCAGAGAGCAGTGCAGAGAAACACCACCACAGAAGAAATCCTATGCATGTAGCCTCTGCCTCCACTGTTTTCTGTACACAAATGGGTGGAATTTGTTGCAAACAAGGGTGACACCACAACTGACCAAAGACAAAGGGAAAAGCATCCCCTCAGTTGGTAGTGCTTAGGGAGTGATGGTAGTGCTCTGCTTAGGTAGACATATGTAAGGATTCATGGATAAAGTAACAATTTTTTTCTTGCTGCCAGTTTCTGCAAATGCAGTTCCATAGCCCTGCTTAGAGTCAAACACCAAAATCCCTGTTCACACTCCAGGAAAAGAGCATTTTTAAGAAATACTTATGTTTCAAAAAAAGAAACATTATTTTGACAGAAATCATTTTACCCTCATAAATGTGAGTACAGGGGTTTTCTTATGAATGTGTCTGCTCCAGGGAGCATTTTTTCCTGCAATCCCAGAACTTTTTCCTACAATCAATCTGATGGAAAGCAGTAAAGGTTTATGGGTATGCCCAACTGACTCCCGTCAGACTAAAATGATGACAAGCACAACTTGAATTAGATCCCAGATGCTGATCAGGTGAATTAGACGTAAATCACTGCATTCATCTCCTTTACTGCTAGATAGCTCACTACAACTCTGTATGGAGAGAAAATACCCCACAATTTCCAAACAGTGTTCTGAAGATGATACTCCTACTAGAAACTGAAGTCATCAGAAAAAAAATAAAAAACCCAATAGAAATATATATATGGAACAGTGAAAATCCCAGCAACTAGAGATTCAAGTATGTTATCTAATGCTTTCCAATGTGATCTGGACTTGTGTTGTACTCATCAGATATAGAAATAAAGAGTTTAACCCTCAAACTTGCTGAGCATCTATTGAGAAATGCTGAGCACTCAGTATTTATTGCCTTCTGTAGAAATATATAGGATCATGTCTATCTATATAACAGATTTCTGATGGTGTAATATAATTCTGCATAAGATGGTTTCTATATCACACAGCACTTTAAAGATTATGATTCTGCCTTTCTTATACCATCCCTTGAATTCCGTCTCATTTTGTACTGAACAAAATATTTTAACAGTGCAAAGCTGATTTTTAATGTGGGATAAGGGTAAATGGAATAATGACATTGTTAAAAGCAATGAACACATTGAATTAACATCGGTGTGGCTAAGCATTTGACTTTGGATCTCTCAGTCAACAACTTTTGCCAAAAGACACAACCAAGTAGATGTAGAGGTAATTTTTAAAATATAATTTCTCTTTGAGTAATAAGATAATTTGTCTTTGATGTGAATTATATGCCTGGATAAAGGATATTTTGTTTTTATACTATGCAAATTATGATTATTTTTCTTTAAATTTAGCTGTTTTGTAATTCCTATATTTATGTTTTCTGAACCGTTCTTAAAAGATGACTCCTGAATTGATTGTTGTTCTTTGTTATGTTCCTTTGATGACTTCTTTTGTATATTTGCCTTGCATGTGTTGCAACACGTCTCTGCTGGTGCCCTGCTTCCGCCCTTACTTCTCTATGACTCTATTTAAATGCTGCTGTTCTTAAATACATTTTTATAATTAAAAAATAGTGAAGACTATCTTTTTTTTCTGACTTGAAAGCAGAGAGCTCTTTAATCAGGCAAGCCAATGAGAGTTTATTTGAAGCAGGAGGAAAACTTGCTTTGGGTTGACCTTTGATTGATACAAGGGAAGATTCAAGCAATCTTTAATATCATCATAATAAGATTCTTACAGATGAAGTTGTGTGCCAAACTGACTTAAAACATTTTTTGCTTCTTTTTCCCCTAGAGACAGCCATAGCCTCACGGTAAAGTCTCTACTTATCCTAAATAAATTGTAAGTACTTTGTCTCTGACATCTGAGTACTACTTTAATCTGAGAGAATGTGGATTTTTTTTTTTCATATTTCCTTTTTTTTTTAACTTTAATTGAGAGAGAGGAAAACTAGAACTTTTCAGCTGACTGTATTAGCAAACAATGGAATTTTAACAGCAACCTGTTAACCAATCTTTAAAGAAAAAATGAAACTGGCAGAATTAATTCTAGTTTTATAGTATTTTGCAACTATAAACAAGATTTTGTTAATATTTATTATCTGCTTTGTGGTGTATTTAGGTTCTTGTTAGCATGACAGAACACGTCGTATGCGTGCACAGGAACTGTTGATTTACATGTATGTCTATCTAAAAATTTATAAGATTGACTCACAGGTTGAAATCTTCATGTAGCTGACATACAGTCTTTTCTGTGGGCTGTGAGAATGGGGAGCTATGAGAATGGTTCACCAGTGAGCAACAATCAGTGCTCTCAGGTGCTCAGTTTTGGGACTGTATTTAAACTATAAACCACCAGCTGTGGCTTGATAATGTCAAACCGGAGTATCTCTTCTCTGCATCCTCTGCAGCTAATAGTGCTCTGGTATGACTGCTGTCTTGTCGCTGGCAAAATATACAGTCCCATAATATGCAATGGCTGAAAGTCTGGCTTGTTATAGACAATGCGTTCGATGCAGAGTAAACAGTTATTTCATCATGTTGGAAGAAAGATGTTATAATACCTGCTTACCCTCTGTTCTTCACCAGTCTTCACCCTGCTAATAAAATATTAGCCTCTTCTTACTCAATGGAAAATTATTGCTCACTTCCAAACATGAATCTTATCTGCTTCCTACCTTTTACCTCATGTCTTCACTACTTCTTCTCTTGTTCTCTATTTGAACTCTCTAACTTCAAAATCCCTTTCCAAACACAGAAAGCTCAAGAAGAATATTTGTGAACTATTTTTAGGGAATTTGTCTCTTTCTACAGGAAAATTTAATACAAATTTAATTATACTGAGAAACAGACTTTTCTGTCTCGGCCTGATTGTCTGTGGTCACTTCTTTTCCATTTTGTATCTGCAAAACTGTCAGCCACTGCTATAGCCCTTGTGGGCAATATCGTGAGTCAATATCAAAACTTCCATACTGCTTAGAGGGTCTCCTCAGGAAATAAACCTGGAAACCAGGAAATAAATCTCTTAGGGAGGTCTACTTAGAGCAGTGTGTCCTGACTGCCATCTCCAAGTAAGTTGAGTAAGAACCTGTTTAGAGCCTATCAGTGGAGCCTGGTTACCGCTTAGGTAAATGGTGGAGATGTTTTTCTTCATTTCAGAGAGAGTTCTAATGTTATCAAAAAGCTCTCAGTTTTCTCTCTCTTTAGATGATAGGCAAATCCCAAGGGAGAAAAAAAAAAAAGAAAAAGCTAAACTATATTTTTTTTCTTTTTTTTTTGGATATGTCATAAAAAATAATATTTTAGAGTTTTTTAGTTGTTTGCTATAATACTTTTACGAAAGAAATTCAGAAGGAGAAGGGTAGACAAGTCTGTTAGGAAAAAATGTAAGGAAGTAAATCTGCATTGGGATGCACAAAGATGTGGAGTTTTCAGGACAGTAGCAGGGTTTTTCGCATTGTTTCAAGAACAAGTAATTTTGAAAATGAACATTCAGTGGGGAAAACAAACAGATATTCATGAATAAGCCAAGAACTTTGGAGTACTTCTGTACTCACTGTTTTCTTTGAGCTCTTTCTGATCTATAGTAACAGAATAGATATGCTGCTGGACTTGGTACTGATGAATAAAGTGAGCCTGGTTGGGGATGTGAAGGTTGGAGACAATCTCACCTTCAGTGACCATGAGATGGTAGAGTTCAAGATCCTATGTGGAAGAGGCAGAACACAAAGCAGGACTGTGACCATGGATTTCAGGTGGGCAGACTTTGGCCTCTTCAAAGATCTACTTGGATGGATCTTATGGGATATGATTCTAGAAGACAGAAGTGCCAATGAGAGCTGGTCAATCTTCAAGCACCACTTCCTCCAAGCCCAGAATCAGTGTGTCCCAATGCACAAGAAAGGAGGAAAAGGAGGTAGGAGGCCTCCATGGATGAGCAAGGATCTGCTGGGACAACTCAGGCAGAAAGCAGACATCTATGAGAGGTGGAAACAGAGACTGGCTTCTTGTGAAGAGTATAGGAACATTGCCAGGGCATGCAGGAGTGCAACTAGGAAGGCTAGAGCTCTCCTAGAATTAAATTTATCCAGGGATGTTAAGGACAGTAATAAGGCATTTTTCAAATACATCAGCAGCAGAAGGATGGCGAGGGGGAATGTGGGCCTGCTGCTGAACACTGAGGGTACCCTGGTGTCTGAGGATACAGAGAAGGCTGAAGTAATGAATGCCTTCTTTGCTTCAGTCTTTACTACCAAGGCTGACCCTCGGGAAGACCAGTCCAGCAAGGATAACAGAATGGCCAGGACAGCAGAGGACTTCGCCTGGGTGGAAGAGGAAGAAGTTAAGGACTTGTTGGCCAAGCTTAAGGCTCATAAGTCAATGGGTCCTGAAAGGATGCATCTTAGAGTGCTGAGAGAGCTGGCTGATGTGATTGCTAAGCCTCTCTGTGGAAAAGTGATGGAACAACTCATCCTGAATATTATCACCGAACATATGAAGGAAAAGATGGTTATCAGGGGGAATCAACATGGCTTCACCAAGGGGAAATCCTGTTTGACTAACCTGATAGCCTTCTATGAGTACATAACCAGCTGGCTAGCTGAGGGGAGAGCTGCGGATGTCATCTACCTTGACTTCAGCAAGGCTTTTGACACCATCTCCTATAACATCCTCATCAGAAAGCTAAGACAGTGTGGCTTGGATGAGTGGACAGTGTGGTGAATCGAGAGCTGGCTGAATGACAGAGCCCAGAGGGTGGCGATCAATGGCACAGAATCGAATTGGAGGCCTGTGGCTAGTGAAGTTCCACAGGGATCGATTCTGGGGCCAGTCTTGTTCAATATCTTCATCAACGACCTGGATGAGGGGATAGAGTGTACCCTCAGCAAGTTCCCTGATGACACCATACTGGGAGGACTGGCTGATTCCCCAGAAGGCTGTGCTGCCATTCAGTGGGATCTTGACCGTCTTCAGAGTTGGGCAGAGAGGAACCTCATGAAGTTCAACAAGGACAAGTGCACAGTCCTGCATCTGGGAAGGAACAACTCCATGCACCACTAGAGACTGGGCGTCAAACTGCTGGAGAGCAGCTCTGCAGAGAGAGTCCTGGGAGTCCTGATTGATAATAAGCTAAATATGAGCCAACAATATGCCCTCATAGCCAAGAAGGCCAATGGCATGCTGGGATGCATCAAGAAGATTTTGGCCAGCAGGTCAAGGGAGGTTCTTCTCCCTCTCTACTCTGTCCTGGTGCGGCCTCATCTGGAGTCCTGTGTCCAGTTCTGGGCTCCTCAGCTCAAGAGGGACAGGGAACTGCTGGAGAGAGTCCAGTGCAGGGCCACCAACATGATCAGGGGCATGGAATATCTTTCATACAAGGAAAGACTCTGGGAACTGGGACTGTTTAGTCTGGAGGAGATTGAGGGATGATCTTATTAACATTTGTAAATATCTAAAGAGTGGGTGTCAGGAGGTTGGGACATCCCTTTATTTTATAGTAGATAGTAATAGGACAAGAGGTAATGGGATGAAGCTGGAACACAAAAAGTTCCACTTAAATATAAGAAAAAACTATTTTACTGTGAGGGTGAGGGAGCAGTGGAACAGACTGCCCAGAGGGGCTGTGGAGTCTCCTTCCTTGGAGGTCTTCAAGTCCCGCCTGGACATGTTCCTATGCAGTCTTATCTAGGTGACCCTGCTTCTGCAGGGGGTTTGGACTAGATGATCTCTAAAGGTCCCTTCCAGCTCCTACCATTCTATGATTCTATGATTCTATGAACACCTTTGTAAGTTAGATATGCAGTCCTACTTCTCAAATTAGATGAAAGGAACTATAGTCAAACGAATAATTTGAATGACTTCCGATTCTAAAATTATTAATCTGCATTATTCACTGAAGATTCAATCTCTCGAGAGGCCAATTCCCTCTAATCTAGTTTCTGTTGACACCATTGCGAGTTTTTCTGATGACAAAGAGGAACAGTTCACAAATTCCTCTCTGTAAAAGAAAAGATGATAAACTCATAATGGCTTTCAGTCAGGAAGAATCATTTGGCTGTGTTTTTCATAGTGTTCAAACACAGTTCACAATTCTAACTTTATCACTACTCCCTTCTCATAAGGCTATATCCCTCAGCTACTATAATTCCAGCAGAAGTAGAACTGAGGGAAGAAAGGGAAGATAAGGGAAAAAAAAGGAAACCTACCACTTGCAAGATTCCATATAATGTTGTCACTTATGTAGTTCCAGATCTTGTGGGACTGGGCATGAAATTGCATGACATAACGTTTTTTGGGTTTTTTTTACATTCCTTAATGAACTGCTCAAAGAAGACAAAGTAACCCCCCCCAAAAACCCCAATACACAGCCTTATAAAATGGAAAAAAATTTTTTTTTAATTTTTTTTTCCCTTTGCACAAAACACTGGAGTTTTCACCTTTCTGAGCAATACAACAAACAAAACCATTAAATATTCCTCACAAAACCAGTTTATACACATCTGAGTAAAAGTTACACTTTTATCTCTGTATTCATATCAACTGATTCAAGAGCCAATCTTTTCCTAACTAATGGAGGAAAGTGAAAGGTTAGAAAGAATGAACATAGTCCACACCTTTCAAGATACCTTATTTCTTTCCCTTAATGGCATGTTGAATAAAATATGAGGATAACTTCTTTGGCACAGCTCAACACAAAGTGAGTATATTAATCTTGCCTCTACACAAGTGTACCCTTTGGCATTCAGTCTTTCATGGCTAAGCTTGGTATCTGTGAGTTAGCAGCTTCCTTCAAGTCAGCTTTTGGGTTTTGGTTTGTTTTTTTTTTTCTAGATAATAGCTTACAGACAATGAGAACAGACCTTAAGTGTTAGGTTAGAAATTTTTGTAGACCTTAATGTTGTTACTGGTGGAAAACAGGAGTTGGAAGTGTCAGTTTATTCTGAACAGGTAATCACTCCTGCTAGTTTAGCAGGTTATATATTACAGGGTCAACGTATCACTGTAGAAATGGATTTTTGCTCCACTGACATAGTAGGTCTCTGCTGTGGGAGGATGAGCAATAAAAATAAAAATTACCAAGGCCAGAACTTCAAGAGCTGGAAATATGGCCCCAGGGAGCAAGGAAGGCTGAAAGAAAAGCACAGCATAATGAGAGCAAATCAAAGGACCAGAGCCTTGCTCTCTCAGTGAACCAGAGTGGGGTAAAGTAGCCTTCCCAAGGGAGAGAAAGGATAGAGATACTGAAGAAAGTGACACAATACAACTGTAAAGAGGTCTTGGAGTAAATCAGAGATTACTCTAGTCTCCCTCTCCTTCCACCTATATAATAACCAGATACTGAGAGTGCCATTCATTTTACTGAATGAAAATGTCCAGATTGCAGTTCTCCGTATTTTATGAAGTCATCCAAAGCCCTTTTGCAGCACTGAGTCCCAGTCAGTTGTGTCCAGAGCACACTTCATCTCATCCTAATGTAGAGGTCTATGCTGTTCAAATAAACAACACCCTCACAATGGGTTTTGCTCTCGCTACCGACTGTGGAATGAGCCTCAGCTGATTTATGTGTGTACTTTAGCCAATTAAAATTAAATGAGGCAAACAGTACTCAAAATGACCAGCTGGAAATGCCTCACAAAAAGTTGTATTCTGCCTAGCCTGGTTCTTCATATTGCCAAATTAATGCAAGGTACTGTTTCATTGTTTCTAAACACTTTGTTTAGATTGTAGGTGAGGTAAGCACAAGTGCACTTTGTGTAGCCAGCTTTAGCTCCAAGGAAAGCATACTTAAATCTCTATTTTAACACTCTCAGGGGTTCTTTGAACTTTTATGACTTAGAATAGACTTCTGTGGACACATTGCTATAGGAAAGGTGGGATATTGTGCAATTCTGACTCTTGAAACTCCTGCAAGGCTCTGGCCCATAATAAAATGCTTCCCGTGGCAGGGTCATGGCCAGTGTCAGAGCAGGAAACATACAGCTATGCAAAAACCACATCCCAACTTGTGTTGCTGGAATGATTCATGTCTCATTCCCACCATTAGAGTGACAGAAAGGGTTGGATCATCTACAACAGAAAAGCTGTGCAATGCCATCTTCCTGTGTTATTTTTGTTCCCATGGGAAAAGTGATAAATGCACATTGCTTTACTTTTGTTCACCTCAAGACACTCTGTTTGTAGTGATATTAAACATTTTTTTTTTGTGATATTTAAGTGGTACTCAGTTTTGCTTTTGCTTTGTTTTTATCTTTTACTTATTTTATGGTTGAACTGTTTGCATCTGAGACAGCATCTCTGTTTAAAATGTCACACCCCAAGCAATTACCTTTAAGTGTTTCACATTACCTTGAGGTTAAAATTCCATTTTTTTCTCTTAAGCAGTACATAATTCTATGTTGCTCACAATGACTGATGGATTGTTGAGTGTAGGATCATAAAATAGTACCCTGAATATTACAACAAAGCAAATCCCATCAAGCCTCCAGGAGTTGTCACACAGATCAATCATTTAGTGTTATAATCAAAAAAGGCCTTCCAAAATTATTTAAACAATTTTAAAAGAAAACACATCTTTCACTGGCAGAGTAGATGCAATTTGATCACTGTAATTGTGGGAGAGGCAATAAGATATCACAGGGGAAAATAAGCTCAAGATAATTCAGATTTCTTCTAGTTATGTGTTTTACTTTTTTGTTTTGTTTTGTTATTTAATATGATCTCTAAGTAAGAGAAGTCTATGAAGTAAAGCTTTGAGTGCATAAAACCCTTAGGAAGATATCCTTTTCAGAACTTCTCCAAAAGGAGAACTCTGAGTATGCAAGCAGCTGCAGATGTGTGCCTGTACCTTTTCACCTCAGGAGTGTACATGAAAGGAACATGATGACACACTGAGCAAATGGGAAGCCTTACCTTTGATCTAGTTACATGACCAATATCTGTTTTCATTGATAAACATCTAGCTTTGGGATAGAAAGGTTTTATTGTGGTAAACTGACCTACTCCACTATTTTTACAGCTGACTATTTCTTTCAGGCTAAATTCTAAGGAAGAAACACCCCCCACACACACCCCTTCTTCCCCCATTATTTGCATATTCACAATGATATGCTGCTGGCTTGATTGAGAAAGATCTCAGTTTTACAGAGTACCAGAACTCTGAAAGAAAAAAGAATGATTCTGGCCAAAAATATTCCTGGATGTTATTGTAAGATTGGATAAGATCTGAGATGTCAAGATGAGAGTAATTTAAGACCTTAGGTTTTTAGCTCACAGATATCAGAAGGGAATTATTTATATTATTCTTGTGAAAAAACAAGCAGAGCATTATATCCATGATGTAATTTGATCAAAATAACAGGTAATATTGGGTGATGTTTCAGAAAAAAAAAAAAAACCAAAAAGAAAAACAACATAAAAAGACATGCAAAATAGTAGAATCATAGAACGGTAGGGTTGCAAGGGACTTTTAGAGATCATCTAGTCCTGCCCCTATGCAGAAGCAGGTTTTGCATTCCTTACAATGGTGTTCAGCAAGTATGGTTGTGTATTCAACTTAAGCTAACCTAGAACAGACTACCAAAACTAATAGATCTTTTTTCTCTGATTTCGATGCAGAACAGCTATTCCATTTAATGAGATTCACTCACATAGAACTCTAGGAAATGAAAAACTAAATCAGCTCCCTTGACAAGCCTAGAGAATTAAAACTCAAACGTGCTAATAGAAAGACAAAACTATCATACAGTTTTAAATTATATTTTAGAAACAAAAAAATAGTATTGGAAACCAAGGCCAGCTAAAACATTCCAGTGAAAATGTCTTTGACTTTCCTGACCAGAAAAGATCAATTCTGAATATTTTTTTCCACAGTTAGAATGTGACAGTTTTGATGGCTCTGGTTCAGAATGGAAAAAAATTTGGCAATAACTAAAGATATTATTTTAAGCTCACACTCCACAGTTTATCATGCAAGAAAAGTGATTTGGCCATGGTACAAAGCCTTAGAGCTGGCCAGCTGCACAAGAGGAAGATCTTAGAAACCTTTACATTTTCAAATTATTGAAATATTCAAAAGGAAGAAAAATATCTTGTCACTCAGTTCCATTCCCAAATTTTTCAATATTATGACTTATGAAGTACAGTGATTGAAAAATGGAGGGTTTTTTTCATGTGTAACTGTATTGCTTGTTATCAGATGATGAAGTCAAGCAATGGACAATGATCTCTATCTCTCTCTGTCTCCAAGAGCTTTAACTAATGGAAAAGATGCCACAGGGACACTTAACATCTAAAGAGGTGGAGAGGAGAATCCTTTGCATTGGAAAACTTTGCTGATATGGAGTCAGTTACCTCTTTCTCCATTCACTGTCACTACAGAAGAGACTAGGGAAGGTACTCAGCAGAACTGAAGCAGGCGTAAGTGCCTTGTTCACTCACTGCGATCAGCCTTCAGAGCCAGAGCGGGCTGTCCCCAGGCAGTCAGCAGAGTGGAAGAACAGGCGCCTGTCTCAGACAGGGCGACACGTGCCAAGTGACACCAGCCTCTCCACTGATCCGTGTCCCTTGTGAGGGAGGCGGGGCCAGCTGTGAGCACAGCCATGGTCACAACCCATGATTTAAATGCCTCAAGAGCGTGGTGATCAAAGGTCGTTGGTCACTGAGCAAAGTCAAGCTCATACCAGATTATGTAGGTCATTCACCTAGTCACTTCAAACACAAGTGTTGTCTTTTACACCACCTGCTAAGAGTGCCAGACCCCGTCACTCAGCTAGTGACTGATCCTGGAGGGACAAGTAACTGTGAGCAGTAGGTGGGGCAGGCAGCTGTAGCTGCAATCCGGGATAAACGTGTTTTTCAAACAAATGTGGTGACCCTGACAGAGGTCGCTTGTAAACATGTAGGTGTCCAGGTCTCTGGCTGCAGGGAGTGACGGGGTCTGGCACTCTTAGCAGGTGGTGTAAAAGACAACACTTGTGTTTGAAGTGACCAGGTGAATCACCTACATAACCTGGTGGTTGAACGGAAGGAGGAGGTGGAAAGACACGGGAGCATCAGCGAATATAAGAGAGAGACTGATTGGTGGACTGAGAATCTATGATTCCTGATCTGTAAGCAACAAGTTGAGCCTTCACAAGAAGTACAGGATCCCCTACCATCTTCTAGTTGGGTTGACAGAGGGAATCTAGGAAATGCAGGGGAATGGATACAGGTCCTTTTTCAGGGAGGCAGGTAAATCCCTTCCCGGCTTCCCACGTCACTTGAGGAGGTGCCCAGGGTGAGTTAGGCCCTGTCATGCCTTGAGACTACCTCAATTTAAAAAAAAAATAAAAAAAAAATAGTAGTAGGTGAATCACTTCTGAAGGGAACTGAAAGCCCTGTATGTCAACCAGACCCATCTCACAGAGAGGTCTGCTGGCTCCCTGGGGCCTGTGCTAGAGATGTTGCCAGGAACTTCCCTGGTCTGGTGCAGTCAACTACTACCTGCTGTTGGTAATGCAGGTTAGTACTAACGAGGTTACAGAGAGAAGTTTAAAAGCTATTAAGAAAACCTTCAGGGCATTGGGGAGAATGTTAGATGGCTCAGGAGCATAAGCAGTGTTCTCCATCCCTCTCATGGCAGGGAGTACTGAACAAATAATGAAAACTCACCTGATTAACAGGTGGCTCAGAGGCTGGTTCCACCAAGACAACTTTGGGATTTTTGACCATGGTGAAATTTTCATGATGCCTGGTTTGGTGACAGAGGGAGTTCATCTGTCTCAAAGAGGGAGAAGGAGCCTTGCAAATGAGTTAGTGAGGCTCATAAAAAAGGCTTTAAACTAGTTTTGATGGGGAAAGGGTATAAAAACAGGACCACGGGAGTTGAGCTTAAGGGTGGGAAGCCAATGCCAGGGGTGAGTCCTACACAATTGGCTTTCTTCTTGAAGGATGGCCACTTTGGATGAATATAAAACTGTCATCAGAGGACTTAGGAAGGCAACTAGGAAAGGTAAAGACTCATTGAAGTTGTACCTTACAAGGGAAGTCAAGAACAATAAGAAGGGCTTCTTCAAATACACTGCAGATAAAACTAATGCTAGAAGTAATGTAGGCCTGCTGTTGAATGAGGTGAGTGCCCTGGTGACAAGAGGAGACAGGGAAGGCAGTGTTACTTTACCTCTGCCTATACTGCTGGACACTGTCCTCAGGAGCCCCAGACTCCAGAGAAAGTCAGGTTAAAGGAGGAGTTTTGTTTGGTTGATGAGGACTGGGTTAAGGATCAGTTGAGCAGTCTGGATGTACATAAATCCATGGCCCCCAATGGAATGCACCCATGGGTGCTGAGGGAGCTGGTGGAAGTCATTGCTAAACCACTCTCCATCATCTCCAGTAAGTAGTGGAGAGCAGGAGAGGTGCCTGAGGACTGGAGGAAAGCAAATGTCACTCCAGACTTCAAAAAGCTGGGTAACTATAGATCAGTCAGTCTCACCTCCATCCCTGGAAAGATGATGCAACGACTTATCCTGGGTGCTGTCTCCAGGCATTGAAAGGATAAAGGGTCATTGGGAGCAGTCAACATGGTTTTACCAAGGGGAAGTTATGTTTGACCAATCTGACAGCCTTTTATGAAGATGGAATCAGGTGGATAGACTATTGTAGTGCAGTGGATGGGGTTTCTCTGGATTTTGATAAAGCATTTGACACTGTCTCCCACAGCATCCTCACAGCAAAACTGAGAAAATGTGGACTAGATGATCAGGTAGTGAAGTGAATTGTTAACTCGTTGAAGGGAAGAAGGCAGAGAGTTATGATCAATGCGGTAGGGTCTAGTTGGAGGCCTGTATCTAGTAGAGTCCCTCAGGAGTTGGTGCTGTGAGTGATACGGTTCAATCTATTCATTAATGACCTTGATGAGGGAACAGAAGACACTGTCAGCAAGTTTGCTGATGATACTAAACTGAAGGGAGTGGCTGACACACCAAAAGGCTGTGTTACCATTCAACGAGCTCTGGACAGGCTGGAGGATTGGGCAGAGAGAAATCTAATGAAATTTAACAAGGGCAAGTGTAGAGTCTTACATCTGGGAAAGAAAAACCCCATGTACCAGTACAGATTGGGGAATGAACTCTTAAGAGAATAGAATAGCGAAAAGGGACTTGGGGGTCCGGGTGGACAGCAGGATGAATATGAGCCAGCAATGTGCCCTCGTGGCCAAGAAGGTCAATGGCATCCTGGGCTGTATTAGGAGTGTGGGCAGTAGGTTGAGAGAGGTTCTCCTACCCCTCTACTCTTCCCTTATGAGACTGCATCTGGAATATTGTGTCAAGTTGTGGGTCCTTCAGTTCAAGGACAGCTAGCTGCTGGAGACAGTTCAGTGCAGGGCCATCAAGATGATGATGGAGTGGAGCATCTCCCTTATGATGAAAGGCTGAGGGAGCTGGAGCTCTTCAGCTTGGAGAAGAGGAGACTGACCTAATTAATGTTTACAAATACATAAAGAACGGGTGTCAAGAGGATGGAACCAGGCTGTTTTCAATGATGTCCAATGATAGGACAAGGGGCAACGGGTACAAGCTGAAACATAAGAGGTTCCAAAGAAACACGAGGAAGAATTTCTCCACTGTGAGGGTGATGGAGCACTGTCTCAGCCTGCCCAGATGGGTTGTAGAGTCTCCTTCCCTGAAGACATTCAAACCCCACCTGGACAAGTTCCTGTGTGACCTCCTCCAGGTGATCTTGCTCTGGCAAGAGATTTGGACTAGATAATCTTTCAAAGTCCTTTCCAGCCCTTTGAAATTCTGTGACTCTGTAAATTATGTTGCGTAACATTTTTTCTGGTAGAAGAACCCGACACTATTGTGGCTGCTGTGGATTCATTGGTTGGCCTTAAATTAAGCACAATTTGCATTATAACACAGCCAAAATGAAACACAGTGGGGCTGAGGGAGCAGAATTTCTCTGACTATTACACAGTGATGATTTCATGTGTTTTGCTTCATACATGTTTGCTCAATTTCATTTCTCTTGACTCAAATAAGATTTCCTCTAAGATAGAAGTGAGTCACTGTCCTAACTATGAGCCATATTGGAGTTCTGCATTACTCTTCAGTATTAGGCACTTTGCTGTGTATTATACTCTCCCAGTTTCCCGGATGATGTTAGTAAACACATCAGGAAGTAATCACATGCAACACACATCATGTTAGTACCACACACTCATCTCTCCATCACATTGTTGGTAAACACACTGGAGAAAAGATCCAAGATAAAATATTCTTCCAGTCCTGGGACTACCCTACTGTGGCTGCTGAGGGTGGTGAGCAGCAGAGGTACGCAACTGCACGATGAAATAATTAATTTGAAATAATTTACAGAATTATAGAAAAGCAAACATCAATTACATTTTTTCTGTTCAACTAGTAATGAACAGTATCTATTGGGGATGTAATGTGTGTGGCCATTTGCACAAATATGCTTACTACCAGGCACGCTACATATACACTGATGCTTAGAGAAAAATAATAATTTCTCACAAGATAAGAACTACTTGTTGCTATGGCAGTACATAGAATCAGAAAGCACAAGAGGCTGAAGTTATTAGAATTTACATCAGCGTGCTGCTTTTGGCTAGGGTAGGCAATTTTTTTCATAGTAGGTAATACAGAGCTATGTTTTGGATTGGTGCTGAAAGTGCTGTTTATAACACAGGGATGTTTTTATAAGCAGTGCTCAAACAGAGTAAAGTCTCACACTGCCCTGCCAGCAGGTAGCCTGGATGCACACAAGATGTTGAGAGAGGACACAGCTGGGATAACTGACTCCATCAAAAAGATATCCCATACCATATGATGTCATGCTCTGCATATAAAAGAAGGAGTTTCCTCACTGACCTTGGGACGCACACAGTCACCTCTATCTTTACTTCAACTCCTTCCACCACCTTGCAGAAAGAACATCTCTGCTTTTCCAGCTTCTTCTTAAAAAGTGATGGCAGAAGTCCCCAACTGTCTCCGCCTTAGAGGTGGGTCTGACTCAGAGCTGGGAAAAGTTTCAAGTAATTCCTTACAGGAGTTACTATTATGGCCTCTTCACTGTTAGCAGAAAGGGCTCCACATAAACTGATGACAGTGTTATACGATGACAGTTAGTCTTAAATTTATGTCAGTTTTTTAGCCATGATGTGGAAAGAAGAAGGATTTGTGTGTGCCACAGAGACTGAAGTCAATAAGAACCTTTTCAATACCTGGTTTGTGAATAATATTGTATCACAATCCTTTCAACATAGATATTTGGATTAAAATATTATTATGGATTTTTCATAATTTTCTTGTTAAGAGTGAAAGGTCTGATTTATTAGTCAGGGTGTGATCTCCATGTAAAGCAACAGCAGCTGTGTTCATAAACAAACTATAACTTTGCCCTGCCACTGAATACAAAACAAAACATTTAAAAATATTACAATGTAGCTGATTATAGGTCTTTATTTATGTTCATACAGTGCTCTGAAGCTATCATAAGGATGCAAATCCTTCACATGTGGATAAGCTTTACCCTGATACAAAATGGATGGAGAAGCAAAATTAAGGCTGATAGCTATGATCTGATCACAGCAGTCATACAGATCATTTAATTATGACCATCCTCCTAATTACTTCTAAAGCAGTCAAATAAGTTCTGAATATATCATAGCCATTACTTTTAAATCAATCACATCAGCTTTACACCTCTTGTTACAAATCTAACGATTTCTTGGGGTCTTCACAAGTCACCTTAATTTGGCTGCCTAGCATTTCTTTAAAGCATCTCTCACATTTGCAGCTCTGGACTTTAGCCACATAAAAAATTTTACACATATATTTCGTATTTTTCATTAGTCTCCCATTAGGACTAGCACAATTCAGATTAAAATGTTTTCCTATATTTGAAGATATCTGGTAAAACTACACACTTCTCTTCATCTTTCTCCTCATAAAGGTTGTCCTGAGAGTGACTGAGATGTTTTCTGTTTCTGTTGTCTTACTGAAATTGCTCTTTATGGTTACCATTCTCAGAAGAATACTTTCTCAACAATATTTCTACAAATATTAACATTCAAAACATCTTTCAATTTCGACCTCCTTGAATGTGTGTATACACAGAGCAGAAATCAGTGAGTGGCACTCAAATTTTCTTATGGATAAGTTATGTTCTGCACTTGTCACATTTCTCAAAATGGCTTCATGACCCTAAAGGATCCTGGAGACACAATACTTGTTTTCTGATAGCGTTAGACTATGTTACAAATACATTTTGAAATCTAGTTACTTTTTATTTGATATGGCAAAAGCTAGATAATTTGCTTTAGGTTTTAAAACATCTAACTATCTTCTACAAATTCTAAAGTCTTGCTAACACGAATTATTGCGATTTCAAATTTACAGTGTATCAGCTGAACAAGATCATTCAACACATGAATAGTTTTAAATGTAGTTATTGCTGAACAGATTAAAATCACTTTACAGTGTTTGAATGCTTAAATATCTTTATGAATTGGGATCTAAAATTACTGCTGAAGTGTATATGCTTTTTATAGTAATATCTTTTTAAAATGTAATTTTAAATTATAAGTAATAGATTGTGACTCCAATCTTGCATTTGTGTTTGGAAAAAAGTACTCTGCAGTTCAAGATGTTACTCACTCTGTTTGTGGCATTGTATTCAAAACACTACACTTATTTTTCAATGATACATATACCGAGATTTGAACTAGCTACAGATAGTCTTTAGGGGTATAACTGAATAGGTTAGACCTACATTTATGCAAATTGTTTACTTTTTGTTTTCTGATAATATGCTCTTACATATCTTTTAATGATCAAACATAAGGAATAATAAAGACAAATAGATATGTGGCGGAGCAAACAAAACAACTGGGCTTTTTTCTCACTACATTATGATGCAAGATATTTATTAGGGATGTGGTCTGGTTGTTTCACCTAATTGCAGCTACTGTGCAATAAGTAACAAAACCTAAGAACTTGAGATATGATATGAAGCAAGCTTTGTCTTACAATCATAGAATCACAGAATCATTTTATCTGGAAGAGAACTTTAAAGCTAAAGCATTTAGAATCTGCCAATTTCTGTGTTCTTGTTCATTATGAAAAACTAAGGAAAATATGTTAATGTTAATTAAATAACCTTGTGGTTTATGTAAAAGTGATACCAAAAATACATTCACAGTTGTTCAAGATACTGAGGAATACCAATACCCATTAGAACATTTCTATCAGAATTCTCTCAAGTGCAATAGCTGAATATTTTCTTTTTTTTGTGTTTTTAATAAAAATATTTACTGTAGCCCAAAAATGTAATGATAATTAAGCATCATTAATTTCTTCAACTAATTATACCATAATTAATTTTATATTAAACTTTTGGAGAATATATTTTTATTAAGTCTTTGAGGCTATTCTTTAAAACATCTTGGCCCAATAATAACCAACTGCAACTGGAGTTTGGTACCTTCCTAAGAATTTGTTTTCATATCCCTTGAAACTGGAGAATATTGCAATTCTAGTTTGCAATGGGAAGAGATAAGGATATTTTTTAATTCTTCAATGACCTGGTTATCAAGACAAACAAAAATCTACCAACAAGAGAAGAAAAGAGTGATGGAGAATCCTCCAGGAGTTTTTACAGTTACAACAGAAATTTCAGTGTAGTGTTGAAAACTCTTTCCCAGTGTCATTTCTTGTAGAAACTGACATGTTTCTCCAAACAGACAAAAGAAAAGTTTTGACTTATAGGAAACTTCCAAATTTACATAGCTACAGTACTACTACTGAAGGAGTAAATATAAAGGAATTACATGTTGCATTCTGAGATCAAAATTGTTTTAAACTCAAATACATCTTATGTCATTGCCATATGATATTACAGAAGTATAAAAATTTGACTGGAAAACTGTAAATTTTTGGTTCTTTTTTTCCCTCCCTCTCATTCACACTACATTCCATGTATGCATTTTTCTAATGTGATATCAAAAATACATGCTTTCATTTGAGGTTTTCCTTGATCTCTTATAAGAATCTCCAGTGCTATTTATAAACATGCTAGTATTGTCTTAATTTGCAAACAACATCAAGATATCATAAACAAGATGATAAAACATAATAAGAATATAATTTTATGGAGTAATTAAGTAAGGCATATTCCACAGGGTAATGGTACCCATTGACCAGTTTATCTTACTAACTTATAAAAAGTTGTCACAATACTTGAACATAACTCATCTTCATCCATATTAATTGTAAAACTGAGACCATTTTTGGATCATTTTGCAGACTCTGCAGCATCTAGCTTTTTTTAACAATCCATATATCTTGTGTCAACCAGCTTTTATTTCCATATGGGGCGTATATAACCCCTCATCTGAAGTCTGCAGACTGCACATGAGGAATTGTAAGGTGTAAATTTGTTACAGTACAACACTTTATCTTACACTTTACAAGTTTCCACACCAAGTCATTCCTAGATGTATTGCTTGACATAACAAGTAGGTATAAGTAACTTAAGTAGCTTAAGTAACCTTAAGTAAGTAGGTAATTGTCATATACAACAAATTGTCTCTGACGGCCAAAAGTGAGTTTGCTACACTACTGTATCTGAAAACATAAAGGACAACAAGGGAGTGAGGGAGTGTGTGGCAAGAAGGGTAAATGCACTAATTTTGTAGGTTCTTAAATAAACCCCACTATCCAGATCTGTTACAGGTTGCCATTTATTCTGTCTCATCAATGATAGCTCCTCAAATATTTTACCAATTAATTTATATTTATTTATCACAAAAAGTTTCTAGCCCAGACTGAACTATGGACTCTTTTCCTCAAAAAAGAGTTAGGAAGCAAAAAAGCAATCCAATAACTTTGCCTATACATACTGATCTCATGACATCTATGTCATAGTCTATGTCAGTTACTGCAGAAGAGCTATGTGATTCCACTTAACAATTTTCTATTTGATAACTTCTTATTTAGGAAGAAAAAAAAATGAATGCCTATGTAGGAGGACTAGTGAAATTCCTAATGAAACTATTTTGCTATAGAAGAGCACCAGTAAAATAGAAAAATGAGAAAACATGTAATATTCCATCTCCTCTTCATTGTAATCTTGTATATGAGTAGAAACATTAAAAGGAAACTAGAAGCTGGTACCTTAAACATATCTTCATATCCTTAGATCTGGACATTTGCTTGTAATTAAGTCTTTTTAAATAGGCTCTTTCTTCCCACCTAACCCTGACTCACTCTGGTATTAACGAGGACTATTCCTGTTTTCAATGGCAATGGATTCTTCAAAGCTTTTGATGCATCTGCATGTAATAACATTGAACTCACTACACCATTTGTTGTCAGTTCATCTCTCTTCCCGGTCTTGAATTACTTACTCCATGATATTAAGCTAGGTATACTCAATTTATATTGAATGAGTATTATTACAAGAATTTAGTGATGGAGTCTTCTGTTTAGCTTACAACCTGTTATCTAGGTGTGAAGGAAAACAAGCTTGCTCACTTTACCTTTCTTGGTTCACTTTCATGGTACTTTATACAATTCTGTTGGGAATCCTTGTGCTCTTTTAAAATAAGGTTTTCCTTAAAGGTCAAATGTTATTTTTCCTGACATATTTCCTATAAGAAGAATGTTGCAGTGGCTTAACAATTCTAGTTCAGATTTACAACAGGGAAAGTTTAGACAGGTGTCTCAGGAGAAAAACCCTTAAAAATATACTTGCAGAAATGTTTTACTAAGTGTTGAAAATTGGTTAAATTACGTGCAGTAGGTGGGGGCACATAATTCTCTTTCCTTCTCTTCCAAATCCTATGACTCATGTTCACCTTCATAAAAGTTATTTTTACTTTGGGAAACACTACAGTTCATCCTTACATCTTTCAGCACTTTATAAGCATTTAGTAGTAAATCATTTGAAATCAACTACCTAATCTCTTGTATTGGTTCATCAACCACTTATTTTCAATACTAAATCATTTGTAAAGTTAAATTAAAAAAAAAAAAAAGGAAATTATAGTGAATTCATGAATATATAACTAAATTAACTTTGAGAAAGTAGTTGAACTGGTAAAGGTGAGTGATATATATTTATTTTAAATTAGTTTTATCAGAATGTCCTATTAAATTAAATACAGAAGTTACCATTTAATGATGTGATTTCATTCTGTCTATTCAAATGGCCTGATTCATTAATTATTTAAAGCAGAAATTATTTAGCTTGAAATGAATGTCCAATTAAATCAATCTCTAAATTAATTTGTATTATGCACTGTAAAATTCATGGCATACTACTTTTCCTGTTTAGGATTTTGTTTGAGCTGCAGTCAAGTATGGTAGAAATCTGTAATAAACCCATGCAAAGAGTCTACTCCCTTCCAAAACCTCACTGGAAGCAATACCTACCTACTAGTACATAATTTTCCAGATTTGGAACCATTGTTATTAGGAAACTAGATACCTTGAAGGCAAAGTTTGACCCATTGGTTTTGCATGCTCTACTTTCTGCTTCTTAGGTACAAAAATAAGCTGTCTGTAGCTTTTGTTTTGTAAATGTGCAATCACACAATATGTGAAAGGGGAAGGGAACCCTCAGATCATTCTTTTTAGTTTTCAATTTTCCCATATATGATGTACTTCCAAACGAAATTAAATTCTTGATGATTTATTGCAGCAAGAAACACAATTTACACAGAGGAAAGTGCAATTTTAATTTTACACAGTTCAGTAACAGCATATTCATAAATTTTGCCTATAGGTATTGTAGTAAAGATAACAGTGTGGCTTGATTTCCTAATAAGGGGAAAATAAGACTTATTTTCAATTTTGATATAACATTGTAATGTGTTTCCTGTGTAATGAAAAGGAGTTTTCTAATCAATTTATAATATTACTTCAAAGAAATCCAGATCTACATTTTAAAAATCTTTTAAGCTGTTTAAATATGACATTAACACAGAAATGTAAATATTTGTTGGCACACAATTGCATATGTATCATAATACTTTAAAATGTTTGTTATATAATTTGATATAATAAAAGTAGTTTTCTCAAGTCACCTAAATGTTTATTGCTATTTGTTTCCTGTAATCAACTCTTCAGAGCTGGCAAGTTAGAAACTACTGTTGCTCATGTTAATATATTTGCATTTCTGTCTCTCTTCATAAGATATCAATTCGTGGGTTGAAATGGTTAATTAATTTAATTAATTTGTTAGTTCATATTTTCAGAAAAGAAAGCATCTGGATTGTAACAGAAGTAAGAATCATTAAAAGGACAAAATTCCACAAATATAAAATTAAAAGTTTACAGTTACATAAAAAGGATCACATGGCAACATGACTACTGAAAAAAAATTACTGTACGCTCTTAGTAAATATTAAAAGAATTGACTGGCCATTTCACTTTCTCCACCCTCTTCTTTTGGGTCTGGGGTATAAATTTGGTTCATGAGTTGGTGGTCACAATTTCCTCTTGCCAAAATTACCTTCTACCTAGTTACTTCACAGTTTAGCAGGCATAAATGGTATGTCGCAGTCCCTTGACTCTACTTCCCATTTATCATACTTAGGTTTCTGCTTTTGACAGGCATGTGGAATAGTAGATTCTTTCAAGCTCAATCATCAGTTCTGCAGTGTTCCTACAGTGTTCCTAATGAAGTTGACCTCATTCTTTTGACATTTGGACAACAATATGACAAAATGAAAGAAAAGTTTTGGAAATGTTTCTTCAGTCATAATTGATGACAAAATGAAAAAGGAAAAAAAGGTAAGAAAATTAAGAAAGAAAGCTAAACCCTTCTACTTTGGCCTTCTGCTTTGCCCTTCTGCTTTAACGCCTTCTGAAGTTTTGGTTGCACTAATTTTCCTCTTACAAACTTGTCCAAATCAGTCTGTGTGGTGTTTTAAAAATCTCTGTGATCAAATAATTATTTTTTTCTCCTGCTTCCTTCTAATTTTCTCTTTGTGGTACCATCCTATCCAAAGCAAGCGAAAGACCTTATGAATGGACAAGTAGAAGAACCTTTTCTAATGAAGATGGATGTGTTGTTACTGCTGTGTAGCAAGGCATTAAACTTTCTAACTTTGGCTGAATCCATCACACTGTGTGCAGCCTAAAGAGGTGTGCAGTAATAGGAAGAAGAAGGCAAGTAAAAGAAGATCTAGTTAAGCAATGAAAAAATACCATTCATGCACAGGCATTTGAATGCCAAATGAAGCAGCACAACCTTAGAAATTTGTCTTTTAATTTTTTTGTCTGATTTAAATTAGTCACCCAGATGTGGTATTCTTCTGATGCTCTGTAATACTAAATTTTTCATGGTATTTTGCCACAGAGAAATCAGCTTAAAATACCATAATTTTTAATAAACACAAATTTTATTTAAAAAACACCCTTTATAGAGCCAGCTTGTCTGTACTGCTACCATATGAAGAGTTCTCATTTAGCTAAGAAAAACACATCCTCTATGCTTAAAAAGGCTTAGGTTTTTCAATATATTCAGGAATCAAAGAGGTAGAAGATCTGCTTTCAAGTGATGCTGAATCATTACTGTTCCTAGTTTAAATAGACTGTGCAAAGTTGGCAAAATTGGTTTGTTCTCTTTGCTGCATGGTCCTTCCTGTAAAAACCAAAGCAGGAGAAGCAGGAGACCTTCTAATAGGACAGATGCCATCTGCCATAGCTACACCACCTATAAAACATTAAGAACAGGGAATCTGGAAAGGAGGAAAACATCATTATGAACCAAGACTGGGAATCAATTATAAGAGAAAAACTTTGAACTGAAAAAATAAATTAATAATTAGGAGGACAATGGGAATTATCTTCTTGTTTTATGCTGATTTTTAGCATCAGATATTGTTGAACAAAGTGCAACATATACTCCCTTACACTCTTAAATTGCCCAAATCGTTGCCCGTGTATCAATAAAATAAATAATAAAGTCACAATGCCACTAAAGAAACAACGTGTTTTATTGGATTTCACAAAGAAATGTTTTGTCATACTTCATATTGTTGTCACGTTTGATGTTTTGCTTCAAACAGTAATATAAACCCCTATTCTCTACAAATAGATAGATTTTACAGATGATTTTTTGGTACTAACATTTTCAAAAGTCATGAAGGAAATACTAATATTTATCTTGAGGAACTATATTTTTGTTTCAACAATATTTATTCTTTTATCTAATATTTTTTTTCAGTAAATACACCTGTTCTCTCCTTTTGTCTCTCTGAAGTACTTGTGAAAGTTGAATAAAGGTCACCACATGGTGTTCCAGAACATTTTATAGAGACCACAAAAACAATACTGCTATGTAAATGTCTATTGCAGACCACAAGTATTTCAGGGATGATGATTTATTCCTAAAGTTGAAAGGAAAGGAGGCGTGCAAACGACATGTACATAGCTGTGGATATGACGCCAGTTAAGTAAGTACCTTCTTCCTTATGTTATGCACTATGATTGTCATTAAATGACTGTACATCCCCACATTAAAACTGGGATAATGCTTTCCCCTAGCACGCAGATCGTATGTTTTCCTCCTTTTTTTTTTCCTGTTGACAAACTCAGAGATTTTTGTTTGTAGTATTTCAGAAGAGTTGAGAGATTTTAACCTCTGGTTTGCCTAAAATAGGCAGCAAATTCAGTCTGATGTTTACAGATTTAAGTATTTTATCCAGTCTTGGAAAAATCCCTGCACAGAGATCAAGCCTATTTTTTCTATACTTCTCCTCACTAAAAGTCGGATTCCCACATGCATGACTATTATTATTGTACATGAGTATCTCATTCAATCCTTTCTATCCTTACAGGATCTCTTGGTTGGGAAACTATTGCACCATTTTTACAGGTGTGTGGAAATGTAGGTCAGGATTTCCTATGGGGTTGATGATAGAAGTCACATAACATACCATTGCTCACCAAAGACTATTGAATCTTTGTTTATCATGTTTTTGTGGAAGTCTATTAGTTGCAAGCCACTGTGAATATTGAATTTCTTTCAGATCTTTGTACAGGTTCTCCATGCAGCAAACATTTCTGTGGCTTTCTCTATTTTCACTTACTTTTTCAAGCTTCTTATAAAATTTGTGATATTTAGAAGTCTGTAGTACCTTCAAGCAGCAAAGTCTTTCTGTTGTGACAGCTATTGTTCATTAGGGCACATGTACATGACTAAACCATCCATTTTCTGTGAGTTGGAACTCTGTTAGCCAAGTGTCATTCAGAAAGTGGATAGGCACACTACCACAGTTTTGTTCATAGCAGTAAGTTCTCCTAAGAAGTTAATTAGCTGTATTGCCACATCTTTACACTCTTCATAAGAGTTTTGGATTCTGAAGGATGTTACTCATCTGTCAGCCTGCCCAGGACAATGTTAACAGCAGTTTGCAATTCATTTATTAGACCGTTATCCTTCATCTTTAGTGCACTGCTATCTATGCGGGAAGTGACTTACACTGAAAGTTGAAATTTCTTTTTCTGTATCTGAAGTACTGTGCACAGTCCCTCACGTAGTCACCACCTGGTGCAGTATTTTTTGCTCAATATCCTATTTTTGCTTATATTTTCAAAAATACTAAAACAACCTGATGATTTATTTAGGAGCTCTGGTGATGACTTTGTGAGTGAGATTTATCACATCTGCATTTGCCATGAGAGGGCTAACCTGCCACCAGACTCTGCTACCAGAAGGAGATCAGATTGGTCAAACAGGACCTCTCCTTCATAAATCCATGTTGACTTCATCTGAACCCTTGGTTGTCCTGTATGTGCCTCACAGTGGCATTCAGGATGACCTGCTCCATGATCTCTCCCAAGACCAAAGTCAGACTGACAGGTGTGTAGTTCCCAGAATCATTTTTCCAGCCCTTTTTGTAGATGGAGGTCACATTTGCCATGCTCCAGTTCACTGGGACCTCCCCGGTGAGCCAGACATTAGTAGATGATGGAGAATGGCACAGCAAGCACTTCTGCAAGGTCCCTCAACACCCTTGGGTGGATGCCATCCAGTCCCATGAGCTCGTGTGAGTCAAGATGGAGTAGCAGGTCACATATCATTTCCCCTTGGACTAAGGGGACTTCATTCTGTCCCCTATCTCTGTCTTCTGAGACTCAGAACTCAATTGTTTCATGATCACTATGCCCTAGGCAGTCTTCAAGGATCACACCTTTTTTTGTTCACAAACACCAGATCCAGCAATGTGCCTTTCTTCATTGGCTCTCTCACCAGCTGCATGAGGAAGTTATCTTCCACACATTCCAGGCACCTCCTGGACTGTCTCCTTTCTGCTGTGTTGTATTCCCAGCAATCATCCGATAAGTTGAAGTGTCCCATGAGAATGATGGTCAGCAATCCCAAGACTCTTCACAACTATGTGAAGAACATCTCATCTACCTCCTTGCCCTGGATGGGGGATCTGTAGCAAACTAGCACCATAACATACCCCTTGTTGTCCTTCCCCCTGATTCTTACCCATAAACACCCAACCCTATCCTCACTATTATTGTCCTCTAAGCAGTCAAAACACTCCCTAACACAGAAGGCTATCCCTCCATGTCTCCTGCCTCACCTGTCCCTTCTGCAGTCTGCAGCCATACAATGCAGCACTCCAGTCATGTGACTCATCCCACCATGTTTCCGTAATAATGACTATGTCACACTTCCCTTAGGGCACAATGGTTTCCAGCTCTTCCTGTTTGTTGCCCACGCTGTGTGCATTGGTGTAGATGCACTTCAGATGGGTTACTGATCCTGACAACTTTTAGTGGAGAGAAGTCCTGATCTCTATGTGACCGTTTTCAGACGTTTCTATGGCCTCCCACACATTAATCATTGCCTCTCTACTGCCACAAAGATCTTCATCTCCTTCCTCTACCAAGGCATCAGATGCAACGTGGTCTGCAGCAGATCATTCCTTAGATGCTGGTATGTTGCCCCCAGGCTTATCTCTGTCAAGCCTGGTTTTGCCCTTTTGCCCCTTCAAATCTAGTTCAAAGGCCTACCACTGAGCCTGGCTAACTCTTTACCCAATATCTTTTTCCCTCTTTGTGACAGATGTATTCCATCTCTTTGAAGTAGCTCTGGTGCCCTGTGAACTTCCCCTTGCTCAAAAATCCCAAACTTTTGTGGTAACACCAGGCTTGGAGATAGGTATGAATCTGTTTGTCTTCCATGTACTTACCATCTGTGCCCACAATCAAAGGGATAGAGGAGAACATTACTTGGGCTCCTGATCCTTTAAGCAGGTGTCCCAAGACCCTGAAGTCTCTCTGAATAGTTCTTAGACTTCTGGTCGATATTTCATCACTGCCTACCTGGAAGATCAGCACTGGGTAGTAGTCCATTGGCTGTGCTAAGGTAGGGAGTTTTCTCTTGATGTCTTTGACTCATGTCCCAGTGAGTAAACAGATCTCCCTAAGAAGTGGGTTGGATGGAATATCGGCCCTTCTATTCCCTTCAGGAGTCTCATATGATGATGACCTATCTCTTTTTCTTGTTTGCAGAAGATATTTTGTTGGGCACTGGCTACTTGAATGTTGGTAACTGTTTCAGTCAGAGAGAGCCCTCATCCTAACCACTGGTCAACTCTGCTTGCAGGTCCGCATACTTGTTCTGTAAGGGTAGGGACACCTGGGAGGGTGGAACAGTGGCACCAGACACTTGTCTGCTGCACTGAGCAGCAGACAGAGGACTGCCATTACTCTCTGTCCCTTGAGTCCCTGGATTCAGCTAGGATAAGAGAGGAGGGGGAACGCCCTGTTTTATCCCCATTTGACCTGCTGTAGGGAGGGTAGAGTATAATCCCAGTAGTTTACAGTTTTAATTCTTTCCAAATATTGCACTGCCTAAACCACCTGAAGTTTTCTGACAAATTATTTGCCTTACCTTTGAATCCCAAATATGTGTTAATCTTGAATAAGTTTGGCACAAGTAAATTTAATTTTAAGAAGAAAGTGTGCATACTGCTGTATCAGGCATTGCTACCTAGATTCTCCTCCCTCTCTGCTCTGCTGTGGTGAGGCCTCATCTGGAGTCCAGTTCTGGGCTCCCCAGATCAAGAAGGATAGGGAACTTCTAGAGAGAATCCAGCACAAGGCCACCAAGACGATCAGGGAAATGGGGCATCTTCCTTATGAGGAAAGACTGAGGCACCTGGCACTTTGCAGCCTGGAGGACACTGCAGGGGAACCTCATTAATAATCACAATTAATTGAAAAATGTATGTCTAAAGGACAGGGAAATACTTTTTTTCTATAGTTTCCAGTTATAGGGGTAGGGGTAATGGACAAAAGCTGGAACACAAAAAGTTATACTTAAAAGGAAAAATTTCTTTACTATAAGGGTGAGGGAACTCTGGCACAGGCTGCCCAGGGAGGTTGTGGAATCTCCTTCTCTGGAGGTTTTCAAAACCCGCCTGGATTTGTTCCTTGGTGACTTGACCTAAGTGAAGCTATTTTAGCAGGGTGGTTGGACTAGATGATCTCCAGAGGTCCCTTCCAACCTCTACAATTTTGTGATTCTCTTATAATAAGCACATTTCTAGACCTTTGCTGAAAAAGGAAAAAAAAAAAAAAAGAGGAAGGGAGAGTTACCATCTAGATTGCAGGTTCACTGTGTGTGCAATTCCATTTTATAAAATCATTATTGAAAGTCTTAGACTTTTAAGAAGTTGTTCACTGGTATTTAATTTTAAATGCATATTCTGAGGAACTGCTCTGTAGACATGTGCTTCTGTGTGCATTTAACATTTCAGATGAGATTTGAGAGAAGATGATCATGCATTATCTAACAAGCTACGTGACCAAAATACCATAATTAATACATAATATGGCTTGTAAAACATGAATGAAAGTGAACCAGAGGGAGGAACTTGCCAACCTTCAAACAAGGATAACCTATTTATATTACAAATGCATGCAATATTTCTCATGAGTCATTCCTTCCACATAGCCTGAGAATACATAATAACCTTTGTTGTTCTGTACCTGTGGTCACTAGTCTTATGTTAATGTGTCCATTTTTTTACAGTTGGATTCAGACTGATTTCAACTAAGAGGTACAAATGTCCTCAAGTTTATGAGTTTGCTATCATCTGCCACACATCAGCGAAGTATGCTGTGCATATTCTTGCAGAGGCTGCAGCTAGTGTTTCCAATTCAGCAGCAGTAGGAAGGAGGATCTTCTATATAACTGTGGCATAATTACTTAAGTGGCCTGGAAATTAAAACTTACATTAAAACTTATATTAAATATCATCATTGTTCACCATTTAAGGAGGCTTAAAGGGTGGACACAGCTTCTGCTGGGATGTGAGGAATCCACAACACAGTAATTCCCTGAAAATACCATGGAGTGTGGAGCAGAGTGGAGACTCAGCGGCCAGGCTCCATGGTGATGTATGGGGATGAGATGGTCCTCTAGAGCTGATAAGCAGCACATTTGGTCCCTTGAGCCAAAAGTCTGTCAAATCTTGACAAAGTGCTATCCTTTGTATGAACTTTTCTCATTATAATGTCCTTATAATATCAAAACACATCTCCATCCCAAAGGCTACCTGCCTCCAGGGTGTGAACACTCTTTCTTGAGTCTGCACCCTAAATTGTCTGTAAAGCTATACCTTTAAATACGAGGCAAGAGAATTTTATGTCAATCATAATAAAGACATATATGACTAGACTCACCCAAACTCAACCTTGAAGGTTAAAAAAGGTACAAAAATGGTTAAACAAAAGAGGGGATATTGTGGAAGATACTATCATGAACACATAAAGGGAAACTGATTCCTGGGATCAGTTGACAGGCTGAGCATTCTTCCTTTCCCCTTGGGACACCTTGGGTGAGACTTAAACTAAGCGCTTCTGCAGGAAACTTATAAATCTTTCTAGAGAGTTACTCTTTAACTTTTTGTAACCAGACTGTAATTTTTTGGTAACTTTTTGTGCTGTGCGTGTGTTTTTCTGCAGACAGTCACTATCACCAGCAATCCATAAGAATCTGTATATCTGTTGCATGAATGCACTGTTTAAGTAGCCAGTCATCACAGTTTCTCAAAGAACTTGACCAAACCCTAGAGTGTGGTCATACTTGTTCATGAGGTGCAGCTCACTGTCGGTGTATCCAGAGTCATGATAGTTCACAGAAGATGAACGTGAGTGGACTCTTTGTGGCAAATTAGGCATCACTCAGAATTTAAACCGAGTCGCACCTAACCTCCCATCTTGGTGAGGAGAGTTAGAACACAAGGGGGGTTATTTTCTGCCAAACCACTCTGTCCTCTTTTAACGCGACAAGAGCAAAGGGGGAATCTTGGAGAAAGACATGAAAAGTGACAACACATGGACCATTCGGTATAACTAAATTTTGGAATGCAGCATGCTATTGGCAAGCAAAGAGTTTGAAAGCATTGGTTTAATTCATTAATTAATAAATTGCATACACTTTTGCATAAACTTTTACATACACATATGTATTTAAAGAAAGTATATTAAGATAAAATCATTATAATCATTTTCAAGAATGGAATATGAGCCCTGTTGATATGAGTCATTATTGCATGGAGTTTATTTGACTAATTGAATGACAAATTAGCAATTTAAATGGTGGTCACTATTTCTTACTCACGTTGACTCACCACTTTTCCTCCATTTATAACATTCTTCACAAAATGATGCAAAAAAACCCCCAACAAAACGTCAACCTGAGCTCATTTCATTGTTGCCTTAATTTAGCTAAAACCAGAAATGTACCAAGAAAATAAAATCCAGAGTAATGAAAAGGAGAAGTGGGCTTTTAAAGATTTTAATCATTAAACCACTCTTCCCAATAATTAGATTATTATATGCTTGATGGTTTTTTTGTCTTGATGAAAAATTTCAGGACCTGAATTGTAGGAGAAGTTGTGTGCCCCTAAATCATTACATTAACAAAAATATCAATCAAATAGGATAAAATAAATTGAAATAACCTGACTCCTAGTAGCAATTAATTTTTATGACACAAAGGAAAGGGTAACAAAACAGTTACATATTTGACTTATAACCTCTCTTTGGACATTCTGGTAAATGTTAATAAAATATTATTGTTTATATTTAACATCCAGCTCGAGTTTATTAGGTGAAAGAGACTTATCTGCATACAACACTGCTTATGGATGTTCTTTGTTACGTCACCTTCTAAAAGACTCTGATAACATTATCTATTCTCTGAGAGTCGTCTTTCTGTAGCAAATCCAAGTGAAATCAACAATGCTACCCAAACTGATAAAAAGTCATATTAAAATCCAGATGATGTAATTCAACATACAAATCTAGTTTGAAATCTTCTTTTTATTACAATCTTCCTCTCTTCTTAATTGCCAATCTAGCTTACAGTACATTGAATGCATGCAAAGTAGCACACTATTAAATGCTTATTTTCGTATTTCATATATCAAAGCATGTGAAGTGTGATATAGGAGATATCTATGTCATCTTAAATGAAGCCATCTGAGATCAGAAGACCAGGAGAGAATAATTACAAACTCCCTTAAAATCTGTTGAAGTTATTAGTAGCGTCAAAGATCCGATTTTCCATTCTCATCTCTTTAATTTGTATTCTTAAAGAAAACTATTTAGTGAGAGGCTGAAGTGCATTTGGTAGATCAATACTCCATTGATGTTGATAGTTGTCAGCATTTTCTTTAGCTGATGACTTATAGGGTTCCAGAACCATTTATAGAATACTTAACTCTTTGTCACGTCTCAATTTGCTCTACACAGAAAATACTTATTCTTTATTACACTGTATTTTTAACAAAATAGAGGACATGTCATATTAAATAGTTTATAAGACTGTTTAAAATGGAGTTATAGTACCACTAGGGGTTATTAGGTTGATGTTACTTGGTATAAAATCTTGTTTAAAAACCTACTCTTCCTAAACAAAACAAAACAAAAGGAATCACTTTTTAGCCAACACAACACTGCTTATAAGGGTCAAATTGCTTTTAACCTTTTAATAAAGACACCTTTTTTTAATAGCATAAAATATTTGAAAATATAGTTTCTTTGAAGTATAATACCTGTTGCTGATGAAATTAAACCTGAGTTCTTGCAAAGTTTTCCCCAAGATTTGTTAAGAAAAAAATCATGGAAAAAGGAAGTTATTTCCTTCGGTAATAAAAATATATATGGCAAACTTTGTAATAGAGAAATGCAATTTTCAACTCATAATTAATCAAAAGGGATAAAATACCTGACTAAAACTAATGTCTAGTAATTTTTATATGCAACTTAAGAAGAGATACTGCCTTTTTCAGGTATTGTGAATCTAAGATATATAAAGATGAAGCAAATTCAATTCATGGTCTAGTATGTAACAGAAGATGGGCTTTTAACTGGAGTTACAAGTCCAGCTGGAAGACTGTTGCTAGTGTATCCCTGTCGTGGTTTTGCCCAGTCTGCAATGAAGCAACACAACAGTCTCTTGCTCACTGTCTCCCATTCACCTCCACTCTCCTTAGGATGGCAGAGAACCCAGCGAAATGAAAGATAAAAAGATAACCAAGGATATTGTGGATTGAAACAAGGGCACAGAGGGCTCACTGCCAATTACAGTTCAAGGCAAAACAGATTCAACTGCTCAACTTAGAGAGGAAAGTAGGAAAGTTTGTTCTACTACCTACAAGAAACAGACTGGAACAAAAAGCAAAAAGGGAATAGGATGATGAGAAAATTACAGCCAGCACTTTAAGATCTCCCTCCTCCATCCCTCCTTTCTTCCTAGGGTCAGCTCACTGCTCCCAATATCTCTACCTCCTTCCCCTACAATGGCTCAGGGGGCTAGGGAATGGGGGATGTGGTCAGTCTGTCACAGGTCTCTGCCACTTCTCTCTTCTCAAAGGAGGATGACTCCTTGTATTCTTCCTTTGCTCCAATACGGGGTCCCACAAATGGGACACAGTTCTTAAGGAACTTCTCTGGTGTGGATTCTTCCCAACAGCTATAGCTTCTGTGAATATGGGGTTCCTCACACAGCCTCCTCTGGGCATAGTCAGTACCTCTGGCATGGGCTCTTTAATGAAATGAGTCACTGCCCCAATGAAGTATCTTTAACAAAATGCAAACAAATCTCTACTTCACCAGTCCTCTCCACAGGATGCAGGGGAGTCTCTGCTCCGACACGCCTCCTCCTCGCTTCCCTCATTGACTTTGGGATCTATATGGTTACTTCTCTCTCTTCCAGCTCCTTGCATCACCATCAGCTGGAAAAGAAAAAAAAAAAAAAAAAAAGGACAGAAGAAAGAAAGAAGGAATAGAAGAACTCTTATCTTTCTTAAAAAGTGATTGTGGAGGCACCTAATAGGCTCAGCCCCAGAAACAGAACTGGCTCAGAGCTGGGGACAGTTTTGAACAACTTTTTACAGAAGCCATCTTTACAGCTCCTTCTCCATTACCAGAAATCATGTCATGTTGAAACATGACAATCCCTGGAGTCAATACTGAGGCCAATACTATTTAACATCTTCATTAATAACCTAGATCACAGGACAGATTGTGACCTATGTAGGTTTGCAGATGATATAAAATTGGGGAAGAGGACAATAAATCAGATGGATGGATGGGCTCCTGTTTCTATATGGAGTAATGTGTCTAGGTCTAGCCTGTCCATTACAAGACAAGAACATACTGGAGAAATTCCAGCAAAGATCCATGAAGTTGATTAAGGGACTTCAGCTGAAGCTGAGAGCTGTGACTTCTCAGTCTGGAGAAGAAAAGGATTCAGGGGAGAACTTGTCAATGCATATAAATAGCTGAAGGAGGGAACGAAGAGAAAGGAGCCTCTTGTTAGTGGTGAATGCTGATAGGACAAGCAGAAACAGCCACAAACTTAAATGCAAGAGATTCTACTTAAACTTATGGAAAAGTAATTTAAGGTTGATTAAACACTAAACCAGGTTACTCAGAGAGACTGTGAAATCTCCATCCTTGGAGATACTGAAAACCAAACCAGATACGGTCCTGAACAATCTACTTTAGGAATCCTTGCTTGAGTAGTGAGGTAGGACCAAATGATCTTCAAAGGTCCCTTCCAAACTCAAGAATTTTGTGGACCCCAGCCCTCTGATATCTGCTCTGAGTACATGAGCACAAACAAGCTGATTTTCCTACTTCGTTATTCTAGTGATGAAAAGTTTTCCATCAATGAATATACAGGAACATAAAACGGAAGTAATGCAGTGATAAAGTAATGTAAGACAATGTTCTAAGCACAGTGGAAGATTATTTTAAACAAAAAAGAGATTTTTTTGCTGTGAAGGTATTAAAAAGAGGCCAACTGCTACTGAGCTGTAGTATACTAATTAAAGAAATAACCACAGAAATATCAATATTATCTAAACTTCTTTTACAAGGGGTTTGATATGTTTTATGGTGAAACAAACAATGTTTAACATTTTATTCATGGATTAGTATAATATATTTCTAAGTAAAATCAATACTCTATTTTTATTTAAAAACAACATTGTCCTTCCCCACAGAGAAACAAAATATATGATAAAAAAGGAAATGCAGAATTAGAAAGGAAATTGCTTGCTGGTGTTAAAACATATCACTACGGACAATAGTTCTCACTTGTATGTATTTAGTGATGAGTACATATTGTTTTTCATTTTTTACAGATGACAATATTTGCATCTGTGTAACAGATTTGGTGACATCCCTGAAATAAAAACACCCCAGCGAAGAGGGCTGAGTACAGTGACATATGAGAAAGCTGTTTGAGAGAGACAATCAATATAAAAAAAAATCAATACCTTTACTACTGGCAATCAGACATATGGGTTTTGTAGAAGTGCTATCTCAAAGGGCAGGATGTTCAGGCTGATCTAGAAGAATGATTACGAAAGGCAGAGAAGCTTTTGTGATTGTTCCCACTCTCTCTGCTGTGAAAGCCTACAGCTTAACAAAGGTTTAGTTGTTAATATGGAAACAAAAGTGAAGTGGGATGATAAAAAGTGTTCTGAACACTATGAGGAAAAAGAGGAAAGAAAGGAGGAAACAAATGCCTTCTCAAAATACATATCTTGAAATGTGTATTGAATGATAAGACTTGGTCAGTGAAATTGGAAATTGCAGAACATCACACTGCTTTTGGTTCTAGCTGAAGAAGATAAAAACTTAGTAGAAGGAGAGAATGAAAGGACAATAGGACAATGAAAGATCACTAGAAAAGATTTGTTATAAAACAAGGAAAAAGATCAATAGTAAATTCAGTGTCTACTACTGTCAGTAGCTAACTCAGGAAACTTTTGCAGTAATCTTCAAGAGATACATGTCCTTTATTCATTTAGGGCATATCTAACTGTTTTTGCATTTTGAATAGAAGCTGTAGTTTATTTTCATGACCACTTAGGCTCTTCTCCAAACTCTTCCCTGCTCTGTCCTATAGATATATTTCACCTAGAACACACAAAAATCAAAAGAAAACACGAAACAAAAGAGAACTGAGAGGACTAACTAGATGATCTCTAGAGATCCTTCCCAATCCCTAATATTCTGTGACAATTTTTTACCGTATGACCACAACACTTGCTCACTCTCTGACAGAATTTTGTGTCTTTCCTTAAACAAGATAGTATAGAATGATCTTTTCTTGATAAGATTGTTTCTACTTATTCCTTTTGTGCTTTCCCTGCTGTTTAATTATCATTTAACTAGAGATTACGTTTCAGCTACTGCAACAAAAATCAGCAGATGGCTTTATAGATATGATACACTGTAATTCCTACATACTAAAGTAATCAGAACTCAGTTACTGATTTATTTATATTTTTCTGCTGTCTCTGATTAGGACAGCAATACTTTTTTATTTTTTTCAGTCTTCAAACTCATTGGCTGAAGTGTCTTTCAGGGTAATAATTTGAGATCTTAACTGAGGCTGAAGCACATGTTATGTTTTAATATATTATGTAAGAGGAAAATAAAATCTTTGTCCTGAAAAGTTTACAAGCTTAATAGATAAAAGTCTTTAAAGAAAACATAAATAGAAAAAGAAAGGAGTTCCATAAATCACAACCACTCTCAAATCTCAACTTCAACTTTCCTAAAAAATTAAGAGAAATCATATATGACCAGAAGAAACAACCATCTATGTGTCATCATCTAGGCCTCATAGAGCACAGTGGGAAGCTCTTGAAGCTCTTCTATGTAAAGAAAACAAGCAGAGAGGCTGAGAGAGAAGTAGATGTGTTAAGGAAAAGATCAAGGAAAAGTTGACACTTTCTCAGAGGATTTCAGGAACAAAAGTATCATGAGTTATTAAAACTTTGAAAAGACGTACAGCTCCCATAGTACCCTTTTCCATACTGACAAATATTTTCAATAATTTTCATCTTTCAGATCTGTTGCAGATCTGAAGATGACACAGGTTACTAAACATTTTAAGGGGTTTAAGGAGAGAGTGAATGTGTTCAAAGAAGATAAATCCAGTGAGAATTGTCAAATAGATGAAACCAGTGCAATACTACAGATCTGGAGAGGGATGTTGTCAAAGTACCAAACATAGCTATAGACGCACAGATAACTTGTCTCTGAAAAAATGCTAAATTAGAAATGAGAGCTTTAGGTCTGAATTTCATGAGCTATGAAGCTTTCTTTGGCCATTTATTTGTCCTTACACTCAAGGAAAGGGTATTTAATCTTAAAAACAACCCAAAAAAACAAAACAACTACAAACAAACAAATAAACAAACTCTACAAAATCAAGTCCCCCAAATAAATCACCAAAAGGAAACAAAGTCACCAAACAATTGCAAGAGCAAGAATGTGTCAAAGTTATCTGAAAAACCATCAGCTTTTCCTATTCATGTTCACAACTCAAAATACCGACTTAATATTATTGACTATTTCCCTTATGGCTATGTGATAATGGGTCATATCTCTACATTATATACATGAAGAATACGGCAATAAGCCTTGAAATGCAATATAAACTCTTCTTGATACTGTTCTTCAAGCCCTACTCTGTCTGGCAAAGACAGAGTTTATATATGCACATTTAATATATGCACATTTACTTCGAATACTGACAATACAGCACAACAGTAAGGTATGTTAGTATTTTTTTATGTATGTTCAGCAGTTGATATGGTCATTTTTATGGTGGTGTACTACACAAGTGCTTTTCATACCTGATGAATCTAATATGAATGCTAATATGAATGCTAATCTAATCTGAATGCTCATCTGAATGCTTTAGGACTGTGACACGCTTTCAGGTTAATAAGTGCTCACTTACTGTAAAAAGTTGCTTGTCAATGCAAGAACATATCCTTTAGTTAGTTATTAGGTTTTTGCAGTGTATATCAATATTTGGGGATAAATCAAAATAAAGGAAAAACCAATGAATACATTAACTATGCATCCTTAAACCTACAAGAATGACAGGAGCAAAGTTGAGTGTGATTCTGGAAAACACATCTTTATAGAAGTGAAGTAAACTCTCTGTGGTCTGCCTCCCAGGCCACTCAGTCAGAAAGCAGATCTTGGCTGAGGACAGCCTTGCCAAGGCTGATGCATCATTCAGGAGAGCCATTCAACTGCCTGACAACCTGTACTCCTCCAGAGCTTTATGTTATGCATTTGTAAGTAAGTGCTGCCATCCCTCTCTCACTCCCTGACCCTGCAAGTTCCTTGCAGCTGGCCAGTATAATTGACAATCTGCTAACAATCAATTTTGGGCAGCTGGGGTCCCAGGGTCATTGTACAGCTAAATGAGTAGGATTCAGAGGGGTAAACTGGGAGACAAATGCAACTTTCAGTGGTAAATCCCAGCTACTGCACCTTCTTTGTTGGTTAAGGATTGTTGTATGAAGAGGTCTCTGAAGTGTTTGTGGGCCACCATTGTTTGATTGAAGAGGGAAGCTGAGGGAGATTGAGGTTGTTCAGTGCTAAAGGTCTTTGCTCTAGCGTGTCTGTTATTCCACTTGCTGCTTTGTAACATCACTAAATCTTTCATATTTCTCAGTCATACTAATCTGTTCTTCCAGAAGCAGCCTCGGAGATGACATTTGCCACAGAAGAGGCTAGAGACCAACACTGAGCATGGAAATGACACAGATTATCAACACTATATTTATTAAAAAATACCTCTGTCCCGTGTCTTTTTTTCCTAACATAACAGAAACTTATATTGAGATTTTTCAGTATGTTCATGCTCAGCACATTGGCTATAACTTTGCTTTACCCATTCAGTTTTTACAAGTAGTCCTGCATGATGAGGTGATCACTTGGAGAAAGCTGCTGAAGTTGGTTCTATACTGAGATGTTTTACAAAATAAAATCAAAATGGATTTGTTTAGTTTGTACATTCAGTTATCTCACTGTTTAAAATGTGTGATTTAATTTAAAAACGTATGGCTGGGTGGTTTGATCCTCTTCAGTGCTTTGTGTTGTGTATTACAGACCAAAGTCATGTTTCTTTAGAGTTCACATAAGGACAGAATTTGGCTTTAATGATACACTTTTGGGCATTCAGGCATTTAACTTAAAAACTATGTTGTCAGAGAAGGTGTTTGATGGTGAGATTTTTTATGAACAGATTATACAACACTCTTTGGCACCACTTCTCACACGGTCCCTGTAAATCTGGCACAACTGCTTTATTGAAGTGAATGGAGTTAGATCATCATAAAAACGGTGTAAATAGGGGAAAAAATAGGCCCATCAAATTTGAATACTGATTTTTCAATGTCAGATTTTAAGAGATTATTAGCCTTCAATTTTGATTGAGACTCAGCTCTTTCACACAATGATGCTGTTATAGATATAGCCATGGTTCTGAGAATAATCTATCATATCCACTAACATGCAAGCAATTTAATGCAGCCCTATGGATACAATATCATCCACTTTTACTTGCCCACCTGGAACATGTATTTCCTACTGTATTTCACTGCTCACCATGCAATTAACATTAACTGTTGGGTTCTTTCTGCTCTGAGTTACTAGGTCACCTGCAAACAATAATTGTCCCTGCCACAAGCCTGGGAGAGTTTTTGCACATTCCTCAGTATGGTTAAACCTCTTAACATCACCAGAAGTTCTTAATATTTCTAAACTCTGAATTGAACTTCTAAAGGAAGAAATTGCTCTGTTTTCCAAAGGGAAATACTATGACTATTATTTTTGTTCCTAGAACCTAAATTGATTCACAACTGAAACTATGTGCACTTCTAGTAGTCCTTAGAATCCTTAATGTATTTGTTTATTGCAGATATTTTATTCTGAGTCACATCAAAACCACAGGATTGAAGTTGTTGTGAGTTGCATTTTTTCAACATAAATGAGTGGGTTTTGCCTCACGGTAATTATTCAGCTCAAGCTCTGGTAGTTTTGAAGATAATAATTGCACATATATTAGGCAAAAAAATAATAATAATTAATTTTAGAGAGATCTTCAATGTAGTCTTCCACAAGGCTTTTTTTTTTAAATCCTTTTACATGACAGTAATTCATTAATCTGTTACCGTGAGATTGCTGAGTTGAGAATATGTGTGGACTTCATGTAAGCATTCAGCCATTTCTGTAGTCTCCTAATTATTTTCTGATATTCTAGGAAGAAAATCAAGCGATTTGGAGCTAATGCATGTGGCTTCATTATGTGTTATTTTAAGCTGTTAGTTTTCTGAGTCTGGGGAGTTTTCAGAGCTTAAAATAAAGAAAGGGAAGCAATCAAACATTCTGTTTGATAATGATTCATTTATTCAAAAGCCCATGACAAAAAAAGGTATGATTGACAGGAACTCTGCCATTTGCAAAGGTGACTTGAAGAAAACAATAAAAAGAGGTAATGTTACAGTAATGTTACAGCCTCTTTATGCTATATTAGCATTGCAAACATGTCGAGACAGAATCCCATTTTCTGTTTATCACACACTCTGATCACACTTAATTCCTCACATGATCCTTTTCCTTCGGTGAAAGCTCAGATTGACAGAGAAGAGTTACAACTTATAGGTCAAGCAACGGGAAATGCTAGTAGTAGTAGTAGTAACAGCAGTACAATTAGTAGTAATAGTATTGTTTTTCCAAAAATCATTTAAAAATAAACCCTGTAGCTCTTTTAAACTTCAGGTATATAACATCTCTCTGGTGCTGGAAGACTATAGAATTCAGAGAGCTTAGATTTCTGATATGAGTTCTGCCTTATATTGGAGATTCCCATAAACATTTGGGCATATTCTATCTCTAGAAGCAATCTATTTGCAAGGTGGTATTTATTAGCATTTCAAAGCCAAAGTTTGAGTAGGAATCACATTATAGATGTTAAACTCAATGACACATCTGTGTCTGGTTTTCAGAAGTCAAACAGTTCCCAGAATATATACCCAACTGTTGTACAGCAATGAAAAAAGAAGATGTTATTTTATGATCAGCATTGGCACACCACTCTAACTCACAAATGCTAAGATTGGTGAATTCTAAAACAAGCCCAGAAACAACCAAACACACCAGCAAACAAAAATTTTTAAAAAACCCAAACGCCAAACCTCCAAAGCTCTCCTTACACTGAATTTCTGTAGATGCAATCTCTCTCAAGCATGTTTTCTTTCTCACTTCATTGCCTTCTTTGATATCTATGATTTATGATTTATCTTGATCAAATAAAAATAAAATCATTTTAAAAGTGAAATAAGTGAAAAATGAAATTACGCATTGTCTGAGGTCTGTTTTTGTTGTTTTGTAGTGCCAGAACAATCCATATAGATATTGGGATTGAAAAATTAGTTTTAACTAGAACTTTTTATAGTCAGTTGAAGATAATTGATCTTTCTACTGATTCCCACCTAGCTGTTCCTCAAACAGAATTGGAGATTTTAATGTTTCTCAAATCATAAAAAGTACTGAGTCAAATAATTTTAAAGATCCTGTAATGTTTAACCCTGCCTGTATCCCACAGCCACTCACCAGGCCCACAGTGGGATGGGGAGGAGAATAGGGAAAAGTAAAGTTCATGGGTTAAAAATGAAAATTTAATAATTACAATAACAATAATAAAATATATAATAATAATAGTAATGAAAAGGAACATAACAAAAAAAGGAAAAAAAATAAAAAGGAAAAAAAATACCAACAAGAGATGCTTAATGCAATTGGTCACCTTACACTGACCATTGCCCAAACAGTGATTCACCTCTTCCATCTCCAATTTATATACTGGACATGATACTCTATGCATACCATAGGAATATTCTTTTAGCTAGTTAGGGTCAGCTGTCCTGGCCATGCTTCCAGCTTCTTGTACACCCCTAGTCCACTAACTGGTAGGACAGAGTGAGCAGTAGAAAAGGCCTTGTCGCTGTGCAAACACTGTTCAGCAATAAACAAAACACCTCTGTGTTATCAACATTCTCTTGATTATAAACCCAAAACATAGACCATCAGACTAGAAAGAAAATTAACTCTATCCCCTCTGAAATGAGGACAGATCCTTAGAGTGCAAATTAAAACTGTAAGTAATTTCCACTAGTAGTGACCTAGAGCAAATTGTTCAACCTCAGATATTGAGGATAACTTGTATCTAATTGAGGTTTGACTACAACAGACAGATAGTAGAAACAATTCTGCAAATTAAGTATGGAGCACAGTACAGATACGACTAATAAAGTATTCATCCTAAGGTACACAACTGGTATGAGCAACCAGTGTGATTTATTCTATGGGAGAAAAGTATTTGTAGAAATGGCTAAAGCCTCCACATACGTAGTTCACGGGGAAAGAGAGTAATATATTCAGTTCAAAATGTTGTTCAGTAGAAACAAGAATATCTCAACCTGTTCTGAAGATAAAAACTGTTGGAACTGTGAACTGTAAAAAAATTTATCTTGGGAAAAGAACATATCTCATTATGTGGTCAGAAGCTGTTTTATAGAGTCAATACCATATATAAATATTGAGATAACCAGGGAAATTAGATGCAAAAGTGATATGGCATTACATTGTAATATATTAAACATAAAAAATGTCACTGAAAAGAAAAGAAAAAAAACCAAACCAACCATTTTCACAGAATCACAGAATTTTAAAGGCTGAAAGGAATCTCTAGAGATCCTCTAGTCTAACTCCCTGTTAAAGCAGGTCCATCTAGATCAGGTCATACAGGAACACATTCAAGTAGGTTTTGAAAACCTCCAGAGGAGGAGATTCCATACCCTCTCTGGACAGCCTGTGCCAGGGCTCCCTCATACTCACAGGAAAGAAATTTTTCCTAGTGTTCAAGTGAAAGTTCCTATGTTCCAACTTGTGTCTGTTACCCCTTGTACTGTCACTGGGTGCTACCGAAAAAAGAGGACCCATCCCATCTTCTTAACACCCACTTTTTAGGTATTTATAACTCTTGATAAGGCCCCATCTCAATCTTCTCCAATCTAAACAGCCCCAGGAACTTCCAGTCCCCTCATCATCTTGAAAGTCCTCTGCTGGACTCTCTCCAGAAGTTCTCTACCATTTTTAGGCAGAAGTCATCAACAGATTTGGTTCATAATCTCACAGGCATGAGATGACAGAAAATAATATTTCCTCATTAGAAATGTGGTATACAGTAAAGTTTGTCAGGGCTACTATAATGCTCACAATACCAATATATTATTTTGATGTAAAAGTAAGAGGTCACTGAGAGAAGTGGTAGATGTTCCATCCCTGGATAGTTAAGTTGGACAAGGTTTTGAACTACATAGAATCATAGAACCACAAAGAGGTAGGGGTTGGAAGGGATGTTTAGAGATCATCTAGTCCAACACCCCTGCTGAAGCAGGTCCACCTAAATCAGGTCTCATAGGAACGTGTCTAGGTGGGTTTCAAAGACATACAAGGAAGGAGACTCCACAACCTCCCTGGGGAGCCTGTTCCAAAGCTCCCTCACTCTCACAATGAAATAGCTTTTCTTTGTGTTTAGATGGAACTTTTCATGTTCCAGCTACATCCCATTACCCCTTGTCCTGTCGCTAGGTACAATAAAAAAAAGGGATGTCTCAACCTCCTGATACCCACCCTTTAGATGTTTGTAACTAATGACATCCCCCTACAGTCCCCTCTTATATAGACTAAAAAGCCAGGTCCCGCAGCCTTTCCTCATAAGGAAGATGCTCTAGTCCCCTGATCATCTTAGTGGCCTTACATTGGACTCTCTCCAGCACTTCCCTGTCCCTCTTGAGCTGAGGAGCCCAGAACTGGACACAGGACTCCAGATGAGGCCTCACCAGGACAGAATAGAGAGGGAGAAGAACCTCCCTTGACCTGCTGGCCACACTCTTCTCGATGCATCCCAGGATGCCACTGGCCTTCTTGACCACGAGGGCATATTGCTGGCTCATATCTAGTTTATTATCAATCAGGACTCCCAGGTCTCTCTCTGCAGAGCTGCTCTTCAGCAATTCAATCCCCAGTCTATACTGGTGCATGGGATTGTTCCTTCCCAGATGCAGGACTCTGCACTTGTCCTTGTTGAATCTCATGAGGTTCCTCTCTGCCCAACTCTCAAGTCAGTCAAGATCCTGTTGAATGGCAGCACAGCCTTCTGGGGAATCAGCCAGTCCTCCTAGTTTGGTGTCATCAGTGAACTTGCTGAGGGTACACTCTGTCCCCTCATCCAGGTCGTTGATGAAGATGTTGAACAAAGACTGGCCCCAGAACCGATCCCTGTGGAACTTCACTAGCCACAGGCCTCCAACTTGATTCTGTGCCATTGATCACCATCCTCTGGGCTCTGTCATTCAGCCAGCTCTCGATCCATCTCACTGTCCACTCATCCAAGCCACACTGCCTGAGCTTTCTGATGAGGATGTTATAGGAGACGGTGTTAAAAGCCTTGCTGAAGTCAAAGTAGATGACAATCGCTGTTCTCTCATCTAGCCAGCCAGTTATGTACTCATAGAAGGCTATCAGGTTGGCCAAACAGGATTTCCCCTTGGTGAAGCCATGTTGACTCCTCCTGATAACCATCTTATCCTTCATATGTTTAGTAACAACATTCAGGATGAGTTGTTCCATCACCTTTCCAGGGATGGAGATGAGGCTGACCAACCTGTAGTTTCCTGGGTGGTCCTTTCTGCTCTTTTTGAAGACTGGGGTGACATTGGCCTTTCTCCAGTCCTCAGGCACCTTGTCTGTTCAAAAATGACGGAGAGAGGTTTAGCAACCACATCAGCCAGTTCCCTGAGAACTCTTGGATGCATCCCATCAGGACCCATTGACTTATGGGCATTAAGCTTGGCCAACAAGTCTTTAACCTCTTCCTCTTCCACCAGCCCATCCTACTATCCTTACTGGACTGGGCTTCATGGGTACTGGCCTTGGATATAAAGAGTGAAGCAAAGAAGGCATTCAGTACTTCAGCCTTCTCTGCATCCTCAGATACCAGGTTACTCTCAGCGTTTAGCAGCAGGCCTACATTCACACTTGTCACTCTTCTGCTGCTGACGTACTTGAAAAATGCCTTATTACTGTCCTTAACATCCCTGGATAAATTTAATTCTAGAAGGGCTCTAGCTTTCCTAGTTGCACCCCTGCATGCCTTGGAAATGTTCCTATACTCTTCCCAAGAAACTAGCCCCTGTTTCCACCTCTCATAGATGGCTGCTTTCTGCCTGAGTTGTCCCAGCAGATCCTTGTTCATCCATGGAGGCCTCCTATCTCCTTTTCCTCCTTTCTTGCGCATTGGGACACACTGATCCTTGGTTTGGAGGAAGTGGTGCTTAAAGATTGACCAGCTCTCATTGGCACTTCTGTCTTCTAGAATCATATCCCATAAGATCCATCCAAGTAGATCTTTGAAGAGGCCAAAGTCTGCCATCTGACCAGATGGCCTGTAGCAAACTCCTACAACAATATTACCTGCTTGATATCTGCTTGTTTATCATACAAAAGAAAGCACACCAGCTAATATGGTAATGAATCACCCCTCTGAAGGACTGCAGCACATAAGCATCTGTTCAGATACTTTTAAAACCCACCAGTGTTTCCACCAGCATTTACCAGGCACCATGTTAAATGTCTCAATACTTGCTTAAGACTCATCATATGACACATCACAACAGAAGAGGCTTATGGAAATTTCAACTTTAGCTTGAATTGGGTGGCAACTAGAAGGGTGTGGTCAAACTAGATCAGACCAAAGTAGAACAGACTTCTTTTAGACGTGGGCTATGTGCCATGACTGTCAGTGTTTAAGAAACACTTGGGCTACCCTCTTAACAACATACTTTAACAGCCTTGAAGCAGTCTGTTTATAGTTCTATTCTATTCTGTTCTAGTTTGGCTGATTCTTCATTTGTCCATCCAGACAAGCAAATTAGAGGTGAAGGAAGGAGAACCAGACTAAGTTTAACCAATGTAAAAGAAAAAAAAATCTTCACTAATACTCAACATTAAAACATTAAAAGCAGGTTGACCTATATCAGTTTGCACAGGAATGCATCCAGTTGGGTTTTGAAAACCTCCAGAGAAGGAGATTCCACAATCCACCTGGGCAGTCTGTGCCAGTGCTCCATCACCCTTACAGTAGTTTGTGTTCCAGAGAAGTTGAAAAGAACAACACAGCAAAATCGAACAAACAAACACATTTATACCATTTATTTAAAAAAAAAAAAAAAAAATCACTTCTGCTCTTTTTGGGACAATTTTAACCCCACAAAAGCAAAAAAAAAAGGAGTTTTAGATTAAGATTTTTTTGCAAAATCAGGAGGTAGTTGGTGGTTGCTTTAATTGAATATCTAATCAGTAATGAGATGTGAGAATGCATCAGAAGTTTTTCCAATTGTGAAGGGTCCACTTTCAAGAGAAAAGACAAGAGAGCTAGAGAGAAAAGACAAGAATAACTTGCTAATTTGATAGGCAGGAAGTTTACCTCCAACATTGGGCATTTCCAGCTCAGTCCCTACTTAAATGAATATTTATGCACATTATGACTGTGGGTAAAATCCTGATTCTATTTTAAAAAATGGAATTTAAAGTTCTACTAAAACTTTGGGCTTCACTGAGCTAGTCAATTTTCTGTTATGTACTCAAAACTCTGTTTTGTCCTAAAATGTCTAAATAAATATAAACAATGATGCAGTGACCAGGGCTGCTTCAGAAACTCATCAGTATATAGGCACAGATATGCTTACTGATACCCTGGACGTACTGCAAGTGGAAATCTTCCAAAGCATCGACATCAAAATAAGAGCTCTCACAAAAACAGAGGTGCTTTTCAATTTATACTTTTGAGTTTCTAATACCAATAATCCCTACACTTCTGATTCTTTTATTTTTAATTAAACGGCTTGATAACCTCTGTTATTTGTGATCTGCATTTAAGATCAGCCCTACCTGATTTGGTTTAATAATTTTGTGGAGCGTTTTGTATCAGAACTTAGGAAACCACAGACCTTGTTTGCTGCCTACAAGCTGTTCATTAGGACTCGTTCCTAAAGGTTACCACCCTAACAGCTGAGCTACAGTAATCATGTGGCAGCTCCTAATCCACTTCAGTACAAAATCAGAGAGCTTGTTGAAAACACTGAAGTTAATTAGCATTTACTATGGGTTACATGTAAAAGATAAGTGAGATTCAAACTACTATTCAAACATATATTAGGTCTCTTCATTGGGCTGCAAGGTATTTCAGAGTCTATCTCACGGTTTCTGTTGAAAAGACCAGACTTAAAACTTTAATTTGGCCCTCATAATAGACTGAAATCAGCCTTTCTCTGCTATACTAATTATTGGCAAGTAATGTCTTAAAGCACTTCAAAACTCTGTAAAACTTGTCTTGCAACTTCAACATATTTTTCTAATACACAAGAATATGCTAGCAAACTGTTATCTTATACCACCTCTCACTATTTTGGTGATCATATTGTACGTGATGACACATGTTCCTGGAGAAATCATGGGCATACTGCAGATCGGAGGACGAGAGTTCATTGTAAATGTATAGAAATTTCACACTGCCGTAAATGATTCCAGACTGGGGAAACAATCCCCACCCACACTCACTAACGTGGGCTCAAAATCAGATCTAGCCCCATCTCTGGTATGATTTATCTAATCCTTATTTTGCAGTCCCATCTGTTCTTCCGAACTGCCAGTTCATCTAGCAGCCAATCACATTACACATTTTTAAATTGTGAGAGGAGTTAGCTGGAGCTCTTAACAAATTGTTCCTGTCATCTACTATCAATATACCCATTATCATTGACAGCAAAACCAACCCATGGCCAATACCCATTTGCACTTCCAGCTGAGAGACAAAGTTTCCCCACAAAACTTAATTTAAACTAAAACAGAAGTTCCTTTCAGCTAAACTACTCTGGCTGAGTACTCATCCATCCAAGAAAAATGTAGAGAAGAACTACTTTTTGGCCCTAGAATTAGTAAGTAAATTTTATCAGGTTGAAATCAGCTCAAGATTCTCTGTATAAAAAACTGGAGATCATAAATTACTATGTATTTAATGAAATATTTTCCAACTGTTTAGCATAATACTCACATAGATGAATGTCTTATAAAGGTGTTTTGACGTTCCTTGGAAGCTTTGCTGCAAGGTCTCATAGGGCCTTTTAAAAATCTAGCTCATTGTTAGCAAGATCACTGAATAGCCTGCACAATGGAGCAGTGGCACATAAGCTGCCTGATTGTACTTGAGTGTCTTGGTGTTGTATGGAGCCCTTTCTGGTAATGGGGAAGGCTGTAAAGATGGCTCCTGTAAGAAGTTGCTCAAAACTCTTCCTACCTCTGAGTCAGACCCACTTCTCTGGCTGAGGCAGTTAGGTGCCTCCACAGTCACTTTTTAAGAAGTAGCCAGAAGAGGAGGGTTCTTCCTGTTCTTTTCTTCCTTCTTTTCTGGCTGGTGGTGGAGCAAGAAGTGGGAAGAGAGAGAGAAGTGACCATGTGGACCCCAAGGTCAGTGAGGGAAGTGAGAAGGAGGTGTGCTGGAGCAGACTTCCCTGTGTTCTGCAGAGGGGAGTGGTGAAGCAAAGATTTGTTTGCACTTTGTAAAAGACTCCACATCAGGGGTAATGACTGTTCCCAGAGCAGGCTGTGAATTTGTGGGAGGACAGCATTGCAACAGAAGGTGCCCAGAATGCTGCTGGCCACAGAGCAGTCACATATTGGAGGAGTTTGTGAGCAGAAACCATAGCAGTTGCAAAGAGCTCACACCAGAGAAGTTCATTAAGGATTGTATCCCATGGCAGCAGGTGAAGAATGCAAGGAGTCATCCTCCTCTAAGAAGAGAGAAGTGGCAGAGTCCATCTGTGAGATACTGACCACATCCCCCATTCCCTATCCCCCTGAGCAGTTGAGGGGGAGGAGGTAGAGATATCGGGAGCAGTGAGCTAAACTCAAGAAGAAAGGAGGGATGGGGGAGAGACATCTTAAAGTGCTGACTGTAATTTTCTTTCCTCTTATCATTCTGCTCAGTTTTTTATTTTTGTTCTATTCTGTTTCTTGTAGGTAGTGGAATAAACTTTCCTTACTTTCCTCTCTAAGTCAAGCAGTGGAGTCTATTTTGCCCAGAAATATAATTGGCAGCAAGTCCTCCCTGTTCTTGTCTTGATACACAACATCCTTGCTTATTTTTTTCCTCATGTTGGTGGGACCTCCGCCTGTTCTGGTTTAGCAAGGAGCAGCTTTTGGCTTAGTAACAGGGGGAGCGGGTTGCAGTGAAGACCCGGTAAAGAGTTTGCGGACTCTCCCCTGGCTCCTGGGTTCACACCCACCTCCAGCCCGGCTGGGCCAATCTGGCGCCTCTGCGATCACTATTTAGGGGACGGGAATTCGGAATGCGAGTTAGGAGGTGTAAGAGTGATACAAGATGGAGGCAACCACGCGGACCCTTCAGCTAGAGCAGGAGGAAGGAAGGAAGGAGAAGCAATAGACCAGAGAGCCTTCTGCAAGCCGTGGTGAGAATGCAAGCTGTGCCCCTGCAACCTATGGAGATTCATGGCAGGACCGAGAGTTACCAGCAGCTCCATGTGAGTGAGCCCGGACGGGCGAGGGACTGTGTGGGGAGACGGCCATGGCCCAGGCCGTGTTGGAGAGCCTGAACGCCGCAGAGCAGCCCGCCTTTGGAATAAGTGCTCGTCGGAGCAGCCCGTGCAGGGCTGCCATGCGTGTGAGTTACCCCACGGACTTGCAGGGAGGATGGGTGCAGAGTCCACCTGTCCTGAGGAGGGACAAACGGCAGAAGCTGTCAGGAACAGACAAACTAAACCCCCACTGCCTGCCCCCCCGAACCGTTCAGGGGGGACAGGGTAAAAACACCGGAATCAGGGCTCTGAGCCCGGGAAGAGGGGAGGTGTGGCAAGGAGGTCTTCTTAAAAAGGCTGGTTGGACTCTTCATTGTTGTGTTACTCTGTGTTGTTTCATTTTGGTTATGTTTTGGGTTTTTGGGGGCATGTTTTAGTTGACGTTGCATTAAATTGGGTTTTTTTTCTGTTTTCTTCCCCAAACCGAGAGGCCTGGTCTATTTTGTCCTGAACCTTAAGCGGCAATTAAGCTCTCCCTGCCCTTGAGCAATTCTCAGCCTCTTCGGTACTTGAGGCTAATCGTGGTCTTTGTTCCCTGATGGGCCTAAACCATGACACCGCCATCCTAGGGAGAGTGGGGGTGGATGAGGGCAGTAAGCAACAGACTGTTATGGTGCTTCATTGCTGTCTGGGCAAGACCATGACATTGAGAACATAGAAAGTGTTTGCAAATGTTAGAGTCAACATGAGTCCCCAGTGTAGCAAGTAGCATTCCTCTAGGACAGAACAGAAATTCTAGGACCTAGTGACGTTCCCAGGCACTGTTTACTTTGCTCTTACAGACCTAGCCACCAAGTCTAAAAGTTTTATTAAATGTTTTAATTTTTTTTCTAAGTTGGCATTAAAACACTCCCAAATGGAATGACTAAATTTAGTGGTCACTTGAAAACCTTGACTATAATCTCCATATCTGTAATGACTGTTTATTTTGAAGAAGACCAAGCTTTTCTGAGGATGTTGAAACTCAAGGAAACCTGGTTAAATGTGGCCCACTATAGTGCAGAATAGATATTATGCTATATCATCACATAGAGCTTTCCACATCAGTGTGGAATATTTTAACAGTGTGTATGACAATGTTTGTTTTGTATATTATCCTACAATCTATGTTCCTCTACAAATTTCTTTGCTCTATTTTATCCTCTAACATTTCTGGGGTGCACTGAGAATGTGGTAATAAGTTAAGAGAGGCTCTACTCCCCCTCTACTCTGCTCAGGTAAGGCCTCATCTGGAGTCCTGTGTCCACTTCTGGGCTCCACAGATCAGGAGAAACAGGGAGCTTCTGCAGAGAGTCCAGTACAGGGCCACCAAGATGATCAGGGGACTGGAACATTTCTCCTATGAGGAAAGGCTGTGGGACCTGGGATTGTTAAGCTTAGAGAATCACAGAATTTTAAGGGCTGAAAGCGACCTTGAAAGACTGAGGGGAGTTCTCATTAACACTTAAAAGTATTTAAAAGCTGTATATCAAGAGGCATCTTTTTTCTGTTGTCTCCAAACTACAGGACTAGTGGTAATGGGCAAAAGCTGGAACACAGACTGTCTGACTTAAATACATGGAAAAACTTCTTTACTGTAAGGGTGAGGGAGCCCTTGCACAGGTTTCCCATGGGGATTGTGGGTTCTCCTTCTCTGGAGGTTTTCAAAACCCACCTGCACACATTCTTGTGCAACCTGGTTGTTTTAGAAGGGAGGTTAGACTAGATGACCTCTAGAGGCCCCTTCCAACCGCTACCATTCTGTGGTAGATGGAGATTAAGATCCAAAAAATATTAATAGTACTTTGCATCACCATCAAAATATATAATATTGCCATCTCTATGGGTTTTTTTTTTTTAATTTCACTTAATAAAAATGACATTTACTTTAAAAAATCAATGAAAATTTGTCCAAAAGACACACATAAAAATAAAAGACAGAGAGGTCAAATAATTTTTATTCATCTTCCATTTATGGAGCATTAACCTGATCAAGGACAATTAGTTCCAATGCTAAACTGAATCAGCAGCTTGTAACAGTTCTGAATTTGTTCTCTACATGGCTCCAGGAAAGGGAAATAACAAAGTGTCTTCGCTAAAGACCATTTAAATTAATATTTTAATTGTGAAGCAGTGGGACCCAGACCTTCAATGGAGAGGGACCTTGTTTTCTTTAACTAATCAAAGATCACATTTCATAACATTTCCCACATAATAGAATTGTCTGAGCACTTCTCACACAATAGAAGGTGTCTACATTTATAGGTTTGGGGAATATCCAAAAGAGGAATTTTTTGTGTGGCATCTTTCTGTCTAAATCTAGAAGGATAGAAAAGACCCTGTCAGTGGGCAATGGACCCAAAGGAACTGATATGACAAGACAAATTCACAGGCCATCATTGCCTCTCTGGCAAAGGCATCCTTCCAAATTGCTTTACTAGCCAAGAATCAATTCTATATCTAAGCAACTAGCAAATAAATTCTGTCACTGACATACCATGTGTCTGCATAAGACAAGTTCGTTTTGATCAGTCACTTACTGCAAGTCAACTGAGATCGGTATCCTTACTGCTCACAGAGACTAAAGGTTCTCCTTTTGAAATCTGGTTTCTGTAACCATCTTACTTTGTCCCATGCCTTCTGTGGTCTGCTCCTTGACTGTCATTGCCATCTCATTGCCTCTTTGATCAACAGAAGGAGATATTTTAATCTGTGGCTCTAATATTTATGGTGTGAAAATGGGGTGTAATCACACTTACTAGTGTCTTTTTTTTTTCCTTTTTTAATGGATTTATGTGGGGTAGAGGATGGGAAGTAGAATGACATTGTACACCAGGAAGTCTACCAGTCAGGCAAAGCATTCATTGCTGTTGGAATCTTATCTTTGTTGTTGCAGACAAGTTTTTCTCACCTTGGTCTCTGGAATCTGTGGGGTCAATGCAAGTCTTTCTGTGACTAAGATGATCCATCCTTGCTCCTATGAGCAGCAGTTAATGAAAAAGTAAGATAGCAATCTATACGAGAGTTGAGAAATATTACTCTTACTGTGATTAGCTATTGTTTCTTACTCATCTCTACTAAATGTCACCAAAAGATATGAAGGGGAGCATTCAGGTCAAAATCAGATGGTATCTGAGTTCCAATTGAATAAAACTATATGCTTTGCATTTTCCTCTTTATCCTAGTATTGTAGAGAAAAAAATCTGGGAAAGTACAGAAAAAAAGAAACAGCTCAGAATGCAGCAATCAGGCTCACTTCTAAATGCATAATGTGGATAATATTGAGGTGAATACCCTTAAGGAAACTTGAATAAGCTAGTTCTGGCATTTAGATATTTACTGATTCCAAACTGTCTTTGTGAAAACTGCAATTTAAAGAGCATAGAAGCTTAATTCAGTATTCCCTGAAATACAAAAGAAGAGAAGTATGGTATGATTTTACTGATTTATTCTCCTCCTTTCTTCAAGAGTGTCTGCATTTTATCCTCTTGAGAAGACTTGTTTCTTTCAGAAAAGCAGTCTGGGAAGATAACCGTGTATTGTCAATGTACCATCACCTTGCAGCTGGGAATGAATTTGATGAGCTGATTCCTGGTGACGCAACTTTTAAAATACAGGTAATGTAAATGGAGAATCTATACAGTTGTCAATAGTTTTGGAAAGCGTATTTGTTATCACTCCAAAGTTTAGAAGCAGACCAGCTAAAATTTTCTCATTACTGGATGGCATTTTGCAGCAGATAATGTCAATTTGCTATGTTAAGACTAGAAGCAGTTAACACTACACAAAATGGGGTGGAGAGGTTTGAAACATCTCCAGATCCAGATTGGAATAATCTTACAATTCAGTAACATGGATTTGCAGTGGTTAATTAAAAAATGTTTAGATTTTTCCAATTAATATATTTCATTTTCTTAGAGTAATCAAAACGTACAACAGAGAACATAATTCATTACATACATTTTGTGAGATTCAGATCTTACTTTATGTTTGTGATATATTGTAAACAGTAAAAAGAAGCAATGAGAAATAGTTTCTGATGGTCCTGACCTTACCTTACTTTGTTCAGGGTTAAAATAACTCAAAGATCTATGTTCCTAAATGTAAAAAAAAAAAAGTGTCTTCAAATGCACATGTTATAATTTCACGTTAAATGATACCATAAGAATCAAAACCAGACATTGCTCTTTGTCCTTGAGATGTTACAGCTTCTTCACCTTAAGGTATCTTTATGGCTGCTCTAATGTATATCTGAAGATATATTTGATTTAAATTACTTTAGTCATGGGTCACAAAGAGCACTTCACCATTTTCTTCACTCAGCTGCATCAGCTGATTAGTTGCAGCCAAGATTCCTACAAGGAGGCACAATGCCTTACTTAAAAAGCAGGAAAATGCTTCTATAAGGGCTCTAATGTGAATTACAGGCCCCACCTATAATCAGATCCAGGAAAAACTTTCTCGGTGTTCAGAGATGTTTGGATCAAAATGTTATTTTCTCAATATTTCTGTTCTACCAAGCTTTGCTCATAAGACTACAAAAAACTTTATATCATCACAAAATCATGAGACACCTTTTCCCTCTGAAATTTCCTAGGTCTTACCCTGGAAAACAACCTTTCTTTATCTCAATATTAAGACATTACTTAATGTTTTGCTTTTAACATATTCTATTGGACTGCTAATGGATTCAAATTCTGTCCAGATTTTTTTTTCCAATATAAAATATGTAGGAATGAAAATGCAATGGGAGATATTGAGCAATGTACTGAACCTTCTTCTGCTCCTCCCAGTCAAATGTCAGTCACAGTCTTTGAGCACAAAAGATATGTGTTTCCGCACATCAACTATTATTTAAAATAAGCAAACCTTTTCCACTGGATTCTATGAATGCCTTTTTCTGCACTCAGATATTATAACTCTTCTAATGATTTAAGTAAACTTAGGAGTAAGTAAGCACTTTGATTCTTTAAACAGACCCAAGCATAAAAATATGACTAGCTTATTTATATTAATTTTCTATGAACATTTGCAGTCACATATTTAAATGAAAAATGAATAGGTAAATAGTCGACTTCAGCAACAGACAAGCTGGCCTCTGGAGCTTCTTATATAATTCATACTCAAGGGTCCTTTGTGCTCCTTGAAGAGTCAAGCAGCTTCCAAGTTCAGTTAAATGGAGTCAGACAGTCACTCTTCTTCTACAGGATAGCTCCTTTGCCTCCTTGCATGGTGAATTCTTAACCTCCTTTTTTCTCCATCTCCAAAAATGCCATTTCATGGCATTTTTCTTGCCACGTATTTCCAGTTCTTCATTCTTTTCTCTTGCCACATATTTCCAGTTCTTCATTCTTTTCTCATTTGCACTTTAATCCTCTATACTCCTTTACCTAGTTCTTCTGAAGCTAGGCAGTGACTTGCTTTCCGTCATATCTTCTTTCAGAGTTATTATTGCAGTGATGGTGAATCTAGACATTATTCAGACACTGAAAATTACATCATTTTATAGTGAAGAATATTTTTAAATACATGAAAGAAAAAAGATAAATCCTGGTAGATCCATCTGCAACAATTAATATTTCAAGTAAAGCAGATCATATATAAACCAACCATAGCACACTCCCAAAACAGCTTATTTCAGGAATTGCCACAGGTGGAAAGTGGTATTACTGTCCTCTGGGAAATTTTGCTGTTTGATGTTTGCTTTCCAAGTAGAATATTTCTGTTGGCAGACAAAGGCAAGACCACCCTTTGAATATATTTGTGTAGTTGATAGGTCGTGGTAATGAGGACAAGGGATTACTTAATGTTCTTGTAGAAAAGAAGTAATTGGAGCACCACAGCACTCTGATCTTGAGTGCTCCAAACACTTTCCTGCAGCTACAAATTTTAGAGTAGTAACCAAGCACTGCTCAGTTTGCACAGAGAGTATAGTTCATTGTCCAAGCAGCAAGAGAGAAAGGCAAAAAACATGATGCTTCTGTAACAATTAGTAATGGCTACCAATAAACAAGGGAGATCCAAGATTGCTTCTATACTCAACAGCTGAAAAAATACAGACTCCAATCCTTTACCATGCTCTGTTCCATATTGCTTCTATTTCACCTTGTATATCAGAATTAATGCTCTCTCCTCACTGTTTGAGAACATCAAAAGTTCAGCCTTTGCTCTAAAACTCCAGCCCATGTGAATAACATAAAGCTTACTCAAGGGCTTCCCTACATCTCTAACATTACTTTCCATTCATAGCAGTTTCAGAATTGGGGTTGAGGACAGAAAAAGAAAATCTTAGAACACTGAAAGTTGTTAAGTGTTGCTATAACAAATATAAAAGACTCAGGATTAATTTTTTATATATTTATGGGAAAATTTGATTATTTATTGATTGGGAATACACATTTTGAGATCATATGACAGTGAGGGAGCAACTATAATCTCAAACGAATAATGTGTGACAAATCTTGAATATTTGTTGCAGTCATTACTAAATCCAGTTGCAAGAGGATTGTTCACTCATAATCTGAGATTTCCCACTTGCTGTTTGTTTGAAAACATATTCAGGGGTTACTTCTGTGGATGTTATGTAACTTCTCATAAAATTCAACTGATTGGAACAATATACTTAATTGACAGAAATAATTTAAAGTCAAGAGATTACTTGATGAAGGCAATCCCTTCTCTCCTATAACTGTTTCTTTTCATAGACAGCATTGAAAGAACCAAAAACATTTTAAGTTCATATTTTTTGTCATTGTTTTTTTTACACTTGAGTCACAAAATAATTCATCATGGAAGTCAAAAGCAAAGAGGAAATTTTAGAACACTTGAAGAGTGCTCCAGAAAAAATACTGGAATAGAAGAGTCCTGGAACTAAAATTTCTGTGTGAAATTTCAGACACTACCATAGGCCCAATGTAGAGACCTAACTACCATAGCCACAATGTAGAGACCTACATTCAGTTCTCAGTAACAGTGGAGGAAGAGAAGGAGTATTTGCAGTAATACTCAGAAGAAATGCAAGAGCAGAGAAACCATGAATAAAGAATAAACTTTCATTAAAATCAGTGTACTAAAGGAACATGATTCTGCAGGATTGAAGTGGAGAAAATATAATTTCCACAATATAACATAACATAAGGTAACGTAACGTTACATAACATAGCAGCTGATCTACCTGTTAGCCCTTCCATTTGATATATCTCCTGCCACTTTAGATGTCAAGGAGTTTGAAAGGCTGATGAAAATGACAGGTGAGAAAGACAAATGACAAATGGCTTGTCAAGTCAGCATGTCACTCTAAAAACTATAACAGGCAGGATGGACAAGTGGAGTAAGGACAGGTGAAGCCATTTTTCTTTCCAACAAATTACATATTAAAAAATTTTAATGTTGGTGAAAAATAACTTTTTTGTGTGTTGACCAGGATTTACTAATTTCTGTTCATTTATTTAAATGATTAAATATTTTAAAAGTAAATTAATATATAATTATTCACATTGTAAGTAATTATTAAACTTGTTTTTTCAAAATACTAGCTCATGTTCGGAAGTTGCTCTCCAAAAATATTTAAAAGAAGAAATTTACATTTAAAAATTTAAAGCAGAGATTCATGCAATCTGTTTATTCCAGAAGACAGGAGTTTATGAAAAACAATAAGTGCTGAAAAATACATGAAAAGATGTTGGCAGAAGAAATAGACAGAAGTCCAATGGAACAAAATGGGGACACAAGAAAATCTTTACATCATTAATGTCAATGAATCCCAGCTTTACCATTCTGAAGCTGGGTTGCTCAATGGTTGGAGGCTTTTCTGGGAGGTGAAGGTTAACTTAGGTGACATAAGTAAAGATACATTTTTATTATTTTTTTTTTATGCATTGCAGAGGATTTTGAACAGAACAGGTTAAAGATACAAAGGGCATTGTAAAATTCCATCAGTAACTGAAAACAGACAGAAGTTTTATATAGGGCTTACAAAACTAAGAGCTTTGTGAGTTAGAATGCTGCTGAAAGGACATGGTAATGTAGTCATAGCTAGGGAACAAGAGTGAGTGCTGTGCTATGTCAACTGATAGTATCAAGAAGATCCTAGCCTTTAAGTGTTCATCAGAAATTTGTTTTTCAGACTTTCAAGAGCTGTTCATCTTTAATTTTTTATCCTGTTATTCCTTCTTCTGGAATTGCAGCTTCCTTTGTAATATGAGATTATATTTATTGCCCCAAAATAAAAGAAAATAAAATTACAAAGCTGTGATTTTTATGTGCAACAGAAATGAAATCTGCAAATCAGCTAGTTCAGTGACAGGTGGATATTCCCCAGGAATACCCAAAGGAAGGTATTTTACTTCCTATCTCTTATACTGTTTTCTAATCACTAGAGATCAACTGAATACTGAATTCATTTTGATCAAATAAAACATTTAATCTTTGACCTCCACACAAGGAAAAAAAAATACTGTTTGAAGTAGACTGGCACAGTAGGACAAGGATCTAGGTGAGATGTAAAGGACAATTTTATTACATTTTCCTAATTTTCACATTATGCTACAAAAGTGCAAAACAGCAAATATCTTCACAGAGAGCTCAGGAGAGTCCTTGACAAGTCCTCTGTGAATTCTTTTGCATTCTTCTCCTCCAGCAAGTAACAGCAGATGTGTTCACCCCATGATGCTATATACTGAAAGATGATAAGTCTTCATGGAAAATGTATTGTTGGTGACCCACAACAACACAGTCGAAAAAATACAATGTCTTAGGATAAAGAATAAAATTCATAAAGACACCTAAGTGATTTAGAAGCTCAGGTTCCATTTCCAAATACAATGTATGTTTGTAAGATGTAGTAAACTCAGTGGTGACAGAAGTAGACCATTACCAGTACCTGAACTAGTCAATTTAAAGTTGGCTCATATATCTGTGGTTGCAAGACTAGCCTGAGGGTTATTGACTCAAATGCCTAATTCATTTCTGAAAACAGGACTTAGCTGGCTGGATAAGCTCGCTTAGACTCTTTGGAAATGTAAAGGACATGACTTAGTCTTGCAAGGCCCAAAGTGCCTATAACTACCATTGACATCACAAGGAACTGGATGTATAAGAAGAAATCTAGCAAAACATACATGAGAATTAACAGAACAAAGAGAAAGAACATGGTTGGGTTTTGTTTTGTTTTGTTTTTTTTTTTAGTATAGTAACTGTTGCACAGTATTTAATTTTTTAATACAAAATAAGATCTATTTCATCTTATATTTATTTAAGTTTGGACTTCATCTTAAAGGTCTATTCCTCCCTTAATATTTTGATGATTCTATGAGACCATCTGTAAGTATAATGACTCTACAGTGTTGATATATATCTCTATCCTCAGACATTATTTATACTAATAAGCATGGCATATCAAAGCATGTGGTAAGCGAGACATAAGTCCAATGTACCTGTGACCAGAATCTTTGCATGTAATGGTAAATGGACTGAAAAAATATCACATGTACACTAATCTCCCTTCAGAATATACAGTTACTCTAGATAATTAATTGTTGTTTCATTGTCTCTTGTTGCATATTTTTTCAATATAAAAGAAACTCTCAAAATATGACTATCAATAGGTATGTATTCTGGTTCTGTGTGGGATAGATTTCATTTTTTTAATGGTAGCTAGTACAAGACTATTTTACATTTGAGTTGAAAACAGTGATGATATTACAGAGATGTTTTGGTTATTCCAGAGCAATGCTTACACACGGTCAAGTGCTCCTTTTCTGCTCCCCACAGTATCTCCCCAGTGAGTAGGCTGGGAATGCACAAGTAGTTGGGAGAGGACTCAGTCAGAACAGCTGGCCCATATTGACCAAAGTAACGTCTCAGACCATATGACATCAAGCTCAGCATATAAAGCTGAGGCAGGAAGAAGAAGGAAGCAGGGGACATTTAGAATGATGGTCATTGTCTTCCCAAGACACCATTACACATGATAGAGCCCTGTTTTCCTGAACATGGCTGAATATCTGCCTGCCTATGGGAAGTGGTGAATAGCTTTCTTTCTTTGCTTGTATGTATGGTTTTTGCTTTACTGAACTCACGAGTTTTCTCACTTTTACTCTTCTGATTCTCTCCGCACACGAGTGAGCAAGCAGCCGTGTGGCTGCTAAACAGTTGCCAACTGGAGTTAAACGGGGACATATAGTAACCATGTGTTGCTCAGCCTTGTAGATTTATGGAAGAGATCAGACCAGATGAATACAGTTGTTGATACAGTAGCAAGCTTATGATAAAAACAACAGTGAATATGTTGTGGCTGTCATGGTCTGAATACATAGAATTTTTCATAGCAAAATACCTGTAGTTTTCTTCACTATTAACCCATAGCAACTATATGTAAGGATCATGTTAAGAATTCTCCCTTTTAATTTATGGAACGTTTAATTTAGGAAGTAACAACTCTGTTGAATGCATCACTTCCATACAACTATAAGTGTTTTCAATGTTGGAAAGGCAAAGAACCTTGAAGAAAGTCAGCTGTATTGTCTTGAAATTTATTACTAAGCTTTAGCAAAACACAAGACATATTCTGAACCTATTTTTCTAATCTGTAGTTTTAGCACCTGCCCAATAAATTTTTGTTCTCAGTTACTCCATCGTACATACTTTTCATTTTAAATTTTTTCATAACTATAAATGCAAAGTATTTTTGCTTTACTGCTTGGGTACTTTTAGGGCAATTCTTTTCTTGAAATTGAAATAACTTTCTGATCTCTAAAGCTGCATTGGCTTTATGCACGAGGAACATAAACGTATATTAATTGAAATGGTGACTTACTCCACTACATTCTGCAGTATTTATTTCTGTTTTGCTTTTACTGAATCTTTTTTTTTTTTCTTGTATGTCAGTTTGATATCACTGAGGCTAAAAATGTATTTGAACAGACTCATTTAAGGTGAAGAGTCCTTTCAGTATTCACATTATTACTTTTGTCACTTTCTTCTTTCTAATACATCTTGCACAGATCTCATATATTAATGTTTCTTTCAGTTAAAATGGCACAGGTCTGATAGTGTGCTCATTACCCAAACTGTTACTTCTCCCTCTGGCCTCACAAACTATATTAAATGATGTCTCTTTGGGGTAGTCCGGCAATGACATTCTGAGTAACGGTTTAAATAACTGGTCTCAAATTGGATTTAATTTACATTTAATAAGACATGTATTGTATGGCAAATTAAGTATAACTTACAATAGAGCCTGAGCTTTTGAGAATTAATAGTTAAGAAATAAATAGTGTGTTTATTATATAGAGGGTAACAGAACATCAATTATGTTTCTTTCCATTAATGAAGTGGTTTGATATAAGTTAATTATTTAGTCAGGTTTAAAAGAGTAATTATCTGACTTCTGTAAACAGGCTCTGTTAATTAAAAAGAATAGATAGAAGGCTACACACAAAAATCAATTAGATTTTTACTTTTTGAATAAGTTTCTTTTCTGATTTTCTTTTCTGCTGGAAATTTTGAATCACTTTTACAAGTGACTCCAAATTAAACAATGTGTTTTTCTGGCCATAATTTTTCACTCAATCCACTTTAAATATGCAATAAAATTGGTGTCATATTTTCAAGGTACTATTTGTTGCAGGATGTGGAGGGGGTGATAACTGTGGGCTGCAATGAATATGAAAGAAATTAACAGATAAGAAAAAGTTTCGTTTTTGTATGATAATTTTATGATATACACTTCAGAGAAAATTTGATTCCAAAGTTTTAGACATTTAGACGGGGCAACTCAAATGATGTACTATTAATACCTCATATTATTTTTGGTAATTTTCTTTGGGTGGGTTTGTTGTTTTTTTTTAATAGCTTAATATTACAATTCATGTTTTCATAGGTTTAGAATTTCCCACCGACTCTCATAGCATCTCACTTTTACTATGTAAGTCTTATAAAAATATGTTAAAATCTTTCACATTGTTATTTAATGAGCATTTTAAGATGTTTTAATTACTGTCCTGATTCCTGCTCAACTTGTTCCTTTTATAGTCATTGGGCTTTGTGCAAAGTACTGGTAAGGGAAATGCAAAACATGACAAAGTACTTTATAAATGTTTACTCTATTATTCATAGGTTTGAATTTTTAAGGAGAAAGGAAAATTGGGAAAAGCAATCTCATTCCATAAAGAATCTATCTGGTTTCTCCTAGCCCTGAATTTTGGTCACAAGGTTGATCACATGGACTGGAGTGTAGTTTTCATTCCTGTAGTTCTGACAGGAAGAAGATTTCCAAAGTTTAACTCTATACTCTTGAACCGATACATGTATATGGTATTAAATGACCTTTCTGTTATTCTGTAGTTTTCTCTGGCTAGTCAGTCCACTTTTTCTTGGATATGCTTCTATAATAAGGCTATAAACAATGCAGGAGTCAAGTGACCACCCAATCAAAGCAGAAAATACTGAAAAGGTCCAAAGAGTTCAGCTCACTAATAAGACTCATTGAATATAAATTAGGTATTAAAATCCTGATACCTCATTCCCTTGACTGAGTAGTAATGAGAATGGAAAATGGCAGAAAATTAATCCCTTCTCATTAAAAACCTTGTAATGAGAATGTGGAACTGGTAGAAATGTAACCTGTTCTCATTACAGTCCTCAGGAAAGAGTCTTTGTGGTCTTCAGATATCATAGCAGTGAACTTACCCTCCCTACTAAATAGTACAGGGAGTGGGTTTACATTACATATAACTCCTTTGCATAAGTCTTCTGCACTGAAAAATCATCCTAAAGTGACATAACCTTTTTTATTCATTGATACTGGAATTTTGGCTTTATATGTTAATGTGAACATACATTTGTGTGACCTGTGTTTTCAGTGCTGCCTATATCAGTTATATGACTGTATACCATTGAATTTCAGTGTAATTTACAGTTCTCTTAGTCTTTTGCAGTCCATCTAAAGTTGAGTGACATAAATGAATATCCTGATAACTATCCAACTAAAAATGTGTACAAAGATGTTAATGAGTGTAGCTTATCAATGGGATAAATGCCAGGAATATACTTACACCCCTACACCCCTAACCCAAATTTCTGATAGAAAAGGACCCTCAGATTTCTATTGTCTACATTAAATCCCACTGTTCCCACAACATGAATTTTACATGTTCCTTGACTTTAAGGTGTGTCCAGCATTTAGATTGTGAGAGCAGGAAAAGTAACAAACTAAAAAAAAAATGTGTCTTATTTTCCATGAAAAAATAGAAATAAAATAAAATACTTTGGTGGAATTCTTAAGCTAATGATCATTTCAGTTTTCAGTAACTGAACACAGCAGTCAAGAAAATAATTAACTAGTACATTTGTTTTTAATACTGAAAAATACATGACAGAGCAGTTTGGTTATGAAATCTGAGGAGAGAAAAAAAGAATATCCCATAGTGTTCAATTAGATTATCAGAATGACTTGTTTCCTACTCCATGGCAGTGCCAGGATGCATTTGTCTTGGTAGGAAGAGTGACCCCTGCACACTGTCTTTGCATAGAGGTATATCCTGGCAGGTGGCCTTGGGCTGCAGATGACCAGTGGGAATTTTACGTCTCCCACCTCAGGACCCAAGTGGCAAGCACAGTTATTTAGCCTGCAAGGCAGCTCTATTGTGCATTTTACATTGCCTCACTGGGAATGAAACTAGAGTTCTCTGCAATCTAGTTAATCCCTGATGCCATAAGAGGTTACTATGAAGTGTGGAGGGTATTATTGAACTAGAGATAGAAGGACTTCTGTAGAAGAATAATTTCCCAATCCACTCGTCTATATACACAGACATTTCACATTCACACATAGTTTTCCAGGGCTCACAAAACTCACATGTCAACCAGGGGCAGCCAAACTAAAGGTCTTTCCACGTGAGCTTCACTTTGCACAGTGGGAAATGATAGCATTCAACACCATTTGGCTGCCCCAAATATCCTTAACAGATGCAGGTTGCAGAACTACCCACAGGAAACCTAAGAAAAGCATCTGTAAGTTAGAACAACCTGGCCTGTCTAAATTATGCTGACAACAGTTCTGACTCTTGAAAGGCTCTACAACTGGGAAAATAGAAAAGGGCTAATCTCACCTCCTCCTCTTGATCTGGCTGCACCAGTGTATGAAATGTTACTATCAACATAAGTGTACTGTTCATGTTTTTGGTGTGTATTTGCAAATATACATATGCACACATAGATACATCCATTCTTATGTATTCCCCCAGTATTTTTTTTCTCTGTCCCTTAGGAATAGATGGATGGATGGATAGATTCCTTTGAAAAAAAAAAAGGTGATGAAAATAATCTTTTTTTATTTGACATTTCTTGCAAAAATCTTAAATTTTTATACTATTATTTTATTGAAACTTTGTGACAATTTCTTTAACAAAACATTTTAAGACATGCAAGTTAGTGTTTTGCCAGTATTTGTGAAAAAAAAAAAAAAAATTACTTTGACACTTAAGAAAGTGTTGCCTAGGAAGAAGGAATTGTACTGCAGATCCAAAAGAGACCCAATATATTGCAGTGTCTTACTCTGTGTTTGCTTCAGGAGGCACCTCATTTTCCTTCAGAATAACCATGATCTTGAGACAGGTACCAAAATTTACATGGATAATGAGTGGCATTAAAGGGTTATCTAGTCTCTGAAAGTTTGACATTACAGTCGTGCACTTCACCTTGTTCACTTGTGTGAAATTGATTGAACATCCTTCTCTGGACTCATGTGGCCAACAGCTCCAAAAAATGACCTTGTTGTTTGAAAAGTACAGATCCATAATTCAATGCTCTTTGCAACTATAGTTCTCGACCCAACTGCGTGAAATATTGACAATGGTAGGAGAACTATATTGCTTTTGAGTGATTGCAAAAGCTTTAGAGCCTCCTTCCTGAATTACAAATGGACTAGATGATTCATGCTTATTTGGCTACTGTAGAAGTGTTTTTAAGAACACTTACAAATCTATGATTAATAGTTAAAAAAGAAAAAAAATATTTCAGTATCAGGTTAGAAATTATTAAAAGACTTTTGTACACCTGCTTGCTGCAACTAAAAGTTGTGCAAGACATACTGCATTAGGAGTTGCCTCAAATGATAATACCATTGGAGGCAAATCAAAGAATACAGTGATGAAAAAGTCCTTCCAGCTACATGTTGTAGTGCTCCTTGGAAAGAGAAGAAAGAAAAGTTGGTGGCCTGAAAGGCACTTTTCAACAAATCATATGCACTTTTCCTGATATGACATGGTATAATGTCATCATTCCTCAGCAAGATAGATTGACTTAAGCATGTACTTAATGATGGATAGAGGGTTATAAACACCTTTGTGAAGGTGTTTAAGCATGAAAGTATATTTTCTTTTCTAAATTGAGCCCACAAGTTAGCTGAACACACAAGTTAACTGAACATATCCAAAATGCAGAGCCCAAAATGCAGCACAATCCCTTTTGAATTTACAATAGGGCAAGGGTGATGTCTGCACCTTCACTACCACAACCACCACCACCAAGGCAAATCTTTAGCAGAGATGATAAAACTGAAATCCATAACGGTACCATATGAATAAGTTGCTCCATGTGCCTCTTCTAAACAAAAATTTTAAACAAATGAACATTACTGAATTGTTATTCATGTTAAACATTTTAAAATAATATGCTGAAATTCTCAGTTTGGCACTGCCATAAGCATATATTTCTACCACTGTATAATGAAAGAGGGATTCCTAGAACTTTCCTGTCATCCATTATCTCTCATAGATTAGTTTATAATACACAGCCACAAAAAGAATTGTTATAAAGGCTATGATTTCCTAGTTTCCTATAGTTTCCTAGTAAGGAAACTGACTTTCTTGGATAAATTGGAATTATATTTACTATCCTGTGAAAAATGTTAAGAGTCAAGCGGACCTAATGTACCAAGGTGAGCAACTTGACAGGAAAAGGAGAGAGTGGAGAAAAAGGCAAACTATGACTATCTCACTCCCTCACTTCTCATCATCCCTCTGATTGCTGATTAGAAAACTATCCTTACAAAGGAGAATGAAAAATAATCTCCAGTCTCAAATCTGTGACCTTTTATTGTGTAAACTCTTGTGTAATATAACTATACATTTCACTAAAAATTAATTTTATGCCGTGTTATCATTAAGTTGCTGCTGACTAAGTAAACATAAGAATAAAACATATATTAAGTGACAATCCTTGAGCACTTGGCTAAAAACAGCATTAGGTTCTCTCAGGCTACTAGTTTTTATTGTAAAGGATATCAGAACAATGGTATTACTAAAACAATGAAATTTCTCAGCCTCTTAATTTGTGTCCCTGGTATAAAATCAAGAAAAATTGTGCACCACTCTTGGAGGATCTTATTTGGACAACAGCAGTCGAGAAAAGTCTGTGAAAGAAGGATGGGTTGGAAATAAAAATGTATTTGAAAAATGGAAAGAAAAAAGTATTTGAAATTGAAAAGATATGTGTAGATAACTTATTTTGATTTTCAGGATAAAATTCTCCTGTCCAGGAGTGAATGGGTTGATCTGAAGGAAAAGTCTGGGCATATAAATATAAATAATCTCTTGTCTCAGTTTAGATTTTGCATGTCAACAAGGTATCTCCTTTCTAGTCTCTATGACTAGTGGTCATATCACATTGTTTATTATCTGCCTACTTGTAGATCAAATAAAAAAGGTCACTTGCATTAGTCAAGGGGTTCTCAGGAGTCAAAATGATCTGAAATTATATGCTTGTTCTTTATAAAACTGCCTCTTAATAGACAGAAACACTGTGGGAGCAGAATATAATTTAGGTATTCCTTCTTTATATGCTATGGAGAGTTTTGGTGCACTACCATGCCAAATGAGTTGGAAAGTCTTATTATAATTCTTGGAATTACAGTAAAATCCACACCTTCATGAGTGTATGGTACAAAGCCTATCTAGCCTAAAGTTTTTTTAAAAGTACTACATAATTTTAAAGTAATTTTCAAGTAATTCACCTTTCCCAGGTACTCATTCGCTTGGAAAAGGTTTATTTAACCTACACTGTCACTTAGATATCTTTCATGAGTCCCTTACAAATAGTCTATATACTCCTCAGGAATTTTCCAAGTTCATGAGACATCGAACTAAACCAGATGCAGGTTGTTGAGGTAGCTGGTCTGGTGGAGGAGACTGCAAGTCTTTGGATTTGCAGCTTTCCTGAAAAATTTTCCACGTGAACTCAGCAAATATCAGATTCTCAAGCTTCTTCCCTAGAGCAAGATGTTGGTGACAATGTTTCCTTTTTCTATTTACTCTCTGTCGTGGTTTTGCCCAGCCAGCAATGAAGCACCATGACAGTCTGTTGCTCACTGCCCCCCAACCTCTTTAGGATGACAGACTCCCCAGAGAGACTGAGGGAAAAGATAACCAAGGACCTTGTGGACCAGGACAAGGGCAGGGAGGGCTCACTGCCAATTATGATTATGAGCAGAACAGACTCCACTACTCAACTTAGAGAGGAAAGTAACAACAGTTTCTTCCACTGCCTACAAGAAACAGAACAAAAGTAAAACCAAAGCAGGATGATGAGAAAAATACCACCAGCACTTCTTCCCTCACCCGTCCCTTCTACCTGGGCTCAGATCCCTGCTCCCGATATCTCTACTTCCTGCCCTTTCAACAGTGCAGAGGGATATGGGGGATGTGGTCAGTCTCTCACAAGTAGTCTCTGTTGTTTCTCTCTTCTCAGACAAGGACTTTTCACAATTTTCCCCTGCTGCAATGTGGGGACACAGTCCTTAATGTACCTCTCTGGCAAAGGTTCTTCCCAACAACAACAGCTTCTGCTCACAAACTCCTCAAGCATGGGACTCCTCTGCAACCAGCAGAATATCAGGCACCTTCTGCTGAAACATCATCCTCCCACAAATTTACAGCCTCCTCTGGGCACAGTCATCATCCCTGGAGTGGGGTTCTCTATGAATTGCCAATAAATTTCATCTTTGCCATTCCTCTCCACAGGTTGCAGAGAGACAGCCAGTCGTCACAGGATGCAGGGGGGTCTCTGCTCCAGCGTACCTCCTCCTCTCTTCCCTCACTAATCTTGGGGTCCACATGGTCACTTCTCTTTCTTCCAACTCCTTCCACCACCACCAGCTGCGAAAAAAAGAAAAAAAAAAAAAAAGCCTCTTCTGGCTTCTTCTTAAAACATGATTGTGGAAGCGTTCTATTGGCTCAGCCCCAGAAGTGGATCTGACTCAGAGCTGGGGAGAGTTTTGAGTAACTTCTTACAAGAGCCACCTTTACAGTCCCTTCCCCATTACCAGAAATGGCTCCACACAAACCCATGACACTGTCCTTAAACTGAGCAACAATGGGTGTGTATTGCCTGGTGTGGGACAAGATGTGAGTTATAGTTCCATCTGCTCTTCCACATGCATGAGAGCTGCCTGAAGCAGCCAAGAAGGCAATGGTAGCATGGTCCCTGTCACATCTCCAGTTGATGTCTTTGTGTCTTTTATTTCTGTTGATGGATGGAAAAGCACATTACTAACCCTGCTGTGCTGGAAGGGCTGCATTATTTGTGTCAACACAAGTATTAATCTTTTCTCTGTATAAATAGAAATAATATATCTATATTGCCTGCACCCCTGGAAGCATTCTTTGAGTAGAATTTGGAAATTTAGACTAAAGGAAAAAGAAGTAATGTTAAAAAGCAAGCCTACAGCTAACAGCCTTCCCCTATGATTTGGGGCTTTCTGAGTCACAAAGTCCAGTGACAATAGAATATAATACCACAATATATGCAATTTCTTTAGGAGGGTTAGAGTGCAAAATGGGAAGAGGTTATACAAAGAGAGTTTTGCTACAATAATTCTTTATTATTACTATTATTATTGTTGTTGTTATTACTATGAATCTGTAGTGATGGTTTTGCTGCTGTATATTTCCTGCTCTTGACTCTCAGGTACAGAAGTGACAAAATACTTCAACAGATGAAAGGCTCTCCTTAGGGTATTTCCAGCTCAGTAAAAAAGTGGGAAGTACAAGATGTCTCACAAGAAAACCTATCTTTTAGCAATTTATAGCTGTATTGTGCACAGCCTGAATCTTCTGAGTAGGATCTTTGGAGCACTTTTGTGCATTCTGAGTATACCTCCTTCCTCATCATCCTCCTTCTCTCATCTCTTGTTTTGTTTTATTTTGTTCTTTTTTCTTTAAACAAGCATAGCTGCAGGCTGCTCCTCTTGTTTCACTAGGGCTTTAGACTTTAGTATTAGGTCAAGTCTGTGAACTCTCCTGTCATGTTAAAAATCCTGAGATAAATCCTAGTTCCCTTGTGGTCCATGAGACTTTTGCCTTTAACTTCAACAGGGCAGGATCATACAGAAGCGCTTTGTGCAAAGATCCAGGAAAGGAGGGCTTTCTTTTCCTTCCCATTTAACTCTTTCCTAAAAGATACTGAAGGGGCTGTCATTTTTGGTTGTTGGATATATAACTGCTTTGAAATAATAAAATCATACAGCTCTACAATATAGACTCTCACATAAGTTTATGAATACACCCACTGAAGGGGGTGAAGATCACCAGCTACACTTAGTAGACATTAAAGCTAAAAGATAGAGGCATTTACTCAAGGTAAACACAGTGACTCCTCCCAGGAAAAGGAAATAAGTTTAGGCTTTGTCATTTTAAGGCCAGCACCTTATCCTGAAGAAAAACACTATCAGCCTGAGGGACATATTTACTGAAAAAACTGGCTGGTTATGTTCTGAAACAGGTATCAAACTATGTTTTTTGTGTCTGATTCTCAGGAAACATGTTGGGGTTTTGGGGATAGGATCTCATATTGCAATAATCAAGGACTATATCTATCTAAACCTCACTCAAGTACTGGAGCCACAATTGAACTTAAAAGGTCATAACTAGCAGTAATTTATCATATGCAACTAATGCAAGATCATCTTTAATAACTCTGTCTGAAGTTTCTGTGTGGCTCAGAAGTGAGTCAATGCCTTGTCACAATCCCCTGTTGCAATTAATTTGTCAGAGGTTAAATCCCCTTGCTTTTCAACCAATCTCAGATAATTCTGGGTGTCTGGGGGCAGCTGTACTTAACTCCTGAGTGATGTTAAATTAAACAGTTTACTGTGACCAGGTTATGTGTGTTCTCAGGAATAGATTTAAGACTGAAAATGGAGTCAAGTGCCAAGTCACCTTATTTGGCCCACAACAAGTATGGTGCAAAAAGAAGAGAGAGAAAGAGAAAAGAGTAACAGAGAAGTAGAAAAAGTTATGATAGCTTCCACCACAGGTCTGCAGTGTTCCGTCAATCCACTTGCCTTCTATAGTCTGTTTAATTGCATAGTCAATAAGTTCTCAGAATTGATTTGCATAACTGTGCTTCCCACTTGGTTCTGGGGTGCATGCCCAGTACCATCACTACAGGGTCCTCAAAAATTCTGGACAATTTGCTCAGCCTTCAGTTAACCTGGAATATGGACACATGCACAGAGGACTTGGGCTATGTGTTCTGAGACAAGGGGATATGCATTCTGAGACTAAAGAATGCATGTATGTTTTTGACAGACAGAACTTCCTTGATTGTTGTGGTGATGTGGTTTTGGTGGTTAAATTGCTGAGGCAGCAATGCTGAGGCATAGTTCTAGTCCTTCACATGCTTCAAATTCTCTCAAAACATAGAGAAAAAAGAAAAAGCTGCTGTGATACATCCCGTGTCTAGTGAAATCTCTTAATCTTGAAAAATGAGGGGTTGCTTTGGTAAGAGACTCTTCAACATTGAATATCTGTGGATTCATCAACATCAGAAGTGTTGCTATACCTATGCACTAGATAACACCAAGACTAGAAGTAGGTTAGTCATTTCAACATAGTTCTGCAACCACACTAATAAGCACTAGTGGGAAGTAGGCATTGCATCTTTCTGATAACAATGAGCAATATGTCTCTTCAAAGAGCTGTTGTGTACGATGTCATACACTATACACTCATCTCTTCTCTGTCTTTCAGTGTGTGGTGAAAAATATCTGTTGAAAATGCTGAGGCTTTTGGTTTTTCAGTCCAATGCTGTAGAGTAAAAAAGGATACAATGGTTTAAATACACATAAGGATTTGAGTGAGTTCTGTTTCTTTTACAGTTTCAGTACTCCTCCAAAGAGGTTTTAGAGGAAAAAAAAAAAAGGCAAACATATTCTTTCTGATTTATTTTTATATTGAGTTTATATCCAGCGAATGATACCAGCATGTTTTCCATTGGTGTCTATGATTTTTGTAGTACAGAAGAGTTCATGAATTTGGGAGCATAAGATATGCATTGACAGAAGCACAGAACAGCAAGAGGCAATATGGCTATGACATTAAAGCCAGCAATTTATAGGATTGATTGACTGTTGCCCTGACTCAGCACTGCTATGCTAGCTGCATACGCTATACGTCTGCCAATATAAGACTATCCTATATTCCTATGAGTATCTAGCATTAATATAACACAACTCTAAGATATTAGGCAAAGAAAAGTAAGCACAGATATATCAGGAATACAGATATAGATTTTACATAGAGGGTGAGGTAATGAGTCAAATTTTGCCATTGGTAACACAGGTGAAACACAGAAAACAAAGAAGCCACATATCTGAGGCTGCTGAATCTCAAAATTTAGCTTGCTTATCTGTACATTATATTTTATATTGTTACACTTTCAGCCTACACATTTCCACCCCTAAATAAATAAACCAGTTTGAGTGACAAAGTTCATTTCTTAAGTCCTTCTTTGTCTTGTAAATCTGGGCCCCATTTTCCTAACTGTGAAGCAAACACAGTCCCCACTCATTTTGATAAGACATCAGAATGCATACTGAAAGAAACTGTGACAAAAAGCAACCAACTGATAGGTTGATAAATGTATTGATAAGTATCAAGCTATTGATATTTACACATTCTCAGATGCAGTCAGACCCCTCAAAATTATGAAGTTTATCTGGTTTGTCCAGCTGGATGCCAACTTCATGTCCTTGAAGTCATAAGCCACAGCATATTTCACATGATGGGCAAACCCTGTTATATATCACAGCAACAAGAGACTTAGCATGACATACAACACAACGTAAGCTACTTTACAATGGTGCAGGTTCACTCAGGCCTTGGAGAAAACAGATAGAAATGATATGACAGGTATGCAGAAGATCCCTGCACTTCAGAGACAGAGAAAAACTGAAGGAGCACCAAGTGGATACTGGGACACTAACATTCCAGACAAAACATTTACGCCTGTTAAATCTTCAGATTCTGTTTGATTAAGATTAGCAAAAAGATTATACCCAAAAATCTTAATGATTGACTGAGCTTCCAATTTCACTTGATGGCAGTCAACATCAGGTGTTTTATGAAACTGGTTTAATGATATTGTAATAGACAAGGATCAAATTGTCCATACTGATTAAGAATGATTAAGAAAACATTTCTGACACTTCAAACCCCCAAAGTCTTAAAGAAGTGTCTACAGACCTCTGAGAAAAAATTGTCATCCACTGTCATGATTCCTGCCTTTGCTCTTTGGAAACACTTCACGGCAGGGATAGTAAAAAGGCACAGCTGTACAGGTTTCTTGTGTAGATTTTTACAGCTTCCCTTCAATAACAAAGTTAAAACAGCTAAATTACTTTAACAAGTACATACCACTACTGTATTAACTATGTTATGTGCATTTTTGCAGCTCAAGGGAAATGACAAAGTTAGATTAGTGGGACCTTCAGCGTATACGTAGTATACCCTCATGTTTTTTTCTGAGCCTTCAACAGAACAATTACGGCCTTTTCCTGGTGTTTGACTGAGACTGAATCACCAAGAAGTTATTTAAGAATGATCAAGAATAATCACTAAGGGCAGGTACATACCATAAGCTGGTGATCAAATGCGAAGAAAACACTGAAAATAATAACTTCTCCTCCTTTAAATCTCATATCTTCAGCTATATTTGCCTTACTTAATGGAAAGGAATTCTACCTGTGTTTTTTACTCAGAAATTGGATATTATTAATCTCATTCACTGTCAATGAAGGAATTACACTTGACAGTCAAATATTCAGTAGGGCAGTGGCAAGAAATGTCGAAAACAAACACACATTTCTGTGAACAATTTTTGTGTACTTCTGAAGACGTGCAGTTGTGATTTATGTACACAGATGTGTCAGGTTGGAGCAATATTGTTATATGCACTATACTGTAAAGGCATCACAGTTGTCTTGATTTTTTAAAAATAATAACTCTTAAAGTAGTTGACAGAAATGAGGGCACAGAATTAAAGGTACCGATACCATATAAAATAAATAGCAAAAATAAAAATATCAAAAATTCTCAATTTGGAAATGTGTTAATGCTTCAACCGGACTTTGCAATGAAACCACCCTATATGTTTTTACTGGCCAATTAATACCAATCTGAATCTAGACCTTCAGAAGTAATAGGATTCTGATATCTGCCCCTTGCATTATCTCTCTCCCAGTCATTTGTGTTTGAGTATTAATATTTTCAGTCTCTTTCTCAAAATACGAAGAGTTTTGTGAAACAGCTTTTCAACTGAGTTCTAATGATTTTGTTAAGATAATGGCTGTTCACAGATTTAACTGTAACTGAGCCAATGCATTGTTATTTTAGTGATCTATAACAAAGTTCATTAACACTAGATATATTTATCACTGCTGCACTTAAATTTTGATGTAATAAATGCGTGGTACATATATTTACTCGTGATTGACAATTTTCATATGTAAACATTTTCAGCATTTAATAAATTTTTATTTTTAGAAAAACTGTCCTTAAAGAGAATTGGACAGCACCGAATGTAGGTTTTTGACCACATTTTATAATAATATATTAATATCTAATGAAGGTGGGGAAGATGACCAATAAAACTACTTTTATTTTCTGTATCAAGTTTGTAGCATGAATAGCTAAGAATTATGTTGACTTTATTTTACTAACAAGCAGATTTTAGTCATTCATTCATTCATATATTTTATGAATATTGACAGGAGTGAATAAATTGAAAAAAAACCTTTCCTTGAAAAAACTCATCAACTAGTGTAAAAGAGCATCACCACTTTATGACTTAAATTGGATTTTTATTTGAGGTAAAAATCGTATCAAATGTAGAAAGGAAACCTGTTTAATTTTACTGCAGTGGTTCTAACTAGAGAATAGATAAGAACTTCAATTGAAGGATTTAAATTGCTTCAGATGCGCTTTGCATTATAATTGCCTACATAGGTAGCTCGCAGAAGCATATTCTGCACTCCTTTTTTTTCCCCCTTAATGTAGGAATAAACACTTCCAGATTGTACCAGTCTCAAGTAATTATTCCTACACAAATATTCTCATTCAAGATCTTTAGAAAAGTACTAGAAACAAGCTTTAAAACACACGTGGGTTAAATAACATAAGGATATTGCCTGATAGCATAACAATTCCAAGATTCATGTTGCTTTCTTTCTCTAACATCAAAATACACTATTTGACATTCGATTTGCTGTAGCATAAAGACTAACCACACTTTTAAGATAAGTAATGCTTTTCTAGAGCCCTTCTTCCATTGAGTCTTGCAAAGACATTTTTTTCTTTTTCTATTTGAGAAGGAATAAAATTATTATGAGTAAAAGAAACCATAAAACTAAAGAAATGTTGCCAAACGTTCTCTTTATTCTTTTCTAATGGATCTGTGGAGTCACCAATAGCCGTCAGCATCCTACAGCAGCTGTTGTGTGTGAATCTCCTTCAGCTGCTGCCTGTAATGCACCACTTCTCGCTGTGCAACATCCTTTCTGAGCAAATCAGGAAAATGTGGAAAGGGACTTGTGTCCTTCCTTTGCTGATAGTGTGCACTGCAGCAGTCTAACAGCCCTTGCCATCCTCTCTCTACATGATCTCTTCTTTCATTAATGTCCACTCTCACTTTTTCCATTCTGCAGCCATTTGGGGCTCCTTATTTCACAAACCCCACAAAATCCTGATCAGCAGTCAATAGCAGAAAAAAACCAGTCTCATTTTCTCCTTTCTACATGATTCCTTTCTGATGTTTGTTATATAAGAGACTGTCACAGTAAGGTATTATTTTTCCCTTTAGAGCTCAGAATTATATTTTTTTCATTCATATGTGGAGTAGACCCATGTTTAAAATAGCTAAAGCACTCCCTTAAATCTCAACTGGTTTTAATATAACTTTATCAATTTGACCATTGCAGTTCCCACACCTTCTAGTCATGCATTCGCAGGTAAAAAGTTCCTTCATCTTCAAGCTATTGGTGATAGGTCTCTTTTGCAGGGTGGCATAGATGAATGAAGCTAATACTGTGCAACTGTGTAAAGAGAAGCTCAATAGGTAAAGGCAAAAATAGAAATCATCAACTTCTTATAGTGTAAAGTCGCATTACAACCTCCTCAATATTTATACAGTAGGATAATCAATTTCTGAAAATCACAGATAGAAGTTACGTATACTTGTTATTCTAGATGTCACTATTCCAAATGACTTAAGTTGCCAAATGTTATACTCCTGCCAACACACAATGTCATTGCTATCATGGGTATTGTTGGGAGTGATTTGCAGCCTTGTAGTCTGGTAAAGCAGTACTACCATGGCTAGGAGAAGACCACTGACACTAAGAGTATGCCCTCAGGCATGCTTTGTCCAAACTTCATTTTTGCTTGCCTGGAACTTTGTTTTGGCATAGTTAACTACAACAGTAATTTCTCCAGTGACAAGGGGACCATAGCAAATTTATTTTATTTCTTACCTTTTTATGGTGTAATCATACTTTCTATACAGTAGTAACAAACAACTATTCTGTGTAAACTATAGTATTCAAAACTGCAACATATTTATGCAATTATAACTGTAATTATTATGCAAACACAGAGCTGGTATGACAGCAGAATCCTTGAAAAGGAGGACAAGAGATGCAGTGCAGGGAAGCACAGGCATAGGATGGTAAGAGACAAGATGATATTGAAGACTCTGGAGCTAGAAACAACACGCCAAAGGGCGGAACAAGAAATGCAACCATGGGAGCTAAGTAAAACCATTTTAAGGATTTCAAAGCGAACAGAGAACAAATATTCAACATATGTAAAGTACACTATATATAGGAGATTTGAGTATGACATGGACCTGCAGACCAAGGAAGACTAGGAGATAAAGCATGTTAGAAAACATTAAAATTAGCCCAAGATAGACCCTAGAATGAGGAAAAATATACCACTGTGATTAATTTCAAACTTTTTCTGGAAATAAACAAAGAAAAAAAAAAGAAAGAAGCATCAGCAACAGCCATGCTGCCTTCCTAGTGAGGAGTCTGAGATGCTATCATCTCCCTATAAATCTCATCTTCCATCTCCAGTCAAACTGAAACCGTTTACTTTAGCTCTCAGAGAGTTCTGAATGAGTAAGCATAACAGAGAAAGATCACAGAATCATAGAATCATTGTGGTTGTAAAAGACCCTTAAGATGATTAAGTCCAACCACGAACTTAACATTGCCATATCCCTGGAATATCTCCAGAGATGGTGACTACATTACCTCCCTAGGCAGTGTTTAGACACTGGCAGTTTTTAACAATCCTGTCAGAAAAAAATTCTTCCTACTCTCCAATTTAAAGCTCCCCTGATGTAACTTGAGCCCATTTTGTCTTGTCCTATAATTTGTTATTTGGGAGATGACACAGACCTCTACCTTGCCACAACCTCCTTTCAGGTATTTGACAAGAGGGACCATGTCCTTCTCAGCCTCCTCTTCTTCAGACTAAACAACCCCAGTTCCCTCAACCACTTCTTATAAGACTTGATCTCTAGACCCTTCAGCAGCATTTCTGCCTATGATTGAACATGTTCCAGAATCTCAATATCTTTCTTATAGTGAGGTGTCCAAAGCTGAACACAGTACTCAAAGTGTGGCCTCACTGTAATGGCTGACTTGATGGAGAAGGACCTGAGAGTTCTGGTGGACAGCAAACTAAACATGAGCCAGCAGAGTGTCTTCATGCCAAAAAAGTCCAATGGCATTTTGGGGTGTACTAAGAAGAGTTTGATCAGTGGGTTGAGGGAGATTCTCCTCTCCCTCTACTTTGCCCTGATGAGGCCTCATCTGGAGTCCTGTGTCCAGTTCTGGGCTCCCCACCTCAAGAGGGACAGAGAACTTCTGAAGATAATCCAGCACAGAGCCACCAAGATGATCAGGGGACTGGACTATCTTTCTTAAGAGGAAAAACTGTGAGATCTGGGGCTGTTTAGCCTGTAGAAGACTAAGGGAGAACCTCATCAACACTTACAAGTACCTCCAAAGGGTGGATTTCAGGAGGATGGTGGCCACTTTTTTTGTAATGTCCAGTGTCAGGATTAGAGGTAATGGACATAATCTGGAACACAAAAAGTTCCACTTAAATACAAGGAAAAACTTCTATATTGTAAGCTGGAAGGAGCAGTAGCACAGGCTGCCCAGGGAGGTTAGGGAGTTTCCTTCTCTGGGGATTTTCAAAATCCAACTGGATGCATTCCTGTGTGACCTGATCTAGGTGGTTCTGCTTTAGCAGGGGGTTTGGACTGGATGATCTGTAGAGGTCTCTTGCAAACCCTGGCATTCTATGAATCTGTGAGTACAGAGGGACATTTACCTGCCATTGTTGGTCACACTACCTCTAATACAACCCAGGATGCTATTGGTCTTTTTACCTACCTGGGCACACTGCTGGCTTATATTCAGCCAGCTGTTCATTAACATCTCCAGGTCCTTTACTGATGGACAGCTTTTTAGTCACACATCCTCAAGCCTGTAGCGTTGCATGGGGTTGTTGTGGCCTAAGTGTAGGATCTGGTACTTGGCCTTGTTGAACCTCATACAATTGGCCTCAGACCACTGCTCTAGCCTGTCCAGGTCTCTCTGAAGGGCTTTTCTGTCCTCAAGTAGGAATCTATGCTCCTGCCCAGTTTTGTATCATCTGCAAACTTTCTGAGGGTACATTCATTTTCCACATCCAATGACATCCAGGCTCCAACACTTAGCCCTAGGGAACACCACTGGTGTCCAGCCACCATCTGGATTTAAATCCATTCCCCACAACTCTCTGTACCCAGTCATCTAGCCAGTTTTCCACCCAAAGAAGAGTAACTTTATCTAAGCCATGGGCAGCCAGTCACTCCAGGAGGATGCCATGCAAAATGATATCAAAGGCTTTACTAAAGTCCAAGTGGACTACATCCACATCCTTTCCGTCATCCACTAAGCAGGTCACCTTGTCATAAAAGGAGTTAATGTTAGTCAAGCTGGACCTGCCCTTCATGAAGCCATGCTGACTGGGACCAAATCCTTGGTTATCCTGTATGTACCTGACAATGGCACTGAGGATAAAGTGTTCTGTTGCAGATGAGTGTCACATTTGCCATCCTCCAGTCCACTGGGACCTCCCTGGTGAGTCAGGACTGCTGGTAGATGATGATGAGTAGCTCACCGAGCACTTCTGCCAGCTTCCTCAGCATCCTTGGGTATATACCTTCCTTGCCCACCCCTTCTAAGGAGTTTGTAGCCACCCAGTACAGCATTCCACAGTCATGTAACTCATCCAAGAAAGGAGTAGATATTAGAAAGTGTGCATATAACAATTGTAACAGTATTCTTATTTATTGCCACTAGGCCTTTTTCTGTAAGAGTTCTTTTTATTTACCTTCTTTCTCTTTTTTTTCCCCTCTTACTAATTAGATGTGGACTAATAATGATTTCATTAGTCTTTTAAGAATTAATTACACTAACAATAAATTCTTAGCTTTGCATTTAAAGTGTGAGTTGTTTTTTTGGGTATTTTTTTCAATGCAAATATGTTGCATGTATTCAAGTAATCACAGTGCTTTAATATTTGGATGAGTGGGAACTATTCCATCAAGCATAGTAGCAGAAAAATCAATACAGTGAGACTCTATCTGCCATATACACCATCATAGTCCCTCAAGATCATATATATATATAAGTAAATCTGACAGGGCTGCTTTTTACCATGTTCATGCCACCTTTTGTCTCAAATTTTCCTGCAGTTATTTAATTCTTACAGGATTATGTCTCATAATGCAGTACAAGTTAAATCATCAGGTTTTGTAATCAGTGTAGGACTGTTAATTGTAAAGTTGAGTATTTGATAGAGGAATATCTACCCTACTGTTCAATATAATGCACAGCAATAAAGGAAAACTTGATTACTGGTCACCCAATCTGAGATCTTTTCCCTCTTCTAGGCTCCATAGAAGCACAGCTAAGAATTAATACTACAGTTCTTTTATTAAAAAACACACTCCAAAAAAAATCATTCAATTGAGTGTGACACTGCTCATCTGTCACATTTTTATTTCAGTAAGGGAGGTTTCCAAATCCCAAACATTAATAAAAACCAACAACCTCAAAGTTAAAACCTCTTATGGAATACACTAAATACTTGTAAAAAGACAACTGGTATTTTTGTCCAGCTCTACATTTAATTTGAATCCTATATGTACTAAATCAATCAGCATGCTTTGCAAATAGGCCCAATAAGAGAACACTTAAATTAGTTAGTATGGACACAGATCTGATTTCCAATGAACCTTGAAGTGAAATACTTCATATACACGAACACAAAACATTTTGCATACTTCCAGTGGTTTGGTCTTGAAATTTTAATTTTGTGTTTCTGAAAAAATGTCTCCAGTCTTTCAATGAAAGTGTGTTTTTGGTCTTCCAATCAAAGTGTGTTTACTTTCACTAGCTTGCTTTAAGTAGCGAATAAATGTTGCTTACTTTCATTAGCTAATTAAGATCAATATAAAAATGTTGCTGAGAAATATATTAATTTTACCATTTTGACTATGTTTTAAAACTGTTTACAAGCTGTAAATACGTAGCCTCATATGTATTTTATTATCAATTCTTTGCACCAAGTTAGAGAAGGTTCTTTAATTGTTACTGGTTTATTAGACTCAAATTCATCCATGAGTAAAAGGAACATACCCAAGAATTACACTGTTAAATCTCTTTAAATCTTAACAGACTAACCAGAGAATTGTTAAGTGTCCTTATTTATAGTTCAAGCTGAACATAGTTAAAACCACACACAAACTTTCTACTACCTTTCTTTGTCATTATGCTCACCCTTCCACTGCCTCTTTGGCTACCAAGTGCCCCATGTTCCCTGCTGTAAGAAGAATGACACTGACATTGATGATTTCTTGTTCCATGTTATAAGGTCCACTTGAGGTAATTTTTATGTGTTTACTAATATACTCTGCACTATGTTCTTTCTTCAATGGACTACAACTCTTCTTTACATCCATATTTCCTCTATATGGTATTGGATGCTTGTTCATTTTACTTCCTCAGTTACTCCTGAAGTCACTTTATCTGTCTTCCAAGGTTACCTTTCTTTGACGAGTAGTAATCAACTTAACTGACCTGTTTATAGCAGTGAGTCATCTGTAGCTTCCTGTGCCTCTTAACAATTTACACCTAGATTTCTCTATACAGCATTTTATTCCTTGATAATGGATAACTCACTCTGAATAACTACTTATTATTACAATTTGATAGCTGTACATATATATATATAAGTATGTATGCTTGTGTATATTTATAACATATGTAAATCATAGAACTGTAGAAAAGACTAAATGCAAAAGGTTACAGTCCCCTGGTCATTAAATAATTGTTTTTAGCTACACAAGCTAAAACACATCTCCAGAAAGGCCAAGAGAAGTCCAAATATACTCCAACATGCAATAAAGCAGATATAGTGAGCATAATGCACAATCTGTAGTGTATTACTAGTGATGGAAACATTGTGTTTTCTCTCTACAAGATTATAAATTCTTTTAAAATAAAAACAAAAAATTACCTATGAGGAGGTCATTTCAAAGGATTTTCTTGGGCAGTATTCAGGCCATATTAGAAGAAAGACATTTTATAGAGGTAGAAAGTATAGCTTTCCAATTAAAAAAAAAACAAAAAGAGTTGTGCATGAATAAGAAAAGAGCACAAAAATCAGTACTCTAAGCAAAGAGTCACCAATGAAGAGTTAGGTTTGTATTAGGGTGGAAAAAAATGAAGGGGTAGTCATGAAACACTGGTATTTTTCCACTGATCAAAAGGATGCAGTAAACTCTTTCTTCATGCCACTAAGGATGGAATAAAACATAACAGAGCTCATTTAAAGAAAGGAAGTTAGTTTAGAATTTATATATACATCTATATGTGTGTAATATATATGCACACATAGAGTTTTCATAATGAAAAATGGGAAGAGGAATAAATTGCCTAAGGTTGTAAAATGCCAATCCTGGATAGAGCAGCAGTCCAAAATAAACTGGAGAAAAATAATTAGATAGAGCATGGCACAATTGTCCTTAGAGACAGCTGGATTTAGGAATCTTTCTAGTTATTCTCTCTCTAATTCCTCAGGTAGGCTCCTGAGAACTCAAAAAGTCAAGTATGGTAAAATTAAGAAAAATTCTGGACAAAAAATTTTAAAAGGGAAGGATGTGGGAACCTGCAATACAGCCCAGATGCCTCAGATTTTAGTAAAGAAAAAAGCTAATTCGATGGTATCTATTAAGACCCAGTGTTCCCCTGTTAGAGATTACAAAGATTTTTGTTAGTATTGTACATTTTCTCAGATACATTGACCTAGATGGGTGAGTATTCTTGCTGTATTCAGATCAAGTAGGGTTTAAGCAGCAGCACCACAAAAGTACTATACTCTTTGTGGTTCTTCACTACAGCTCTGTAGAATTAGCATATGCCCAATTCTTATTTCAACACTAGTTCTAGTAACAGGACTGATTCCAGTGGATATATTCTTGGTATCTCGTACGCAGATCTTTAAGCATATATAAGGATTCACTCCCCTCCGAAATAAAATTTAATCTAATTTCACAATAAATGAATTTTTCTTATGAAAATACATTGCTGCAAAGTTTATGTTGCTCTAAGTGAATTTCGCATCCACAAACAGCTATGAACTAGACATTTAGTGGACAGACAATTAAAAAGTTTGTATTCTAGATGAATTCTTGAAAATATACTGACTGGAATCATATTTTACAGTGAATTACTACATTCAAAACAAAATTAAGTTTCAAACGCATGCAAGGTTCATGAGCTTTTTTCAATAAATTGAATCAAAACTACAATACATAAACATGTATGATACACGAACATAATACATGAACATCTGCTTATGCCAGGCAAAAACAAACAACTACTCTTGAGTTTGAAAAACAAATCTAGAAAATCTAAGGCTAAAAAAATCAAATTAAAGTATGTCATGTTACCTACTAGTGTGATAACAAAATATGCTGAACTATGGCATGCTTCTGAAATTCCAGAGTGCTTGTTTTCTTTTTCTGTGTTTCATGATTACAATGCAAAACTTTAAGTATAAATTCAGGATCACCATTAGTAAGTAAAACTCTCCCTCTTTTGTGATGTGTTTCTTAATTAAGAAGGTGATGAGCTGAAGTTCAGTGGTCAGAGGGTGGGTGGTTAGTTGCTGACAAAGTTTATGGGAGCACTTCGTTACTTTAGGGTTTGAATGTGATCCTCTTCATTATGGCAGATCTGGGTGTGTTAACCTGTCCTTCAGTGATGTTAGAAGGTATAAAGTGGTGATGTTGTCAAACTAGCTGTCTCACCACATTCAAAGCTTAAAGTGCAGTTACAGCTTGAAAAATGATTATGAAAAATACCACAGTCTTACCCAACTGATCTAATTCCCATATGCACTTGATGTATATCCGCTTACTTTACTGACTAAAACAAATATTTTGTACTGTTAGCACTGCAAATCAAGACAGGTCTGAAAGATTGCATAGGATTTCATTTTGGCTCTTATATCACCAGCAAACCTGACAGATGAATCCCAGCTGCAGAAGAATATTTATTACTGATGATGACATAACAGAGAGGAAGAGCAAATTCCTAGTTGAATTTGCCTTGTAGGCAGTTAAAAAATGCATCTTTTTGACTCACATACAGAAATGTAAAAAAATTCCTAAGACCCAAAAACCAAAAAAGAGCAGTTAGGCACTTATCACAAGAATATGGAAAATATTTATATTGGTTATTTTGATCTTTAATGTCAGTGTCATTCAGAAGACCAATAGTGAGGAGCTCAAGTTCTCTGTCAGACAATAAGAAAAGGTAGGTGTCTCTCTCTGAGAAGCAGTGAGTATGTGTCTTCTGTGCATGTGAGATTTTAAGCCAGATATTTAAAACAGCCTGAAATAAAGGATGTGGAATTACACCAATGTTATTCACTTCAACAGTATTTTTTTCTGAAGCATCCATACAATTATGAATATACATATGAGAAGTTTCTGAAGTATACTTTATCAAGAGAACTGACATTTCTCCCATGTATTTAATGATATCAGTTTCTCAAGCTTTTTTTTTAGGTAGTAGCACAGGCTATTTAAATAGGTACCTACCTACCAGTAATCTGCAATTCCTTCTTAGAATCTATACCAAGCAAAATCACATTGCCATAATACAGTAATTTTAATTGGAGTCAGGACTGTCTACTGTTGTTCCCTGGTTATTCCTGCATGATTAATATCATAGCCATCTAAGGGGAAATAAAGGCTATGGATGCTGTGTATGTCACCTGCAATGTCTGAGCCTTTTCGTACGGTCAATGCGGTCTTCAAACCTGGTGCCTCAACTTTATAGCTCAGACTTTATAGCTCTTTGCCCTGATGCACCTCATTATCAAGAACCATGACAAACCAGTAGTTCATCGTAGCAAAAAACCCTCAAGATACATATACATAGCCTACTTTTAAACTGTCCTTAATGTGAAAAGGCAATGCATTTTTTTTTTCCAGACTGATGCAATCCACAGTTGAGATCTGAGAACTCTATTCTTCCAGCTTCTTCATTTCTAATGGGTACCACCAGATGTACTAGATAAGAAACTGATGTAAGACAATGTCTTTCTGGTCAGAAAAGAGATATGCTTGCTCAGTACCTAAAGTATAAGTTTACACGTCAAATTTCAATCGTCAAAAAAATAAAGTACACAAAAAAGTTACAGACAGTCAAAAAGAAAGCCATAGGAAGTAATGTACGTGTATCCTTGATCAGTATCAGTTAATTTGCCTTATACCTCTTCTGTGAACATGTAATTCCAGCATCTGGAATTTAGGCTGCTTCCAGTTAAAGGCTGATCTGTTGGTCTTTGGAGTTCTCCATGTGATCAAAACTGCCAGACATCAGCTCTCATACTGTGACCACAAGGTCACAGAAATGATGACTTCTCACTGGAATCAATATATTTGCTGTGCTGCATGAGGATATTTGTGAATATGGGGGATGGAATTTCTACAGGTGCTCAGCTGCAAAATTACTCTTCCTTGTTTTCAGCACTACATACAATATTTGTTTATTTCAGTTGAGCTTTCTTCCATCAGTTCTTCAAACATGTAAATCCAATATCCCCTAACCCTTACTCCTCAAAAGAATCAATCTGTTTCTCTCAAGGGACATAGATAACAAAGGCTGTTCATTTGTGGTTTAAAATATTAGGAAGGTTTTACAGGCATCAGGACATATGAAGGTTTTAAAAAGACACAGAAACAAAGGCTAGAATCCTACATAAAATATATTTTCACAATGAATAACAGAAGAAATATATGACTAACAGCTATTGAATGATTTTTGTTCCTTCTTTTCATTGTTTTTCTTTTAATAGTGATCTTACTTTGCTACTTTCACTTTATAGGTAGGCAATGTACAATGTGCTACACAAAGGAACTTCAGCAGTTTATCTTTGGAAACCTGTTAGCTCTCACTAGAACAAAAATCTAACAAAAGTTGTAAAAGCCATCTTTTAAAATGTAAAGGCTATTTCTTACTCTCCTAACTGTCTGTTTACTCTAGAGTAATACAGAAACTTTAAAGTTCAAACATGTGCTACACACACTAAAAAAGCCCATTAATATTGTTCACACAATTAAATTTTTAAAAGTGATGTGCCTGACAAGCTGACATACATGAGAAATTTGTTCTAAACCCTATGTACAAGCTACCTCACACTTTTCCTTGCATGTTTCTGAGTCATCTGCCCAAAGATTTCACATGGTACTGTTCTTTGGCTGAAAAGACATAATTGTTTTGCTGTAGGTATCCTAATTTTTCTTTAGAAACATATTCTGAGGCTGTAGACATGCTTATCTAGAAAACATAAGGAAATTTCTAGAAAATATCAGAAGAACATTCACCTGACTTTGATGATGGCACTTAAGATAATAGTGCCCTCTCTAAAATCTTTTGACAGACAACTGGTGACACAAGTTGATTCAGGGGTCCTACTGCCTTCAGCAGCCACCTTATCATTTGCTGTTTATATCATTTGCTGTTCCTATAATCAGCTTTTAGCAGCTTGGCCCTCAAATTACAAATTATGTCGTGATTGGATAGAATCAGTAAGGAAAAAAAATAAGGACAATGTATTTTTCTTAAGTTACTGAGAGTTTTATGAGCACAACTAATGTCATTTTCACATTAGCTTGTATGCATATTGCACACATACACCATTTTTAAAAAACCCACCCTCAGTGCTGGAAAAGAAAAACAAGTGATAGACATGCAGGAAAAGCCCTCTCTGCAGGGTTAACCCAGTCTTGTGGTTTTATTACTTGATCAGATACTTATTCAGGACCTATGCCTTGCTCAGTAGGATGGATGGATTACACCCAGGAAAACAGTGCTGTGCTCAAAAATTTTTCTATCTCCTTTTTTTGTAATGTGTGGCCTTAGGTCTTGTTAGCACTGCATTATTAAGACTCCTTTGAAGACATTTGTTTAGACTGTTGTGTGGTGCCCATGATTATGTTTCATGAACAGCAATGCCTGTACTTTTAAAACTGCCTATATAGTATGACTGGAATATTATCCTCATTTTACACTGGGTTGCTAAAGTACCAAGATTAAGAACCATAGATTTGGGATGACTGACACTAGAACTCTCTGTCTACTCCACTCTGCACGAATCACAGCTCCTGAAGATTGCAATCTCCACACCAGGTAATCAATACCAGCTGCATTTCCATTTGGGAAACTCCTATCACCAAATATCAAAGGCAGGTGATAGAAATAGGAAAGATCATTAGTCAGCAATCTGAAAAATGTGTTTTAAGCAGCTTGCTTAGCATCAGGAAGAAATCCTGCAGCAGTGTCAGGGACAGAAATAGAAACCAGCTTTTCAATGACCTCACCATGAGGCAATCTTTGTAACCATGCCTCTTGCATTGTATGTGTTCTGTAAGAGGGATATAGGGGACCCTGAGGAAACAGCTTCCCTCATGCTCCAAGGCACTTTGTTGCCACAGCCTAGAGCACCTTTTACAAGACTGAAGTGGGGTCCTGTGGTATAAAAGAGTACAAAGATGTGTTATTAAGAATATTAATGGGAGTTATGCTGGAACAGACCGAAGGTATGTCTGACAGTGGTTAGAGGTTGTTTAAAGAAAGAGTGCAAGAAACGGATGAAATATGGACTGATATAACTTTCTGCCTTGAAGCAACAAGAAGCTTAAGGTTTCCCCTACCCAGACTTTTTTCTTCTTTTTTTAAGCCAGAATTTACATCCAGCCTAGTGCATGTAACAGCCACCAATGGGCATTTATGAAACAAAAGTATAATTCACTTTAGAACCTTTCTATTTTTTTTCCCCTGCACAATACTGACTTGCAGAAACAGACTCTGTAACCCATAGAGTTACAAAGAAGGTATGTTTATTCTGCGCCGGGGGGGGGGGAGGGGATCGCTCCACCACAAACGTGTGCACCCGACTTGGCAACTTGCTTGACTTATATTTGTTACAAAGATACAAAATCATATGATGACATTATCCACCTAGACAAGGACACAACCTGTCCCTGATTTCGCATGTAAATTAGGTCTTTTCTTCCTTTCATTTGCATGATGTCTCCCGGTGATGGTCTTTGAGGCCTTGGGAGATGAAGGCTGATAAGTCCTGAGGCTTTCTCACCCCTGATCTTTGCACAACTTTAGATATCACTTGGTCCCTTGCAGAACCGGTTTTTGCCCTCAAGGAAGTTGGAGGACCCCGGAGGTATTGTATGAGGAGATAAGCGAGACCTTTTTACAGCTTGTGTGAATTTTGTCCCGTCTGAAAAATAAGCTTTATATTATTGTGATAAGTTGGTATAGGGTTTATTAGTACATGTTAGTATAAAGCTCTACATCAATACCTTACAGCAAAAAGCTTCACTATTGAGGACTGCAACAAATATATTGATTTTTAAAGTCTACAGTTCTGTTCAGGTTACTCTTCTTGCAGGATGGGACTATAAACCTCTGGCTTCAGAACAGAAATTATCTTGAATTCTGCACATTAAAGAATGAATGTTTTAACCTAAACGTATAAATCAAGATGTTGATTGCTGTGTGTAAGCCAAAATACTGAGTATGTCACGCAAGCTTTTAGAGTGCTTAGACCTTTCTTCACTCCAACTCATGTCCATCGCCTGTTACAGGTAACAGTTTCAGTAATGTATACAACATAAAGGAATAATACTTTGTCGTGGTTTAGGTCCATCAGGGAACAAAAGACCACAATTAGCCTCAAGTACCGAAGAGGATGAGAATTGCCAAAGGCAGGGAGAGCTTAATTGCCACTTAAGGTTCAGGACAAAACAGACCAGGCTACTCGGTTTGGGGAAGAGAACAGAAAATAATTTAATGAAACATCAAGAAACACATAACCTTAAAAGCCCAAAACATAACCAAAATAAAACAACACAGAGTAGTACAACAATGAAGAGTCCGACCAGCCTTTTTAAGAAGACCTTCTTGCCACACCTCCCCTCTTCCTGGGCTCAGAGCCCTGATCCCGGGGGTTTTTACCTCCTCCCTCCTTGAACGACCCAGGGGCACATGGAATGGGGGTTTCAGTTAGTCTGTTCCCGATAGCTTCTGCCTTTGTCCCTCCTCAGGACAGGTGGGCTCCTCACCCGTCCTCCCTGCAAGTCCGTGGGGTACCTCACAAACGGCAGCCCTGCACAGGCTGCTCCGACACACACTTATTCCAAACGCTGCAGCTCCTCTGCCTCTCGTGTGGGGCTGCTCTGCGGCGTGCAGGCTCTCCAACACGGCCTGGGCCATGGCTGTCTCCCCACACAGTCCCTCGCCCGTCCGGGCTCACTCACATGGAGCTGCTGGTAACTCTCAGTCCTGCCATGGGTCTCCATAGGTTGCAGGGGCACAGCTACATTCTCGCCACGGCTTGCAGAGGGGTCTCTGGTCTATCGCTTCTCCTTCCTTCCTCCTGCTCTAGCTGAAGGGTCCGCGTGGTTGCCTCCATCTTGTATCAGTCTTACAGCTCCTGCCAGCACTTCCAATTCCCTCTGTTTGATTGCATAGGCACCAGATTGGCCCAGCCGGGCCGGAGGTGGGTGTGAACCCAGGAGCTGGGGGAGAGTCCAAAACCTCTTTACCCTTTACCAGGTCTTCACTGCAACCTGCTCCCTCTGTTACCATGCAAGAGCTGCTCCTTTTTAAACCATGATATGCTTGAATGACTTTTACAGATCTTAAAAGGAACAAAAGGTGTTCAATTATAGTCAAGGTGTGTTATATACTTTGAAGCAGATGGTACGGAGAAAGCTTCACTGATAATACTGAATATAACTATAGCCTTGACAACTTCCTCCTCATGTATAGATATATACATATATACACAAAAATCACACAGTCATTTTAATATGAGTGAATTTATCTCCAAGAGAAAAATGTAAAATGTAATTTTTTTTTTTTTTTTTTTTTTTTTTACTAAATCTCCTCTGTAGCTACACCAGATAAATGCCTTTTCATCATATGGTAAAATTTTGAGCATTTCACCTTGAATTCCTTGCTAAAGTCCATGGAGAATGCTGAAATATCATACTCCAAATGGCTTAGAGATATTTAGTTCATATGATTTGAAAGGTTCTACTATGTCACCTTAAAACAACTAAATCTTGCCAGACTAGTAGCCATACACCAAAATTGTACAGGTAGATATCAGCTAAATAAACCACAATTCAAAAAAATCATAAATGGTTGACCTTTATCAGGTGGTTCTTAAAACAAGGAGGAACTGTACATCACCATCAAAAGCATTCTTTTTAAATCTCAGACAGTTCAGCCCGTTATAATTATCCTAACTTATAAGCAGTAAAATGTTTAGTGGGACAACTTAGGGAAGCAAAATGTATGAGAGAAATTATGCAGTTAATGGGGAATTGCTCAAATTGTAATTTATTAAATATTGTTGCAGATTCTGTGTGTCAGGTTGTAATAAAAAGAAAGTCTTCCTAAATTAATTTATACTGGCTAATTAACTCCTAGATAATAACTGACTGTACTATTTTTTATGCAACATGAGCCCAATATTTTAAGCAGGACACGTGAGATTAGACACCCAAAATCTCACAATGCTAGCTGCTTTACAGATCCTAGGCCTAAGTATGGACTTAAATAGCTGAAAGCAGGCAGCCTCATTTGAATATTTCTCAGTCACAATGCTACTGTGTTGGTTCAACAATTGATATAATTTGTTAGTTCATTCTGATTGACCCATGTATATCTGAGATATGCTAAAAAATTTCTTTCCTCAAAAATGAAAGTAAGTGTGAAGACTGAAAACTAGGCTGCACGCAGGTTGTTATGAACACTGCCCAAGAGCAGAGAAGAATATAGTAGATAGTTCTTTATTTGAGTGGAACATATTTACTTGAGACCACTGGACACTCTTCAATAATGCATGCCACTTCAAGCTAGGAAAGTGTGACTAACTAAAGTCAGGGATGCAAATGTTGCTATGTAAGCCTTTTCTTACTTTCTTCAGCGCTTTATTTGCAGTGGAAAGAGGGATAGAGGAGGAAGGATGGAAAGAAATTATGGGAAAAGACTCGGTGTGCTACATGTGCTGCCCGGGCTTACTCCTGCTGTTTATCTTTAAATAGGTCTTACATGTCTGTTGCTCTAAGAATAAACAAAGAAAAATAAAGCAAAACCACATGTTTTCAAAGAGTTTTCTTTGTGAATAACCTTGGTAGATTTTTATAACTAACTATGTAAAAGGAGATGGAGAAAAAGTCACACCTACACTCCAGATTCAAGAGAATCCCAAGTAAGGCATATTTAATAGCTGAAAAGGTTAACTTTGCTGTATGGTAAATCCATTTCCCTGTTCATTATCTTTTCATAGTTTGAAAGATAAAAAGCCTTTATTTATGTATTTATTTTAAATCCTGTCAGTAATTGCCTCTCTCTGTGCATTTTTAGTATTAAGACTCTACAAGGGACAAACTGGAGCAACTCACCAAAGCTTACAGGGATGAGGATTTGTCTTACAGTCTTTTCATGTTATTCCTCTGATATATAGAACTTCAAAGAAGAACAGTACTACATCAGGAAAACTCCGTCAGGCCCTGTCATTATAACATCACCCTCAGAGGAACTAGACACACAGAGTAACGACACTGCTACAGCAAGTGAGCCATTTTAACAAGTGGCCACTGACAAGTTTAACTTAGGAACAATACATCAGCTTTCATCTATGAATTCCAGAGCTCTTTAGAAAGAGCTGACACACTCAACTTAAAATTGGATAAAGAGCTTCTAATTTATATGCAGTGTTCCCAATGAAGCAGAGAAAGTCAATGTTAGAACAAGTGTCAGACCTGAGATCCTCTGAATGCATACTTAATGGAATTTAACCAGCAGACTGAAATGAAGTTGTAAGTTAAATCTTTATGAAACAACATTTTCATACCTAGATAGCTCACCGAGGGGAAGAATTCTATACTATGAGTTGCTGTTTCCCAGTACTTCATGGACATTTCAACTTACTGAAGTATTACAGTGAAGGGGCACTGGCCCTTTATTTTATTTGTTGGCAGTTCTCTTAATTGAGTCTAGCTCTATTCTTTTTGGAACAGAGAAGGCCACTAACGGGTGGAGCCTAGTGCCTGCTTTGAGACAGTGAGAGACAAAGAATTCTGTATGATTTCAGAAAAGCCTCAAGTCAGCACAGTGTGAAGTTCGCATTGCTCTCTGCCCCCCACATGCCTTCTGTCGGCTGCTGGGGAAAGGCATCACTCTTCAAACAACACTTCGCATTTTTCAAGTCCCAAGATGGAGACATCTTCTTCCACTAAGTACAAGAAGTGTTTCTGCTCTTGGGCAACTTTTAACATTGTTATTGCTCTTTGAGATACTTGCAGGAATCAGACCAGTGTGTTCAGAAGGAATGTCCATATATCTTTACTTCGTGCTTCACAGACTGTTACAATTTACTAAGTGCTCCCCTGGGGTCAACTTGTGCAGCAGTGCTGTGCATTACATAGTAACTACTATCACAGTACTTACACCAGCACTGAAGAGAATTACAGCTGAAATGCTCCCTTTGGTTTTATAGTACAGAACAGTGTCCTCTGCAATGCCGACAACTGTACAGTGTAAGAACTAGAATGCCTCACTGTCCTACTTCAGATCCAAGAAGGTAGACTTCTTCTATGCTATTAAGGGGGGAAAAGAAAAGAAAAGAAAAGAAAAGAAAAGAAAAGAAAAGAAAAGAAAAGAAAAGAAAAGAAAAGAAAAGAAAAGAAAAGAAAAGAAAAGAAAAGAAAAGAAAAGAAAAGAAAAGAAAAGAAAAGAAAAGAAAAGAAAAGAAAAGAAAAGAAAAGAAAAGAAAAGAAAAGAAAAGAAAAAGGCTTTCAGGCATCTTCTGTTCCAGCTGTAAAGATGTGGCAAGCAATGTAAATTGAGCATTCTTGGCAGGTAACTGCTTCTTTCTAATGTTTATGGGTCAGATTGTCAGACATGAACAGCAGGGTCAGACAATTTCTTTCCTACAATAAGTGACATAACACTTTTGCTTGTAGAGATCTAAGTGATTTTTGTGCTCTGGTAACCTTATCTTTCTGTTTGTCTTCCAAGCAAAATTTTAAAAGAACTTTTAAAGGATATTTTAAATTATCTTCAATCAAATGGGTGTGTCCTATATCCAAATGCAAAAGACAGCTTGTTTTATTTCTCCTTTAAGTACTGTGTTGATAATTCATGTTTTCTTAGCATTACTTTGTAATAATACACACCAGCCACCATTGACTATATTTATCTAAAGTAGAAATAAGAGAAAAGAATTAAATACAAAATCCTTCCATAGATAGGAGTTTCCAAATTTTGAAGGAACCTGTACAGTGATTAAGTTTGGTTTTCATCTCAGAACTACATTTTTTTCTCTAACTATTTAGAGAATTCTTATCTGGAATTACAGAATCAATTAAGGGAACAAGGCACCTCTTGAACTAAGGATGAAACACCAATTACTTGACATCTCTCCTGGCATCAACAGATAAATATTTCTATGAAAATCTTACCAAAATCTTCATGAGGAAAAATTCCTTAGGCTTTTTTTTTTTTTTTTTACAAAATCTAAGAGAGACAGAAGGCAGAATCTTTCCAAAATCTTTGCTCTGTTTCTAAAGCTTAATACCATGGATATAAGGAAAGAATCCACAGCATTCTCAGAAAACATTATTTTCCATTAGGATTTCTTTTTATTTTTCATAGATTTCTATATCCACTTCCCATCTTCTAATTTTTTCATTCCATTAAGTGATTATGTAAGTATAGATGAATGTTAATGTCATTCCCTTGGACTCCTATTTTGTGGAAGAATGGAGGAAACTATGGAAACCTTAAGAGGTCATTGATTGCCTAAGCACAAGTACTTAGTGTCTAAATGACACCTTAGTATATCCTGAATCATCTCTATCTGCACTCTCAAATGGATGTAGAATCACTCAAAGATTTGTTGTTCATCTGCCAACCCCATGCCAACACCTATGATAGTCCAGGGAACCCAATAACGGCAGTAGACACCATTAGCATAAACAACTGGATTACTCCTTTAATTCAGAGCAGTGTTAAAAATCCAACTTGCACCAGCAAAACATGGCTTAGAGATGCTACTTGTATAACCTCTATACCTAGAGTGTGATGGCAGCAGCAAAGTTGAAATTTAAACATCTTATGGTCCTCTTTTAAAATACACTCCACGTAGTGAAAAACCCATGGCAACTCAAACTAGGTCCCAGAATTATCTTGGACAGACATCTTTTCACTCTTTCAAATTCTGTAATAATTAAACTCTCTTGCAATCTTCTCTAATGGCAACAAAAAAGCTGCTATTGTGGCAACCCCAAACCCATCCCTCATGAACATGTTAAAACAGACTCATGCTGAAATCAGTTTGCAATATCTTCTTCTGAGAAGCCCAGAAACTTGCCATTAGAATTTTCAGAGTAATTGTGACATTTTATTTGTATGATTACAGAGAAAAATACAAATTTCAACAAAGGGATGGAGACAGTTTCCATTTAGATTATTAAATTATCACATTCTTTTTCCAAAATTATATCAAGCTCTTAATAAATAAAAATTTATTCTACTTAAATAAAATATTAAATGATACTATTACACAGAAGATAAAAATATTATTTTCCTTGAAATACCTGTATCTGCAGGTTCCTTCTGTTTCCAACAGATGCATTACTGTCACATTTCAATTTTGTACTTAATGTCAAAACATGATATTAAAAAACCCAACTCTGGTTCCTCATTCTGAGCTGTACTTGCAGAATTATTCTTCAGACTTTGCTTAATTATATGTCCTATCATGTGTTACTTTTCGACTTTCTAAGTGGCACAATCTTACTGTTAGGAATATTAAACAATGAAAGACAGTACTCAGGTTACACAGCATTCTGTGTCTGAATTCAGTCTCCTCTCACAGGTCAAAGAAGGACACTTAACAGTCATGTTTCCTCTACAACATTAGGGCTGGTGTGTGTCCTTTTGTATTTGCTGTATCTCTGAATTTCTCCTGTTATTCAGAATGAAATTTCAAAACCCCCTCTCCCCCCCAGAAAAACCCCCAACCAAACAACAAACAAAAAAAGAAAAGATTGAAGTGGACAAATAAAGCAAAAAGAACTACAGAAATTCAGAAACTTTATTTCATATAATTTTTTTTCTTACCCTGTCAATATCACAAGCTAGTAATCAAAGTAAGGAAAGAAGTACTGGAAAAACTATTTTTCTATTAATAGTACTTCTTAGACACCTAACACTGTGTTAACTGAAAAGACCAGGAATGCTTAAAAATAAGCAAAAGAAAACAGGTAGTGATGAAAAAGATACTGGAGAACTTGCTCCAGTCCAATTGGATGGGATTTCTGATCAAGCCTTTTATATTTTGAAAATCTTTTCATCATAGTCCAAAAATATGGAACCTCCTGACCTCAAAAGTGTCAAAAGTTAGCAGACTGATTAATCAACTTAAAAATTGTATTTTTCTGTAAGAAAGCTTTTTTTTTCTGAGAATAGTTTAAGAGTTTGATTCTGAGAAGTACACTGGCAATGTCCAAGTGAGTGAAACAGATGAGATTTTTATAGCATCAATACTGTTCTTATCAGCCAGAGAAACTGTGAATCTTAGGCAACTAATGTTAAATAAAAGACTCCCATTGATTTAAATCAGCTTCGTGCCAAACTGAATATGAGGATATACTAGGATTGTCCTCGAGACAAGAACCTATTTTAATTGTTTAGCCAAATAAAAATCCAATTTATTTTATTCCATGGCTTATTTTGTATAGCAATATTTCAAATTATAATCCTAGACTAAAACTCCTCAAAAAAACCCTATCAAACAAGAAAACCTCCATGCCAAAAGTAAATCTTACTGTTAAATCATCCTGAAAAACAAAGCAACCTATCTATCATTTCCAATCAACAAATAGTAATATTTAATCACAGGCACATTCACACTTCAACTTGGATCCACTTCTGTCTTCAAGCTTCTAATTAATAATTGTGTTGTCAAATGCAGAATCATGAATAGTCCTCTTAAGGCTTTTCCTGTTCAGAAGATGATGAATACTTGTACTTAACTAATCAAAAGTTTATTTACTTGTTAAAGAATACATCCCTTTAAAGTAGCTTCAAACAATCAAAATTACAGGCTTTTTGCCATTTTAAATCCCATTTTAAGTATTGTAGAAAGTGAATATCTGATAAATAATTTCTGAAAAAGGCACTTCACTCTTGAATTGTGGACTGCTGTCCCATGGATGTTACCTAGAATGATAGATTTATTGTACCATGGTGGATGGTGGATACTATAGAGTAATTTTTCTCATCCTTACTCACACTTCCTCCGGAAGATGTAATTTTCTTTGCAGAGTGGGGATGTACACAAAAACAGTAGAAGCTATTCTTAGTGATTCACTGGATAAGGAAGACTTAATAAAATGTTAAAAAAAAGTTGCAGAAAAAAATCAGATTGTTTCTAACATAAATATGTTTAAGAGTGGACAGGTTTTTTTAACAAAGCTCAGATGAAAACTAGCCTCTGATAGGCTGGCTTCTGCTTACCACTTACATTTGTAATCAAAACTTTCCTCATTTGCAATCATCTCTGAAGCTTCCAGTCTCCTTTGGCTTTTTGGTCTTGTGTTGTGAAGATAGCTTCAGAGTTATTGAGCCTAGCTGAAAGCTACTGCCTCATAGGCAGGCAAATGCAGTAAAATAGGGCCTAAAGACAATTGCTGACAGTCTTCCCTTTTCTCTCTCAAGCAAATAGTTCCTTTCACAAGCTGAAACTACTATGGCAGCGGTTTCATTGAACTACATAAAAACTAGAACAAAAGAAATAGGCATAGTTAAAATTATGAAAATGATTTTATTTAACGAAAAAAGACAGAATACTTTTGCATGCAAATAGCTGAAGATATCCTAGTGTTTTTCAACATCTCCTCCATGAAGATTTCCGCTGTAGTCATTTTAGTAGTCATTTTGTATTGTCAATGGCTTACCTCAAATGGATATGCAATATCCATTGGTGACACAAACGGCCTGCTGTATTTTGAAATTCTCACACTTGCGTTTTTGCGGCACAAGGAAAGAGTACAGTTTTATGAAATCAGAGAAGAGAGGTCTGCATTTTCAAGGTAGATGTACTTCACTGGGTGGTTTTGTAAGGATTAATTTTTTTGTTTGTTTGTTTGTTTTACAAATTGAAAAAAAGGAACCATAAAGGCATTTGGGTAATATCTGAAAGTAATTTTATTCTGCAGATGAAAAGTTTTCTAAATACCTCATGCCTTTCTACATGAGTAATCACTAATATTGTACAATAATCTTTTCCTAGCTGACCACAGAGAATAATGGTTATATGGTACTTTTCACAGTCCAGCTTGTCTGTGAGTTGCATAGACTTTCTCACTTTCTAGTTTCCCAGCTTGCTGGGAAAAGTTGCAAACAGCTGTTTGTCCTTAATTGTCTCTTTCCCAAAAGAACTGTCCACAACAGGACTAGGTATACAATAGATTAAAAACACAAACCAAAAATCCATAAAAACTTAATATGAACACCAACGTTATAAATGGATTTTGACACAAACTTGGATATTTGTGAAGTGCAATTGCTATGGTAAGTAGAAATTAATGACTCTGTGAGATAGTTAAATTTGCACATCTTGTTCACATCCTTAAGACTCAACTGACAGTTAGAAATTACAAGTTAACAAAAATGACCACAGAACAGTGTTGTTCATAAGGACTTATTTGCATAAGTGGATTTTTGTTTCAAAAACAAACAAACAGATAACACCTATTATTCAACAGCAGAAAAAATATTTTCAAATGCTAAATAAGGAACTTGTCTTCCAAGAAAATTGTTTTTCCCTAAGGCTACTCTGTACCTTCACGTTTCACTGTAAAATTTCAAACTAAAAAAAAAGAAAAAAACCCAACCAACCACACAACACCTCTTCTGCTTTCTTTGCTGCTATTTCAGTGTGCAGCTGTACCCAATATGCCCATGTCAGTGAAGGCAGGGAAGAGAGATGAACTAAAGAATTGAAAAAGATAAATTGTCCAGGAAGAATTCTTTCATTAAGAAAATTAAGTTTGCTCTTTGGGCACTATGAGAACACTTTTTCCTTCATCAAACTAACAGATCTTAAGGCATCGAGTAAATTTTGGATCTATCTCCACAAAAAAACACTAATTCTTTCATGGATAGAGTGTGATGGGCCTTAGCATGGTTCAAAGAATGGAATGAGGTCTTTTGTCTGACCAGCATGATAGCTGATTTCAGACCTTCACATTGTTTTGAACCTGGTGATCATAACCCTCACCAAGCATGAATAAAACAACCCAGTCACTATACTGCTCTCCAGTGTGCTTCTGCTGCAAGAAATCTCCGGGACCAACAGCCTCAAAGATGCAAAGATAAAAAAAAAAAAAAAAAAGTGGAAAGCAAACTGATATTTCAGTGAAGTTTGAATTTAGAAGAGTCAGTCTGTCAGTATCTGTGATTCAAACAGTACAAAACTCTACACGAGAATTTCTGCGTCTTACTTTTTTGTTTTGCTAAACAACTCTGAATATATGATTTAAAGTAACTTAGGAGCTTAAGTTTTTCAAAATTCACTTAAACCAGAAATATAAATTTATCCTACCAGAAAGATACTTCTAGATTATTATGGATATGAATTAACTGGGGGGGAAAAAAAAAAAGGACAGGAAAAAAGGAAAGTTCTTAGAAAAGTAATACAGCATCAAGGCTTTCTGCACAGAAAGCATATGTTTTCCATAAACCCGAGGTACAGATTGTGCTTAAACCAGTTTATTTTTTCTTTCTTTTTTTCCATTTTCTTTTTCTCTAATAAAAACAAACAAACCAAAATGTAGGGGGAAAAAAAGCATTTGAATTGATGCCCAAAGTCCCATTTTAGGGTTGCATGAGTTTTTCTCCCAGCTACGTAATGGTAGAGAGAGACAATGCTAGGGATAATTAAATGTTCACTATATATAAAAAACTGTACTGAAAGAGCACTGTTGAAGTTGCAAAACGAAGTACTCAAGAGACAACAAAGAACTAACCTTCATGTGCAATATCGTGTAGTCTTTAAATACGCCATTACACGGGCTTTTTTTCCAGAGCCTCCCCTACCTCAATCAAGGTATGTGAAGAATAGAGTCCATGTAATGAGCAGGTCTTTGGTATTTTGGTTATTTTTATTGTTCAGTGGGTGTCCCTTATCCTCATCCATGTACACCACTCAAACCCTGAGCTGAAAGACACATTATTCATTTCCTTATAAACTTTCCTATGGTGCTTATCACACAAAGCTCTGTGAGTTTCATGAAGGGTAATTTATCTTAACAAAACCTCTCTAAGTGACAAGATCCCACTTTGCAGACAGGCAGCAGAGGCACAAAGGCAACAGTTGGTGTTGAGCTACCCAGGACCCAGGTCATTGGTATTTTGTCAGGTTTTGTAAGATTTTTTTACCTTCAAGCACAGCACCCATTCACTTTGATTGCAGTAGTGACTACTCAGTGCCTCTTCATCTCAGCCCTCAGGATCTTGAGGTGGGCATTCAGAAATGGGAAGCACAGCATTACTGACCATTTGTGAAATACCTGATGTAAGGCACTGTGCAGCATTGCTCAGGATCTCTTGTTATCAGCAATGCACTCTGCTTCTCCATAACAGAACTCAGCTGCCCTGACGGGAAGGTATATTTTCTCTTTCAATACTTGTAAGAAATAAGGCAGAAATACTGTATATAATGGCATCCTTTGCTTTCTAGGCTTGTGCAGGAAACCATTCTTAGGTTAGGAAAATTTTGGCAATTGAGTGAAGTAAGAGCCCAAGTTAAAAATAGTTCACCTGAAGTAGGGCTTGCTCATAATTGCATGCAAATGAAAGGAATGAATAAAGATAATGGACAAACTTCATTATGACATTTTCTAACTTTCAACCCCTTCAGTTACTTCAGCTCCTTGTCACATCTTCTTGCTTTTCATCTGTTTCTCAATATTCTAATTACAGGCTTTTTTGCATAACTTTTGTATGTCTGTTCACTCTGTGAAGATGTTGCATGGGCACTTAGCATTCAAAGCTGTGCGAGGTTTAAGCAGATGAACAAACACAGGCTTTTAAGGGTAGTGAGCTGTTATTGAGTACATGTAATCCATATTTTTTTCAGACCTTCGAATATAGACTAATGTACAGGAATTTTCACAAGAGTGCCAAAGGTATAAAGTCCACATACTCTACAAAATATCATGTTCCTTATCCAAAGAGTAAGAGCATGAGGGTATTTCAAATAAAAGATCTTAAAAGTACAAAAGTACTTATTTCTGACCTTTATTATAATCTCTTATTTCACTCTTGCTTTCATAGGCAATTGATAAATGCAAGAATAAAAACACAAAACTAACCACCATAAAAACCTTCAACCCTAAAGGACATAGTTAACACAGAAACTTCACAGCTAAAATGCTTAGTTTCACAAAATTCCACATTTACAAACTACCAGCACAGAGTATATGGCTTGTGTGGATGTAGAACAGTAAAACCACTGAAGTAACAAAGTGCTACTAGTTTTGAAAGGTCATACCTTTGTTCTCTGTCATGATTAATGTTAAGATAGTTACTAGCATTATGAAATAGGTATCAGTTACATTATAATTTCTGGGAACCCATGGTGGCATCATATATTATATATAAGAAATTATTGTCTCAGAAGTACTTAAAATGTAGAGATTTATTTAACTTTTCTCTGTTCTTAAAGACCACAAATTCTCTGACTGGTCTGAATATTGCTAATAGTGGACATATGTTATCTCCTTAAACTAAATGAATATGTAATTGCATAAGAATTCCCACTGATACTCCCAGGTTTGGAAGTTAACCCTCCACAAGTTTTTGCAGTTTTATTACCAAAATGATTACTGTTGAGTTGTGCTGCTACTAGCTCTGCTAAACTTGCAAGTATAGAAACACTGCAAAGAGGTTGGTTGGTTACAAATCAAGTTTGTTCATAGAATTCATATATATTTTAATTTCTTATAAGATACAGTGATATTTTTGCAAAGAGACAAAATTGATATGCTGCAAGAAGCTCATATGTGTTTATGTTATCTGGGGTTAATAAATAGCAGACCTCAGTGAAGAAAATCAACCTCCTTTTTAACCTTTATTAATCAGAAAATGCATCAGAAAATGCAAAATTTCCCTTGAAATAGTAAACAAAGCCTTGAATAATAATGATGAAAAAATCTTTAAATATCAAACAATCAAAAAAAAAGCCTAAAAAAGTATTCTTTTTTTGCTTTCGTTTTTAATTGAGCTTAGTCATGGTCTCATGCAAAAATGTGTAGGCTGACCAGCTTCCTGCAGGACAAGGCAGCCCATACTAGTGCATGTCTTTTTGGGACCAAAGCACTTCAACTTTATTGACAGCTAGTAGGACAGTAGCTTTAATTTTGTGGGTATTTGCAAGCTGGACAGAATGGTGAACATACATGGCCACTGACAGTTTTGAAGGAACACCTAATCTGGAACATGTAGTGAAATAGTAATAAGACAGAAGATGAACTACACAATTCTCCAAGGTAGCATAAATGAGTCTTCCATTACCAGACTTCTTTGTTGTGTTTGAAAAGTCATTCTCCATGCATGGATGTTCTGGCTATGATCTGGGAGAATGTCCAGTAATGACTCAATTGTTAGAAAAAGAGGTAGTAAACATGAAGTAACTAGACAGTGATCAGATTCATACAGCATAGTTGATTGTGGAAAAGCCACAGGGTGAAATTTAATGTTCATAGCATAAGGTGGATTGTTTCTGTTTCCTGCTTACAATATTTGACAGAATCATTTGGCATGTAGCACCAATGAAAAAAGTAAAAATAATAAATATTCACCTAAGTTTTAGGATTCTTTCAATTAAATCCATTTCCTAATAAATACATTATCTCCTTTGCTATTTTAATAACCCTATATATTATTTTGTACCTCCCTGAGACAGTAATTTAATATTTAATTAGTTCAATTGACTATAAGGTATTTGAGAGAATTAGTTGTGTTTCTATATTACAAATTGATAAAATTAAACTTTCCTATTAGATATTCTGAATTGCAATAGGAAAAGAAAGAGGAAAAAAGTAATCTATTTTTGTTTTCTGCTTTCCTTCTAAAGCAGGTGATGCTGCTTAGATTCTTTTTCCTCCTGTCTAATTTACATTTAACTTGGCTGCTGATAATATGTCTCTAATTTGTAATTTCAACTGATTACTGATGACGTATATGGGTTTGAAGTGAATCCTAAATCAGTCTTCATTTTCAGGAGTGATTTAGAATTTTGGTTGCCCATCTGAAAAGGATCTGATTTCTTTTATAGAAATTATTGAAACATTCACCATCTGAACCTGTAAAGACCCCTATAATGTGTGTCTAATCACTGAATCACTCACAGTCCTTGGTTACTTGAGGCTATTTACGTCTACCACTTTTAAAGACTTGTGTTTTCCTTTTATTTTGTGGGTTTTCTTCCATTTTAAATATACCTGTCATGATCTCTTTTATAGTAATTAAAACTCTGTGGTAATAAAAAAATCTTTCAGGCAACATAATTGTTTCCCTATTTGGGGGATAATTTTGATCTTTTAAGTTATATATGATTTATTGTACTCAGAATTATTGTTATATTTAAGATATAACATAAATGGAATAGACCATTGCCCTGGGGAAACATCTTCCTTATTTTAATAAATAATGACGGGAACTCATGCAATTGTAAAACATATAAGTCTGAAAACGTAGACAAAGCGATTGTTCTTCAGTCAGGTGTCATTGTGTGAAAGAGATCTCTACAACTATGTCAAATGTCTTGCACACATCTAATAAGTTGGATGGTGCAGTAAGTAAAGTTGTGTCTTGTACCATTGTGGAACTTCTGCACTTCTGTTGTCCTTTCTGATCATCATCCAACAGAATTATTGCCCATATGGATAACATTCTCTTTAGTTATGTACAGCTTGTACCTCTTTTACTCTGTGATTAGTAGTTAAGTTCAGCTATTTGGCTGTCTGAGTGATTATCAGGTGCTCTTTTCAGATTCCATTTAGTTTTTGTCTCAGTCTTGTGAAGGTATTTGGTGTTTGCCTAGTGCAACAAGCACTTTCTAGACAGCTTCTTACTACAAGCAGCACCATGGGTTTAGTCAAAGAACTTCCCTCAGTGCAGATGTTTTTAAGAGTGTTTTGAATACCTAATACAGTCAAGGTTAGTCTCTTGTCTAAAAAAAATCCTAAGGTACATAAGCAGAAAACAGAATAGAGAAGGAAACATTCACAGCAGGAGGAAGCATGTTTTAATATGCTGTAAACATCTTCTCTTGTGTATATAAATATAAATACTACTGTGAGTTATCTGTAGGATATCTAAATCCATTTTTATCTAGATAAATATTTATTCCATATAAATCTATATAAATGCATGTATCCTAAGCACACTCTAAGTATCATTTTCTTTATCTGTTTTTGAAAACAAAATGAATAACATTTTAATGTAGGATGCTAGAAGCATTTGTTGTTTGGAGAAGGCAATAGCAAGTGCAATAGGATTACTAAGTAACTATTTCACCCTCAGACTCAGTAAGAGGGAAAGAGAAGAAAACAGCTTAACTCACCAAAAATCAAACCACTGCATTGCCCTCTTAGCCACTGAGTGCTTTGGGATGAAGACCGAAGATTACATCAGTACAATATAGGCTTCCTGCTCTCTCTAAAATCACACACACACACAAAAGTGCAGCTTTACCCCAGCATCAGAACCAGTTGAAATCAGAACAGGTAGAGCGATGTAAAGACCAAGGAGAGAGAGGGAAGGGTTAAAGGCATTATCGCAGCCATTAGAAGGAAAAGTTGAAGCAATACAAGCACAGTAGACTTCTCTTTCTCCCCCTCCCCTTTCTTTTCCCCACTCCTCTCTTCCCAAGCTGGATCAGTGTGTAGGGAGGGCAGTCATCACGCCATCCTGAGCAGCAAGAGCTGACGTTGGATGGAGCTGCCAGGTAGCTGAAAAAAGGCACAGAAGCAGCTGATACCCACTTTCAACGGGTTGGTTTTTGTTTTTTTGTTGTTTTTTTTTTTCCCAGTCTGAATCTGGACTTCAAGCAACACAGTGCCTGAGACAGCTCATCTAAACCACACTATATTGCAATACTCTCTCTTCTCAAAGAAAAAGACTCCACTGAGTAGCAGAATGCTGCCAGTGTTGCAGCTACAGCTACGATACAGAGCCTCTTTGTAACATATTAGATTCTCTTTCAGTTCATATATTTTGAGATACATACACACACTCAGTTCTTCCTTTTTTGAGGACATCTTTGTGTTTTGTTACCCTGATGTGACTTCTTCATCTTGGAATGATGGGGATCTTTCTAGCTTATGTTGGATTCATTTTCTTTTCAGTTATGTATATTCAACAAGGACTTTCTACCCAAGGTAAGATTAGTACTGTCAAATCTGTATGTGTGTTTTTCTATGCTAAAACAGACTGAGGATCGGATTTGGGGGGGATGGGGGGGGGGGAGGAAGGGGGGAAGGAAGCACCAGGAAAAAAGAAAATAAAAAGAGGAAAATAACCACAATGGATAGGGAATGAGGACATCAAGCATTAGGGTTATGTTTAGCTTAAAACTTGTCTGTAAATTCTCAGAGAATTTCTCACAGAAGTGAGAAGTTTCAACAAAGTAGGAATAAAACAGGCTTTCTTTACTTGATTGCAAAGAGGGAAATAACATGCACCTTGCAGAAGTGTAAAGGGGTGTCAGGGGGTGTTGGTGAATTGACATATGTGTGTTTGGGTTGTGCATGTTTTTATTTATGCATGCATGTATACAATAATCACCTACCCGTGTATGCATAATTATTGCATGCAGACCAAGTACCAGATACTGCCTCCTTTAAAATATTACAATCTCTTTTTGTGCTGCATCCCCTTCCCTCTCTTATTATCCTGCAATCTTCAGTCTGGTCTTCATTTTGATTCTGTGACTATGTGTATTTCTGTTCCTCATCTTCCCCCTCCACACTTCACCCCTCCCCCCCAACAAAAAAAAGGTGGGGGGGAATAAAAAGACAAAACCGACTTCTTTGAAGACCTTCCCTCTACCTCCATCTCCTTCCTCCCTCGTCGCCGAAAGGCACGCCTTGCATCTCAAGCAGCCCCGGAGCCGCAGGAACCAGTTGTTTGGGACCTCGCGGCTGCGGCGACGCTGTCAGCACCATGGACAGATCGCGCGGGGACGCCCCTCCCGCCCGCTGCTCGCTGCGCCCGGTCGCCGTCCCCCGATCCTTGGTCGCTGTCCCCCGATCCCCAGTTGCCGTACCCTGCTGCTGGCTCTCCGTCCATTCCTCGCTGCCCGCCGTTCCCTGCTCCCTGCCTGCCAACATCTACTTCCTGCCTGCCGTTCCCTGCTCTCTGCTCGCCGTCCTCCCTTGCCCGCAATCTCCCGACCTGTGCCTGCCGGCAGCTAGCAGCCGGCTTTGAGAGCCTGTGCCGTGCTGCGCTTGGCGATGCGATCGGGGAGGATGCTGGTTCTATTCCCCTCCGCGTTCCCACACCACTCACACCCACTGACCAGGAGGGGAGGGAATGAACAAACAAACCAAAACAAACGTACAAGCCTCGAATACACAAAATGCGCAATATCTTTGTCAGTTTAATTCAGTGACTAGCAATCTCTAGCTGGTGGGGGTGGAGAGGTGGAGAAGGATAGGGGGGAGGGAGTAGAAAATGTGACACCGTGAAATATAAAGCTAGTAGCTTTGCTAAGCATCCGTTGCCAAGCACAAATATAAGGAGAAAAAGAAAAACACTGGTTGAGCGTATTGCTACATTATCCCACCAATTCCAGGTTAGCTAGGAAGACGGATAAAGGGAGAGATAGAGGGGAGGAGACAAGAAGCAATATTTCCTCTGCATCATAATACACTCTAGTCAATCTGTAACAATGCATAATAGAAAGTAACATTGCAGGGACTTTCAAAATTTTCCTGATCTTGAAAAACAGTTTGTCTGTAGTCCCCCTCACTTGACTACTATGTCATACATATCTAAAGGAGTTATAGGGAAAGATAAGAAAGAAGTAAAGATGGGCTTAAAGAAATACTAGTACCTTGGACTTATGTCCATCAGGATTAACTTTTAAATCTGTCAGTGGTTCACTTAAAAGGGCAGATTCCACTTACTAAAGGGCCAGGATACAAGGGATACAAAGGTGAAGGTTATTTCTAGGAAGCATCTACCAGGACTGAAAAACAGAAAGTGTACTGTGTCTTGGTCTGAATATGAAAGCAGAGGTCCTCAGAAAGAATAACTGTCTCAAGTAAAGCCTTTGAAATGGGCAGTTTGATGAGTGGTCATAACCCGAACCTGAGATGAATACGTGTCCCAACAGCTGCTGCAGCTGACTGTGGAAGATTTAACAATTTACACATCTCCAGGTCTCCAGGTCAGCCCTACGAGATACAAAAATTCAGTTTGGGGTTTTTTTGTGGCTTTTTTTTCCCCCTCTTCCAAATTGGTCTTGCACAAAATCCGCCAGTGAGCCTCATGAAATACTTAATTGTGTCCAAGGGTATTTGGACCTAATCATGTGAAACTTTACTAGCCCATGGGAACAAACATGAGGGTCTATAGCATTTCCCTTGAGAAGAGTTTAGAGTGTAAAGCAGGTGGATTTGTGCACGAGGGAGGGAAGGCATACCTGTATGCACTAGAAACCAGGAAAGATAACATATGGGGAAACTGGAAAATCAGAAAAGAGAGGGAATGAGAAAAGAAAACAGAGAAATTAATTTAAAAAGGGACGGGGACGGGGGGGGGGGGGAGGAATAAAGAGACAGAAGAAAAGCCACATAAAAGCAGGGAAGAAACAATGAGCTGGAGATCCCAACATGTTATGCCTTTATTTTGCAGCAAAATTCACTGAATTTCCCCAAAATGTCACAGCCATTGAAGGGCAGAATGTGGAGATGTCTTGTGCTTTCCAAAGTGGCTCTGCTTCGGTGTACCTTGAAATCCAATGGTGGTTTCTACGGGCAGCTGAGGACCAAGAGGCTGGAGCTGAGGTGACAGGCACCCAGGTACTGATCCTATGCCATAGAGTCCCCAAAACACCTGGGATAGCCACATGAGAAAGGATGGAGAGAAAGGGAGGGAAAAAGAGAAGTTGGGAGAGAGAGAGAGAGAGAGCAGAAGGAGGTTCTGGATCTTCCCAGGGACTTAATTTTGACCATGAAATAACAGTGCAGGAACCTTCAGAGGACAAAGAACACCTCAGGGAATGGTACCTTTGGTGCCTGTCACTCAGAATGCAGACAGGGACTTCACAAAACCACACAGATTTCCAAAGTCTATTTTTTGTTCTTTTTTTACATTCTAATTTTCCCTTTGGAAAGCAGCTGTTCAGAGACCGCTTCCTGTGGGACATTTTTAATTTCCCAAACAGTAAGATCCTACATGTGCCCCCCAATTTACAGCTTGTTCAGTTGAGTTGGAACCCTTTGGCAGCCTTACTGCTGCCGGCAGCTGCTGTAGGAGGGCACACTTGGAGAGACAATGTGGGGAACCAATACTCCATAGAAAATAATAATTTAAAAAATCTAACAAATCATACAGCAGTATAATTTCAGACTTCCAAGTGGGACAGAGGGAGTCATGTCCACTTGCACTGCCATCCAGGGACGGTCTTCCACTGTCATCTCCGCGTCAGTCTCGGCGTTCGGCCGCATCGAAAAAACGCCCACACGAGTCGGACGGGAGGGCGGAGGATCCGTAGGGCAGTATCGCTCTGCCGAGCTCGGGGGCTGCCCTGTGGCCCTTGCCGGCTGTCCCCGGAGCGGCCCGCAGATGGCAGACGAGCTACGCTGCTCCGCGGGCTCCGCGGTGCGGCGCGGGACGCGGAGCGGGACGGGGGCGGGCTGTGACCCATGGCCTCTCTCCTTTCCCTGCAGGTGGAGCTCTTGCCCGAGAGGGACCTGGACAGCGACGGCACGAAGATCAGTGTAAGTGGCTCCGTGGAGCGCGGGCAGCCCCCCGCCGAGCACTGCCGCAGCCGCAGCCCATCCCAGGCACTGCCGGCAGCCACCTCGCAGCAGACACGGCCGGGGGCGCGGAAGCTATTCGCCTCCGTTTGCATCCTCTTCCCATCTGCACCGCAAGCTGCAGCGGGTGTCCAGCCGCCTGGCCAGCAGCCCTCAGCCCGTTGCTCACATATCCTGGCAGAGGGTGCTGGGACAACCCTGTCCCACGCAGCCCAGGTGTACCTTGGGAACCCTTGAACATGAAGGCATGGGCAAGAGAGGCCCAGGCAGTAGACCTTTAGCAAACTGTTTCCACCCAGTGAGCCAGACAACCTAAATCCATTCATCTATATACTTCTTGTTTTCATTTACCCTGGGCAACTGTGGAGTCTGCCTTAGTGCTCTTAAGCTGGTTTTAAGGCTGAAATTTGGCTATGAAGTTGCACTTCCCTTCAGTGGAGTGTGTGACTATTTTAATGGGCTCTTCCCCAGCTTCATATCTGCCGACAGAAAGAAAAGCTCAGAAAGTCTTTGGACAAGACCTCCCCGTTCAGAGTAATTTTCACTCTTGGCCCCTGAAACCCTTTCTTAGGAAAGCAGTGTTCTGACACCAGAGTTATCAATCTGCCATTTGGAGATTAAACCAAAATGTTGTCTCAACAAATGGTCATATGATGAGCAACATTTGTCCAGTCCTTGTCCAAGGAAAGGACGCTTTCCTCAGCATACTGAGTCAGACACAATGACAGCCCCTGACCTGAAGAGTTCAAACCCTTCTTCCTCAGCATCCCAGGAATAGTATGGTGCTAGGGCCATGGTGTAGTGCTTACTACAGTGGAAAAATAGATACTTAGCAGACACTGCAGCATGAGAATTCCTTATGAGCCCAAAGGGATTGTCCGTTTCTCAGACACAAGCCCTACAGAAGTGCCTTTTAGCTGTAGCCAAGACTGTAGGTATCAGTAAATCTTAAAACAGTAATGGACAGAGGGGAATCCTTTCTATTAAATACTTTGCTGCTTTTTGATGCCTGCAAATAGCTAACCAAGTAATTACACCAGAACAGAGTGTAGCTGGTTATAGTAAGTAGCAGGGTATTTGTAAATAAGAATTCAGATACATTATATTCAACATTATACATAGGTTAGCCATACTTAAATCATACTTATATAATACTTCTCAACACAGACTATAAGCAATGTGTGTCACGGACCATATCTTCAGTTACATTTGTAGATTATCTTACAAATGAGGCCCACATGTGGCCTTTGGATACTATTCCACTAGTCATAGTGCTAACAATCAATTTATTCCTCATTAATACTTTCTTATTCAAAACCTCCATAGCAATCCATAAGATCTGTGACATAGCATAAGCTGTAAAGTTTGTCCCATCTTTCAAGTTAAAACCGTCTTTCTCTCATTATGTATGCTAACAATTCATGATGAGATATTTATACAGTGTTTTTATAAACTCACGTAAAACATAGAATCATAGAATGTTAGGGGTTGGAAGGGACCTTTAGAGATCATCTAGTCCAACATTCCTGCTGAAGCAGGTTCACCTAGATCAGGTCGCATAGGAACATGTCCAAGCGGGTCTTGAAGACCTCCAAGGAAGGAGACTCCACAACCACTCTGGGCAGCCTGTTCCACTGCTCCGTCACTCTCATGGTGAAATAGTTTTTTCTTATGTTTAAGTGGAACTTTTTGTGTTCCAGCTTCATACCATTACCCCTTGTCCTGTTACTATCTACTATAGAAAAGAGGGATGTCCCAACCTCCTGACACCCACCCTTTAGATATTTACAAATGTTAATAAGATCATCCCTCAATCTCCTCTTCTCCAGACTAAACAGCCCCAGTTCCTGCAGTCTTTCCTCATATGAAAGATGTTCTATACCCTTGATCATCTTGGTGGCCCTGTGCTAGACCCTCTCCAGCAGTTCCCTGAGCTGAGGAGCCCAGAACTGGACACAGTACTCCAGATGAGGCCTCACCAGGGTAGAGTACAGGGGGAGAAGAACCTCCCTTGACCTGCTGGCCACACTCTTCTTGATGCATCCCAGAATGCCATTGGCCTTCTTGGCCATGAGGGCACATTACTGGCTCATATTTAGTTTATTATCAATCAGGACTCCCAGGTCTCTGTCTGCAGAGCTGCTCTTCATCAGTTCTGTGCCATTGATCACCACCCTCTGGGCTCTGTCATTCAACCAGCTCTTGATCCACCTTACTTTCCACTCATCCAAGCCACAGTGCCTGAACTTTCTGATAAGGATGTTATGGGAGACAATGTCAAAAGCCTTGCTGAAGTCAAGGTAGATGACATCCGCTGCTCTCCCCTTATCTAGTGAGCTGGTTATGCACTCATAGAAGGATATCAGGTTGGCCAAACAAGATTTCCCCTTGGTGAAGCCATGTGGACTCCCCCTGATAACCATCTTATCCTTCATATATTCAGTGATAACATTCAGGATGAGTTGTTCCATCACTTTTCCAGGGATGGAGATGAGGCTGACCAGCCTGTAGTTTTCTGGGTCATCCTTCCTGCCCTTTTTGAAGACTGGCGTGGCACTGGCCTTTCTCCAGTCCTCAGGCACCTGACCTGTCCTCCATGATTGTTCAAAAATGATAGAGAGAGGCTTAGCAATCACATCAGTCAGCTGTCTCAGCACTCTAGGATGCATCCCATTAGGACCCATTGACTTATGAGCCTTAAGCTTGGCCAACAAGTCTTTAACCTCTTCCTCTACCACCCAGGGCAAGTCCTCTGCTGTCCTGGCCTTCATGTTATCCTTGCTGGACTGGGCTTCCTGAGGGTCAGCCTTTGCCATAAAGACAAAAGACGCAAAGAAGGCATTCAGTACTTCGGCCTTTTCTGCATCCTCAGACACCAGGGCACCCTCAGCATTTAGCAGTGGGCCCACATTCCTCCTCGCTATCCTTCTGCTGCTGATGTACTTGAAAAATGCCTTATTGCTGTCCTTAACATCCCTGGCTAAATTTAATTCTAGAACTCTTTCCATTCATATGAAACTCCTTTAATCCTTTTGCTGAATGCGAGTCGCTCAGCAGAGATATACTATTTGGTTCGAATATGGTTTGAATAACTATCTAGCACTTTCTGTGTAATTAATATTACATAAGTTGTGCCTGAAAGTATGCAATCCATAGATTCAACTCAGTTTGCCAAGTATAACTTCAGAGCTGGATACAACACAACAAGGATATAAAATCTATCCAATACCTCAAAGCAATAATGCATTCACAAGTATTGCTCTTCAATTTATCAATCAGGAAGAGCAGGTACTTTACCAACAGTGGTGACTGTAGCATGCAAAGCTATCAGAAGCAATGTGTTATGTTATCACTGATAACACATGCCTACTTTCAGTCTAAAAGTTCTCTGTTTTTATGATCTACCATATATTTGTCACCCTGATGTTTCTTCATTGCCAGTTATTAAGATGAGACATCCATGTTTATGCATGTTTATGCTGGAACTAAGACCAAGTTCAAGAGTACTTCAAAGCTGAAGCATTCTTTCTGCCTCACTGAAGCCCTTCTAACTAGCTTCCTTTTAGGTAAAAATATTAATCCAGATTGATAGTAATAGCAAAATAATTAAATATAAATTTCCTAAAGTGATGAAACATATAGAAAGGAATCTCTGTAACCTTTCCTAATACATCTTAACACCTATCACACACTATGATTCTATGTGTGTTTTAATTATGTGAGACAAAAATCTGTTATTAAAAACAATTAAAAAATAAATCAGGGGTCTTGTTTTGGCTGATAATTTTAAAAAGAAGCTTGAATTTTTGCTGCAGAAATTATATATGACTTTTAATAAGTACATACTTATTCGAACAAGACAAAAGGAACTACCTGGCACAAGATGTCTTGCTATGGCTAATAAACAAAAAATACAAAAAGTTTGGACATATCTGAAGGAGACAATTGGAATGTTAACTGTGCAGTTCCAATATAGTAAAGACTACAAGCTAATCTAATAAATTTATATTTTAAAAGTTTAATATTGGCAAACATCTCCCACAAAATTGTTAATGCATTAGTTGAAAAACTGGATTATTCAGTAAAAACAATGCATTGGAAAGGTTTAACCAATGAAATGCACAAGTATTAGGTTTACGTAAGAAACCTAGTATTTAAGAATGTTCATGATCTTAAGCAATTAATTTGAATGAGTACAGTAGCTTGGGTTGTTTGTTTGAGGCCAATTAGCATTTCAGAGCAAACCATTTAAACAGTTTTGGAAAGATGTCAGACATCCTCATAGATACAAATAACCATACTCATCCTTGATGCAACTTCGGTGCAGTAAGCACAATTACACCACTGATTAATTTGTCAATCGATTTCTTTGGACAGAGAAAGAATAGCACCTGACAAGATACTTGTTTGTTTGTTTTTCCTGTCAAATTTGCAGACAGTGAAAGTTCAAGGGAATGATATCTCCCACAAGCTGCAGATTTCAAAAGTGAGGAAAAAGGATGAAGGCTTGTATGAGTGCAGGGTGACCGATGCCAACTATGGAGACCTTCAGGAATACAAGGCCCAGGCATTTCTCAAAGTCAATGCTAACAGCCACTCTCGGCGAATGCAAGCCTTTGAGGCATCTCCAATGTGGTTGCAAGACATGAAACCTCGTAAAAACATCTCATCAGCTGTTCCAAGTAGCATCCATAACTCTGCCAATCAGCGTGTGCGTGTCACCTCCAGCCCTGAAGCAGCAGCCAAAATCCCCAAACAAAGTCCACAATCAGGTATGATAAAGCATTTTGAGCTTTCATTTGATTGTTTACCAGCATGTCAAAGGAGGCTAATTCAACAAGGTAACCAGGAATTGTGACTAGGAAGAGTATGGTGCTCATTTATTCCTCTTCCTTTCTGGCTTTGTTCCTCCTGTTATATCCTTACTTCCTAAAAGCTGAAGAGTAAGTTTCTGGGCAGAAGAAGCAAAAAGCCTTAAATTCCTATATGTGGATTTATCTCTACTGGCTTTGTCCTCCTAAGGTTAGCTTTCTAATAAACGTTTGGCTTTCTCTAAGCAGTGTGTGTGGAGAGAAAGGGGCATGTCAGTGAATGACATGTCATTTTAAGATGGCTGTGAATCATAAATTAATAAAATGTTCATTCAGAAGTGTTTCTTCTTAAGTTAATTTACACCAGTCTTCTAACTTATGTTTCTAACCATTGGTGAAATTGATCTACTTTTAGTATCAATCCTATTTCCATAAGGAACTTGACCTCTAAACTTTAGCAGACCTTAGATGCCTCAATGACAATGCCTCAATTGTATGACATTTAGAAATTAACACTCTGCACATGCTGTTTGAAAGACTTTGTACAGCATTCTATGAATAACCTGTAAGCAATGTAAGTCTGCATTTTCTCCATTGAGTAAAATTCACAGTTATGCAAAGGTATATAAATATGTAGGAGTTGTAGCTGCTGATCACTATATGATGGCAGTAGAGAAACAGACCAGACAAAAATTGAAACATGTTGTAATTGATCAAAAAACATCTGGAAAACAAACTGTGCAACTTTAAGGGTTTCAGGGTTACTTCTCTTTATACTGAGGGCCCAGTATAAGGCAGGAGATTATAATCTAGCTGAAAATATATAATGAAGCTTGGTTTTCTGTTAGCAAATGCCATATTATCAAAATAAAGACTGAGAAGACAATTAATTTGATAGCACATCCATTGTGAAACCACTTTCCTCTTACAGGCATATTGTTAGAAAAATATTTTGATAAGGAAAATGCATTTTGCTACAGATTGGAACAATACAATTATTCATGTGACAATTCTTATTGCTATTAGAAAAGATGATGCACATTGCTATCACCACTTTACCACTGTGTACATTTTCTAAAACTTATGTTCAGTGCTATTTCCTTGGAATAGACCCACTATCATTTTTTAGCTCTTCCAAAAATTTTTCATCTGTTTGAAGAAAAGAAACATTTCAGTTGATTTGAAATAATCATTCTGCCATGGTTTTCCTTTCAGGGAAATGTATATACCACATTTCCAGTGGACTGATACATTTAAAAGTAGCAGACTTGTCCATAAAGTGAAAACTATGGTTTCTAATCAGTTATGTGTGAAATTAATTACAATAGTCACAAGTGTATGAAATATGTAGCTACAGAGTACATTGCATTATGGCCAAAGTGTGCATACAACAGCTAATCCACTAAAATCCATTAAATCACTTTGGATATATAATTGGTTTGACAATATTGTTTATGTCTTTAGTCCAAGTGAAGTCTTTCCTGATTACTGAATATTTGTTATTTGAGGGCTAGTAGGTTATTACATGAAACATCTCTGTAAAAAAATACACACCACACAAGAAACCAACCAAAAACCCATAGAAAAACTTAATCTCTGATTTCTTTCCTCAGCAAAGATTACTGCAGATCATGTCCAGACAATCCTAATCACAAAAGAATCAGTATTAGGATTAATTTCAATTTAATGGACACTTGATACACAGTAATTACTGATAGTTTTTTTGATGAACATCAGTTTAACTCTTGAGAACCAAGATTTACGTTCCTTTACTTGGGAAAATTTGGACCTGATTTTCCAGCTATGGTTTGATTTGGATTTTTACTCCATTTCACACTTACTGTACACCAATAGAAATACCCACAGGGGCACAAAGCAGTGAGTCTGTAGCACTGTCTAACTTTGAGGATCAGCTTCAGTGAGGAAGGGAGAACTCAGAAAAACAGAAAGGTGGTGTTATAGACATAGGTTTTCTTTTTATGATATTGCATCAAAAAATCTCCTTTTATTCTCAAATGAGAAACTCTTCTCTTCAACATTATGCTAACTACATGCGCATGCACAAGACTGCTGTGTGATTACATCATATGTAAGCAATGTGTCCATCCAGCCTAGAACACAGAAACGTCTGAATAAAAATTTATTGTTATTAACCACATATTGTATTTTGAAAATATGGAGGGTAATTGTGATGTGTCTGTCCATGTTGAGTAATACATTGACTTCAGCAATAGTATTTGAAGAGATAAGTACTATTAACCATAGACAATTGTATCAAATGTTCTTCAATATTAGCTAGCCAGTGGATTGTTATTGGCAAGCAATATATTTTACTGTGTTGCTCATAGATGATATTTTAGATTCTTTCCCTATTTATTTATTATTGTAAAAAAATGTTTTCAGCAGAGGGAAATATGACACTGCAAAATTACTGGAAATTCCTTATTTGTCTATTTATGAACAACTCAGCTAAGATAAGAAAGATAGTATGAATATTTTGCCCCACAAATTTGGTTTTGAAAGGTAGATAACACTCTACTTAACTCTTTCTCTCCTGAATCACACCACAGTATTTCACTTATTTCTTAAAAATAGATACATAATAGGCAACTATAGAAACATATTTTACAGTCACTGTCATTTCAAAATATAATTTCCCAACTGAACAGATATTTCTGCCATTCTCTTCCTTTGCTCAAAAGTAAGAATATCTGTGATAATTATGAGGGAGCTATATAGTGAGGTCTGACAAATTGAAGCAATATGACATCCACTCAGCATTTTTTGCTGCTCTGAAAAATGTTATGTGAGTGTAAAAAAGATATTTGTTATTGTTAGTGTAATAGAGATTCAATATAGGAAGAAAGAGCTAAAGATAACATCTCCCACAGGTAGTCTAGATAACATACTGAGAAGTGCTAAACATCTAACTCAAAATAGGAACGCTAACGTAGCTTGACCTTTTAATTTTATATTCATGGGCTGCAGCAAATGAAGTAAGCCATCACAGCTTTACAGGATTCTGAGTAATTTGACAGGGTGATCTGCATGTATCCAGAAAATGTCCTATGTAGGTGGAGTAACAGACATTTTTTTTCCCCTGCATAATTCATAACAATGTTTCTCAATTCAAACGTAAATGTACAGAACCTTGTAACTTTAAGCAATGTTGCAGTTATCTGAAGTCCAGGAACTACAATGAATTAACGTAAAAAGAAGTTAAATAATCTACAAGCTGCACCAAATCTCACGTTTTCATGGATGTAAATCTAGACAAACTCTGCTACCTGCATTCAAGCCACTTAACCTTTGTAGCAACAAAAAGGGATGCAGAATTTGATGTGCTGAGAATGTATATATCCCCCTAAACTCTTCCTGTTCTGTCAATGCTCTATTAAAGCACTCAAAGCCATTAGTTGCTTTTCAGACTCAAGAAGATCAGACACAGTGAACTCAGGAGGGAATAGCTACAAATGAAGAAGTGACGTTATGTCCATTTTCTGGCTGCTTATGTACAGACTCTACACATTTCTAGCAACTTTTTGTTCTTTCCTGAAATAATAAATTAAACAATTCAATTACATGCTGAAACTGTTCCTATGATGATGGCAGACTTGCAGTGAATGATGTGAAAAGGTGCATGAAGGAGAAGGTGGTCTTTACCTAGGAGAAAAAAACCTGGATTCTTGACATCACAAATCACACTGAAAAGCTGATCATCAGGCATGAATGCAAAACAAGACAATGAAAACATATTTCTTCCATCCTTTGGTACTGATAAACTGATGATATTCCTTCCAGCCTTCGTTTTTATCTGCAGAATTCAGGAGTCTTTTATTATCAACACAAATTTTCAGTCTTCATTGGAATCTTCTGGGATATAAACCAGCTTCTGTGTTGGTTTGGTTTTTATGCTATGTCTTATAAAAGGAAGGGATAAAAAACCTGCTGTAACTTCTGCCAAGATGACAGCCAACATTATTGCTTTCTTCATTAAGAGAAAGACTTTGTGGCTGCTGTTTTAGAAACTGTCAGTACCTATAAGGATGGGAGACACTATTACTGGGATGGTTGCACAGCAAAAAGTCAAGTTTCTCTTTCCTCCTAGGAGGATTTCATTAAAACAAAAGCCAAATGAGTTTTGTTCTTACTGTTCTGAACCTTATTCAGCCTTTTTTAGATATTCTTTCAAAAAGAAGATGATGCAAGAACTATCCCATTTTACATCTGTGTCATGGTTTTGCCAAATCAGCAATGAAGAACCATGACAGTCTCTTGATCACTGCCCCCCATCCATGCCCATCCTCATTAGGATGCTGGAGGCCGCAGCAACATGGGATGAAAAAACAAATAACCAAGGGTCTTGTGGATTGAGACGAGGGCAGGGAGGGCTTGCTGCCAATCATGGTTCTGGGCAAAACAGACTCCACTGCCCAACTTAGAGAGGAAAGTAAGGAAAGTTTATTCTACTACCTACAAGAAACAAAACCAAAACAGAACAAAAAACAAAACTAGAGCAGGATGATGATCAAAATACAACCAGCACTTTAAGATCTCCCTCTTTTCTTCCCAGGCCCAGCTCAGTGTTCATGATATCTCTACCTGCTCCCCTCTCAATGGCTCGGGGGGGTAGGGAATGGGACATGTGGTCAGTCTCTCACAGACAGGCTCTGTTGCTTCTCCCTTCTCAGAGGAGGACGACTCCTCGCATCCTTCCCATGCTCCAATACGGGATTCCTCCCATGGGACACAGTCTTTAATGAACTTCTCTGATGTGGGACATTCCCAACAGTTACAACTTCTGTGAATATGAGGTCCTTCACATGGGATGTGGCCTCCTCTAGGCATAGTCACTGCCCCTAGCACAGGGTCTTTTACGAACTGCAAACGAATCACTGCTTCACCAATCCTCTCCACACGCTGCAGGGGGGTTCTGCTCCAGCACACCTCCTCCCCTCTTCTCTTACTGACCTTGGGGTCCACAAAGTCACTTCTCTCTCTCTTCCAACTCCTTGAACCACCATCAATCAGAAAAGGACAGAACAAAAAGGAACAGGAAGAACTCTTCCAACCTCTTCTTCTTAAAAAAAGATTGTGTAGGTGCCTAATTGGCTCAGCCCCAGAAGTAGATCTGACTCAGAGCTGGGTGGCTCCTATAAGAAGTTGCTCAATACTCTCCCCATAACCAGAAATGGCTCCACACAAAATCCTGACAACCTGTATACACTACAATCTCTTTTTTTACATGAAACTTACATTTTGATTCTCTATTCCTGAAATGAAGCTGCTCCACTTTTTTAGCTTATCTGAAATAATGGAATAAATTCTAATCATGTTAATTGATACAGTCCTATTAGCTAGTAAGTTGTCAACCTCAAGATTGATCTATAAGCATCTTCTGAGAAGTGCCAATCTGTTCCAAATAATTCATGGAGCAAGGTCTTAAAAACAGTTAAACACCCTTTTTATGCCAAGATTTCCTATGCAGGAGGAACTCACTACTGCCTTCAAAGAAACTTTTCGTTCTTCAAGGAACGACATCTTAATTTTTTAGATGTGCACACCTATTGATAGAATCAAATACATACAAGCATTTAAACTCCTACTCCTAATTCTTAGTCCAACTTAACCAAGTAATGAACAGTTTTGGATAGATCTACAGTTTTAACTTTCATCACAAGCAAAATGGTATCTAGTTTTTGTAATTATCCCTCACTGCCATTGTTAATCACAGTTACAGTAACCTTTCTAATAATTTCTCTTCTTCTTACAAAGACATGGCTTCAGGAATTAAGAAGAGAAAGCACATAGCAGCCAATATGTGCTCATACACATTTTATTGTTCTAAAAGTGGCTGTTCAATCTCACATACTCATGACAGACTGAGTACTGAGTATTCTTTGTTCCAAACATATTCTCTTTGAAATAAGAGACACTATTCTGATCCTTAGTTATGCCTGTGATTAAGTACTAATATTGAGTCATAAAAACCAATAATGGACTTCTCAGATTTCTTGAGATAATAACAGATTCTGTCAAACATATTATATCCCCAATGTAACTCATATTCCTGCAGAAGTGATAGTTTGGAAAGAAATGTTAAATAACCCTAATCACAAGCAGAGTAACATTGAATCTGAGAAAGCAAACAATGGCAGATTAAAAACAGCCTAATATAGGAATAAGGACTCCATAGAAGATTTCCATTTTTATTTTTCAAACAAAGCCTGGACTACTTTTGAGCAGCTGCTTTTTTAGATAACATACAAGTTGTATACATGAAAATAAATAAAACTGCCTTTGGATACTGCACTATATATTTGCGTCCCTTAAAGCCAATCCAGAAACGGTGAGGACAGTTACAGCAGGATCTAAATTCACAACATTTAGGAAACTAATGTGGCCCTTTCTCCATCTAAGTTGCTATTTATCTGCATGCATATAAACTGAGATCTTTTCTATTCTTTTAGTAACTTTACCAGTATATTTCATCATCCCTCTGCTATTGCTGTATATGCACTGAATCACATCTCTTCCCTTCTTTTAGCTATTTAACTGAACTTTTAGAAAAAAACTGTTATCAAGGTCTGGTAGAGGCATCCTTCAGGAGTTCCCTGAGTAGCAGAATTACAGTTTTTCTTTTCTTTTCTATTCTTTTCTTATTTCTTTTCTACATGCATTATATAACTTGCTTTGGAAATTAAGCACTGAAAAGATTGCAAATGGGCCTCACAGCAGAGAAGGATAAGAGAGGAAGAAACGGAAAATAGGGGAGAAAACAGCTATTTATGAGTTGTTAATCAATTCACTCAAATTGCTTTTCATTGCTACAGAATCAGGCAGCTTGCACTGGGTCATCAACCTATGTGATGGCCTGCTCTTGAAATAACTGATGGGATTTCCTTGCTTCAGAACAAAACATATTTGTTACTTGATATACATAGAGCAAAGCAGAGAACATTTTTGCTTGTTTCACATGAGAAGCAGAAATTTTCCTGTCTGTGGTGTCCTACTTCATTACAAAAATCCTCTCCATCATTGCACATTGAAAAGAATGGATAGAATCATCTTCTCGTTGGAATGAATATAACTCTGCTGAAGCTAAAAGAATGTAATTTAATTAATATAGAAAAAAGAAATTTATATCAAGCAAGAGAATGAAGATGAATTCTATTAAGAAAGTGAGACTGAATTGTAAGAATCTTAAGCTTTACTCAGCTTGTACCACTTGAAGTTTAGGACAGTGAAGCTGATTTAGAGAAGAATGAAGGAAAAGAAAGTATCTGAAAACTTCATTTTCCATTTCTTTGAGATTCAGGGTGAAGCAGAATTCTTGATGGTTAGTTTTATTTTTTTCTTTAACTTTGATCATCTTTTTGCTAGTGTTTATCTTTGAAATCTTAGGCCAGTCTAGTTAGAAAACAGAATACTTTTAGGATTTTCTTACTCTCTGGACTGGGATTTTCCACTTGATTAAATAATTCATGAGCTTCAAAGATATTCCAGACATATAACTTTATTTACAGCTACAGTGATAATCAATTAATCCTGCTTTACTGCTGATGAAACTGGGTGTCATTTGAAGAACTGTTTATGATCTTTCCATTGGCCTTGTGAAGACTGCCTCAAGACCTTCATCTTACCTTATCATAAGGAAGTTGCCTATCATACTTTTTGAAAGTGCAACTTTCTGTCTTGTCTGTGTGTGGGTGTTCTAGTCTGATCTACTTCACTGAAGTTTTTTCCCCCATCTATTGAAAAATAGTAATGTCTTGGAACAAAGCTACCTAATATTCTGAGAATAATAAAAACGTGAAAATTAATTGCTGCAGCCAGCATTCCCAAGGCTTCATACTAACAGAAAAAAAAAATCATCAACAGCAAAAAACCCCCAAACCAGATAACAAATTGTAGTGGTTTAGTCCTGGCTGAACTATAACAAAACCACCCAGTTACTCTTCCCCCATCTCAGCAGGATGGGGAGGAGAATCAAGAGAGAGTTCTAGAACTTTGTGGATTGCGATAAGGACCACAAGGAGTAGGCAGTTACAGTGCCGACCGAGGGACCCAGCAAAAGCAGCCCGACAGCAGCCGCAGCTCCCGCACTTGCCACAGAGCCCCCGAGGCCAGCCGCTGCCCTGAGAGCCTCCGCGTGATGTCACACGGGATAGCACAGCCTGGCCACAACCCCTGGCGGCTGTGGGGAGTTAACCCTATCCTGTCCAAACCCAGGACGCAAATCTAGATGATAGTTCTGCCAGTCTAATTTCTACTGCTGTTATTTCCTCAGCTGCTGCTGTTGCCTGTGCCACTTGACTGAGTTTTTTGGCCACCAAATAACAGCTATAGGCCTATAATGACTGTAAAAATGACTTCTGCATGACTGCAGAAAATGATGTCTCTATCTCCATTCTGTGCAATGGAAAAAAGAGTCAAAATGACAAGATGTTTTGTCAAGGTACAATAATAGATTAATTATTAAGCCAAGAACTAGCAATAAGTCTCACAGAGAGCTAGACATTCAGATGTTGCAAAGCTCTTTAAGAGAAAAATACTGTTTGAAAATATGGTTACATAGCATTGTGACTGTCCAAAACTCTGCCAAAATAACAGGTCAGTTACCTATTTTGCACTCAAATTATTCTCTTGCATACAATATATACTGATTAGTGATCATGTTACACGTGAAGAGTCTCTGAATAATGATGAGTGACATTTCATGATTATGATTGATTCCACATCTCGAAAGTTAAAAATCTGAAAAAAACTCAGAAAAAAAACAAAAATATAGAATGTGAAGGAGAGAATTAGAATAGAATTCAGCACAAATACTTTAGGCTTCATTCTCACAATTTGCCATTAGTGCAATGTGTCTGTAGGGGTGATAATGTTCTATTTTGCTCTTAAAGTTTAAAATGTTGCCACCCAAAGTCTCTGTCTTGCCCAATCAGAAGTTGTTGCCACAGATTTGTATGACAGAAGGAATAGGAGCCTGCTTCTCAGCTATCCCAATTCAGTGTTGAGCATTAAATTAAGCCTCTACGACAGTCACTAAAAACATTGGATTGTTGCATTGATGAAAAGATGGCATGGATTTTGCTTTTATCAGTCCTACAATCGGGGTTTTAATTTTTCTAGGAGAAGGAGGTAGAGAGATGGAGGCACTATTATCTTAAACCACTACAGCTCAAACCGGTAAGAGCTCCTGAGTTATAGCTCTTAGACAGAGGTGTGTTCTATTGGTCAGAGGCATTATTCTAACCTCTGTAAGCACTACATTATCCACTAAGCAAAGGATTAGAAGAATGGCCCCAGCCTCAAAACAGGCACCATCTAGGAATCAGAGAGAAGAAAACAAGTCTTACCTAGTTACAGATAAATGAGAGGTACAGATAAATGGGAGCTTAGCTGAGTTCCATGAAAATAGCTTTTATATAAATTATATAAATAGCGGGAGATCAGGCTGACTGTATGTCAAACACAAGCCTAAGCAGTGTCAGATGTGAGAAGAAAAGAGCTTGAATATCTCATGCTGAAATATTTGCAAAGAATGATAATTTTCCTTCTGTCTGTGTTATAATAACTTTTTTTGTATACATTTTTCTTGGTATGACAGTGCTGTTGAAGATGACAGAAAAATATTAAGTATCATCCTACTTAAGATTTTTTTCTGATAAAAGATGAACAGGACTCAAAAAGCACAGGAAGAAAAAGACGAGTTCAATTCTATTTTTATTCAAATGAAACTCTTGTTAACAATTTTATTATATCGTTCAGAAATGACTCTGTTAACAGTTTAATTACAGTATGGCATATATCAAATATACACACTTTTATATATATTACAAAAATGCTGAGCAATCTGTACTGGAGCCATGTTTAGTTAGCAGAAGCTGGTTAGTAACAAAAGAGAAAATTCAAGAAATTTTGTTACCAATTTAAATTCCCGCCTTCAGGATGGGATATAAATGTGTGTAAGTAAAAGGATGGGGATGAGTTACCACAGAACAGTCACAAAAAATATATTCACTTGGGAATCAGCCGTTTTATAGAGATAAATATAAATTTGTTGTTTTATGTCTATTTTTTGTTACATATTAAAAATAGTTTAAGACATTTTGTATCCATGGTTTTCAGGGATAGAGGAATGTGTCCAGTGATTATAAGAACAGCCATAAAGCATACTACCAGTGTTTTTTAAACAGTATGTAAGATTGATTAATTTGCCCTGTATAGTATGTTTGCCAAAGACAGTGGTGAGTAATTATCACTATTTTAGGCCAATTACTGTACAGTCAATAGAGAAAGATGGACTCAAAGCCTAAGCAAAAATACCTACATTAAGAGGCTTGAATATGATACCACTTGTCATTTGTCATTCAGTTCCCCAAAAGCCAAAGCAGATGATAGAACTTTAAAATACACATGGGAAGTATTTCCCCCAAGGAGAAAAAGAGGAACCTTAAAATTTGTGAAAGGGAATGTTTTTCCTCAATTTGGATATATATTCCATCAATATAGGAGACCTATATGTAACTGTGATTCCTGAAATTCAGAGGACTAAAAATCACAGAATCATAGAATGGAAGGGGTTAGAAAGGACTTTTAGAGATCATCTAGTCCAACTCCCCTGAAAAAGTAGGTCCACTTAGATCAGGTTGCACAAGATCTCGTTCAGGCATGTCTTGAAGACCTCCAAGGAAGGAGACTCCACAACCTCTCTAGACAGCCTGTGCCAGGGCTCCCTCACCCTCACAGTAAAATATTTTTTTCTAATATTTAAATTGAACTTTTTGTGTTCCAGGTTCATCTCATTACCCCTTGGCCTGTTGCTAGATAGAACAGCAATTAGTCAACCAAAGAGGAAGAAACAATTTATGTAAAACTTGTGTGAGATGTATTAAAATAAAACTCTGATAAAATCAAACATACTTGGTTTCACCTGTCTTTATAGATGTAAAAGTGTAAGCACCTTCTCATAAATCTTATGGTTCAGTAATATCTCCAGCAAAATTAAAGCAAGTATTTCACAAGCTTTTACTTCCTTTACACAGAAATAATGGAAAAAAAAATATCGTGGTTTCAGCAGGCGCTGACAAGAGGGCTATTTCAAATCTAATACTATAAAGCAGAGTGTAGCAAAACAAAAATTCAGACACTTTAAAATGAAAAATACCAACAGTAATTCCTGAAAAATGAAACTTCCAAGGTTCCAACATCTTTGTGATTTCAGAAACAAAATTAACTCATATTCAGCACAAGCTGGGAATATCTCTCACATATATATGCATGGATATTTTGCCATCATCTAGGATAGGCTTTTATGTGACTGTCTATATTTGTCCTGCACTGTTCAGCAAAAAAAACCAGGATTCTACTCAGACATCAGTCTTCCCTTGTGATCGGTGTCTTACTGATTAAAGGAAACCCAACGATATCTTCACTAAACATACATGTTTGGTAAAATATCAAATCAATGCTGTTGAATTCACAAATTTATTCTATTATTTCTATGAAGATACACTACCCACTATAAACATTACTGTAAGAATTCATACTTCACAGGCTTAAATGGGTATTGAGACTTACAGTACATGAGACTGTTACATTCCAGAGACCTCCCAAACCTTAGCAAACAAAGGAATGAAAGACCTGTTAAAATTTCAAAACTTGCAGATGCAAACTGATTGAACCCCAAGGCGGTTAACCATGTAAGGAACACTTACAAACAGGGGATGCAAAAACTGTAAGTGTCTGGGACAACTGCTTAGATTAAGAATCTTTTTTTTTGTAGTTGTGAAAAATAAATGGGCAAAATAATGAAACCATTATTTGCTTTTTCTCTACTTATATCCCAAAATCTCATATATTTTTGTATGATTTTTGTCTGATCAATACTTTAGTGAAAGTAAGGGACTGTATTTATTCAGGCCTGAGATCAGTAACTACTTTTTGATCAATTAGGGTTTATTAACTATTTCTAACTTTTACTGGCTTTGTTTTTTACTTACATGCTCTAAAATTAATCTCATTAACAGAACAAAATTGATGTCTAGCTAGTTAGTTGATACACTATGAGACAAGAAATATGGTACAGCATTTGTGACAAAGATTATTTTATTATTTTTAACATTAAGATTCAATTGTTTATCGTGATTCTTTTCCTAGCCAAATATGTAAATCACGTATTTGAATAATTTCAAATTTCAAAGAGCTTAATGGCATGAACTACTGTTTCATAGTCTTGCATAGAAACTTATCTCATGATCAGATCCCTTTGCCAAACCAGAATTTGTTTTCACAAGAAGGCTAAGTATTTCATGGATATTTACTCTTTTGGATATATGTCAGTGGCAGGAAAGAAAAGACAATACATACCTAGATGATCTCTAGAAGTCTCTTCCAGCTTCTACTATTCTGTGATTTTGTAATCCTGCAATTTACATATCACAAGCAGACTTTAACTGGATCCCAACAGCTGACAGGTCAAAACTGAGAAACCCTGACCCACACATCATGTAGAGCTTAGCTAATAACATAGAAATACTATATGCATACATAGTATTGTTCTACTTCCATATTATCATCTTAGAGGGTAATGTAATCATAGCCCAGCTTTCCCAATGTTCTTGACCGGCAATAAAATGCATCTATTTATTTATTTATTTATTCTGTATTTTTGAAACGTTATGTTCTGTATTTTTGAAACATTATGACCTGTATTTTTTAGATCACTACAACATTACACATTTTTTGATTACAATCTGTACTTAGATTTACATCTAATAATAGTGAAACTAAATCTCTGGTTTAAACACTTTATGACTTTTATATTGACATTTAACATGGTAATTTCTGACTATTTCTGGTCACTCTTCCATTATCAAGATGGAAACAAAAATAATAGAATATGGGCAAATATGACAGAATAGAAAAACAAAATAATCTAAACCATCTGGTTTTGCTTTTGTTATGTTATTACTCTACATTTATAGCTTTCACATTTCTGAAATCTAAAGAAATACTTTAGTTCATGAGAAAACCAAACAATTTTTTTACATAGGAAAAAAAAAGGAATAAAAAAAGGAAACAACCTCTCCCCACACCTGAGTATATTTCAACTGCAATGTAAGATGTACTAATCAGTTCCTGAAACAGAAGACATTGTTTATGACACTGATTTCCAAGAATCCTAACAGCTTCTTTCTTCACATATAAGTTGAAATTTTTTTAGTTACATTTCCTCTAAATTTTTCTGATGTGTTCAGTATTGCATTAGCTTGTATTTACTGCATAAACTCTAACCTAAATCCTTTGCAAGAATTTACTGGTTACAGAAGAACATGTATTTAGAATATGTGATGTGAATTAGAGAGAGATAGTGATTTATACAGGAACTGAACATTAGAAATAAAAAAGCTATCATATATATGCAATATATGACAAAAAAAAAATCAAAGAATGATTCACCTACAAATATTATGGTGTTGTTTTTCCTACTGTGAAACAACTTAAACATATTTTGTATCACACCGTTTCTCTCCCACACATTACAGCTTTCAAATTCTCAAATTATAATGCCATTAATTGTTTAAAAAGCTTTTTAAAAATATCCATGAGACTCTTCTGAGTAATTATCCTTATGTTCATTGTACATATTTTGTGTAAGGGAAATGTATTTCCAAAGACTCCCTTAGAATTATCTTGAGCGGTGTATTTCTCTACTACAATCAAAAAACATTTTCATAGACTAGAACAAGTGAAAATAATTCAAAACATCATTAAATGCTCCAACACTAAAAAGGATCCTAACTAAATTCTCTTAACATAGTTAGGAAAAGAAAAATCTTTACAAAAATCTGTGAAATGACAATTTTTACACCTTACCTGAAAAAGAGAACAAATTCATGATGCAAATAAACCCAAAACTAGACATGGAACTCAAGTCTTGAGCACAAGCTTGTAAATACTACCTGAATGAGAACAACCCACAGGAAGAAGTTAGAGCAGATTTGCTGTGTGTTTCCTTGTTCCTAATACAGAATATGTATTTTGAGAAGCCCAGGAAACTACTACAATGTAATTCAGGTAGACTAGTATTATCAATTGGACAAGAGAAAAGTAGACTTCTCAGTCCTGTCACCATTCAGTAGGAACTAAGTTCAGAGTTCCATTGGACTTCTTTGAAAATCTTTGTAATGTCTTTGAGATATGTTTCTACTTAAAAGTTAATATTCATTTTGAAATATAATTTACACATGGATAATTGAAATATCACTGTTACTTAGAAGCTCTTGTGCATGTGACACCAGACAGTCCTTTATGGAAACAACTGTGTATGCAGTGTCTCACTCCATGTATTTACAAAATGAAGCAGTGATATGTGGCTTAGTTTAATCCCCTTTTTTTTAAGGGAAAAAAATTACCAAATTCCGAAACAGAAATACTTCCTGCTACACAGTTAGCAGATACAGAGAAATGCTTTACTGATAAACGTCTAAAAACTTTAAAAAATGAGAATTTACTGTGAGTTCTTTTTTGTTTCATTGTGTATATTTTTTGTGAGAATATAAATGGGTTTTTCAAATGGCAATGGAACCTAGTATTAAGTTTAATATTAAATACTTTCTAAACATAGCTTATGCATGATTAATAGACTTTTTTAAGTTGCCAGTTATTAAAAATCCATCATTATTATGGATAGCTCAAAACACCATTATTACTTTGTTGTAGAACTGATACCTGCAACCATCCTTTTCAAGTATACAACAAAGGTATAATATCTATTAATTGTGCATTAACCTCTTATAATTGGAATTTTATTTATAGTATAATCAAAATAAATTTGTGGTTTTCACCTCAAGTAATATGTTTCAAATTCTGAATGTAATTCTTTATGATATAAGAGTTATTACACACTGAGACCTGGTATGTAAGAAACCTAAATACTTGCACTTGGTATTCAGACATTTCAATTTAATTAGTCTAGTTCTGAATGGTTTTATTCTAATAATGAACTTTAAATATAAAGTTATATTTTTAGAAATGATATGTGCTATTGTTTCCATAGCTTTTAAAAAAAATAATAATCTAGAAAAATATAATTTCTCTGAGGTACACACTCTAAACTTTTAGCATTCTTTTCTCCCTTGTAAGTAGCACAGCCATTTGCCAGTATCTCCTGTTTTACATGAAAACCCTCTTTAGTCACCAGGTGACCTTTTTGTTAGTAGTCAATGATGTGATGCTGGAAATGACTTTGTAAAACTCTGAGGTGAAAGGTGTTTGGCTTTCTTCATCTTAGTATGTGGTTTCACTGGATAATATTGTTTAAAAAGACAGACATGAAACAAAAGCAAAGCAAAACAGACCAAACCAAACCTTCCTGGGACTGAAATACTTTGTATGTGTTGTTATTTGCAGTGCATGCCAAGACATTCATGGGCACCAGAGCCAACCTGGCGAGCTAATTAAATATATAAATGTATGTGTTTAAAACAGCCTTATAAGGAGCATTGGAAATCTGCAAGATGAGCGAATATCTTATAACTTCTTCCGCAGGTGCGAGGATAGCTACAAGCCATGGACTTTCTGTCCTGCTTCTTGTTTGTGGCTTTGTGAAGGGTGCTTTGCTTTAATCTAAAAGTGCTGACTTTTTCCAATATCACTTTCTCTTCTTAAAGCAAAGAGCAAATCGCCTGTAAAATCCACGGAGCGGACAGCAAAGTTGACCCTAACCTCCAACCACCACTCTGCACCCAATGTACTCTAAATCTCTACACAAGGAGCACCTTCTTCAGGAATTACAAACAAAAATACTAAATAAATAAGTAAATAAATATTATAAAAAGAAGAGGATACCATGTTTTCTTGATATATCTTGTTTTCTTTGATGTATCACTGATCTTTTATTTGAAGAGAACTGGTGTGATGTAATCAAACATTTTGTAACAGCAAGACCTATTTCCCTTTCTTTTGGCAAGGAGAAACCTCATTCTTAACTTCTCAGGGGTTGGCCTCCAAGTCATCAGTATTACGGAATTAATCATGGATGACATTTGTTTCCTACACTGAAAGAAATATTCCAGCCTGGAAGCAAACAAATATGAAAAAAAAAACCCATAGTGAATTAACCCAACAAACCACCCCACAAAAAATTATCAAAAAGCCTCTTTTTTTTGTTAGTTTTTTTGTTTTTGGGTTTATTTATGTTGTGGGTTTGGGGTTTGGGTTTTTTTTTTGTACATGAGGAATAGGGAGGAGAAAAGAAATTCTACAAAGCACCTAAGCAGACTAGAGGTTGCTTCTGGAAAATAAATTGAGGATATACTTTTTTGGTCGTTTGAGGGGTTTTTTGTTTGTTTGTTTTTCCCCTTTGGATTATTTTCATGTTTTTTTCTGTTTGTTTCTTGTTTAATGGTGGCAATTACTGACATAGGCCAACCCCTGATGATTGCGTGGAGGTTTATAGATATACATCTTTTTTTTGTGTGTGCATTCTATATTTCAGTGTGTTTTCTCTATTTTTGCAACTTCTGTATATGCAAAACTAACTTAAATTCTGTAAATTGCTTACAGTCTGTGTGATATAACTTCAGAGTAGACATACTTTGGTCTTCATGCAAACCAGTTTTTAATACTATCTATTTCCTTTTTTGACAAAATATCACTTATTGGTTTGTAATTCAGTAATGTGTGCATTTTGTAATACATACCTTCACTTCCAATGGTTTGACCCCTTTCAGCCCTCTATTTACTCTGTAAATGCACATTAAATTTGTTATGGTCTCTAGGTAATGAATTATTTTAGTTTTGTGTATGTTGTGTTGGAGTTCAGATGCTGAAAACTCTTTTAATTTGTGGTATTTGTAGAGGATGAAGTGATTTGATCACTAAAGACTGTAAAATGCAGGTTTGCTGTCAAATACTGCATGTAAAGGAAGGTTAGGCAGGGAAAACAGACAAATAAAATAGAACATGGCTTAAAGAATATTCTTTTGGCAAAGAGTTTTAGGAAAGTGAATTTATTACACTGATAAACTCTATTTGCATCACAGCTCCTTCTACATGGCCAACGAATCATCTTTTTTTTTGCTTTTTCTGGAAGTGAATTGTCATTACTCATTGATATTCTTAATTAAAATACTTTATGTCTGTGAATTGAATGTGAGAATTTTGCTATTGAATGAAGTAATATGCATTACATGAATTACATTCATTAATGCAGGAAGGAAAAATTGCTACCATTTGCAGCTGCAATCAGGAAGGTTTTTTTCTTTTTCTCCTCCTTCCACTGATGCTGAACAATTCACACCCTTTCATTTATCAGCACAATCATGTATACCACATGCTTATTATGATCTATTTACAGCAGCATTAAGTAGCTGCAGTATGGTCAGCTGTGTAATTTCTCCTCATTTTTAAGCAGTGTAGAAGGAAGTAAAAAAAGTATGTTTATTATCTCACCAGTCCACAGCCTACAGGCCTAACATTTTATTTCAAAATGCTCATAAGTTTGAAGTCAGAGAAAGAACAACTGGTAGCTTAAACCAAAGGGTAACACACTTACACTTTGGAAGAGGATAAAATATTTGCACAAATTTAAATTCCCTTCACCATACATTCTGTACTATAAATTTGACTGGAAGTCTTTGGTTTTAGAAGTGTCTTAGCAGTAATAAAGACAGTGGAAGTTTTATCTAATACAGACAAATCAGAAATGACTGTCAGGAGAAAAAGGGAAAAAAGTTATTTTATTTCAACATAAAATAATTTACCTACTGGGAATATTGTGTACTGAAAAGGTTTTGCTCCATAGTAATAAGCCTACTGGCAAAGAAAATAGAAATAGTCCATGATAAAATGTTCTGAATCCAAACCAATATTGTGGATCAAAGAAGAAGTAAATGAAAAAAGAGCAAGTTTTGTGAAGTCTCATTTTCTGAGCACACCTATGGAAGCAAACTTTCAGAGCTCTAGAGGAAAGACTACATTTTCCCCATGACATCTATTACTAGATGTCATGGAAATCTCCTGTGTGGAGTTCAACTGGTCTCAACTGCAATGAAATGCTTAACATCACGTTTCATAGGTTTACTGTATACATATATCTTGTATGAATATTCCATGTATGCACATAGTCATATGGCAAACTTGCAGTGACATACAGTATTTTTCAGAAGCAGTTTACCCTCACATTGTTAATCTCTAATTGCTATGTTAAACCGACACTGTGTTTTGCTTTATGCTGTTAGTTGCTCAGATATAGATGACCATGTACCAGGAAATAAGACTAAAGAATCAGCTGAAATTAAAATCAGAATTCTAGACCACTAAGACTACTGTGATGTAACAACTCAGAATATGTTACCAAGGAGAGTGTCTTATTGTGATCTGCTATCATTCTTCAACAGTGTCAGCAAAAAATAAATGAAAGAAATCTGAAGAAAAGAAATCAGAAATCTGAAGAAAACTTTTGAAAAACCTATAAATCTTGTGTCAGATGCTAAAGGGATACAGTAGCTGTCCTCCTTTCCTCCTCCTCAAGATAATAAACCCAAATTCTTCAGATGAAACTGGTCCAACCCTTCTGATTGGAGATCTAGAGCCTAGCTTTACAGTTGTTGCCAGTCTGGGTGGATGTAGCAGCATCATCTCCTAACAGGAACCTCATCTTTTCCTAATAATTAAGTTATAAATAATATTTCATATAGAAATGGAACTTCTGCCATTTTCTCCCCCAGCACAATTCTTGTTTGGATTTAATACTAATACAGGAAAACTGGCATAATTCTATACTTAAAAACTTCATTGAGTTAGGTATCTGAAAGGGCAACTTCCATTTGGTGGTGTAAAAATCTCATCAAGCCCAATGTCTTTAACCTTCTCAAACAATATTTGTATTTTAAAGTGATTATTGACACGACTCGTGCTTCTCACTTGGTATCCCCAAGGTCTCATTGCACGTAACTTTCTTCAGATTGTTCCAACAGTTTTTAATAGAAGAGTAAACATGGGTGAGTATGAAACACTTTCTTATTTCCAGATATATGCCGTCTAAGTACAGCTCACATGCTTTGAGGTGTTTTGACTGTGAAACTAAAAGAGATGTATTCCAACTGTATTAAATGTCATTGCAGCATTCATATTACATGGCGAAAAGATCTGTAGAACCTTTGTACCACTATCAAGGATTAGTACAGCTAGAGAGCCTGTCCCATAAATTCTGTTTTTCTATAGTTATCAATATTCTTTTAATCTCTGCAACTTCATGCATACAAGTTGCTGCACATCACATTTGATCTCTCCGTTCTTAGTTACCTTTTATAGGTTCTTCAAAGAAATTTGTGGAGGTGAACTCAGAACACAGGTTTTAAAAGGTTTGACAGAGTAATTTAAGGTTGTTTCTTCCTCAGAACAAGGTAATTGGAAAAATGGAATGGTAAATACAGAACCTATCATGAATTGCTTTTATTTCTTTTATTCTCAATATTAAGTGTATTTATTAGATCACTACTCAAAGACAAAGATCAGAAGTAGGCATAAACATATAAGGCATCACAGCAGAAACAACACTACTTGGAGGTTCATACCTATGCATGTAATCAGCCCAGCTGTGATTTATGATCAGAACATGCCCTAGAAACACTTTTTCCCACACTCCTTCTTTTAAGCATTTTTGCTTCATTGAAACAAAATGAGGAAACAATGACCACTGTAAAAATCAGAACATTTGCCTAACATTTTTGATTGTTAAACATTTAACTTCTAATGATCTCTACAGAGGCATCACCATTTAATTTTAAAAACAAAACAAGAAAACCCCACTGCTGTCAGTATTCAACTCCTTCCTCAAAAAAAAGGAGGGGAGAACAATTCAAGTCTTTCTTATTTGCAGAATGGGATAACATTTGTCCATGACATTACTGTTGGTAAATGTCAAATGTTTTTTACAGAGCTAAAAACATTAAGAACCAAGGAAGGGATCAACATACTTTGCAATATAAATTTTTAAAGGTTAATCTTTCATGATTAGCTTAGCTAAATAATTCTAAGAATAAAGTAAATTGCTTAATACATGTAACCATAAATGGCTTCAGTCTTTTGTTCTGAGCTTCCTAAATATTGATTTATTTGACTACACAGTCATAAAATTTGCACATACATTCACATATTTGAAAGATTATGTACAGTTTTTGTAGTGCTCTTCACCTGTACAATATAGGAAAATAATAGTAACGAAGAAAGTTAAATTTGTCTGTAATAATGATTCACAATCAATTGGTCGAGCTATTGCAAAAAAAAGAATTGATCTTTCTTAAGCCTCAAGTGTAATTGCAATAATTTCATTTTCATTCTTTTTTTTTTGGCAATGCTTCAATCTAAAAACCAAGACAATACTATATTTCTTACTTTTCACTTCTTACAATGAAACTGAGGACAAAATAATGCCATCTTTGTTATGAAAGAAACTGGGCATATAAAAAAATCTTTTCATTTAAGAACAATCTAAATGTTTACAGTGCCCCATTACCTCCAAATATCTTTGCTTTTAGGATTACTGGGAAGGAGTGACAGAGAAAGTGCTTTGTGTTTCAACTTGACTTCTCAGTTCTGAGAGTGTTCACAGTTACTTGTCATCCTACAGCTAAGGACAGGACTCTGCTGCAAGTGTCAGAAATACAGTCATTTTCCCTTTAACTACGAGTGACAGATTGATTTGAGCTTTAAAATGATGAATACTTGCAACTCAGAATAATTTTCCATTCAGTTATTAATGTTATGAGGAATGGCAATTATTGAACACATAAGTCTGGAATAATATACTCTCTCAAAGGTTTCAAAATATGACAAACGCTTTAATCAAAAGAAGGCTTTTGGTGGTATTTTCTTTTGAAGTTTTGTTGTAACTCACTCTTATCCGTACAGCTATAAATGCTCTGTATTTGAATTCCAAGCGTATTGTGCTGACAGTATGGAGAGCCTTCAGATGGGAGTAAATTAAATTTTCTCTTATTGAAATGCTCCGTTATATTGACACTACACCACAGAAAGAGGTCTTATGTGTATATGAGACTATTTACAGTGACAGCTCGTAAGGAAGCCAAAATGTACATAATAGACTATTAAATCCTTTCCTCTTTTTATATTCCGTGAACTTGAAAAACAAGAGAGAAAATTACGTTTGACAACTAGCAGCTTAAAATAAACCATTTAATTTAAATCTTTGAAGAGTAAAGTCTCAAACCTTCCTTATTAAAAAGACTTGTATTGCTATGAACTTTGAAATCATATGGGCTTTAGATTTTTAAGCAAATTTATACATATTATATATGAAATCTTTATATAGAAAATTGAGAAGGAATGAAATGATTTAATCTTCTGTAACTTCTGATAGAAGATTATATTAGTTGCTGCTGAATATTTTCAGTCTCAAATTATTTAACAGACTCTTCAAATCATTGGCAAGTATACTTCTTAAAAATATAGGTGCTAAATTTTATTATCACTAGAGCTACACTCAAGTTAGGAATTTTAACCAATGCTAGTTCTGTTTAAAAAATGTTGTTTATTCATGGTAACAGAAAAAGAGTAATTCATCCTTTATTAAAAGTAAATGTCAACTTATTTACTAAACCATCTCTATGTCTTTTTCTTCATTTAAATCAGGTAAAAAAGATATTACTTTTGTCCATATGTGGTATCACCTCAAAGAGGCTAAGTACTGACAAAAAAAAAGTGGAAATGTGGATCACAGTTGTTTTACCTACTAACTGGATTTCTGTGTAAGAGACAGAAAACATAAAGCAAGATTCACTCTGTTTCCATACATCAGCCAACAATGAAAGTTATTTCTAGGGACAACTCTATTGACAGCTTAATTCTGCAATAAGGTGAAACACTCAATGAAATCAAATGCAATTTCTCTAGCCAAATGCAATTGTTTTTCTTCCCAAACTATAACTCTTTCAACTGATCTGAAAGTAGATCATGTAGCTTCGGCTTTCAAAAGGGAAATATTTTCTTTACCTTTTGCAATTGCATAGTGGCAACCCCAAAAAGACTGTAATTTGTCTCCTCTCCACCATCACTGTCCATCACTTGATTATCAGTGATGAAGGCAGTCAGGAGATGAATATATACTGAGCACAAATAATTTTCTATAATTAAAAAATGTTTTTCAAATTGTAATTAGTTTTATAGTAGAAAAAGTTTATTTCAACACAGCTAATTTTATTTTTAACTGTAAAGTAATATTTATGTAATTTTATAAGAATCGTAGATTGACCTTATTTAAAAATAATTCTTAGCCCTCAAATCAACAGAAGAGGACTAAAAAGTGAGTCAACAACAGTCTAGAGTTCTATATGTGTCAGGAGCTACTTGCATGAATGGAAAAAACCAAACAAAATCCTCCTGGCCTGGAGTACATTCTAATCACATGTGAGAAGTACGGGGAAAAAATAGGCAAGAGAAAGTTCTTGGATACTGATCCTTGTCTTGAACCTTTCAAGTATACTTCTGAGACCTGTCAAGGGAGTAAATTCTGAAAGGATTTGCATGTTCAGTAGCAAAAATAATGCATGCTATACTGCTGACAATCTTGTGCAGTCCACACAACCTACTGAGTTTACAGTGACACTGTGCACACATATCTGGCACTGTCTGGATTCAAGAAATGCTGAATGGCTGCTATGAACGGGAGAGCCCATCGTATATCACAGAAAGAGGTAGCTAGATATAGGCTTTTCCTGTCTTTGAATTGGAATTGACTAACTAGAACAGCTGTTCCTTTTCTAAGGCCCCCAATCCATAGGACAAATAAAATACAGAATACTGAAAAGTCAAGACTTTTGAACAAAATTCCTCAGGAATCTCCCTCACTTTCTGTGTTTGTGATTGGCACTTCTAATATACAAGTTCAAGAAAAGTGCTCTCGCTAGCAATAACATGCACAGATGGACTTGGATAATACTGCTTCTGAGTTTTACAGCCCTACTTTATCACTTTCACTTTTGAAAGGTATTTCAAGGTTTCAATAGTATGAATACAAGTAAATAAAGAGAAACAAAAGTGGAACATTGCGCAAAAACATTTACTGAAAAGAATATGAAACATAAATTATTGTGTATCTAATACCAAATCAAACTTTTTTTTATTGGACACATTAAAGAGTCCTAGTTTAATCAGCTTTAACTTTAAGGATACCTCTGCAAAATTGTGCTTTATTATTAATTTGTTTCAAAAAACATCAACCTTAGATGTCCTTGTAATTTGGTAAATTAAATGCTATTTAGTATGGTTAACTATAAAGTTAAACAATATATGTGCCTTAGATATTTTTCATGAAGATATATACAGAACACACAGAATGCTAATGATATAGTTCTTTTTCTCAGCAGATGGATGAAGCAGATGAATGACTGGTCTTTTCTTCACTCTTTTCCTGTTGATAAGTAACTGCCAGCAATAATATCAATGTCTACTCTGCAAATATATACATACAGGGATTTTATTTTTTTTTCCTTAGCTACTTTTCCTCCTTTATAAAACTGGGCTTTGGTATTCCTTAGAAACATGTAGCATATTGAGAAAACTTGGGCAGTTGTATGAAAGTACATGGATCTTCAAGTCCTTTCACTAGCAAATAAATTTGAACATTTCTTTAGGAAAAGAAAGACATCAAGATGTTCTGTAAAATTAATTTGTTATATGCAAGTCATATTTGAGACTGTTCAGAAATATTTTCCATTACATATACCACAATGAAGGCCCTATTTGAAATATTCTAATTGCAAAATTCTAAAATATCCTATTTGTCCTCATTTTATCAGGAATTGTATTGATTGTTTCAGCAATTTACGTTACTAAGCCATACAGCATTGCTAAAGTGAATGAGAAGAACTTTCAAAATCTTTTTCACGATGTCATCTTTGAGGTCTCTGACTTCTAGCTGTAGAGTGGTAACAAGTAGGTGGCATGGCAGAAATATTTTAAACCAGTCACAACTATCTTTGGGCAAATCCCTCAAAAAACCCTAAATCCCAAACATCTGAAGGGATTTCAAAAGAGTGTCATTCAGAAAGCTGACATAACACCTAATGTTAGTAAAGCTATGCTGATGGAAGAACAAAACAGAGGCAAGATAAGTATGTCAGTAACAACTTCACTCTGTCCAGTTTCTATCTGCTGTAGAGGACTCTTCCAGTAACATATTAGCAGAGGTAAAGGTTTCAAAGATTCATTAGGCAGCCAGGTCTTAACAAACCTAAACCTAACACTAACACTGAAATGGTTTGTCTCTGTACTAACTGTAGTCATTCCTAAAGAAGGACTAGAGTTCAGTGTGACAGGATGAATAGAAACACTATTACAGTAGTTAATGGGTAAAGAAACAGAAAATACATTATGATGTATATGAAAATACACAAAAAACTCTGAAAAAAGTGAAATGACATGACACATGTTTCTGCTGCATGCTACTGAAGAATATTGCATGCAGATTCAGACTCATTGTCACTGTCAACAATGATATCAAAATGTGACAGAGATAGAGCCCTACCTCAAAATGAAGCTGTGATAGCTGAAGTCACTGTATCCTAAGATGTAATTATAGCAGTATTTAAATAACAAAAATCCGAGTGAAAGTGAACACTTGTAAATATAATAATAAAATGTATAGTTATAATAGAAGAATTGTTTTAAAAGACTTGTGTGTGAGTGTGTGGCCAGCAGAACTAGGGAAATGATCATCCCCTTGTACTCAGTGCTGTTTAGACTACACCTTGCATACTGTGTTCGGTTTTGAGCCCTTCACTACAAGAAAAACACTGACACGTGCTGGCACATGTCCAAAGAATGATAATAAAACTACTGAAGGCTCTGGAGTGCGAGTCTGATGAGGGGCAGCTGAGGGAGCTGAGGCTGCTTAATCTGAAGAAAGGAAGCCTGAGAGCAGACCTTATTGCTTTCTACAACTACCTAAAAGGAAGTTGTAGCGAGGTTGGTGTCAGTCTCTTTTCCTAAGTAACAAGTGATGGGATAAGAGGAAGCTCAAGATACATTAGAAGAGGTTTGTATTGGATATTAGGAAAAATTTCTTCACATAAAGAGTTATGAAGGATTAGATCAGGCTTCCCAGGGAAGCCATTAAGTCACCATCTCTGGAAGTATTTAAAAGATACATAGATGTGGCACTTGGGGATGTAGGGGCGTGCCTTAGTAATGGGTTTGGCAGTGGACTTTACAATTGGACTTGATGATCTTAAAGGTCTTATACAAACTAAATGTTTCTAAGATTCTATGAAGAAAAATCTTCAAGCCTTAAGGTAACAAACATCTAGAGTTGGTGAGGAATAAAACAATCTTTAGGTGTATTATTCCATGAGCACATTATTCCATGAGATTTCTATTGTCTGCTTCTGAGAAGCATATAGATACAGCTACTGCTGAACACTAAATATTAAACTAGGGGGACCTTATTATGTGCTGCAAAAATGAACAGAGCAGAGATTTCAGAGATTTTTCTGACTGGGAACATGGACCATGATCACAACTAAGACTGTAAAGCTCTTCATTATTTCAAGTTTTTTACACAGTAACTCCTCTACACCAAGAGAATACTTTTGAAGAGAACTGTGAAAATATATTTTTTTTGTCATAGCCTTCTCTGCAGTACTTTTCAAGTCCAAAAAGAGGACTTTCATGGTTTATGAACTTTAAATAATTAAACACCAATGTATTGCTAGCAAGTCTTAGTGGGAAGAAGGGCAGATGTCATGGTTACTCCAACATATCAAAAGTAGAGCATTAACATTAGCACTTTAAGACAATGTAAGTAAGACTTTCAATTTTTAAATTAATCATATGTTGACGTGAAGTTGATTGATAGCATTATTTTGCTCTGGTTGGAAGTTCGAGCAAAAAAAATTTTCACATGTCAATAAAATACAGAAGCCAAAGACATTGGGCCATACTGCTAACTATACAGTACCCTACCTAGGAGAAACATAACTTCTTTTGATTTTCAAACTGGTTTCTATCCTCACTATACAGCACAAATTTTAGTAGGAATGAGCATTTTAGCCTCAATCCCAATAGAGTTACAACAGTCTTGCCATTGATTCACTTGAGTGAGACAGAACAGATAATGTATGAAAATGAAGGCATGTAGAAATTAATACATAAAGACTAATCACAGGCATATTGGCAGAAAAATTATCAGAGCCACAAGCTTATGTCTGTTTTGAAGGATCTACCATGGAAGCACATTTTTGCCTTTTAGTATCCCAAGCTGCTAATCCTTTTCCTCTCACATATCTGTCATTTTCCATTTTTTTCCTAATATATGTATTGTAAAAGAATGTAAAATATTATGTGCTCAATTATTAGTAATATATTATTCATGCTTTGCAAGATGTTTCAGAAATAAAAATACAGAGAAGACTTAGAATTAAATCCCATTTCAGAAGTTTTACCTAAAAATAGCTGGTTCCAGTATCAGCTACATCCTGTTGACTTAAACGACTGGAAGAGCAGATTGGAATTCTAAGTATTCACAAATTTAAATATATGTTCACTTTAAAAAAAAAAAAAAAAACCAAAAAAACGAATGAGTGAAGCTAGTTGAACCCAAACTAAGGTGCTCTCCTCTGCTGCACAGGTACTGTCTACTGAAACTGCATGTAAAGTCATGAATAAATAGGTTTTGTTTGCCCAGATTACAGAGGACTGACATGAAGAAGAAACTAAAGCAATGTTTTAATTCATAGCCTGGTTTTGGGTGGCCAACTTAAAGAATCCTGATTAGAATTTACTAAACCACTCTTTCAGTAAATTTCAGATTTTTAAAATGTCACTAACGTAGCACCCACTAAAACTAAGAACAAATAAGCTACATGTATTTTTGAAAATACTGTTCAATTATGATAGGAAGGAGGAAAAGAGAAGCGGGAGAACTGGAATCTACTACTTACTTTAATTACTTTCCTTACTACTGCTGCTAGTAGTAAGGAAATAGGACAGTACACTCATACAATCCTTGGGTATGCTGTTGTCCTAATCCCTCTTCCATAAAGAGTGTCTTCTTGCTGCATAAGGAAACATTTTTTCCCCTGTTCTCTGAGTAGGTGTAAAGGACAAGGTTTTGGTAGATTGGGAGCTGCAGCAATGGCTTCTATGGAAAGATGTCAGAGATGGCCCATTACTAGACACAGACAGTTCCAGACAGCTCAGAAACAGATCCACAGCTGGACGAAGCTGAACCCACCAGTCGTATGGTCACTCTGCAAAACCATATTTAAGGTCAGAAAAGCTGGGGAGAAGAAGGAAGAGGGTACAACACAATAAGAAACAACAAAAGGAATATCAAGGTCAGAGGAGGAGGATATTCTCCATGGAAGAACAGGTATGTCTCTTAAGGGACTGCAGCACTTGGAGATCTCACACCGGAACAGAGTGAGAAATCTGGAGTGGCAGAGGGAAACCACTATGTACTGACCATAAGTTCCCTCACCCTTGCATCGTGCATTGTCCCATCAGAACAACTGAATGTAACTTATGACAATATGAAGGAGGAGATAGAATTGTAGTGAAGTTGGGCATGGGAAAAAAGAAGGAAGGGTGTAACTTTTCCCTAAGAGTGTGTTTGATTTATTGATATTTTTTTTCCAACATCCAAATCAGTAATTACACATTTATTCTGATTTTTAGTAAATTAATTTAGGACAAATCAGGTATCTTTTGCCTACAGTGGTAACTGGTAAATCTCTGTCTCCATCTTAATTCAAATGAGTTCTTGTTCCTGTTCTTCTTCCCCTATCCCACTGAGGAAAGGGAATCAGAGAGTGGCTGACTGGGAGTTTAGTTACCACCTGGGACCAACTCATCACAGTTCTTGTTGTTCTGAAAAAAAAGAGCGGGGGAAAAAACAAAAAAAAAGTCTTCTCATATATTTTCAGTTGCAGAACACCTGGGATGACATGTGAGTGACTTTTGTAATTTCAACAAAACCTTTCTGATTCTGTCCAAGGGTTTTGGTATTAATTCTTCAGTTCAGGGTTGGATCTCAGAGGCAAGTGACTCAAAATCATATGTAAGATCCTTCTTAAATTATGTCTTTCTGTCTGGTTGATTCCAGTTTAGAGTAAAATCCAAAATATAGACATTGTTTAAGCAATTAGAATCATAGAATCATAGAATGTTAGGAGTTGAAAGGGAGCTTTAATTATTTAAGTATTTAAGCCTTGTTTAAGTAATTTTCATTCAAGTGCAATCTCAGGCTGTTCTAATACCCTTTCTGTCAGTAACAAAACAGGCAACCTCCTCCTTTATCAATGTAAGAGTTTTGGACTACCCATCTCTAAATCACATAAACAGAAGGTTTCTCAGGTTACATTCAGTTACAACAGCATTGGAAAAAAAGCAGTCCTCTTCATTCCACTCAAATGTCTCTTTTAAATTTCTCAGAAGACTTACTGGTGTTAAAATATAGAAAGTTAAATGGCAGAACATACATATGTAATAGAGGTTGGTCAATAAACTGGTCACCTATGAAACAGAGGTTTCATAAACAGCATTCACAGAAGCAAACTAATGATGTTTATCCAGAAAGCCTTGTCATATACTGCATTGACTACCTCAAAGGAGCTAGTGTTTCCCTAGCACTGTCTGCTGATAAGGCTGATGTTTCTTTTCAATTTCCTTTTCTGTTACTTTCCTTCAGAGTGATTTGTTGTTGGGTCCACTGAATGTTTTATTCATGCATTTATTTTTCATTCCAATTCTTTATATCTCTTGTGAGAAAGAAGAAAAGGAAAAGGGAAGAGGAAGCTTTGATCTGTCTCTTGACTAGAAATATTTGTCCCCAGATGGAAATGAGTGAGATTGTTTAGCATGGGGAACTGGGGTGAGAAGACAAATGAATGGTGTCAAGTCAGAGAGAGAAATCAAGACTATTTTTCCTTAGAACACTGCCTTTTAAAAATGAGAAAGTAGCAACACTAAAGCTACCTAGTAGCCTCTCAGAGATGAAGATTTGGAGATCAGGGAACTCTAAAGCTGTCTAGAGGTTGGTGCTTTTACCAATGAGGGTATTTTGCCAATATAAAACATTCCCTTCATTGGTTGTTACAAGAAGAGGAAAAGTCAGGAAGAAAAAAAATATTTCAAGTAATTTAAATAATATAGCAACCAAATTAATAGTTACTAACCCCAACAATACAACAAGACAAGAGAATTTAGAAGAAATAGGGAACTGGTTAGATGTTAGTCCTGAAAATACAAGTTCTCAGGTCTTTGAATGACTATACTTTGATCACAGCTTTTCTTCAATTAGGCAAAGGGCTTCAGCAATGATGAGGGACCTTTTTTGCTGGTAGGAGTTATTTCAGTGTCATATTCTCCTTTCAGAATCTGTTCTAAAGCTGATTTTGTAGTAAAAAATAGCAGACATCGTGAATTGCCCTTCGTATTGATATAACATGAGGTTAAACTTTTCTTCAGAGTCATTCTGATTAGTGATAACAACAGTATTAAATAGCATGGGGGAAATCACTAAAATGGCTTCATACAGACAAGAGTGAAAATGTATAAAATTATAAAAAAACCTGATTGGTAGTTCTGCAATGAAAAAGAAAAAAGAAAAAAAGAAGCAGAAGATAAGGAAAATTCTGGTAACAATACACCTATTACCAAAGGTTTGGGACAGAAGAAAAATATAACTCCAAATATTCCAGTTTTTCTGATGAAATGGTAGATTAACTCAACAGTCAACTACCTTAGTTTGTAACTAGCTCAGTTGTGTGACACTAGTTAAACCACAAAACACACAAAGAGAGATAAAGAGAAAGCAGTCTATATCACTTGCTCAATTATGTATGGTAAAAGGAACATAAATTATCACATGAAACTCTACATACTACTAATATAATCAACATAAATATATTGATCTGGCTAAATATGAACATATCACATCTCCAGTTATTTTGGTGTGTATTAAATTGGTACTTTTGGTTTTGCCCACCTACTAGAAAACTGAAACATTTAAATATATTTTTATCTCAGAAAATGTATCTATGTGAGATCTCTGTATACCGAACTATAAAGTCACTTGTTGCTTTTCTTTATGGAAGAAAACTATGTGGAGGTATGATAGAGGAAAATAAAACTACAAGTGGTATAAAACAAGAAGAACTGAAACTGTTCACTGCTTTTTCTAGTACCAGAAACAAGACTTGTCCAACTGAGCAAGTACAAATGAGTTTCAAGATGAACAAGAGCAGGTGCAAAAGACTTTGCAAAAATGGATGTGGATCCTAGTAGTTTGTACAGATTGACTGGAGACTGAAAAGTTTTATGGAAGAGAAATTTGTTGTGAGTTACCAATGTAGAGAACCATAGAGATTCAGATTTCTAGAGTGAAAATAGCTGGAGGTTGAAATTAACATTAAGCAGAAGTATATTGTAAACTTGTCTTGCTCTTTGTTTGTACAAGCAATTCCATTCTAGATGCTTTTGGGTTCAGTACAGAAGTTGTACTTTGGATTGAGCCCCTACAGTTGTTAAAACTGTGTTGAGTTCTCTAAATGATGTCATGCATTAATGTCTCCAAATGAAATTATAAATGATTCTTCAAAGCTGTTGACTCTATTAACTTCATATAGTCTAAAACATAGCTGTAACTATTTAAACAACCTGCAACCTTTCCTTTCATTCCTATCATTGTCATAAGTTAAATTTCTTCATTTATGTATCACATTTTTATAGTTTTCCTCTATATAATATTTTTCCTATACCTTGATGAGATGAAGTAACACAAAGCTTTCCATTGAATAAAATCATGAACTATCTTTGTTTGATTTCCAGGGTAGTAAATTTGACTTTAGTATCCATTTTGTCTATCTTGTAGTATATAATTGGTCATATATAACTTTTTTTTCTGTATCAATACAGTTTCTTATTAATAATAATGATGATTTACATTCATATTCTTCTTTCTCTCTAAAATATTTTACAAACTATACTTAGACTCACTTTATCCTGCATTGAATTTTATCCACATCTCAGCTGAAACATATCTAGTAATATTCTGCAATACCTTCACAGTGGTTTGAAACAGAAGAGATCAAAGAATTAAGGTGAAAAAGCAAGAAAATTTTTTTAAATATACAAAAACTAAGTAGCTAATTAGAATAATGATCAGTACACTACCTTTACTCTTACAGAGTGTATCATTAAAAAAAATCAATAAAAAGCAAAAGTTTTCATTTTATTTGACTTTTATGACTTACCATTTATTAAACATATCATTGTTTAAGAACAAACATTTACCATTCATATATATCGTATGTATTTCCTGCTTTAAGGCTATAAAATTACTATGGCATTAAGATACTGCCTTATGGCAGCTTTGAAAATATTGACTTCGTTCTGGCAACAATGGTATAGCATCAGTTCCAAAACAAACCCAATTTTCAACATTCAATGTTAGAGTAGCAGGCACAGCTTGTTTCCATCAGTGTCTTCCTAATTTTAAGATCAGAATGAGTGAATACTTGTTTAATACTAAATTAATACCTATAGGCCTGGGTCATACAGTACCTACCTGTATAAAACTTCAATGACAGCATCCAACTATATATATTATGGCAGTTAAGAGTTACTTACTAGCTTGCTTACTTCTAACTGATGAAGAATCTGAATATGTTTAATACTAATATCCTGTTAATAAAAAACAATGAAGTTCACCATCTGCAAAAGTATCTGTAACAATTTACTCTTATATCTGAACAAATGTACCAGTTTTAGATAAATAATCTTAAAATATTGGAGTATTTATTAAACTTACTCAGTATGTCACACTCAGCAGTAAAAATCTTACTTCAAAAAACATCATCCAGAAAAGTTACAATCATCATAAATGATGTGTACTTTTTACTTTGTGCAATGATTAATAACACCTATCCATTGACTGCTCTAAATTTATCTTTTATTTCTGTATTTATCTAAAAATACAGCTAGAAATGGTTTAATGAACAGTGTGCACTATACAAAAAGGCTTTTCTAAGTCATTATTTACCTGCACAACTTTGATAGCTCAAAGCTCTTTTTTACAAAGTGTTCATCTCCTTTTAGCACTGATTTACCAAATGTGACTAGAGAGACTAGAAGCCTTTATAAGCAGACTAGACAGTTATCCAAAAGTTTGTTGTGCAATTCATCCTGCAATTCATCCAGCAGAGGAATGAGATTGATGACTCTGAAGGTCTCTTCATCTTATATGCTAGGCTTTTACAAAAATTAACAATAGGGAGTTCAAATTCTAGTTTAGTTCAAATTAAGAATCAAGCTTTTTCAAGAATTAAGCTTTTTCAATCAATTGCAAACTATATAGAATAATCACAACAGTGATTATTCTAATACATATTTTTACAGTTTTTTATATCTTATCATTATAGTATAAGTTGTCAAAGAGGAGATGATAATAGATATTGCAAGTACATTTAAAAATATATTTGGATGTACACATACATTACAGAGTATCACACAGAAATGTGTAATCTAAGTTGTCAAATGTGTTTTGAAAGCTATGTTTTTAGCCCAGAAAGCTACTCAGTCATTTGTTGAAGGACAGACATCTGGTTCATTATAGTATCTGTATGAACAAAAAATAGAGAGTTGATTTCACAGCCATTTTTGACCTCTCTGAATAATTTCAATCTGACTATGCATAAACTCTTCCCCAAGCAGACAACAGCATTGTACTCATGTCAATTAATGTAGGCAGTCACTGTATGGCTGTTGAATAAGTGATTCAGTCCTTACAGAATTGATATTTAGAACCAACATCTATTTTTCTTGGTGTCTTTGTCTGCAGACTGTCAGCTTCCTAATCTCTCTTTTTCTTACATGCCTAGATATTTTTTCCATTACCTCTCTATTTTTTGCAGCTAGCGGCACATTGACCTGTCTGTTTTCTTGTGATCACATTTTTTTATGCAGTGTGCAACTCATTCTGTAATTCTCACAAGGATGTTTCAAGTTTTAACATATTGTTTGACTTAGGTTCCCTTTGCCTTTGCTCCATAAACCAAGGACTGTGAGACAAAACACAAAAAGATCTGAATCCACAGAAAAAGGTGGAATATTTGAGGGATAAAATAGAATTTTTTGCTCCAAAGTGCATATTTCTTAAACATATGGTTAAAGAGGTGTTAAGACATCATACAAGACACTCAGAACCTAGAGCTGCAAAACTCAAAAGGCTGCAAAGGCATCAAAAGACACACTGAGAACATGTTTCTAACAGGGTTTTCACAGCAATTTCATCCCTTCCTTCTTTTTAATTTAAATAAAGCAAGGGCTATTTCACCTGTATGTATACTGAGAACCTAGACAGCTATCAAACTTGGATCTACTAGCTGCCTAAATCTCTATAGACCATGTCAAAACTATCTATGGAACACAACAATATGAGGTAATGCAGCTCAGTATAGTGTAATACTACTGAAAAATGCCCAGAATGTAGCAATATACTCTGTGAACTACCCAGCTTCAGGTACAGTAGTTTAAAATGTGAAGACAGTTATAGTGACCAAGGTCAGAGACAAAATATAGGACTAAAAGATACTCAGCTTTCACCCTGAAGGACATTTCTAATATTGGTCCAGGAAACTCATTAGTTAGCTTGACCAAAAAAAACCCCACTCAAACAACCAGTTATGATCACTAAATTGAGTAGATTCCAATCACGACGTGGAACAACTCTAATCACATGGTAGCTATATTCATTGTTCACTTTAGTATTATCAAGCTACATATTTGCCTGCAATGTAAACAGGAAGAGAAGACAGTTCAAAATGAAGTCCTTGGAAATGGAAAACTGAACAATGACCACCATGCCCAACATTTTCTACACAGATGTACATGCAGCTGTCTCACAGGCATAGGTAGATGAGCTGAAGCCACATTTTTAGAAGTTTTGGTGACAGTTGAGGGACAGCTTCTCGTAACAGTTAGAGGATGGAATAGAATTTCTAGAGGTATCTGTTTTGCAAGGATCTTTTGTAGTCAATATTCAAATGCTGTTGAGCTCATCACTACCAGTAGCAACAAAAAACTCAGAAAAATAAAACCTTAACTGACTAAGGGTGACTCTAATTACTTGTTTTATTGCTACTTATCTGGCAGCCATTCAAGAAAGGTCATAAAACTTTGGAAAACACACTTAAATTTCTGTGAAACCTTGCAATAATGTCAGGGTGAAAATGAACCTTCACCTTTCTGTCTCTTTTAGAGCCCTCAGAAAATTATCTGCTCATTTCAGTGCATACCTGCATCCTCGACTTTTGTTTACACACAAAAAAAAGCCAACATATTCATAATCACCAGTGGTATAAGGAGTATATTTTCCTGGTTTTACCTGTAGTGTTAATACAACCTAATCTAATCAGTTACTTACTCCTTTGACTTTCAGAAATCCCTTTCAATTTAGAGCATGTTATTGAATCCTGAAGTACGAGGTCTGTTGAGCCAACTACATCATCTTTTATGTGACTTCTCAATTAAACATCATTACTTTGCAAATAAATTATTTTCTCATTGTTTCAACACTTTCTAACTATGTGATGCTTTCTCTTATTTAAAGAAGTTGATCTTCATTAGTTTACAAATGTGGTGACATTTGAAATGCCACACCATTGTATTTCATCTCTGGAAGTAAAATAGCAGAGTTCGGTTTGAGAATTCTAACAATATCTATTAATTCAACTCATACATTCTACTTTTGCTCTGTTACTCAGCACATGAATGAAGATAGCCTCTGCAAATATCTCCTTTACACAATCACACATGTGATTGTGTAAATCAACTTGTACTCCTAACCCAGAAACATTATTCTGTGCGTGACCAGTATGCCCTGCTCCTGACTCCTAATAATATTCTGCTAAGGATCCTCAGAAGAATCTCTTTGTCCTCATAGTGTTGGCTGATACTGCATATCTGTCTGTTGTACCTCATCTTTGAACTGTCTGGGCCATAACTTTAAATATTTAATAGAAATATTTTGTAATCATTAGAGAAAACTGTAACAATAAAAGAGGCTGGTAAGAGGGGAGAAACAAGCAGGCATAGGCTTCATAGACTTAAGATTTTCTTACTTCTTCTAAGCTGGCAGTTAAATACAATAAAGTAAATCCCGAGTATGTATCTCAGCAAAATTTTCCAGAGCTTTTACGTTCCCATTAATAAAAGCATTTTTTAAGAGTCATGTCAGTATTTCCTACTCTCCAAATGAGTTATTCATTGACCTTTACTGCCTATGAACAATCCCAGTAATACTTCAAATGCTATTTTGTTTTTCAAATGCTATCAGAACATTTATTTTATTTTCCAGCACTACCTTTTTTCTATTTTTGCTACAGGATATCACATTACAGAAACAGGTAAAAGCACTATGCAGAGAATTTCCTTTGAAAAGCCAAATCATATTCAAAAGTATGTTTCCAAGAGAAATAGCTTTGAATTCAGAGGAGAATTGTTATTGTCTTCAAGTTCTTCTTTTCTCCCTTATATATATTCCCACCAGTCTTGTAATTCCATAAACTACAAAAGGAAATTATTTTAGCTTTTTATAGACAATATAACAATTAGAAATCGAGCCGGATCATCATTCTCTGTTTCCATGTTGTGATTTCTTTGTTAAGATCTTTGTAACTCCATCACCAGTGTAATTTATCAAATAACAGCATTCATTAATGTTGATACCAGGCTGGTTCACTTTCACTGATATTCATAGACCAAAACAATTCATCTGATGTTTATGGAAGTTACATATCAAATATATAATTATATTTCAGGAACTCAAATTTACACAAATAGGCAAAATTTGCTCTGCAAAGACTTCATTTGTAGTTGAAAATAGTTAAACAGTGCTCATTCAAAATAAAGTCAATTTCTTATAACTTCTCAGAAATGAGTGGGATTATTTTAACATATAAAAACATACTGCAGATTACAATATATCTATTATATTATACTTTTTTTTTTTCCTGAGGCTTAGCCAAGAACAGTTTGCTGAACTAATACTGTGATCTGTGAGTCCCAAGTCTAGTCCTCAGCTATAAGCAGGAGTAATTCTGAATGCAGTTAAACAATAGTAAATTACAGCCTCAGAGCCTCATTCTTTTTTAATCATTTAGACTTTAGAGTGATACTGTTACCCTAAAGACCCAGATTGATTTTAAGCTCTGATGTGCTCCTGTTATATCTGTCTTTTTGTGCCATTGCAAAATTGCAACACCTAGATGCTCATTTGGCAACAGCACTGTAAATAAAGCCTCTCTTAATTTGATTTTTTTCGTTTGGATTTTGCAGACATTCTAGATTTTAATAACATTGACCACATATACTGACATTAGCTCAGCCACTTTATGACACTGCCAATGGTGGTGCATTCTAAAGCAGTGGCCATGGGGAAGTTCTGCTGAATTGCAAGCATTTATAATCTTCCACATCTCTTGCCAGATTTTTCTTTTTAATGACAAAATATGTATCTTCCTGTCACAATAAAAATTGAGCAGTTTGTTTTTTTAATGTTACTAAAGTTATATTATTCATCTTATACTACATGTCCTCACTCTTAGGAGTCTTATGTGTTCTGTCATCAGATCTGTAACACATCTTCTGCAATATATCTCTTCTTCCTGTATTAGATTTTTTTCTCCCATTTATATAATACTTAAATATAAAATTGTTCTGCTCTCTGATTTGCATATTTTAAGTTTAACTTGATTAATTAAATTGGTGTTTTTCTGCTAAATCTGAACAATTACAATCAAGCATAGCAAGAACGATGCTCATTTTTTTTCCCCTGGTGTTCTTGAAGTTCAAGAAGTCCTTCTGCAGCAATTAGCTGGTATATTCTTCATTCTGTCTTTTGATAATTAGTTAGCATCTCAGGGTTTTTACCAAAGAAACAAGCTCTTAAGACAGAAAGTCCACTGTGTATTCACAAAAGCTTCTTGCCTCTCTCCATCTGAAACTGTGAAGAGCTCTTCTGTGCTGTTTTATAAAAAAAGAAATACCATGAACCATAGCTAAAATACAATAATTATTTGAAGCTACTACTATTATAGTAGTAGAATGCCACCAATTCTTTTACTGCTTTCTACTTTCTATGGAAATGGAGTCTGAATGGGCTATAAAAATCAATGTGTTATTTCCTGAACTGGAATGAACATAAACAGAAAAGGCAGGAGATTTGCTTAGTTGTTCACTGAACTCTAAATTTATGGTTTAACTTACTAATAATCAGTTCAAGATATAAAGATACATTTAATTTGAAAGAGTATGCATTCTCTAAGACTTCTCTGACTGCCTGATGATTGTCCCACATCTAATGTTTCCATGGTCTGATTAATATATGATATAGCAGGCTCTCAAGATCGTGTGATAATATGGTAAAATTGCTTCAGCTTTTAGGGATGTGAAGAGGAGATGTCTTTCACTTTGCCAACTAAAAAAAAGGCTTCATACTGCACAGCACAGAAAACCTATATTGTCCCTCTGAGATGGTAGATCTTAATGTCAGTTACCAGAGGGCAGTATGTATAATAATATGCATTAATGTATGTCTAGGAAGGAAAAAAAGATACATGAGTCCCTATGTAAATCATACAAGTGAACTCACAGATACCAGTCAACAAGAGAATATAGTCTGTAGTGTGAAAACAATCTTACTGAAGAGAAGGAGCACAATGCTCAAGAGTTTCTCTGAAGTCAGTAGAACCAGTTGTGGAGCAAAACAGCATATAATCATAGAATCATAGAACGGTAAGGGTTAGAAGGAACCTTTAAAGACCATCTAGTCCAACCCCCCTGCTAAAGCAGGTTCATCTACATCTGGTCACACAGAAACTCATCCAGGTGGGTTCTGAAGACCTCCAGAGAATGAGATTCCACAACTTCCCTGGGCAGCTTGTTCCAGTGCTCTATCCTCTTCACAGTAAAACAGTTTTTCCTTACATTTAAATGGAACTTTTTGTGTTCCAGCTTCATCTCATTACTCCTTGTCCTGTCACTAGTTAAAACAGAGAAAAGGAATGCCCGAAGCTCCTGACATCCACTATTTTTAAATTTTAATGAGACCCCCCCACCCCTCTCAGTCTCCTCTTGTCTAGACTAAACAGCCCCAGTTTCTGCAGCCTTTCTTCATAAGGAAGATGCTTCAGTCTCCTGATCATCTTGGTGGCCCCATGCTGGACTCTCTCCAGAAGTTCCTTGTCCCTCTTGAGCTAGGGAGCCCGGAACTGGTCACAGTATTCCAGATGAGGCTTCATCAAGGCAGAGTATAGGGGAAGCAGAACCTCCCTCAACCTGCGGTTCACACTCTTCCTGATGCATCCCAGATTGCCATTGGCCTTCTTGGCCATGAGGGCACATTGCTGGCTCATCTTTAGTTTATTATCAACCAGCACTCCCAGATCTCTCTCTGCAGAGCTGCTCTCAGGTCTATCCCTGGCCTGTACCGGTGCATGGGGTTGTTCCTATCTAGCTGCAGGACTCTGCACTTGTCCTTGTTGAACCTCATGAGATTCCTCTCTGTCCAACTTTCAAACTGGTCAAGATCTCAATGAATAGCAGAACAGCCTTCTGAGGAATCAGCCAGTCCTCCCAGTTTGATGTCAACAACATAAATTCAAAGTAATTGTGAGGATCTAAGAAGTTATAGATAAAATGAAGGGATTAGGTTCAGAAATTAAGATTTTAGCTAAATAATCAATTATTATTAAAATATGCTACCTCATCTCAAGTACCTTAAATTAAAATTAAAAAACCCATGTGCAGTTTCAGTGGCATTGCTCAAATAAATTCTTAGAGGACAGAGGTCATAAGTATGAGACTGTCTAGGTCAGCAACACAGCTGCCTATTGTCAACAATACTTTCTCTCTTTTTAGTTATTTATGTCATCTGAATGTGTTATGCAGATTATATTATACAAAAAATATTAAAGCCACCACCACCATAGTGTGAAATTAAATGTCCACCTGCTTTCTGAGGGATCTTTGCATATTTGTTAATGAAACAGGAATTAGTCAAGAATCCATTTACAGTCATATTTTATTGAAAAATTCTAGGAGCATTTAAGCTTAAAAACTAAATTATAATTTAAATAATATGTTTTATTAGAGATGCTATTCAGCCTTTTCTACAAAATTTTACTTGTGTAAATCAATGAGAGTTTGGTCGTTGTCTCTAAAAGAAGTAAAATCACACCCTACTTTAACAACCATTTAGTTATTAGACCACAGGGAATTCAAAACTGCTTTTCTCCTCATACATAAAATCTTCAGAAATCTATAAAAATACTCTTTTCCTGTATACTGTAGCCTTTTGACTTTGTGTTTCAGAAGCAGTAATTGCAGTAGCTTGGATTGAATTCCACAGTTCTATTACTTCTAGTTTGGTCTTCAAAGTACTCGTTCTTACCAAAGTATCTCTGTAGTGATCCTGACTGGGAAACCATTGTACATTGGTGACTTAATGATCTATAGAATTGTTTGAATGATCAAAAATGAGTTGACCACAGACAAAATCTGCACAGCATGTCATGTAAAAATTCACCTAGAGTCTATCCAGTGCTGCTGAAAGGAGGATTCTCAGCATCTGGAGGGACATAAGGTTTGCCTGCTATCCATATTCCTCTTCCTACTCTGTGTTAAGAAAAATTCCTGTTTTATGAAGCTATTTATTGTCTGTCCTTTCATATTGAGATCCACAAAAACCCTGTACCGTTTCCCTCTCTCGCACACGCTTCTCACCCCAGTGTAGAACAATTTCTCAAGGCTACTCTTGACTCATCTACCTTCTGTGTTTTGTTCTTCAAACAGAAATGGATTAGCATGATGTTATGAGACTGATTAGTCTCTTTTCTCAAGAAAATAGTAAAAAATCCTATAGTTGCAGAGCTTGAGTTCTGAGGTCCTTTCACAATCAACATTTTGACTTGGGGCTCTGTTCCCTCTTTGAGGTAAAAAAAAATACATTACCACACTATCACTGAGTAGGTAGTAGAGATGACAACCTAATCTGATTCAATGAGAGTTTGCAAAGGCAGTTTGCATGAAAGAAAACTCAATTCAGACAGAAGTCTTATCATCCTAGAAGGTAACACTCTTCCAATAGACAACAGGCAGATGACTAATGGACAAGGTGATATTGTGGAATCCAGCTTTCAAAAACAGTTTACTGGGCGTTTTGTTCCTGAAAGGCTCACTTTGAGCAAAGGGAAGATGTCTTAAGTGTCCAGCTCAATCTACACAATGCAAACTCCAGAAATGGTAATACCATTGCAAAATATACAGCTGACAAAGCTCGGGAAGGTTAGAATAGATGATATGCAGCTTAGCCTAGAAATCCATTAAGAAGATTTCTTGGTTAACAAAAAACATTTCAAAAGAATTATTATTTGGGAGTTTCAAAATCAATCATGCTGACAGACCATTTCATTTGTCTGACAAAGGACTGTTTCAGTACTGTGAGAAGGAATAAGAAACAACAATGAAGCTGGCTGTGAGCCACTTGGCACCGTGGTCTGGCATACACTGCTCCACATCACAGTGATGGAAGGACAGAAATGTCTTTGAAAAGTAACTGGACAGAATCAATCTCATATGAGGCAGCTAAAGACCTAACTATCATTTTCATCTGAAGATTTCTTCATTAAAAGAACCAATTCTCCCCATTAAGCATCAGTCTTTGCTAGTAAATGTGTTTCGTTATGTTCAAGTATTCACGGAGTAATACTGAAGCATCAAATTTCCTTACTGATAGAGTCCCAAACAAGTAAGTATTAAATTAAGTACACTTTACTGTCTAGGCCAGAAACTCTTGCATATATACGAATTTAGATTTAAGCTACAATCAAACTACTCAATTTCCACTCAGTGTAAATGATGATAGCCTCATCTAACAATCTGCTCCATGGCCACTCTAACGCTAATAACACTGGGTCCTTAATGAGGCCAATGCCAGTAGAGGATTCATCTGGAATGATGAAGGTCAGCTGCATCACTCTCAACATGCCTCCTACCAGTACAGAAGCCTGAGGGGAAAAACTAACGGCTCATCAGTGGCACAGATGTGCCTCCAGGAAAATGTTCCTCTGGTTATTTATGGTTGGATAAATCATTTACAGAACCTCAGTGGAGCCAAGGGGCCATAACTAGACTTGGGAATCTATTTTCTTTTTTAATCCTCATGGGATTTTCTGACTATTATAGCTACACTACATCCATGAAATGTTCCTCTCAAAGACAAAATAGTTTCAGCCAAATCCATTATTTGAAAGAGGTTTCTGGAGGGGGATTTCTGCAGAACATTTCCCACTAGAAAACCAGGGTAAAGTGTACAATTGGCATGTGTTCAGTATAATCTACCCATTTAGCTGGGGTAAAAGAAAGCCAGAACTATAAAGGAGAATTAGTTAAAAGAGAAAATGATGCATTGCCTCAAACAGTCACCAGAAGTATCTCTGATAAACATACATCTAATGCGAATGTTACTCAAGCTAAATATTCTTATGTATACTAAGGAACAATTTCCCCTTTAGAAAACAAGATTCTATGTTTTTACTTTTGCAAAGATGGAGGCCAAAAAAAATCTATGAAAATCTCAATAGTTCCCATGTGACAGAAATTCTCTTTCCTGATCATTACCACCAATGACTGGCAAAGATTTGTCTTTGATGAGTGAGAACAGATTTTAATCAGAAGACAGGACCATATGAACCTTGAGAAAGATGAAGCTGAGACATTTCAGAGAATGCACCACAGAGAGAAGTAAGACATAGAAAGAGAAACAGACAGTATATGGATGAAATGTAGATTTACGAAACAACTGAAAAATGATTATTAAATATTAAGTACAATCTTCCTACTAATGGTCTCAATTACTTTTACTATCTTATCCCTCCAAAATAATTTATTAAGGATTCTTGTTACAGGTAAATGCTAGTCTTAGTATGTGATTTAACAATATGCTTTAAAGTATACATTGCTTAATTTTCATCAGGCTCTTTTCCACTGAAACAGTGCATAGTATTCATATATTTAGGCCTTTTCTGACATACAGTTGTATCAATATTTAATTAGTCCAATTATCTTCATATCGTCACATATAAAACAGAAAATCAGCATTACACAAATCAAATCACCCCTGTGATGAAGTGAATCACCGTTTCCTTTAGAGAAATGTCATAAAACATATTCTAATAATAATAAAAAAAAAAATCTTGATTTCTCTATCTATTCTGCATTACCCTTCTCTGGAAAACCAAACTAGATACCGATACTTGAGCCAATTTCTGTAAACACAAATTCTGTAATATGAAACGCTACAAAAATCCTTTCTTAAATAATTTTACTTTAAAATTATTTTCTTCTTGATAGAATAACATAAAGTCATAAAGAAGGCTATATTGATTGATGAAATTATAGTCAAACTACTTAGTCAGAAAGTACTAAGCAGATCCATGGTCATAATACCGAATACAACAAAAAAAGAAACAATCATTTTCATGAACAAGACAGGTATTAGCGTATGTGCATAAAGCATAAAACTAGGTACAAATATTTAGTATTTTACAGGTAGGATGTATGACAGTGACCAACACTTTCAATCTCTGCATAATCTCAAACATTTCTACAGGCTATAGTGATTATTCTAAATTGTATTTAGCTCATCATAAGTAAGATAAAAAAAAAATTGGTTTGTATTTTTGAACCTTTGTGTGCAGTTCTGAAATTTACAATTGTTCAAACTTATTCATTATGTAGTTATGCATTAAAAATAAAATATATAAGTTTTATAATTATTAATGATGACAAAGAAAATGTTAAAAATTGAAACTAGGACTGCTCCTTCACTATATATAGTAAGAAGTTTCCATATGATTAAAACACTACCCTTAAATGGTGATACTTTTTGGTAGAATGCATATTCATATTATAAAAATAAACTGTTAATTTTACTACAGATGAAAAATCCTTTCTGTTTTACTTAATTTCCTAGTGGAAACTATCATGGTAAATGACAGAATTTGCAGAATCATGAAAAAAGCAGCAGATGAAAGTTGTGCATATTAAAGTATGAGAGTGTTATTTCTAAGTGTTCTTTCTGCACTTTTCTAAAACTTCAATAAAAAGAAGATTCAGTTGCCCACTTTTAAACAGAGATTTGAAAATTGTAATACAAAGCATAAGATATTAATTACTGTATTAACTTATTTGTTCAAACAGCTTGCACAGTCTTTAAAATGTACAGTCATGACATTTCAACATGCACAAATGCAAATACATTTGCTTGGTGTAGAATACCTATTTATACAGAATGATTAGGAGTCCAAAATGTGCCTGCTTACATATATTTCTTTCAGATCTACTCCAAAAATACATTAACAAAAGAAGCAACCATTCTGTGAACATAACTGCTAATGAGCAGCTGTGAGGTGCAGAAACCGTTTCAACGCTTACTAAACTGGACAAAGTTTTTCATATATCACTTGTAAACAAAAATGTAGGGAAATACAATTTTAACACTGTGGCTTTCTGTGAGCACACTGAAAGCATACTGTAGTGACAGAACAACCTTCAATGAAATCAATAAGCATTAAGAATTTAAATAGCTTCCAAGACTGGAAAAGCAGAATATACTACAGGGTACCAACAGCTTGATTTGGCAAGGCTTGAGAGCTTTGCTGAATAAGGACTTAAACATATGCATAAAATTTAGCTGTAAAGTATTCTACCAAGGATGACTCATAATGAAGAGTTAAATGAAAGTAAAAAATGCTTCTGATCTTTCAAGTGTACTTTTCCCTTAAAGTTAATAAAACTTCTTTCACAGATAGTTTTTTATGGCACCAACTTTCCAAATTTTATTTCTTTGCTTGCAGGTTTTCAGCTGTTAAGTAGATAGCAGCATAGTTTTAACGTTTTTTTCGATACCTTGGTTCATATCTTTTAAGATGGTTTAAGAAAAATTGCACATGTTCAAGAGATCAGTTGTAACCAAAACAGGAGTCAAATATTAGTTCCTGAAGAGCATTACTTAGAGTTTTCTACAATACAAATTATGAGCTAGAGTACTGATTTCCTTGTAAGAAATGTATTTATATAATAATTTCGCTTTTCAAGTCTCCCTGGAGAATTTTTATGAAATCTAATGCCCAGTCCACAAAGTCCTTCATCCTTATTTAAAATTAATATGGATTTTGACTAATGTTCACAGATGGTTACCTGGGAAACCTTAACATGTTTTATATGTAACTCAAACCTAAGTTATTCTCAGAAGCATTAGCAACTCTAACTGGATACTGACTGAGAAGTACATGTGTAGAAAGGTAAAAAGACTAGCCTCTGTCACCATGGATATGCTGGAGTCTCCATTAACCCAGGAGAAATTTAACCTTGTGTCAATAGTTTGAATTGGGAAGGAGGGTGACTTTGGGGTCTTGGTTTTGGCTGGGATAGGGTTAATTTTCTTCCTAGTAGCGGATACAGGGCTGTGTTTTGGGTTTGTTTTGAGAACAGCATTGATAACATGAGGATGTTTTGATTATTGATGAGCAGTGCTTGCACAGTGTCAAGGCCTTTTCTGCCCCTCCCGCTACCCTGCCAGCCAGTAGGCTGGGGATGCACAAGAACCTGGGAGGGAGCATGGCCAGGACAGCTGACTCTAACTAGTCAAAGGGCCATTCCATGTTAGTTTCCCTTAGGACTAGTTTTTCTCTCTCCTTCTCTTTTATCTTTCTTTTCTTTGTAATCATTGTGTTATTGTTGTTGTTTTATTTTATTTCAGTTATTTAACTGTTCTAAGCTCAGCTCATGAGCTTTATTTCTTTTTTCCCCAGTTCTCCTGCCAGTCCCACTGAGGAGGGTGTGGTGCGATGTGAGTGAGTGTCTGCATGGTGCTTGGTTGCTGTCTGGGTTTAAATCACAACACTTGGATAAAAGACCTTGTGCTAAATTCCTTACTTACTCCTTCTGCACATCACCTATAAATAAGGTAAAATTTTCAGTGACCTTATGTATTGCTGTCACTTGTCACTGTGAAAATCAATTTAAATTTACAGCATCCAAAGCATTTTTATTCCTTTTTGCTGTGACAGCACATCTCAACACAATTCTTTCATTGAATGCTCTTAGGTCCCCAGTGGGCACTTAAGATTCTCAGGGTAGCTGTGTAATAAAATGTAGTCTGACTGGCTCCAACCTACTGGCTTTCCTGCACTCCAGGGAAAAAAAAAAAAAAAGGAAAGAGTGAAAGAAGAAAAGATAAAACCCCCTCACTCTTCTACCTCCCAATGCAAGATTCTATGGGGCTTATTTTTTTTTTTTGAAAGAGAGAAAAAAAACAAATAAACTGGCCACAAATATTCAGTACAAAATTTAATTTATTGTATGCAAAAATTGTGAATTGAACTCAGTTATGAAAGCAGAAATAAAGAGAAATGCAAGCCTTCAAAAAAGAAGTTCTGATATTAATTTCAGTGATAAACAAGGTTATACCATCTGAAGTCTAAGTTTTTAAAATATGTTTGCTTTCAGCTCACCTGGCAGATCTGTGAAACAGAATTAGGTATGTAAACTATCTACCCAACATCTTCTCAAAATCATTGCAGCACTTCAGCATATGCTTTTTAAAAAATGTTCTTAATATTTATTAATTTTATTGCCTGCAAGTTTTCACAGATATACAACAGCAGACTGAATGTGTTTTCTGAAAGAGTATTAAAATTGAAATATTATTCAGTACTTAACAGTATTATCATCCATCTTGTTTTCAGCTTAAAAAGTCAGACTTCAAGGGGAAGCTAGAAGAGATATGATGGACCCTGTAGCTCATTAAAGTCTTTACCGTTTCTGCTTTGAAATTAATTAGAGGGGGGCTTAACACTAACAAATTACTCAGTAATTTGTAATGTGCAAAGTAACATGTAATGTGCAAAATTAAATGTCATTTTAAAATATTTTAAAAATTAACTTTCAAACTTCATTGTAAAAAGGTAGTCACAGAATAACAAAGATGACAAGGTGTTTAATCACATAAGCTCGTAATGTTTTAAAAGTGTTAGCTTCAAAGGAAAGTAGTAGCTCTAAGTAAGAGAATGTGTTTTTTAATCCAATTCATTTTTAAATCTCAAGACCTGTGTGTTCCCTAGTTGTACTTGTGAAGATTTTGCAAAGCAAAATTAATTTCCTTCAGCGAGGCTGATCAAGAATTTGACTATGTATTTATACTTTTTTTTGAAGGAGAAACATAAATCATCTCTCTACTGCAAGGTGACAGAAAAATAAAAGGAAACATTTGCCATCCATGTGTATATAAATTTATATACACTCTCTGGGTAGTGTTTATATATACTATTCAGAGGCTTAAACCAATTCAAGGACCTAGGTAGGTATGGAATGTCTGTTACAGAGACAACGGCTCTCTGCATCAGCAAGTTCCATATCATTGTACTGAATTCTAGATGAGTTTGCAAGATTGAGGCATTTTTCACTCCCTCCTAACAAGACAGCTCATGTCCCACTTGTGGTGCTTTAAAGTACATAGTATAGTCTTTATGTATCTAATTATAGCATATGCTTTGAGATAAACTTAAAAATATAAATAAGATTGTTCCTATCATGAAAGCTAAAAGTCAGGTTCTTCTGTTTGAGACTGAGAACAATCTAACTTTACAGAAATTATTCTGGCTAAACACTGTTGCAAGAGAAATAGATAACCAAGAGTAATAAAATCAAGTTGCAACTGCTCTGCATTTTATGGGCAGAATTTCAACCTAAATAGTGGATTTTCAATACTGATTATTGAGTGTGTATTTCAACACTGATGATTATGTGAACTAAAAAATTATAATGTATCCTTTCAGGTTCAAATCATTACAGCTTTGAAGAAACATAAGAAACACACAGACATTTTGTTATATACATAGTGCTTTCGAATATTATGGTTAATATATTCAGTGCACACACCGCAAAAGAAATATTATGTTAATTAAAGGAGTTTCATATCCTGTCTGCTTGTCAATCATTCAAAGACCTACTAAAACTCCTGTAAAAGTAAATACACATTCTTGTCAATACAAATAAGTCAATTATATGATTTAAAAGAAAAACATTATAGATTTTGTCTTATTTTCTAAGACATTCAAGATAAAGAATATTTTACATAAACATTTATTGTGACTTTGTATTGCAAGGTTTTGAGAAATTTCTTGAAGTTTCCCCAATATCTGGTTAAGCCAATACTACTCATGTCCAGGATGGACCAGCCACTGGCCAAAGTTGAGCCAATTAGAAGTGATGGTAACATCTCTGGGATTAACATATTTTAGAAGGCAAAAAAGCTATTGTGCAGGATTAAACTGTGTCAGAAACACAGAGGGAGAGGGAGGAAGTGCTCCAGCCACCCAGAGCAGAGATTCCCCTGCAGTCCATGATATAGCCCATGGTGAGGCAGGCCCTGCCCTGCAGCCATGGAGGCCACAGGGGAGCAGAGATCCATCCACAGCCTATGGAGGACCCCATGCGGGAATGGCTGGATGTCTGAGGGAGGCTGTGACCCTGTGGGAAACTAGCAAGGGAGCAGGCTCATAGCAGGACCTGTGAACTCCTGAAGACAAGAGCCCATACTGGACCAGGTTTGCTGGCAGGACTTGTGACCCCATGGGGGACTCATGCTGGAGCAGTATGTTCCTGGAGGACTATTTTCCCCTGTGGATGAGACCATGTTGGGGCAGTTCAAGAAGAACTGTAGCCAGTAGGAAGATCCACACTGGAGGAGATGGTGGAAGACTGTCTCCCGTGGGAGAGATCCCACACTATACCAAGGAAAGTGTGAGGAGGTTTCACCCTGAGAGGAAACAGGGGCAAAGTCCATCTGTGATAAACGGTCCACAAGTTGCCACTCTCTGTCCCCCTGTACCACTGCAGAGGAGGAGGCAGAAATCAAGGAAGACAGGTGGGATAGTGGGAGGTGTTTTAAGATTCATTTTTTTTTTCTCATTTCCCTACTCTATTTTGACTGTTAATAAATCAAAGTAACTCTCCCCAAGTTGAGTCTGTTTCACCTGTGACAGTAATTGCTGAGAGAACTTCTCGTCTGTATCTTAACTTGCAAGCTTTTTCTTATGTTTTCTCTCTCCTGTCCAGTTTAGGAGGGAGAATGATAGAATGACTTTGGCGGTCACCAGGCATCCAGCCAGAGTCACCCCATCATAACGTTCATTACTGTATCTTTGTGTGATGTTAAATATTTCACAAAATATTGCTTCATATGCAAATTATATCAAAGTACAAGTTTATAAATTCAAGAACCATTCTGATCAGAAGGTAAGTAAGGCATATGGGTACCACTTCTAAGGAAATAAAACCTGCTTGATACTAAGTACATTTCATCCTAGCAAAACAAATTCAGGAAATGCCTATACTTCAGAAAAAAAAACCCAAAAAACTAGACAATTAAACCCCAGAATTAAAAATATGTCAAAGATTTCTCTTTTCAGGATCTAAAGAGAGCAACCTGAGACTCCTTTATTGGAGTTCAGAAGACACATTTTTCACCTTCAGCCACCCTACAGAAAAGGCAATATAACCTCATAGCTGAATAAATACAGTATTGCTAGGTATAGGCAATGGGCTTTATACTGACATTGCAAGGCCTCAGAAATGAGTTTTGTCAGGATTACTTCTTGACTTGCTTGAAAGTTTGATTTAGCTTATTTAGCTATAACAGCAGTATTTTTTTCCAGTGACTAAGTAGCTATGCCTACTTTGTTTTGGTTTTTGCCTATCTTTAGATTGTAAAACCATAATCATAGAATCATAGAATCATAGAATGGTAGGGGCTGGAAGGGACCTTTAGAGATCATCTAGTCCAATCCCTCTCCAGAAGCAGATCCACTTAGATCAGGTCACCTGGGAACACGTCCAGGCAGGTCTTGAAGACCTCCAGAAAAGCAGATTCTACATCCTCGCTGGGCAGCCTGTGTCAGGGCTCCCTCACTCTCACAGTAAGAGTTTTTTCTTATGTTTAAATGGAATTTTTTGTGTTCCAACTTCATCCCATCACTCCTTGTCCTGTTTCTAGATACAATAGAAAAAGGGTATGCCCCAACCTCCTGACATCAATCATTTATATACTTATAAATATTAATGAGCTTCCCCTCCAGTCTCCTCTTCTCTAGACTAAACAGCCCCAGTTCCCACAGCCTTTCCTCGTAAGGAAGATACTCCAGTCCCCTGATCATCTTGGTGGCCCTGTGCTGGAATCCTGTACATACAGTCAAAGTAAGTAGTTATTCTGTGCAGAATAAATTACTAATTTCTTTAAAATAATAATGCAATGTAAAGAAACATGAGTGGTATGACAATAAAGGTTTTAAACATAGGGACTCCTGATGTAATGTAAAGGAGTGCATCCATGGGATGATAAGAGAAATGATAATAAGATAGCCCAGAGTCGTAAACAACTCGACTATGGTCAATTAAAGGAATGCAGACAAGGAGCGGGGCAAAACCAGCTAAGAGTAACAAGGAGAACAGTAAGAAATATCCAGTATAAGCAACACACTATAACAAATTCATCTTTAACATGGACTTACAGACTCACAAGGAGTTGTTTGCAATGTGTGTTATCAAACATACAAAAATGGCCCAAAACAGATCCTACAGTGAAGAGGAGATGATTCCTGTTAACATCGTATTGCTCCCAGCAATGGACTCAGAATTTTGACATCTGACATGTCCCATTGAAGCTGTCAACTCTAAGAACCCAAGGGGCAGTGGAACAGTGGACATAATAGAAAAGAAAGGAGTAAATACTAAGAAATCTATGTTCAATAATTTTGAATACATTACTATTAATTATTTTTCTGCAATAACATTTTTACTAATTTATTGGCTTTTTCTTTATTTTTATGTGACAAATTTGAATTAGTGAATATTCTTTGATTAGACAGTTAACATATCAGTTGCAGAAATTATTGGCTGTACATATATAAGATTTGTTTACTTTTTGCCCTTAAGAACACATTGCGTATAACAAGTTTCAGTTTAGACCCTTGCAAATTTCTATTAAAAGGTTTCCTAGTGTCCCTGCAGTACAAGGTAATCTTCAAGTTCAGCCAAACTCCCAATTTCCCTTACAATCTTCCACAGACTGTTTTTGCTTCTATATACTCTTCTATATACTTTTAAAAAGAATTCACAGGGATATGTAGATTTGTGCAGTTATCTGAAAAAAAACACAACAAAACAACCAACCAAACAAAAATGTTCTGCTACTTCTTAAGATTTTTAATCTAATGGAATATTGTTTGTATAATGCTTTTCAATTCCAAATAACACAGAATGTAAGATAGGTTTGATAGAATTCAGCTGCTTCTACAAGAATCTGCTCTGATTCTTCCATTCACTTCAGGCTAACTGGGGCATCTGTTCACATGAAAACATATCCCTTAAACTGTGAAGTGGATAATGTCTCAGCACAAACTGCACACCAAAATATCAGTGTGTTTCTATGAACACCCCTCCTCAAGTGAAAATGAAAACCTTTAGCCAATTTTTTGCAGATGTACTTTCCCAGAAATGTAAAATAATGGGACTAAATGCCCTACACATCACTAAGACATATGGGCTGCTAATTGAGAAACTGTCACATGTAAGTGAAAACATTAGAAGAGACTACATAGAATATTGTTTCTGCAAAAGAAGCAGACTATAGGTAGAATAAGTTGCAGCTATTCTAACACTAGGTAAGAAATGTCAAAGCTGAAGGCATCAATCAAGTTACTCATTTTCACTTTTTTACACACACATTACAGTTACTTCAAGCAGATCAGGAAATCTGAAAGTACAGGATTTGATTGAAACAAGTGTTATTTCCTTACTGACTATGCTAATTCAGCAGAATAATAAAATTGAGGTGAATCATCATGCAAATCTATAAAAAGCTTTAAAATACTAGCTGCAAGATGAACACACATTTTATATCTATTCATAAAGAGAGACTAAAAATCTGAATCTTCCTGAAATCTGCTGGACATTACAATATATTACAGAGTAAGAATTCTAATATTAAGGATTTTAAAAACCCAACCAAACCTAGTATGTGCTACAGTCACAACGACTTGGAATAGAACCATCTTTTAATTTTAGTTAATATGTGCAGAGATAACACACATTTCCTGATAAAGCTATTAAGTATGTTCAACTTCCAGTATAAGACACATGCATGGATACTTCACTAATAACTAGCAAGTAAGAGAAATGTGCATACTGTCTGCATCAGGATTGCAGCTGCAGAGAACCTAAAAAATCTCTATCATTTCCTTTTCAGCATCATGTGCAGTTTTCAATAGCCTAATATGCCTAAATGTTAACATGCATTCTGACACACATCAACCAGTTCCTTTGCCAAAAGAATAAATGTGGCAGAAGCTGCATAAACACATTAAAGTGTTTTTCCAAAACAGACTACTGCATGCAACTAGTAATCTTGAAAGGAGTACTGCAGCTTCTAAAACAGGGGAAGAACTGATAAACTCTCTCTGCCTTTTAAATCTCAGAAAGCATCCAGGCACAATTGCAAAGTCAAAATAACCTTGTTGAAGATATTCTCCAGAAAGCAATTCAGAGTAGAAGTTTAACCTGCCTTCTTCCTGAAGCTTATCCACAGAATTCTCACAGAATCACAGAATCTCAGGGGCTGGAAGGGACCTTGAAAGATCATCTAGTCCAAACTCCCTAACAGAGCAGGACTACCTAGAGTAGGTCACACAGGAAATTGTCCAGGTGTTTTTTTAATGTATCCAGAGGAGACTCAACAACCCATCTGGGCAGCCTGTTCCAGTGCTCTGTCATCCTCACAGTGAAGAAATTCTTCTTTGTATTGAGCAACCTTCCTTCCCTTTCCATTTTGGGCAAAGTAAGCTGTATTTTGCCTGAAAAGCCTTTCCTTCAGTAGGAAAACATATCAAGAGGTTCAAGATAGGCATGTTCCATTGCTGTAGATGGTTGATTATTGTGTGATGACTGGGCGCGTGGTTACATTCTGAAACATTACAAAGGTTTTGCTTGCAAATTCAACTGCTGAGCAGACTGGAAACAATTTGGTCTTGATTCATCCCAAATGCCTTAGTCTACTACTTCCTGCCTGCTGTATGTCTCTCTGAATACCTAAATCAGCTATTAGGAAACACCAATGCAGATAAAATGCCATAAAAACGAGTGTGAAACGACAGTAAGATTTTTACAAATGCAAACAAAACAGAACCCTATTCTTAATGAGTGACTTATTTTCTATGTCTGAAACATCTTCAGCTCATAATTTATTTTAGGGATTAGAAGTTTTTAAAAGTTCAAATAAGTCCCAGTTGTCATGTTTTGACAATGTAATGACATTATTATGTGTAATATATTATCGAACCGACATTTTGTGGTACTGAAGGAGAATGAAAGATAATAGATTACATGGAAGGACCTTGAAAAGGTAGGTTTCAGAGTTTAAAGATTTCATCGTAGGCAGAAATCTTGTCTCAGTTTAGTATCCTGCTTCCCCTTGTTTACCCTGCTATTTTATTTTCTCCTTCATTTGGGATTAAAATCTTGGTAACAATTTATTTATTAACAAATGCATCCAACAACTGTACTTTTAACAGTGATCTTTCTTCAAAGCATCCTATATTGCTGTCAATTGCTTTTCAAAGTCTCTGACAACTACAAACACTGAAATAAAGAGTTGTTCTCCATATATAATGCTCTGGCTACTGTCCATTTTTTTCATACTAAATCAACAAAATCCAATAGAACGATTTGTCCTCAGGCTCCAGGCATTCTTTCTCCTTAGAAATTATGTGAAATCAGTATGCATGATAAAGTAAAATGCATTTTACTGATTGTAGCACATATCCAAAATCATAGCAGAGCACTGGAAACATGCAAATTCTCTAAACATCTTTCCAAATAACATCTAGCCTTTTGCTTGATTCAATGCATCCACAAGAATACAACTTTAATAAAAACCAGAACATCACCAACAAACAAACAAAAAACACACACAAAAAAAAAGCAGGAAAGACAACTCCTGCAAAATAGCCCATAGCATAGTAGTAGCTTCCTACTGCAATTAGAGCTGAAGCTTCTACCAGAGCTTCCCATCTATCAAGGGTATATTCTGGTAGTTCTGAGTTAGTTGCTCAATTTTTTCAGTCATCAGAAATGGGCATAAAGAAGGTGATTTTTATTTTCAAACAAATTTTGAGTGCTGGGAAAAGTATTTGGGGGCAAAGTGGTATGATGCCACCTCTGAAAGCATTGAACAGACTCTTAGGATGACATAACCTGGTAGAGAAAACTGCTCACTCAATGAAGACTGAGACATGAGACTGAGAATGCATGCAAACTTCCTTGTAGTTCCTGGAAGTTGTTAAACACTTAGCACATTCAAATTATAATCACTGTAAATAGCCTGACAAAATAATACATCTTTGAAATGTTACCTGTATTGAATGTAGGTGGCAAGATTTTGGGCAATATTGAGGCTGCAGAGGTGGCTTCTTGTGGGACAAGATCAGAGGTTGTCCTGTCCCAGATGCAACTTGTTTCAGGCTCCTTCACAATCTGAGGATTTAAGCCATGTCTATGGTTCCTCTGGGAAAGCTTATTTAAATAAGGGCAAAAATGACAGATGGGGAGAGGACAAGGAAGGAGAAAAGCCTGAGAAAGAATCCTGCTAGACAAGAAAGAGGGTGAGGAGGTTCTTCATGCAACATTTCAGAGATTCCTTTGCATCCCATGGAACTGACAACGTCAGAGTAAATAGCCATCCTGCAGACCATGAGGAGCCCACACTGGAGCACTTGTGTACTTCAAGAAGAAACTGCAGCTCACGGAGAGTTCATGCTGGAGCATTGCAAAGACATGATGAGGAAATAGCAGCAATGTAGTTATGGAGTGACTGTAACCTCCATTCTCCATTCCCCATCTCACTCCTTACCACTGGGTGGGCATCGGGCTACTAACCTGGGTTAATCCACAAAATCATCAAATTCAGATTTGCCTTGAGCAAGAGTGAAGGTTTATGCTTATCAGTTCTTATGGAAAATTGGTCACCTCTGTCAAGTTCAAATGTCTAATTCTAATGTTTGTTTGGTGCATTAAGGGACAAGGAGTACAAATACTTCTGTAAATATAAAACCAGGAAGATATTAAAATTAGATCCTTAATGGGTAGGTAAATTAAAAGATTTATTAGGAAGCAGTCAATTTTTCTAAAGCCTAAGCATTAGTAACCTCTCTGCCTCCTTTGGAATGACTCTCATAATACAATGTTTAGTTTATTTAATTTTTTTCTACCAGTTATCATGATGTTGTCAAGGCATGCAAACTGTATACTGAAACATAATTCCTTTTATTTTTAACCAGTTTCAGCTAAAACACAAATACAACACCAAAAGTCAAGTAAATATTTTACTCTCTTTTGTGTTTATTTCCATAAACATTTTGCTACTTTCTTCTACTTCCAAGGCTAATTCCTGTTTAACAGCTTTAAAATATTTTGGGAAGGGAAAGTTGATCTTATCTCTCTTAAACTGTTTCAGTTCCTTCTTGTATAGAAGAATTTCACTTGTAGGTTCATTTACAGATATACAAGGGGACAAATATCTATTATGCAGTAACTAATACTTAAATCCTCATCAGATGGGGAAATTCCTGATGCCTACCACACTTCCTGAAATGCTTCCTGCAGTATGCCTATATTGAAGAGGAACAGAATTAAGATTACTCTCCATAAGTATGATTCACAGAATTCATTAAATATCTATGTGCATTTGGATAAAGTATTTGCTGTAGCCCTTGCACTTAGTCCTCAGATCTGTTGAGCATCAGCAGTTAACTCAGCACTGGAAAGGATTAGGCCTTCTAGAAATACTGAAAGTCAGGAGGAGTGACTTCTGATTTATACCAGTAAACAGAACAGTGCATAAATGGAAATAAAATAAAAAATAGTGTGTTCAGTACATGAAGTGTAAAAACAGGTTACTGTTAACCATATTTAGGTACGTTATTAGCAGCATTCTGAGCTTACACACTGCTGAACAACATGAGATACAACATTAGCTGCTTGACTTGGTGGAAAGAGCAGAAATCAAGCTGTTCAAATAAATTATTATGTTCAGATTCACAATTAAACTTTAAAGGCCCTAAACTAAGAATCTAAAAATTTTAGAAAACTTTAAAGCCTTGTAAAATTTGAAATAATATTGTGATGTATTTGCCTTTAAGACATAAAAAATCTATACTATGTCTATTTTTATTTTTATAGATCTAATATTTATTTGTCATTACAGGTCACCAAGGTCAAAGCTGCTTTCTATTAACAGTTTCATAATGGTTTGGAGTTAAATTATTGCATCTCTTAGAGTTCTGAATGTGATAGATATCTAGCACAAGAAAAGCTGATTTACTTACTACCAAATATCATAATCACACTTTAAAAGCTTATAAATTAGGAGATTGAAAGATTGGATTAAAATAAAAAGGAAAGAATATTGCTAATATGCTATGTCTTGTATGAATTCCTTGTGGACTATTTTCACAATATTTTTGCTTTCTAAATAACAGTTTCTATATGTAAAAGCACAAATGTAAATATTTTATAGATAAATAAAATAAATGTTTAAGTGTTTATATATACAAAAAATGTGTACACATGTCTAGTTCTTCAGAAAATGTGACATACGTCTGTCTCTTAAATCACAGCAATCACTTTTAATTATTCGCATATACAAACCTATATTTGTTAGCACATAACTTATTATAGTGAAATGAGGCTTAACTAAGGGATTATTCAGAACACTAAAATGCCATTGGAAAACAAGAAAGATCCTACTAAAAATAAAGATCTGACAAGAAAGATCCTACTAGAAAGAGTCACAAGAATCAAACCCCAATTGTCTATTTTAACTAAGAATATACGTTTTCTTACCAAGTTTTTTCACTTGTTTTTTTCCTAGATATAATTTGTCAGTTTTCTAGAGATATTAATTCTTACAGTGAAGTAATATTTAAAAAATAATAATATAGTTAGGCCAAAATATAGCTCAGAGTTTACCTCAACAAGGACATTTCTCTCTTCACTCCAGCAACCCTTCCATCTATTTAATACATACCTGAAAGTATTCAATGTTGTTATCTTTGCTTTTTGGAACAAGAAAAACTAAGAGAAATGTTACTTTCCTATTCCCACAGTAACTCTAGGAGTACATTCTCCAAAATTAAGTGCCGTCTCATACAAGTGAAATATACTAGCTCTCAGTTCTTCCTCATTATATATAGGCAAACAGCAGGAGGACAATAATAACATAGCATATTTCCCATCAAAGTGAAAAATCATTGAAAATCACTTAAATAACTGAATCCTCAGGACAGAGAGCTTTGATCAATATGAAATATCAACAGAAACAGTACAATTCCTTTTATACTACAATACATCCAAAATACCAGCACTATAAAGCTTTCATACTACACAAAGTCAACCTTTTGTGATAATATTTTTGATAGATTTCAAATTATTAGTTATTGCTCTCCAGCTTTTCACCTAAGGAGATTTAAAATTAGGATCCATTAAACTTTCAAACCATGCCAGTGAGGGAATTTGCCCTTCATCCCATTTTCCTCATAGGATTGATTTTAAATGGTAACCTCAGAAGTTTTGAAAAATGCTGTTAATGGACAACATATGCTCCCTGTGGCAATGCAAAGATCTTATAAATACCATGATCCAATAAATAACCAAAAAGCAGAAGGTTTGATATTGCTCAGTCTGATTGATAGATTGAATAGCCACTGTTTAACCCGTGTAGGCTGCTAGAATATTGTTCTGCAGTTTAGAATGACTGCATCATTCACTCTTGTCATTACTTAGCTAATGGAACTTATCTGGGAGCTCAAGGCTGTCATCTGAGCCAGATTGTTTCACTGTGCTGTTCAGTCCAGGCCATGTCTGTTAGCTCATGTCACTGTACTGCAATTCAAACCAGTCTGGTCCAATCCATCAGAACCTATTCAGAGCTGGAAGACTGCCTTACTGACTTACAGATGTCTTCTCTCTTTTAGACTGCCAAATACCTTCACCAACTAAACTTGAATAACCAGTAGCTATCCACTTGATTTTATCAACAGCTGATGCACTTCCTGAAAAAAAGTATGTTGGAGACACAGCCCATCTTCCATAGCTATTCCACGACTACAGCAGAGGTATCAGAAGGCCACAGAACCATGTAGAAATAATTTAAGTACTGCTTTTCAACTATGCTACCACATAAAAAAGTCATCCTTGTCAAATGAATTCAATATATCTTATCAATAATGTATTTTAAATGGAATGATTACAGACCATTTGTTTTTAACAGGGAAAAAAAATAAAGAACTGAGTTTCCATGAAGATTAGTACAACATTTGCTTTCCTTAAACTTTTGGTTGTCGATAGCACACCACTTCCATGGGAAAAAGGATATGTCCAACTAGTTTTTACTCTCACACGAAAAAATAATGTTAAAGACTGACAGACTCACAGAAGTGTATGATTTCTTTTTCATTTTGCTCTAGTAGCTGTGCACACTGATTTACTTCCTGATGTGAATTTCTGGTAGGAAGAAGGAATTAGGTAAAAGTAAAACAAAAAGTGGGGAAAATAATTGAAAAGAAAGAAATAAAAAGCCTCTGAAACACAAGGAAGGAAACAGGGAAAACAGAGGGATGTTGGCCCAAAGGACCTGAAGAAGAGCATAGTACAGAGCTGAATTAGGCAGGAATTCAACACAATGGAAAAAATGTCTAGATCAAAAACTTTGAGAGTCATCACACACTGATGTCAACCTCTGCTCTATAGAGACCATACTACCCACTGTTGGTACTGATGAAGTTACAGAGAGAAGTTCAAAAGCTATTAAAAAGTACTTCAGGGCACTGGAGAGAATGCTTGATGGATCAGGAGCACAAGTAGTGTTCTCCTTCAATCCTCTCATGGCAGAGAGGAATACTGAACAAATAAGGAAATAACAACTGATTAACAAGTGGCTCAGAGGCTGGCGCCATAAACACAACTTTGGATTTTTTCAACATGGAGAAATTGTCATGTTGCCAGGTCTGGTGACAGATGGAATTCATCTGTCTCAAAGGGGGAGAAGGATCCTTACAAATGAGTTAGTAGACCTCATAGAAAGGGCTTTAAACTAATTTTGAAGGGGGAAGAGGATAGAATCAGGCCTGCTGGAGTTGAGCCTAAGGAAAGGAAGCCACTGACAGGTGTTAATCTTACATGATCGGCTTCCTTTTTGAAACACCTGTCAACCAATGCACGTAGCAGGGGGAATAAAAAGGAGTTGGAAGTCTGTGTAAGGCAAGGAGTTATGATCTGGTGGCATTTGCACAGAAATGATGGGACAGCTCGCATGACTGGAATGTGGTCATGGATGGCTTAGGAAAGAGAGGCCAGCAAGGCAAGGTGGTGGGGTTGCTCTTTCTGTGAGAGAGCAGCTGGAATGTACTGAATTCTGTCCAGATGAAGCAAGTTGAGAGTTTGTGGATTAGAATTAAAGGACAGGCTAGCAGGTGTGACACGGTTGTGGGTGTCTATTACAGGTCACCTGATCAGGATGGGGAAGTTGATGAGGACACCTATAGGAAGCTGGGAGCAGCCTCAAAATCACAGGCCTTGATTCTCATGGGTGATTTCAGCTATCCAGACATCTGCTGGAAGGTTTACATGGCTAGTCAAATTCCAGGAGGTTCTTCCAGTGCATTGGTAATGCGTTGATGATGATTCTTGATGCAAATGCTCTCCAACTAGGAGAGGAGTTCTACTGGATCTTATATGCACAAACAAGAAGGGTCAGGTTGAAGCATTGGAGACTGAGGGCAGCCTTGGCCACAGCAACCATGAGATAGTGGAGTTCAGGATCAGGTGGGATAGGAACAGAATACTAAGCAGGATCATAACCCCGGACTTTAGCAGGGCCAACTTTGGCCTTTTCAAGCAATTACTAAGGAATATCTTGTGGGGCAAAATATTAGAGGATAAAGGGGCCCAAGATAGTTGTCTCAATTCAAGGTTCACTTTTTCCAAGCTCAGGATCAGCAAGTAGAAAATCAAGAAAGAGAGTCAAGAGACCTGTATGGTTAAACAGGGAAATGTGCAAACTCCAGTGGAAGAAGAGAGTCTACAGATCATGGAAGGAAGATATAGTGACTTTGGATGAATATAAAATTGTCGTCAGAGGATGTAGGGAGACAACTAGGAAAACTAAAGCCTCATTGGAATGATACCTTGCAAGGGAGGTCAAGGACAACAAGAAGGGCTTCTTTAAATACACTACAAAGCTAACACTAGAGGCAATGTAGGCCCACTGAGGCAGATGCCCTAGTGACGGAGGAGACAAAGAAGACAGTTACTGAATGCTTTCTTTGCCTCTGTCTATACTGCTGGAGACCGTCCTCAGGAGCCCCAGACTCCAGAGAAAGTCAGATTATAGGAGGAGTTTTGTTTGGTTGATGAGGACTGGATTAAGGATCAGCTGAGCAGTCTGGATGTACATAAATCCATGGGCCCCAATGGGATGCACCTGTGGGTAGCTGAGGGAGCTGGCAGAAGTCATTGTTAAACCACTCTCCATCATCTCCAGTAAGTTGTGGAGGAGAGGTACCTGAGGACTGGAGGAAAGCAAATGTCACTCCAGTCTTCAAAAAAGACAAAGAGGAGTTGTCTGACAGACAACTAGTCAGCCTCATCTCCATACCTGGAAAAGTGATGGAACAGCTAATCCCGGGTGCTCTCTGCAGGCATATAAAGGACAGGAGGGCCATTGGGAACCGTCAACATGGTTTTACCAAAGGGAAGTCATGTATAGTGTATAGTGTATAGTGCAATCTGATAAGAACATATTCCATATGAAATTGAACCTTGTGTTTTTTTCTTGTCTTTTGGCATTACTGACATGATTTTCACATTCTACCAGGTCTTTCATTTGTATTAGGATAGATAGCAGGACTGACAAAGAGAGGTAGAAAAAAAATGTTCTTTCTACCGTAGCATAAATGAGTAAATACTGGAAATACTGCAAGGAATGCTGAACCTCAAAATCATGATGATTTCTTCAACTCAAGTAATTCAGATAAGTCAATACTACTTTAAAATGGAATTTCCTCTGCATGAAACCTACGAGTACTGTCTTTGGAAACACCAGTTACTTTTCAAAAGACAAATTATAATTGCACGGTATGTGTTATAACATGAAAATATAAGCAAATGCATTTCTTCAAAACAACTTGAGTTTTTATCTTGAAGAGGTAAAGCTCTTTATTCAATTATCAAAAAAAGATATGGAAAATCAGGTAAGGACAGAATAAGAGATATGTTATCTGCTAAATAACAGTAGCTTCTTTAAGTTTATAAGCCTTGATATGAATTTATGTAGCCTGTGTGAAAACACCCTAATCAAAGATAACCTGAGTTGTATCTCTGGATATTGGTGAGTAATGGCATGTCAGAGATTAGAAAGCATGTTATAGACCAGTGCTAATCATGACTTTCTTTAGTATCAATCAATACCTTCATGCAAGTACCATGCACACCATGTCACAGGAGCTGAGACTCAAGATATAAAGAAGAAATAAAGGTACATTTTATCCAAAAAGACAATGATGATGTTGGAAAACCACAGCCAGCGAGACAGTCATGCTGGTCAGGCTTCATAGAAAAGAAGAAGCTTTTCCCTGGAAAATGATATTTAAAGTGTACTGTCAGTATCCAGTGATGTGCAATTTTGTGACAAAGCTGGAACACTGTGATATTTTCAGAGCTAGGTTCCAATTTGAAGCTTTTGTTCCATACTACTGAAAGCAGTAATTTGACTACTCGATAGAAGACATTTCTTTGTAAAATTGTCATTGTCATTTCAAATGTCACTTTGACACAACAGATAAACAGTTTTTTTGGGGGAGAGAATATTCACAATTAGGGAAAAAACAAAGATTGGGGATGATATCAAATAATCATAAAATCATAGAACAATTTGTGTTGGTAGGGACCTTTAACAATCATCTAGTTCAATATCCCTGCAACAAGCAGTCATCTTTAATTAGATAAAGTTGCTCAGAGTCCCATCCAACCTGACCTTGAATTTTTCCAGGGATAGAGCATCTACTGCCTCTCTCTGCAACCTGTTCTAGTGCTTCTCACACTCACAGTAAACAACTTCTTCCTAATATTTAATTGAAATCTCTCCTTCGTTACTCCTTGTCCTATCACTGCATGCCTTTATAAAAAGTACTTCTACCTTCTTGCAGGCCCCCTTAGGTACTGGAAGGTTCCCCCAGAGCCTTCTCTTCTCCAGGCTGCACAATCCCAACTCTCTCAGCCTCTCTTCATATGAGAGGTTCTCCAGCCCTGTGATTGTCTTTGTGCCCTTCTCTGGACCTGCTCTAACAGCTCCATTGTCCTTCTTCTGTTGGGTGCCCAAGAGCTGGATTCAGTCCCTCATGAAACTGAAATAGAGGAACAGAATCACCTCCTGTGACCTGCTGGCCACAATTTTTTTGATGCAGTCCAGGGTATTGTTGGCCGCCTTGGTCTGTGAACACACATTGTTGGCTCATGTCCAGTTTTTCATTCACCAGTACACCCAAATCCTACCAGAGCTGTTCTTAATCCCCTGTCCCCCAGTCTGTATTAATACCAGGGGTTACCCTGTGCAGGATCTTCCACTTGGCCTTGTTGAACCCTACGTGCTTCATATTGGCCCATCTCTCAAGTTTTTCCAGGTGCCTTTAGATGGCATCCCATCACTCAATCATACCACACAGATTGGTATCATCTGTAACACTGCTGAGGGTCCACTTGGTCCCATTGTCTATACCATTGATTCAGATATTAAACAATACTGGTCTTAACATGAAAATCCCAAGGGATATAATTTTTCACCAATCTCCACATGGGCATCGAGCCATTGACCATTACTCGCTGGACAGAACCATCAAAACAAATCCTCATCCACTTAACAGTCTATCAGGTTCCTACCTCTCCAACTTAGAAAGATATTGTGGCAGATGCTGTCAAAGGCCTTACAGAACCCCAGATAGATGACATCTGTAGCTCTTCTCTCATGAATTGATGTTGACACTTCATTATAGAAGGCCCACTGGGTTGCTCTGACAAGACTTGCCTTTGCTGAAGCTATGCTGACTTTCTTGAATTGCCTCTCTGTCATTCATGTGCCTTGACATAGTTTCTAGGAGGATTTGTTCCATGATCTTCCCAGGCACAGAGGTGAGGCTGAGAGGTCAATAGATCCCAGGCTCCTTCTTTCTACCCTTTTTAAAAGTGGATGCAATGTTTCCTTTTTTTCATTCACCAGGTACTTCACCTGATGGCCATGAATTTTCAAATAACATGGAGAGTGGCTTGACAGCTGCATCAGCTAGCTCTTTTAGGAGCTTTATCAGCAGCTCTCCTACCCTTTCCCTTAGAGTTATATCTCTAAGCTTTCCAGAGAGAATCTACTAATACAACCACTATGGAACAAGCAGAATTAATCTTTACCACAGTTCTTACTTGTTATCCCCTAATCCAAAAGAAATGTCATTTCACAATAGTAATTTTTTTCTTAAAAAATTTTCTTTATAAATCAATGACATGCTGAGTATGCCCCAAGCTGATCGATCTTAGAGCTGAGTTATAGGCAAAAAAATATCTTCATACTGTAAACTCAAGTAATATAAGTCTTTTTTCTGTTCTTTTAATTTGCTTAAAGAAGAGAGAAACAAGTATATGAACTTAAAAAAAAATACATTTAATCACACTTCCAGTTAAGTTCCACTTAAATATACGAAAAAATTATTTCACTGTGAGTGTGACGGAGCAGTGGAAGAGGCTGCCCAGAGGGGTTGTGGAGTCTCCTTCCTTGGAGGTCTCCAAGACCCGCCTGGATATGTTCCTATGTGACCTGATCTAGGTGAACCTGCTCCTGCAGAGGGGTTGGACTAGATGATTTCTAAAGGTCCCTTCCAACCCCTACCATTCTATGATTCTATGAATTTTCCCATGAAAGTCACTTTCAAGGAGTAATTTATACCCTCCCAAGATGGAAATCTCCCTCAAATTCTAAATTTTCTCCACTACTTACAGTAGTGAGGCTGTGGCTCCTTGACTTAATAAGCTGTCACTGATGCAGTGTAGCCATAGCTCCATCAGTTCTTCCTCTTGCTTCTATCTCCTTCCTTCAGCCAACAAACATATCAGCAGAGAACAAATCAATAGCAGGAGTGAGCAGGAGATATGGCATCCTGAGTTTTGTCTAGCTTTTAAAACACTGATTTTTACATGTAAATAAACCATAGTTCTTAAAACTTTGTTCAGACAAGGTCTTGAAAAGACTCAATCTCTTCATATTGTCAGAAGCAACTATTCTAGGCAGGTAAGCATTCTTTTGCCAATTTAGTGGACTGTTCTGTTTCTAGACAATTATGAAATAATGTCCTAATGGCCTTTAAGAGTGGCTAACTCCACTATAATCTGCTGCATGGTACTTGTTATATGACTCTGCAACACATTCAAATTCTTAATATTAATAATTTGCTGAAGTAGAATACATTCATAACTACTTGTAAAAGTAATGATGCTCATATATCTCATTCAGCATGAGATTTGTATCATAATTTGTAGCAATTTTTTTTTTATATTTATAGACAAATAAGACTATTAAGGAAGTCCAACATTCTACCTTTTTAATAAATGCATTTAGATGTCACTATCAATGAAGCAATGAATGTGGTGTTGTATCAATTCTAAGATTTTTTAACCTCAGAGAAATATTCTTAAGGCATTTTCATAGAACTGAGAATAGAGTGGCAGAAATGCACGCTTAATTTTGGATGGATTTAAATTACCTATACCATGAGAAATACTTCACCTTTTTTGCCTCTCCAGAGGTGGGTCATCACAGATTAGCTTACTATCAACTGCAGATACTAATTTTAAATAAAATAAAGGGATTTTCTCTTTTGGTGATGAAGTTGAGAGAGTCTAGTCTGCAAGGCTAAGTGCACTAACAATGGAAAAAGCTGTCCTAAAAAGAATGCAAAGATGCCTAAATATAAAAGCACACAAAATAGAATTGCACTTTCTCCCCACATCCTTGTAATGCTTTTACCAATCAAGACACAGATCTTGATTAAAAAAAATACAGATTACTGAAGAACTTGAACATTACCTGAACAGATGTTGATTGCTGCAAGATGGAACTAAATATGCATAAATACTACTAATTAACTGTAGTATCTCTTTAAGAGCAGACTAACTCACAGTGAGTTAATAAAAAAGTTTATAGGGATTTTGGGGACCATCTAAATATGACTTCAGGATTTAATTTGAAACCACTTAGACAATTACCAAAATTAGATATAATAGTATCAAAGTTCTTTTCTGATTCCAGTATTTTTGTGTTCTATAAAGTGATTTTTGGATGTCTGTGACTGCGAAATGAATAATCAGGAAGTTACAGATACACGTGCCCTTTCTTTCTAGAATAGTCTGGTTAACATCACTAAATTTAATATTCTTTATTTGCAACCGTTGAAGAAAAAGGAGTTTTGATCAGTAAGATCCTTGAGACCTCTCACTGTGCCTCACTGCCCTGCAGACAATCTCTTAGAATTTTGTTGCGATCATAGAAAACATATAATTAGGTAAATAGCATTTTTACATCTCTTTTGTCTCCAAGATTAGTAATGAGTTATGAGACCTTCATTTAAATATAAACATAGTCCATGCTATGTGTTCTAATAGCTCAAGAAAAGATTTTTTTAGAGGAAATATAGAAACAACAGGTAATTCTCCAGGTGTCAGAAAAGAGAAGCAGAATACACACATTATTATAGATGCGTCCCAAAATACCAAAGGTGCTCCTCACTCTTCCGCTGGAAGTGAAATCCATCTTTCCAAAAGCATAGCAGCATTGCAAAATTGGGACTATGCAGAAGTCTCAGTTCTCATTCTCCCACTAAGTATCTGACAATGCTTCAAGCCTTACTTAGGTTAACATGATTGCTTTGTAAATCAAAACAATAAGCTTTTGTCTTGTGTCAGGCTTCAAGCCTTACTTAGGTTAACATGATTGCTTTGTAAATCAAAACAATAAGCTTTTGTCTTGTGTCAGCCCTTGCTTTTGAACTGTCTCTGACTTAAAGAAAAAAGCTGGAATGAAAACCAGTAAAACTTGGAAAAGGAACAATGAAATCTTTGTTGCAAAATCCTTAGTCCAATTTATTTTCTACTTCCTAGGGAAAATCTTGTTATTCATGACTCAATCTCATCACAGAAACAAGTTTTTATGGGTTTTTTTGTTTGGTTGGTTGCTTGGTTTTTTATCGGCGGGACACACAGTGGAGGCAAGGCTCGTTTATTCATGGCTGTGTGGCCGATTGAGGTTATCAAGGGAGTTCTGGAACAAGGGGAGTGGACGAGAAGCAAGGAGAGTTGCCAGGAGCAGGCAACTCTCATGAGGAGGACAATCTTGCCAGGAGGCAGAGCTACATCAACAACAGGGGATTTAGTCATCCCCCAGGAAGTGCGAGCAACCAGGAGCGAGGCAAACAGGATGTGGCGCAGAAGTTTGTGCAGGCAGGATGAGCAGGGAGGACAGGCAGGGAACAACCCCATGGCCCATATAGAGAAAAAAAAGTCAGAGAAGTGTCCTAGATTCAACCTAGCAAGATGATGAGCACTCACCTGAGGACTAAAGCCAAAGCTCAGGTGGACAAGACCTAGGTGAAGGTCAAGGCATCCACCCAGACAGAGCCAGTTAGTACAGATGCTTGAACTACAGGTGGTGTGCAGGGAGTGTTTAGGATGCTTAGGGACCTATGCTTCTGAGGTAACCATGTGTCATAAGTGCCCTCACATTCAAGAACTGCAGTGCCTGGTGAAAGAGCTGAAGGAAACTTTGAGTAGACTCTGTAGTATTAGAGGGGCAGAGGTGGAGAAAGATGGAGGCTTCCGCAATCAGGTGAAAGCCTCCAGTGAATCTAACATGCCTTGGACTCTAGTAGCAAAAAAAAAAAAAAAAGGGGCAAGGGCTCATCTTCAAAGCCCTTCTTCCAGAGGGCCCACTACAAATAAGTATGAGCCACTGGCAACAAGGGACTTTGATGAGCAAGCTCCAGAAGGGGAAAATCCAGCAAACAACTCACCATCAGCTGCTCCAATTGCAAGAAGTAATGGGCACCATAGAAAGAAGCGATGGTTGCTTGTTGTGGGTGACTCATTGCTAAGGGGCACTGAGAGACCCATCTGTGGAGCAGATAGGGAGTCACGAGAGGTGTGCTACCTCCCAGGAGCCAATGTCAGTAATGTGGCTGAAAGAGTGCCATGGCTCGTCAGGGATGTGGGCTACTACCCCTTGTGTTCCATGTAGGTATGAATGATGTCATGAGACATGACATGTCCAGGATCCAGATGGGTTTTAAAACCTTGGGGGAGCAGGTAAAAGTTACAGGGGCTCAGGTTATTTTCTCCTCCATTCTGTTAACTAAAGAGGGAGTCTACAATGAAAAAATCAGCCAAGTGAACTCCTGGCTGAGAGGCTGGTGCTGGTGGGAAGGTTTTGGATTCTATGACAATGGATTCTTCCTTGGGGACTACAGCTTGATAGGACAGGATGGGATTCATTTCTTCCATAAGAGCACTGGAATACTTGGGAATAGACTAGCAAACTTGATAAAGAGGGCTTTAAATTAAGGGATTTGTGGAGTGGAGGCACATTCCTATGTGACCTGATCTACATGAACCTGCTTCTGCAGGGGAGTTGGACTAGATGATCTCTGGAGGTCCCTTCCAGTCCTATCATTCTATGATTTTATGGCGGGGGGAACCAACATAGAACAAGTTGTCCTTTCCAGTAGGGAAACAGGGCAGGACAGGGAATGCAATGATAAGTGCCCTTCATCCACACACTGTGCTGAGATGCAGAAGGCTGACCACCCTGAGGAAGAGCCAAACCAGGGAGGATCCTCCTGCACCCGTCCAGGGAAACCGTGTTTGAGTAAGCCCCTGCCCTGCCTCTACACCAATGCACGCAGCCTGGGGAATAAGAACTGGAACTGGAGATGTGGGTGCGGATGCGGGGCTACAACCTCATTGTGGTCACAGAGTCACAGTGGGACAGCTGCCATGACTGGAGCACAGCCATGGAGGGTTATGTATTGTTCAGGAAGGACAGGCTGACAAGGCGAGGAGATGGAGTTGCTCTGTATGTGAGGGAGCAGTTAATGTTTACCAGACTGTGTCTGGGTGGGGATGAGGAGCCAGTAGAGTTCTTATGGGTAAAAATTAATGGGCAGGGCAAGGCAGGTAATATTGTTGTAGGAATTTGCTACAGGCCACCTGATCAGGAGGAGGAAGTGGATGAGACCTTCTACAAAGAGCTGAGCGCTGCCTCACGATCACAATCCCTGGTCCTCAAGGGGGACTTCAACTACCCTGATATTTGCTGGGATAGCCACACAGCCAAGCACATGCAGTCCAGGAGATTCATACAGATTGTTGATGACAGCTTCCTGTTGCAAGTAATCGAGGAACCAACGAGGAGAGGTGAGCTGCTGGATATGGTACTGACAAATAAGGAGGATCTGGTTGGGGATGTGAAGGTTGGAGGCAACCTTGGCTGCAGTGACCATGAGATGGTAGAGTTCAAGATCCTGAGTGGAAGAGGCAGGACAAAGCAGGACCATGACCTTGGATTTCAGACGAGTTGACTTTGGCCTCTTCAAAGACCTGCTTGGACAGATCTCATGGGATATGATTCGAGAAGGTAGAAGTGCCAATGAGAGCTGGTCAATCTTCAAGCACCACTTCCTCCAAGCCAAGGATCGGTATGTCCCAGTATTCAAGAAAGGAGGAAAAGGAGGTAGGAGGTCACCATGGATGGATGAGCAAGGACCTGCTGGAACAACTCAGACAGAAAGCAGCCATCTATGAGAGGTGGAAACAGGGACTGACTTCTTGGGAAGAGTATAGGAACATTGCCAGGGCATGCAGAGGTGCAACTAGGAAGGCTAGAGCCCTTCTAGAATTAAATTTAACCAGGGAAGTTAAGGATAGTAATAAGGTGTTTTTCAACTACATCAGCAGCAGAAGGAAGATGAGGTGGAATGTGGGCCCACTGCCAAATGCTGAGGGTGCCCTGGTGTCTGAGGATGCAGAAAAGGCTGAAGTACTGAATGCCTTCTTTGCTTCAGTCTTTACAACCAAGGCCGATGCTCAGGAAGCCCAGTCCAGCCAGGATAGTAGGATGGCCAGGACAGCAGAGGACTTGCCCTGGGTGGAATAGGTTAAAGACTTGCTGGCCAAGCTTAAGGCTCACAAGTCAAAGGATCTTGAAGGGATGCATCCTAGAGTGCTGAGGGAGCTGGCTGATGTGATTGCTAAGCCTCTCTCTATCATTTTTGAACAATCATGGAGGACAGGCGAGGTGCCTGAGGACTGGAAAAAGGCCAGTGTCACTCCAGTTTTCAAAAAGGGCAGGAAGGACCACCCAGGAAACTACATGTCGGTCAGCCTCACCTCCATCCCTGGAAAAGTGATGGAACAACTCATCCTGAATGTTATCACTGAACATATGAAGGAAAAGATGGTTATCAGGGGGAGTCAACATGGCTTCACCAAGGGGAAATCCTGTTTGACCAACCTGATATCCTTCTATGAGTGCACAACCGGCTGGCTAGATGAGGGGAGAGCAGCGGATGTCGTCTACCTTGACTTCAGCAAGGCTTTTGACATTGTCTCCCATAACATCCTCATCAGAAAGCTCAAGCAGTGTGGCTTGGATGAGTGGACGGTGAAGTGGATCGAGAGCTGGCTGAATGACAGAGCCCAGAGGGTGGTGATCAATGGCACGAGTTGGAGGTCTGTGGCCAGTGGAGTTCCACAGGGATCGGTTCTGGGGCCACTCTTGTTCAACATCTTCATCAACGACCTGGATGAGGGGAGAGAGTGTACCCTCAGCAAGTTGGCTGATGACACCAAACTGGGAGGACTGACTGATTCCCTAGAAGGCTGTGCTGCCATTCAGTGGAATCTCAACTGGCTTGAGAGTTGGGCAGAGAGGAATCTCTGAGATTGACCAGCAATTGACCCTCATGGCCAAAAAGTCCAATGGTATCCTGGGATGCATCAAGAAGAGTGTGGCCAGGAGGTTGAGGGAGGTTCTTCTCTCCCTGTACTCTGCCCTGGTGAGGCCTCATCTGGAGTCCTGTGTCCAGTTCTGGGCTCCTCAGCTCAAGAGGGTCAGAGAACTTCTGGAGAGAGTCTAGCACAGGGCCACCAAGATGATCTTTCATACAAGATTTTCATAAACTGGAATATCTTTCATACGAGGAAATGCTGTGGAAAATGGGGCTGTTTAGTCTAGAGAAGAGGAGACTGAGGGGAGATCTTATTAATATTTACAAATATCTAAATGGTGGTTGTCAGAATGTTGGGGCATCCCTTTTTTCTATAGTAGCTAGTAACAGGACAAGGGGTAATGGGATGAAGTAGAAATACAAAAAGTTCCATTTAAATATCAGAAAAAATCTATTTTTCTTGAGGGGGATAGAGCACTGGAACAAGCTGTCCCCAGAGGTTGTGGAATCTCATTCTCTGAAGGTCATCAGAACCCAACTGGATGAATTTCTATGTGACCAGATCTAGCTGGACCTGCTTCAGCAGGGGAGTTGGGACTGGATGGTCTCTAAAGGTACCTTCCAACCCTACTATTCTATGATTCTATGAAACTAGTCACCTGAAGTCCCTGCCTCAGCACCCTATGGTGAAAATGAAACCATCTGGACATTCATTCTTTCTGCCTTTGGGAATATGTAGGTTTTGGTAAATATGTAAAAATGCTAAAGTTTTAATCAATTTTCTTACACCAGTTTTTATCACTCTAAGAAAAACCCATAGAATATTATTTTTCTGTTATGGCACAGTGAAATCATCAATTTAGCCTCAAAAGATTAACACTCCTCCCCATCCCCAATTGGGTAATACTTTTTTTCTGAGAAGGAGAAAACTATATAAAAATTGAAATTATTTGAAAGATCCCTTAAAAAAAAATACAGGGGACAGTGTTTTCTTTTAGTCCTCTCTATTACCTATTACTTTGTCTATATTAATTGTTTAAATGTCAAGTGGAATTAACAGTGAATTCAACCAAGTGTTAAATAGTCTACTAATTTTTTCTTCTTCTTGTCTATTTCGATTAGCTTCTCTCATATCTAAACTCTCTAAAGATGAGCAGACACTAGCATCTTGCTTTCCTAATGGGAAACAGGGCTAAATGAAACTCGGAAATTTTGAGACTTAATGTCATATTCTATATGTATACTCTTCACAAAGAAACTGCAGACTAAATCTTTGTAGGAAAGTAAACATACTCAAGAGCAGGTGTACTACTATTGAAGCATATCATTTATGTAGAATGTGGAAGATGTGAAATTATGCTACAATCTCTCCTCTCTTTTGGATCAATAAGCCTACATGTCTTGCTATGGATCTATCTGGAAAGAACTCCAAATAACCCTTCTGTAAGAGGACACTTTTGTACACTGCCACAGATGGGTGAGCATTCTCTCTGCAGTTGAACCATCTCCTACGATCATTTTTTTAGCATGTGAATACAAAAATGTTAGAAGATGAATGTAGCCTCTGTAAGCTATCAGAATGAAAACACTCTTTGGCAATTATCAAATTACATGATTATTTTTTTCATCATATGTTTATGAATAGAAGTGTGAAAGAAGCAGCTGTAAGAAAACATAAAAAAAGGGAAGTTCTTTTAAATGTTGTAGTTTGCATTTATTGAAGAAAAATGTAGTAAAACCTACTGAAAGAAGAAGATCTGTTTTGAATCAGTTCTACATAAGCATTCTGATAGCAAGATGGTATTTTGGGTTTGTTTCCTTTTTTTATCCCATTCTGTAAGCACTGTTATGTTTGCTATTTATGTCTTGGCTTTCCAGGTTGGATATGCACCTCCAAAAATCTCTGGCTTGTGCGTATGTGTCCTCTTCAAGATTAAGCTGAGTTCAGTGGGAACCTTTCAGTGAGTGGTATTTCAAGGATAAGAAATACTGACAACTTTTTATGCTCAGATCAGGCTGTCTGGTCTGAAGATAGTTGTATACTAACAAAAAAACCCAAAACTTACTGATTATAGAAACACAAAGTACGCATTTAAAAGAAAGTAAAACAAAAGGCTCCCATTTCTAGAAAAGGATGAGACTATATTGTAGGAGATTAGATTGTATCATAGAAGTACATGTGAAGGTAGATGTATTGCCTCAGGAAACCAACCGTGTTTGATGTAGGACAAAACCCAGGATGTTTCCTGTACTGTTCACCTTCCTTTCTTACCCATTAATTGAAGTGCTATAGATCCTGCTGCCCAGCAGTTTCATGTCCATCTTGATTCACTCCAGACATATTGGTTAGTAATTTTGCTTCTTTCTCACTTCTGCCACCATTTGGCCACTGCTAAGAGAAGAAAAAAATGGTGGATAAACAGTTACTGCTTCTATAACATTTTCTCCTCTTTGTAGAAGTTCATGCAAAGAGACCACAGAATAATTTACTTTCTTCTAGGAGCCATACAGTAAACCACAGTCTGGCTTGGCACACTTAGTATTGGAGCATACCACAATGGATTTATAACAATACATTTTAATTAATCACCTTTCAGTTTCATCTGGAAATAATACCGTACACTGCTACATTTTTAATTGTTTTTAAATCAAGTGTGCCAATATACCATTTTTTCCTCACTCAGTCTCTGAATGTAGCAATAAAACTGGCTGAATTTTTGCCAAGGTGATTCATTTTTTCCAGACCTCTAATTGTATTTGGACAATTAAGAAGAGAGGTGGGAGCAGTTCAACAAGTCAAGAGAATTTATAAATAAAAAATTTGTCAGTAAAATGGAATCATTATCTACCAAGTAAACTGACACAAATAGAAATATAGTGTTTGCTGAAGAAAAATAAAAACAAATCCTGACCTTTCTGCAATTGTGCAAGTTGATTTGCTGGATGGTAAAGCTACAGAGGCTAGCATGAAACAAGAAAATGAATGCAGAGTCATAAAAATCCAGGCCTTCATAGCTAGTGAGTAAAGTCTGTTATCCAGAGAGAATGAAGACCATACCTTGATACCAGTAGATACAGAGAGAGAATACTGGTCTTCCATTTTTTATATTTCTCATGATGCTATTTTCCTCATGTTCGAGTTATATAGTGCACTAAGCTGCTTTTGGTAGGGGTAGTCAAGGGACATTGATAGGAACCATTTGATTTGTGTAAATCAACATAGCAGAGAACTCTGTTTTAAATTACATTTATGTACAGGTTTAATCTGATATTTGTTCTACTGATAAAACATTTATGCTGTGAAAACACCACGAATTTTTGCTATGTCAAATGTTATCTCAGTTAGGAGTTAAGACACAGTCTCTACTGCAAAGAATCAGTGCAGAGCTCTGTATAGACCAAGTTATACTGTCTTTAGGTAAGAATAGTACTGAAAATGAGCAGTTTGGATTTACAGAGGATGCACAATCTTCTCCTCTATTTCACTTTTTAAAGAATGAAACACAAATAATTACCACTTATTTTTCTTTCATGCACTTCATAAACAGAAAATCAATCTCTATAGTGTACTCCAAACAAGCAATACTAGAATAACAATTCTCTTCCTTATCCTTATTGATACAGCATCACAAATCAAGTGTAACATTGTCAAAACAACATGAGGAAACTTTTTTGGTTTTTTTTCCAATGCTGTAAGTAATGATTCTCCATATTTTACTTGAACTGTTCGTTTTCACCAGAAGACATTTGAAGGCAAATATAATAATTTTCTGAGTCATTTTAAAAATATCTAAGAGACTGATTTTCCATTGTTCTGAAAAGTGTATAGTCATTTAGATGGTGCAGAATGGTCCCAGTTCAGCAATCTACTTAAAGTACATGCCTGACTAAGTGCATGAATAGTCCTATTGATTTTAAGAGGAGTACTTACATCCATAATGAGAGGCACACTCGGGAAAGACAAGACTGAATCAGAGCTGGAGTAGGAGTCAGACTCTCTCCAACTTGGATACTAGCACTTCACACAGCTCACCCACCTTAATGTGTCTGCAGAGTGCGGGATCATGTCAAATAATTTCATAACATCTGCCTAAATTAAGTTGAAAGGTGGCCAGGCTGCAATTTCCAGGTCCTCAAAACAATAACAGCCTCCAACAATCTATTGGACAGCTGCACTGCTGTTTTAAGCAGATAAACACTGCTATTTTAATTTGTATGTGCATGCTAACTCATCTCCATCTGAAATAACTGTGTGGAGCTTGTAAATGCACAAAATCATAAAAAAACAGTAATTCAGCTAAATAAACAACAGAACATAAGAAAGTTACAGTATTCTAACTGTAATGCATAATATGATGAGAGAATTATTAGTAAGATGTAGAAACCGATAAAAGACACAGCTTTGGAACACCATTTCCATCTTCAGAACAAGACTATTCTGTTTCTACAATATTCCTGGGCATGGTTAAATTAAGCACCTTAACCAGATTGAACTAGTATTGTTTTACAATACAGAATTATTTATTTTCAGTTATGTTCACTAAATTTAGATATTAGCAATTTTTAAGATATACACGAAAAAGCAAAACTAAATAGAGTTGGTCTATAAGTTGATACATTTCTTTCAGTTTCTTTTTATAAGTGCTTAATTTCATTTCACATAAAGCAGAACATAGATGGAAATTGTTGTTAAAAGAAAACTGTATTAAATTTGTGAATTCTGAAAATGTTTTTTATTTAACTTCTATTATTCTTGTAAACAGGTGAAGTTTTAGGATTCTAGGTGCATAAATAGTGTCTCTGATAGAAACTCTGATAGGTTTACATCTTCAAATCTTGAAGTTACACTAGTGTATCCATCTCTAACAAACAGCTTTGACATTCTCAGAACTTGTAATGTTGCTTTCCAGGATCCTATCACCCTTTCATCATTTATTTGACAATGCAAAGATATTTTACTACTTTTATGTTATGATCTCCTCCCCACAGGACTGAGAAGCAGAGAACCACAGGTTGGCAGTGGATGGTCTAGAGAAGGATCTCTGATCCCATGTATTGGTGAACTTTTGGAAGAGAACAGGGTGACCTTACTCATTTCCCTTTCCACTTGCCTCTCTAAGAGCTTTCTGCAAAGAAGTCTTCTGGGACCACAGCTAGCATTGTCCTGCACTTGTGCCGTAGAAAAAATGAATGCAATGAGACCTTCCAAGTGAACTTGTAGTGTTCTCCATCTGCCATGCACTAGGCCTATTAACCTTACCTCTTTGACACCAGGCAGAGCTCCTGAGCTCAACATCACAGCTAAAGGTAACACACTGACAACATGTCTGTAAATATAACAAGCTGCCAGGTGACAGGCACAAAATGATGGTCTAGATAGACCTTCCCCAAGACATTCCATTCAGAATACTGAAGAACTCTTAATATTCTTGAATTTTTAAGTGGGAGCACAAGTCAATGTGTTGGATTCAAGAACTGCCAGGCATTTAAGCCTCACTCTTGTTCAAACCTTACACTGAGGGGATATTAGCACACGTGAAATCAAAAGATCTATAATATTTATTTCCAAGTGTAGTGGATTTGCCTGGGATAGGTTTTGGTAGTGGAGGGGTAAGGGGGGTGGCTTTTTTAAACAAAGAACTACTAGAAGCTTCCCCTGTATCTGATAGGGTCAATGCCAGTCAATTCAGATATGATTCCACCGCTGATCAAGAACTGTCCAATTAGCAATGTAGGGTAACACCTCTGTGATTAACACATTTGAGAAGGGGAAGAAGTTGCTGTACAGATTCTAAACTGCAGCAGCAACAGGGAGTGAGAATGTAAGAACATCTCTGCAGACACCAAGGTCAGTGGAGAAAGAGGGAAGAAGTTCCCAGGCACTGGAAGAGAGAGTCCCCTGTGATTGACCTATGGTGCAGCCCATGATGAGGCAGCTGTGCCCCTGCAGTCCATGGAGATCCACAGTGAAGCAGAGATCCACTCACAGTCCATGGAGGGCCCCACACTGGAGCAGGTGGATACCTGAAAGAGGCTGTGACTCTCTGGGAAGCTCACTCTGGAGAAAGTTTCTGGCAGGACCTTGGAACCCATGGAGTGAGAAGCACACACCAGACCAGGTTTGCTGTTAGGGCTCATGAGCCTGTGGAGGACCCATGCTTCCTATATCCCGTGGCAAGGATCCACACTGGAGAAGTTCAGGGGGCACTATCTCCTCATGGGAGGAACCCCACACTGTAGCAGTCAGAAGTGTGAGGAGCCTCCCACTGAGAAGAATCAGCAGCAAGATTTGGAGGTTTATTTTTTATTTTTCCTATTCCGTTTTGATTGTTCATTAATAAACAATTTCTCCTTAAGGTGAATCTGTTTTGTCCTTGACGCTAATTTCTGAATGATTTTCCTGTCCTTATCTTGATTCACAAATGTTTTGTTATTTCTCTCTCCCCCATACAGTTTATGAGGGGGAGCGAAAGAACAACTTGTTGGACACCTGTCACCCAGCCAGGGCCACATCGAGTAATACACATAGTTATGTCATTGCATGCTGTATTTTCCAATTTAACTATTTTCACTGCACTTATTATTCTCTTTTAGCTCTATCGAACTTGTTAATATTCATCTAATAATTTTCTTAATTGTATTCAACTTCATTTAATATATTCCAAGTTTCATTTTTCCCATCTTCAGCAATATTTCCTTCAATCCTGTAACACCTTGTTTTTCACTTTCTTTTCTCCCCTCAACCTAAGGTAGATATCTTTTATTTTCTCCTTCGCATTAGTTGTTTGCTGTTTCAAGACTGTCCCTTCACATCTTTTCCTATTTGAATCCCTCCCAATATACCTTCACTTGTGCCACCATGTTTACTTCAAGCTATCACTCTCAAGAGTAGTAGCTATCTCTTTCTCTTGCCAGTGAAAGGACTCCTCCTCATATACCACTTCATGTGGTATATGAATCCGTATTCAAGCTAGTACTACACACTAAATTAGACAGAACATTCCTACCATCTGTTCAGAGTAGCTGTAAAGAGTTGCACAGACGTTTGTTTCATTGCACAACAGCAAATTTTATTGGTCTTAGTAACCTCAGGGACTACATTACACAGTGAGCACCATCTACTGGCATCCAATTATTTATACATGTGTGTAGATATAAAGCATTCCTCTATTCCTAATCTAACAAAATTCATCTTTAAAGAATTATGTATTTTTTTAGCAAATCTACAATTCAGTGCCTGTTCAGATCACTGCATGATAATAGCTACATTTCTGGCCTGTAATGGAAAAAATAACTATATGTTTAAAATACATTCTTTTGAAAAAATAAAAATACACACATGATTTAACACAATCTGTACACAACATATATGAACACACAAACATATATTAATGATAATCTTAGCTTTAAGTCATCTACTCTTTACTTTTATTCTAACAAAGCCTACCAAAAGAAAAAAAGCTTAACTTCATCATCATAACTTCAGATAATTCATCATATTTTATTGATATTCTGAAAATTTCTTTCTACAGAAAAGCTCTGAAGAGGGAGAGATTTTAATATATAAAATTAATTTAGACAAGTATTTGGTACATATAAATCAAAGGAAGAGCTGGACAGGAGGTTTCCAATCAGAATGACTTTGGAAGAATTCACTTTGCAAGAATGATTAGGATGTTCTGAAGGAAAATATATTTTCTTCTAAATCTCACACTATCTGTGAGTAAAAAGTACCATTGTTTTTCTTTTTTTTTTTTTTTTGATCCAAGTCAAAAAATGGTTTCATGCCATTAAATTAGCATAGTTTGACATCAAACTTATTTCACTCATTATACCAGTGAAATACATTACAGGAGTGGCAGACTTTGGCTTTGATGATGTTTGGGGTCTGTTTATTCTCTGTTACTATTGTTCCACTCTGTGAGTAGTTTTTTTAAAAAAGAAATATGTTTATTTTAATACTAGGAATCTACAAAATTTTTAGTCTGACTTAACTAATGAAAAAATTGAAAAAGCTGTTTAAAGACTGTGCTTTCTAGAAAAGGTAAAGCTTACACAGAATGAGAACTTCCTTCATTTTCAGTTTCTTGCATAAGAAAGACTGTCATGGCTATATCCATATTACACTAGTCAAATTGAGTGTGCCCAGGAGCTTTCCCTAAGTTACATGGGATAGGTTGGATCTACAAGAGTAAATTCTTTTAATCTCCAACGCAGGGACTGCTGTAGGCAAGCTAAGTATTGAGAATGGCCCTTGGAGTGATGTAAAAGCTGAGCCGTGTAAAGAAACTGCCCGAGATTAGCTAATCTACTTATAGGACACAAAGAGATAGTTGAATAAAATAGAAAATCATATTCCAGCACCTAAAATGATCCTTGACTCTGATTAATCAATATAGATACAGCCTGAGATGATTAAAAAGTGAACCTAATCATAGAAACAGACTAACCAAGATGTACTTCCCAAAGCTGTATATTACGCCATGGGAAATCTGGAACCTCATATAAAGTGCAGTCATTGTCTTATTTGAGACATAATGGGAAATATACAGGGATACACAAAAATTACCTCATTGTGCTTGAAATTGTTGACATGTGTATGCCAGGCACCAAACTGATTCAGAGCAATAACTCTGGACTGTGTAAATATGTATCACATTTGTGAACACTATTCAGCAGCAGTTAAATTGTGAGTTTTATGCTATTTCAGAGTATCATCCAACATCAAGGGGTAATAAAGCATATAAAACAAAACATGTTAAAATTCTGATAACAAATCATTGGCTTAATTATATATTTTTACACATTTTTAAAGGGTAATAGTACAGAAGTAACCATAACCTTAAGTTTGACAAAAAATCCTGTGTGTTTTAATGGAAAATATGATCCAGATCAATAAAGACCGTGGTTTGGAAGTAAAATCTATGCAATACAGTCGCACCATAACCATTGCTAACTTGTCAACATTTGCTTCTAGATGAAGACAGTATTTCCAGAGCAAAGATTAAGTTTCTACCTTAAATCCTGGTTATCTTCTGAACCCTAGGTAGCATGTGCAAAGACATTTGGATAGCCCCACATATTACCATTACATCTGCAGTCTTACAGCTATTGTATTCTTAAGTAAGATAATGAGTTAAGCTTACAGCCTCCCCTGATATACTGTTTGCACTGATTTCTCTGCAATATAAAATATTCCTTTGAAAAAAAAAAAAGTTGACCTGAAAAGCCATTTAGTTATAATGCCTAATGCTCTATGAATGAAAATGAATGATCAGAAAGGTTACCAAGCTTTAATAATGGATTTCTACACAGTTCTACTACTTGTGCCAAATGTAATTTAGACCTTCCATTTTCAATTTTAACTTTACAAAAGGAAAACACAAATGGAGATATTTACTTTATATTGTACTATACCTTTCTCAATTAGCTAATGAGAGTAAGTCATCCTTAGACTGATAGTTCTTTTGAAGATTCTCTTTCTATACTTTCACATAAGATTCTATGTGTTTTTTAAATTGATTTGTGCATGAACCTAAAGCTCTGGAAAGGTACATTTTAAAAGTTTCAATAGAAAATACATCAATATTCAAACACGTTAGATACTCTTGAACTTTTACCTTGAGTAGTTTTCAATTTGCATAAAAATGTATTTCTATAAAGAGTGAGAATTGGAACATAAAGATTCATACTCTAAAACCAGGCATGCTTAATGCTTACTTTAAGGAGTATTTTAGCTTGATAAAAAGTTTCAAGTTCAGGAAGGGCTAAATGGAATTTTAAGGGCAAGTGCCTTAGTAAGCATACTACATGCAAGAAGAATTATTTTCATGAAAATTAATCCTTTTGAATTCCCTCATAACCTTAGTGTTGCATTGCAAAACTGTATTTGTATCCTTTGGAACCGAAAATTTTCTGGAGCTACTAGATTTCAGTGGATCAACACTGTATAAATAATGTATTGGGAGTTTCAGATATGAACATTAAAAAAAATGTATTATCTATAAGAAATGACTGCAAAATTTAATATTATTTGAAAAAATAGCACGTAACTGCATAATACTAATAGATATCAAGCATCAGATGTATATTGTTAAAAAGGAGCACCTGACTAGTTTTTGTAAAACTGCCTTTATGACTACAGTCATTCCAAATCTCACTCAATTATTGTTAATACACTCAACAAAAGATTTGTGCTTCCTTTTGAACTTATGAAGTGCCATCATCATATGTACTTTCTACTACCTCACAATTGACTACACAGATTCTAAGTTGTTTTTTTCTTTTTTCCAATAAAGATGACTGCTGATTCACATGTCCACCTTAGAAGCCCACAGGAGGCTTCATACAAAGAATTTATTTCACTTCCAATGCATTCAGTATTGAAATGTACTCAAAAAAGTCAATATAAAAGTCACAAAAAACAAGAGTTACATTACACCAGCTTGGATTCGCAACATTATTATACTATGTCTAAATCAAAATTGGTAGTTGTTTAAAATAAAAAAACTTAAACAATACAATACTACATGCATGGAAACTGCAAGTCAAGATGTAGTAACAAGATGTACAATGCATCAGTGCCCCTTGACCTCTCCAGGTGGTGACATTAGAAATTAGCCTATAACTAGTAACTGTCTTGTAGCTGTAAACCAGCAATAGAATTTTATTGGTTTATCTTGATACTGTGCTGTTGGCAGCACAGTGTGCTTAGGTAAAGGGTGAAAGCTATCTTCTAGATTGCAAAAGTGTAAACCTGCCAGAGAAGAAGATAGATCTTTCTTTCTATTCTAATGTATTACCTAAAATACAATTACTTTCAGGCTTGTAGATGAGCTAGAGGGCATCTCAGATTACTACATGGGAAATCAAGGTCTATATTCCACAATAAAAATAAGTACATCAGACTAATGATCACCCTAAAACCAGGTATTTATTTGATTTAATGACTAGTCTAATTTTGCATAACATGAAGTTCAAATTTACGTCTTTGATCTACAGGACTGTTATCTAATCACAGAAGCTGGATATGGAACAAGCTTATTAGCTAATCTGGTCAATTTGTTTGTAGACATAGGACAGTTCCCAATAGCTTTTCTAACTTTTACGTGGCACTTAAGATCTGAATCAAAGGGCTTTCATTATATTCACAGCATACATTACCACTTAGCATTTTGAATTTTCCCTGATACTCATCTTCTCCTTATTTTCATCTCTTTCCATTTTGTTACAAACTCTGTACCTAACTTAATTTTCTTTGCTCCAGGGTTTGAAAGTTACTTAGCATAACATGTCTGTTCTCAGGCAAATGTTGCTAATACTTTCTGTAACCAAATTTCTCTGCTATAGAGAGCCCTATACATTTTGAAGTGAAATTTGTCGTAGTTAGAATTGGATTTGAATGTAATTTAAGCCCTTAACTCTATTAGAAAACCAGGGCAGTTAGAGGTCTAATTAATTTTGATGATTTGTGCCTTAGGTCTTAGGGATACAACTTGTTCTAAAGTGTAAGTGTAGAATTTGAAAGTTTTTTACTGAAGCCTGTCACATTCCAGATGGACAGAAAAAACTTTTTTGAGCAACCATAAATATCTGTCAGGTAATCTTTTCTTAATGAAACCTTACATGTCAGTAAGAAGAAAACCACTGCTTTATGTCAAATTAAGGAGATTAAAAGCACAATATACATCTATAATATGTGCATTTGCATGAAGTGCAGCTACTTTTTAAACCCCTCAAGTTTTAAAATAAACAGCATCTTGAATTGCCTTTGTCAGCACATTAATGTACAAGGCATAAGAGAATACAACATATTTGACAAGTCTTTGGAAAGAATTAAAAAATAAGGCTCACTCAAAGCAGATGTGGAGGTGCAGGACCTCACTGTTGGTGATGGCATCTAGAATGCCTGACAAACATGCAGGAAAGTCACAAGTAAATGGATAATCCTGAATAAATGAAAGCACATGCAATACCACCATGTACTAAGCAAGACAGAAGAGATGGAACAAATCTTTATATCACTTATTTATCCTTTTGATGGAAACTAATTTGCTTGCTTGTAAACCAGATAATTGAATAGAACAACCTAGGGAAATTTCTTTGAGAAATCTCATATGTAAAGTACATAGCACTAACCAACAATTAATTAATCACGTCATATGAACCGTTAAGAAATCAAATCTGCAGTACAAAGTACATTTGGAAATTTAACATATCTTTCAAAAAAGCAAATTCAATGTCAGTATGAGGAAAAAGAAATATCAAAGCTTGAATTGATACAATTTCATTCAGAAAATTCTCCTGCTATGTCCTCCTTCCATCAGTGATGGAGAAGATCATTCCTCTACAATATTCCTTTCTATGTATCTGTTTAAGATATCAATTTTTTGAGACATGTAAGAGTGTTTTAACCCTTCATTTTCACCATTTCAATGTCTTTCATGTTTCAACTCTACCAGAATCATGTACAGTAGTAGAATTATAACAGAGCAGCAGGGAATGGGTGTGAATAGGGCAAATACAACCTCTTTCCTGACTGTACCTCTCCTTTCTTATCACTTCCTTCACTTGAACTCTACTTCCAGGCATCAAGTGCTGGTCTATGACTGAGGCCAGCCTCATAGCCTCCAACAGGTTTAGCACCCACAATTGCTACAATTCTATTTAACAGACTGAAAGCCTTTTCTGAGACACTGAAATAGCTCTCCATCCCTCAAGATAAATTCTCTGGCCTTTTACCCCAAATAGCATACCTCCCTGTCCATGAGTTCCTGAGCTACTGGCAAAAGATATCTTCACAGGTATCTTGCCCTAGCAGCAGACTGAGACTGCATGTTGAAGCCTGTAGTACTTCCCATCCTCAGTGATGGCTCATTTGCTCAAGTAGGCACAAGTTTCTGCTTTAAGGCACAGGTTGTGAATACCAGCACATAAGAGATAGAGCACATTACTGTGCTCATGGCCCCCACAAAGTAGCTCAGCTGCTCAGAACTGTTTGAATAGAGTAGCATGATACCACTGGCACTGGTTCTAAATGGGAGGACTGTCTTACAGTACAATGCTCCTCCTTCCCCCAGTTCTCACAGGGAGACAGTCTCAGTGAGATAGTATGGAAAACATCTCCTAGCAGTAGAAAAGAAGAGGAGCACTTCTAGTCAGTCCCTGTCCTCCACTGCCAGTGTTGCTAGAATTCATGGGCTGAAAACCAACTGTTTCAGTACTAGTCTTGTGCTTTGTTCCTGAGAAGGTCATACAATGAGCTGTAGTCTCAACTATAGCCATGACACTGGTAATCTTCTCACAGGACTACAACAGCAGCACAGCACTAATACATCTGAATTAGTATTTGCTTGTCAGCTGAGAAGATGCTGGCAATACCTTTCACCCTGCCTTCAGCACTACTTTATCCATACTGTAAAATAGAAGAAGCAGGCATACGTCTTGGTGTAGGCAAACTCATACTAAGGCAAATATCTGCACAAAGCCTGAATGCCCATGACTCCAGAGGAGTCTACCTCTTTATTTCTGAGTAAAGAAATAAGTCAGTTACAAGGCACCATAACAATCTAACCAGGTCATACCCTATTTCGGCTCCTTACCCTGAAACTGTGGTTTCTATGTCACTGTATCCACTAGGCATAGTCAGATAACACAGCTATTTCTAACTGTGATTAAAGATTTTTATAAATTGCAGAATTACTCAGTTATAAATCCTATTATTCTTCAGTGAGGGATAAGTATCTGTGCATCCACAGACCCATTTGAAAGCACACAGTTCTACACTTTTAAAAATGTATCCCACAATACAAACTTAAATCACAGTAATTCATTTAAAAACACTGGTTTAGAGTTTGATGGAGGAACTTGCTTTTCAAACTACATGACTATTTTTACTCACTAAAACGTGACCAAAAAAACCCACAGTGAACTTGTTTGTTACTACAAATGCCATGGTGACAAAAGGCTTACAGACTGCAGAAACATGAAATTCAAAAGCCAAATTGGTAGAAAGGTTTTTTGATTAGTTTGTGACATTCTGCTCTAGAGCAAAAGGAAACTGCATACCATATCGCTAACTATTAGCTCTAAAAGATTAATAAAGTCTAAGTTTACATCAATGCCCGGAATCAGTAGAATACCTCACTTTCTTACATAGAGAATACTTTACTCCTCATTTCCCTCAAGCATTTATTTTTCACCTTAACCACAAAATCTTTTGAAAAGTATTGTTTACAGCAAGTCCTACTAAGAAATAAGAATCAGAATTATAAATCTCATAAATTGTATGAAAAGTTATTTTCTGTTTCTCCATGAGAGAAAAAAGTGAAATATATGTCATTTACATGGAACAGCTGCATTAGGAAAGAGAGATTTTATAGACACTTAAGAAATTTCTACTTCAAAAATAATGCACAAAACTAACAATATAATGAAATATTTATAGAAAATTCCAAATCTGTAGCATATGGCTTCATAGGTTTTCCTGTGTTTTTTTTCATGATAATCCTTGAAATCCTCTCATTCTCACACACTGTCCTATAAAGTCTATTTATTTTATTGTGTAGGCAATCAGATGTTACAACGAGATGCTGGGCAATTCCTTCTAGAAGATGTGTACAAAACCAGCAAAACTGAATTTGCTGCTTTGATTGAAATAATGTTATAATTGAACAGCTATTGCCTTTGGCAAACAAACAGCACAAGCAAAGAAAATGCATTACAAAACATGAATCAAGTATGAAATATTTTAGGTTGCTCTTGACACAGGGAAATGCAACATAAGTCTCATTAACTTCAATAAGATAAGAAACAATTCTTTAATTAGCAAAATCGTATCACGGAATCACAGTGATAGAGGTTGGAAGAGACCTCTAGAGGTCATTTAGTCCAACCTCCCTGCAGAAGCAGGTCTACCTAGATCAGGTCACACAGAAACATGTCCAGATAGGTTTTGAATATCTCCAGAGAAGGAGACTCCACAACTTCCCAGGGCAGCCTGTGCCAGAGCTCCCTTATGCTCACAGTAAAATAGATTTCCTTATGTTTAAATGGAACTTTTTGTGTTCCAGCTTCTTTCCATTACCCCTTGTCCTGTTGCTAGATACAACAGAAAAAAAAGGGATGTCCCAACCTTCTTACATCCACCATTTAGATATTTGTAAATATTAATGAGATTCCTCCTCAGTCTCTTCTCTAGACTTAACGGTCTCAGTTCCAACAGTGTTTCCTCGTATGAAAGATGTTCCAGCCCCTGATCATGTTGCTGGCCCTGTGCTGAACTCTCTCCAAAAATTCCCTGTCCCTCTTGAGCTGGGGAGTCATGTCTAATACTAGAGCTAAACACACAGTTGCCTTCAGATAAATTAGCTATCAGTACAATACTGTTAATATTTCTCATGAATTGCATAATTGAACAAATCAAGTGTATTTGTGCATTAAACTTGAAACATATATACTTTCAGTAATATCAATTTTAAAGTCACCTACACAAAACATTCAGTTTTCAAACATTTGCTCGTCTTATTATGACACTATTTGACAAAACAATAGCAGAGAGTGTAGCATTGAGTAATGTGACTGAAAATATGTTATGGCTTTGTGAGTCAAACATAGAAGGCAAAATTTTCTTTATGAATTTCATTGTAACTTTTCATGACAAATAATACTCAGAAAATTGTGAATGATAATGTTCTACCTTGGTAAATCAGTAAAAAGGTAGAGGTACTGAGTGAACAAGTGTTCATGATGTAGAAAACTACAAAGAAAGTAAGCAGAATAGATATAACAAGTATAACAATGTCTTTTTTGAAAATGAAAGTAAGGAAGAATGCTAATGCAGTGGTGGAAATCTGCTACAGAATCTTAGGATCTGACTGAAATATGATCTGAGAGTACTTTTCATAAAGGCTAAAGTTGAAATTGCCTCATTATGAGAAATTAAATTCCAAAGTTAAAAGTGGAATTTGCTCACCAGTTTATTACAGGGCCAAATTCCTGGAAGGATGCAACTGATTGTTCTGAACTATCCCTGACAATGACTTTGACAAATAATTAATACATTCTAGAAGGACAAAGAGTTGACCTTGTAGTTGGGACTCAAGTCCATGAAAAAACAGAGTTAGACCTGTTGCCCAGGTTTCCAATTGCCTATCATGAAATGAAAAACTAGGAGGCTAACTCAGTGAAGCGAGATGGATAGAGAAAGAAAAGAACTTCGGGAGCCAAAGAAGTCAAAACCAAGAAGTGTTTGTTCATCAAATCCCTTTATGTCCCGTATTGACTCCTATAGTCCTTCAGGCAGTAACTTCCTGCAGTCTGGGAAAAAAGTTTCTTTGATGAAGTCCTCTTGATGGGTCACACTGGGGATGGGGACTGATAGTTCTTCCATGATAGCCTAGGAGTTGGGTGCAAGTGTTTTTCCTAACACTGTTGTTTATCTGATCTTTACTGGGCCTTTGTCTTTGTGGTGACCATACACTAAACATATGACTTCACAAAAGCTAAAAATATTTTAATCTAATTTTACAATTAAAAACATAATTTACACAATCACTGAGAAAAAATCTTGTTCATACATTTACCTTCAGCTTTCAGAGTAAAGTTGGAATGTGTCAGGAAAACTTGTATTTTCATTTTGTTACTGCTGATGGTGTACAAGTAGTAAATGTTTTCTGTGTTTCCAGTGAAATCCAGGCCATACCTGCTCTAGATTAACAAGACACATAACAATCAAAGTCTACTAGAGTTTGATTTCATTTTTCCAATAAAATTTAATAGAGTTTAATTAAGAGGGAAGAAGAAATTTAGATTCACATCTCTGTCTCTCTAAACAAGAGATTTAACATTAAAAATCAAAACGACAGTTAAAATGAAAGCTCTTGCTCAACAGCAAAAAAAATGCTGGAACAAGTAATAGCCAAACATGCACTCCCTGTCTTTCACGTGTATTTTAAAGCCACTGGCTTTAAACAGAGAAAAAAAAAAATTCTTGATATAAATTCTCCTAAGTCATGCAGCACCCATACACAAACATCTCAGAGAGAATTGCCATGCAGAACTTGGTTGATGTATATTTTGTCTTGGCAGCCTGCAAACCCCTTGACAGGAAACCATCAATCAGTTCAAAGTATATACAGTAAAGTCTGTCAGTTATATACATATTACTTCTTGTTTGGGTGAATGAACACACCCCTCTGGGTAGCAGTACTTAAGAGGGAGCAGGACATAGGGAGAAACTACTCTTTCTTTCCTCAATGATTTTTACCATTCTGACAGCTTCCCCAGCATGATGGTTTTATTCATTCAGATGTAGTTCAGCAGCTGGGGAAAGACCTTTAGGCAACTCATGAAGTCATAAAAGGCTTATCTGAAAAGGATTTCTGGAGGCCATCTAGTTCAATTTCTACTTGAAGAGAAACTACCTGCAGCACTGAATCACATCACCCATGGTTTTGCCTAATGAAGTCGTGAAAATTTTTGAGAAGGAGGTGCTATGACACTCCTAGGTAAACTGAACTGATGTTATACACATGTATCTGTAGTCCCATCTCCGCATAATAAATAAGTTTTTTAATAAATAAGTTTTTTAATAAATAAGTTTTTCTAATTCCAAGCTGCAACTCATGGCCACTGTCCCATCACATTTCCTGCCACTACTGAGGAAGTTTTGTCTCTATGACCTTTGTAACTCCCCTTTGATCAGTGCACAATTACTCTTGAATAAACCTGCATCAACTTGAATAAGGCCTAAGTAATTTATTTTAGTTTGAGTTTTCTTGGTTCTAATTATCTTGATATCCCACTACTGGATCCTCTCAAGTCTCTCATCATTTTTTTCAACTGGGAGATAAAAAGGAAAGGAAGTATTTCACATGCAATCACAGCAACACTGAGAAAATCTTGGAATAGTTTGGGTTGGAAGGGACCTTAAAGACACCTTACAATAGACCAGGTTGCTTGAAATGTCATCCAACCTGATTTTTAACACTTCCAGGGATGGCACATCTGCAGCTTCTTTCACAGCAATTTGTTTCAGTACTTTGCCATCCTCATAGTAAATAATTTCTAATTGAAATCTATCCTTTTTCAATTAAAAATGGTTATTCCTTGTCCTATTACTACATACTTTTGTAAAAAGTCCTTCTAAAGGACCCTTTAGGTACTGAAAGGCTGCTATAAGGTCTCCATAGAGCTTTTTCTTCTCCAAGCTGCACAACCCAAACTCTCTCAGGCTATCTTCATAAGAGAGGTGCTCCAGCCCTCTGATCATCTTCGTGGCCCTTCTCTGGACCTGCTCCAACAGCTCCATGTCCTTCTTTTGTTGGAGGTCCCAGAGTTGGATGCAGTATTCAAGGTGATGTCTCATGAGAGCAGAGTTAGAGGGACAGAATCACCTCCCTTGGCCTGATGGCCATGCCTCTTTTGATACAACTCAGAACACACCTGACCTGTGCTCCAAGCACACATTGCTGGCTCATCCACCAGCATCCTCAAGTCCTTCTCCACAGGGCTTCAAGTCCTTCACAATCCACTCATTACACAGTCTGTATTTGTACTTGGGCTTGTCTAGAGCCAGGTACAGAACCTTGCATTTTGCCTTGTTGAACTTCATGAAGTTCACACAGACCCACCTCTCAAGGCTGTCAGGGTTCCCTGAGGAACACCACTCATCGCTGCTGTTCACTTGGACATCAGGCTGTTTACCTCAACTTTTTAAATGTGACCATCCAGTCAATTCTTTATTCACTGAGAGGTTCATCCATCAAATCCACATTTCTTCAATTTAGAGACAAGAATGTCATGCAGGACTGTGAAATGCTTTACACAGTTCTGGATAGATGACATCAGTAACTCTTTCCTTACCCATCAATACTGTAACCCCATCATAGAAGGCCACCAAATCTGTTAGACACAATTTGTCTTCAGTAAAGCCATGTTGGCTTTCACCGGTAACCTCCTTATTTATCATGTGCCTTAGCATATTTTCCAGGAGTATCTGCTCCATGATCTTGTTGGACACAGAGATGATAGAATCATAGAATGGTAGGGCTTGGAAGGGACTTTTAGAGATCATCTGGTCGTCTAATCCCCCTGCAGAAGTAGGTCCACCTAGATCAGGTTGCATAGGAAGGTGTCCAGGAGGGTCTTGAAGACCTCCAAGGAAGGAGACTCCACAACCCCTCTGGGAAGTCTCTGCCAGTGCTCTGTCACCCTCACAGTGAAATAGTTTTTTCTTATGTTTAAATGGAACTTTTTGTGTTCCAGCTTCAACCCATTACCTGTTGTCCTGTTGCTAGATACCATAGAAAAAAGGAAAAAAGAGATGAGACCAACTGACCTGCAGTTCCCTAGCTCATCTTTTTCCTGTTCAAAAATGCAGGTTGTATTTCCCCATTCCACAAAAAGATATAATAAATTCTTTTGATCTGCTAACCATAATCATTTAGCTCAGTACACAGTCTGCCTTCTTTACGACATAAGTACACTGCTCATCTGTATTCAATTTAATCTGAAGTACTTTTTTCAGCAGGGCTGTTAACTCACCAGACAGTCTGAGCCTGTACAGCTGCACAGGGCTATTCTGCTTCAGGTATAGAACTTTGCATTTCTTCTCATCAAGCTACATGAGGTTTCCAATGCCCTAATCCACAATAACAAGCTGTTGTTTTGCATGTGTTAAGACTATTGTATATTAAAAAGAAAAAAAACAAACCAAAAAACAACTAACTCAAACTACATACACAAAAAATAGTTCATTTTTACCTCCTCATGCACATTTCAAAACATAAAGCTAAATTTCTCTTGGGATCTATACAGAAGGCTTGTTGTGTAGTCAGAGCAGTCAACCAGAAAGTATTTGCATGTAATCAGTTTGCAGTCCAATATCCGGGCCTTTAACATAACTTTCTACATTGATCTATCAATTACTATATATCTTACTGACTTCACTAACACACCCCTGATGCCTGTAACATCTTGCTAGTACCAAAGCACTCTGTTATGCACTGTATTAAATCCTCGGAAGGAATTAACCTCAATTCTGGTGCTCAAATCTCATTGAAAATCAATGGTAATCAAACTCTAAGTAGAAGACAGGCACCTAAATACCTCTGGTAATGTAATTCTTACTAAGAAGTTGACTTAACAGAAACCAAACCAACCAGAAATGGACAACAGAACTAAAAAATATTGATCTACACTGAAATGTAATATGTTCTATGCTGTAAAATTAAGGCATACTGATAGATCTCTTTGGATTAAATAATTTGTCAGACATACAATTTTTGGGGTGTGTATCTGGCTTCCAAGTTACAATGTCAGCTGGACTATTAAAAGCCAGTGGGAGCTATTACTCATACTAGGGGAAAAATTCATAATCCTTTTGTACCCAGAGTAATACATAGTCCCTATTAAAAGCAGGGTTCCACTACCACATATGAAGTTAATGCTTGTCTTATGCTTCTCTTTCCATCCATGCCAAGGATCATCATTACAGTTTTGGTTCTGTCTCAGACAAGGCACTTATTTTTATCTCTGGTTATGGACCCTGATATATCTGGTGTCTTTATCTGCTATAGTATCCTGGCACTTGTTAAAAAACCCTGAACAACACAAACTGATGTGGATTTTGGACAATTAAGAATAGAAAGACCCAAGTAATTTCCATTGATCGCTGAACAGGGTAAGTAGTAGGCTTAAATGCAAAGACACATTCATTTTTCCTTTGTTATATATCACTAAACCCTCTTGCAGTACTAAATATTTCTAAAGATAATCTTTTGGACAGAAAATTGCAAGAACCTAAATTGTATACAAATCAGACAATTCCACAGAAATCAAAAATTAAACTGTCCAAATTTTAAATCCCATATTCTTGCAGTTAACTCCTCATGTCCAAGAAGATTTGTTTTCAAATTCTTACAGAGAAATATAACTCAGAAAAAATCAGAAAAATTGCATATCTCTGAAGAGGAAAATATTCTCTGCATTTTAGTAGCATCTGTCAAAAAAAAAATCTAAAGCAAAATACATAATCATCATTTTTTTTTTCACGTTATACAAAACCTGAAGATTTTGTCACATTTTTAAGGATGAGTTTCAAGAGTTTTCAGTGAAGTTGAAAACCAGCACAAATCATTCCACTTTAGCATCAGCCTTATTAAAAGGCTCATATCTTCCTGTATTAATTTAAACATCCATTCAAGTATAAGACTTAGACTATAAGATAACTTTACAGAATGGTAAAGGTTTAGCCTAAGAATATTATTTTTCCAACCCTCTTCCTTCAGCAGGTATATTTCTATTCCTTCCACTTATTCAACTTTCCTCAAAGGATCCACCCATATCCTTAATCTATGAAACACTACAGTAAAACACTTTGTGATTTTTCTCTTAGAAGACCCATGTATTTTCAATTTTTTCAATTTATATCATAAGTAATTTTGAACATATGTGACATTTAAATGTAAAAAGAGGTTCAAAATTACATAAATTGATGCTTCATACTTCATGTTTCTCACAGCTTTAACAGAATCTAATGTACCTCAGCTCTACCTTTATTTTGAGCCATGATCTGGCTTACTTCTGAATTCATATCTTTAGTTACATAGTTTACAAATATAGAAACGTCCATTCCTCTGACTGTACTCTTAAATAATGTGCACCATACAGTCATGTATTTTAGCACACCATCAAATCTATAACATCAGATCCAAACTACAGCAAAATGATACTTGCAATTTTTATCTCATCAATGTCTCAAACAGGTGAGATGTTACTAAACAAGCTTCAATTAACCTTCTTTTTGTTGTATCCCTAATTATGTACTGAAATATTTTATTCTGGGGAACATTATTCCACTAAAATTTCAGCAGTTTATATTGTCTACAAAGTCAGACTTTGAATTGTAAGGTTTTTTGCAGGAACATTTTTAACCAAAACTTCAACTAAAGTCGGATACATTTTATGAGTTGATTCATGCCATAGCTAATTCAACTCATCATGAAAATCTGAAGATATCACATTCAAAACTGAACATGACAAAAAAGGAATTAGGAGTATTGCAGTGTCATTGTCACTGGTAAGTGTTAAGTCTACTGATACAGGGTCATTGCTATACAGGCAGATATAGTGTCACGTGGAAAAAGCCAGTCCTTGGCAGAGCATGTATAGATCACAGTATCACAGTTTGGGGAACAATAGTTGACAGTGCAATTTGTCATTATGTTGCTACCTAGTTTTGATAATGATAATAAACACTGTAACCATTAGAAATCAAACCTGGAGAATACATACTCTTTCAGTTCAGCTTTCACCTAGCTAAAATGCAACTGATCACAAGTCCTGTCACTGATACTAGCTATGATAAAGTTGAACTATCTCTGAAGATCATTGTGCAACTAAGATCTTTCACAATCTTGTGTTCAAGTGAATGACTAAAAATTTTTGCATGGAAATGTAGCCTTTTGGAGCAGGCTTCATTCTTAAGGAGTCAAATTTGGATCATATTCACAGCTTAAATATAAATTAAAAATTCTGTATTGGAATATTTGTACTCATTTAGCTTAAACAGCTGAGAGAAAAAAAGATTAAACAAACCTTTATGTTGCATATTTGGCTTAAATAGAACCTGGAAAAAAACTCCAAATGGGAATTTTGCCAGTTTTAATGTCTCTTCTTAAACATACCATAAAGGATTCAATAAAAGGGCTTCTATAACTGTCCCTTTACATGCATTATCTTTCAACCCAAATGAGACATCACCTTTAAGGTTCTGTTAATGCACTGTGTTGCTATAGCAACTGCCAAGGAAAATCTATTAAATAACCTTCAACAAAAAACAACTTTACTTATAAAGGCTCCATTCATGAGGGAAAAACTTCTGTCTTTGTTATTTACCTGATTTTAACAAGTATATAAAACAATGAAAGATGTCTGCTTGTATCATTAGATTGATGCTGTCTATATTGACCCAGGGGATGGACTGGGTCTTTATTAAACCTTGTGATTGAATTCATCTTGGAACTTCACCTATTTTGTAAGATAAAATGGCCACATTGCCAGCCATGGAAAACTGACACAGTTTCACTGAATCCGATGGAGCAAAACCAAACTTGCGAGGTTCTTTGTATTGTATGAGATGAATAGTACTTTCAGATTGAGAGAACTTTTTGACCATACTCTCTGAATGGGCAACTCTGAAAGCAGGAAGATGGCAAATGTTTAAATGGATATTAACCCAAATAAAATTGATTCTAGTTCATATTGTTTTTCCATTGGACGTTCAAGATGGAGCCCTTGTCCTGAAACTGGTAAGTGTATGTCTACACACTCAGTTTGCAGAGTGTGGTCTAAAAGATTTTATGTTGAGGCATACTGTTTAATAGATTTTTTTAAAAAAAAAAAAAGAAATAAACCTACAAACTTGACATTTTTGTTTCACTTGACTATATTTAGCCTGGAACTAAGTGGTTGTAGCCAGGTGGTACTAGGACATATTTTTACATCTTGATGATAAAATACCTTTCTTCAGAACTAAAATCAACATAGGAAGTTGGCTTCAATATTAGCTATGGAATTTAACTCCAAATACACACTATTTCAGAACTGGAATATCTTTCCAATTGTCTTGTTCCGCCCAACTCTGATGCAGTGTCTTCCAATAGTGGACTGCCTAGAAAAATAGAAGCATATATGTATCAAAAGCAGGTCAGGTTCTGTGTGCTCTTTGTTCTTTCAGTTTTTATCTTTTTTCACATCTTTGATCTGGTGGAATGAAATCTAAAGTAATAGAAAAAGAGAGCTGGGAGGGTGTTCAGAAGTTCGAATTCATTCCTTTTCCTGAAAATGTTTGCAAAATTTATCTCATTTTTTATTATATTATTTCTGCATATATTAGATTGACTTAAAATACAGCTGAGAGGTTGTTGTGGTTTAAGCCCAGTTGGCAACTAAGCACCATGCAGCCACTTTCTTCCTCCTCTTCTCAATGGGATGGCAAGGACAATCAAAGAGAACTAATGGGTGGAGTTGAAGGAAGTTTGAAAGTACAAAACAAGGAGAGAAGTAAGAATAACAGTAGTACTATGAAAAGTGTATAAGATGCATGTGATACTCAATGCAATTGGTCACCACTGTGAACTTGATGTCCAGCCCTCCACAAGTCTTGATCCCTCCTCTCCCATCCAACTCCCTCAATTATATACTATGCATGACTCATATGGTATCAAATATCCCCTTGACTAGTGTAGTGTAGGCGTTGTGCCCGTGCCACCTCCCAGTTTCCTGTAAAAAGTAACTCTATCCTAGCTAAAACTGGGACAGAGGTGGTAACTTCCTTTCTTTTTCTAAGTACACTGTTGAAGATAAATAGCGCTGAAATTATCATTATAGCTCTAAAAAATTAATTAGCAAAATATTTTCTTCTTTAGTGAAAAATTGGTGCCAAACTCTTGGTCACCAAAATAGAGACATGAATGTTACCAGAGCAGCCAGCTGGGAAAAATAATGTTTCCAAGTCACAAATATATACATATATGAGGAAAGAAGAAGGGAGTGAACACAAGATTCTAATAAACCTAAGAACACAATACAACAGGATCAGGAACAATGGAAAAAGAGAATGCTTTGTGAAATCTATACACATATGATACTTTTCCAAGTGTATTATTAGTTTTTTCTACTATTGTTATTAACTCAGAATTTTCTGCCATTAAAACTTTGAATAAGACTATATTACTGTCTCACCACTGGAATCCTATCTGAGATTAATAAAATAAAACTCAGCATTAAACTACAGGGATTTTGTTACGATAGTTCAGTTATACACAAGATGTAATTTTAAAAACTGAAAATTATAAACCATTAAATGGTCTCACAGTTGAGAACATAACTTTGAATTCCATCTAATTTCTGTGCTTTTTGAAGATGTAACTACCAATAATAAAAAGAATCCGTACTATATGAAGTCTGCAGAGCAATAAAAGTTAAAAGAAAGGAGGAGGAACAGGAGCACTTGTCATTTATGTCATTTGTCATGCTGTACCTATTGAAGTCCTGCTTCTCAGGAAGTGGCCAGACATTGCCTGCTAATGGGGAGTAAAGAATAACATATCTTGTTTTCCTTTGCTTTTGTGCATGGCTTTTGCTTTATTAAACTGCCTTTAACTCAATCTAAAGTTTGGGTTTTCTCCATCTTATTTTTTTCACCCTGATGAGAAGGGAATGAAAGAGCATTTTGGTAGACACTTGGCATCAAGACAAGGTCAACCCACCACACAAGTTCAGTGGAAGCTGCAGGAGAATATATTTGAACAAGAAATTGAGTGAAAGAAATGAAGAGATAGAAACAAAGTAAGTGGCAAGAAGAGAATGAAAACAAACACAACAGAACAAAAGAATAACACAAACATAATTTCTTCCAAGATGACTGGTAAATAGATGAAGACTTCAGTACTGAGAAAAACAAAAAAGACACTGGGTTAAGGTGACAGATGAATAGGACAGTTCCTTATGACATGACTAGAGCTGGTGATCTTCTGTTTACTGAAATTCCTAATTACATATAGGATCTTCAATTTTCATAATCCAAGTGAGTTATACTATTATTCTATATAAATAAATTTTAAAAACATTGTGCCACAAAAGAAAACTTGTAATTTTGTTGCTACTATTAAATTTCTACAGTCATGTAGTGTATGTAGATTGTCCACTTTCATTTGGTGATGTTATTTCCCATTTTGGGTGTAGTGAATTCTTTTTTGTTGTTGTGAGTGAAGATTGTGAAAGTTGTGTGATAAATGTGGATTTTTATAATTCTTAAAATACATGATTCACAGAAGTGAGGGGTGGAATGTAGTGGTTTTGCCTATGCCAGTTTTTTTTGCTAGTGGGGGAAGCTACAGGGGTGACTTCTTTAAACAAAGATCTGCCAGAAGCTTCCACTGTAGTTGGTAGGGCTAGGGCAAGTCAATTCCAAGATGGACCCCACAGCTGACCCAGGCTTGGCTAATTACTGATGGAGGTAATGCCTCTGTTAATAACGTATTTCAGAAGAAGTAAAAGTTGCTGCGCAGTTACTAAACAACAAAATGGCAGCAGCAATAGGGAGTGAGAATGTGAAACATCTCCTCAGACACCAAGGTCAGTGGGGAAGGAGTGGGAGGAGGGTGCTTAGGCCCTGGAAGAAAGATTACCCTGTGACCTGTGGTGAAGACTCTGATGAGGTAGCTGTGCCCCTCAGTCCCTGGAGGCAACCAGGGAGGAGATATCCACTCACAGCCCATGGAGGATCCCATGCTGGAGTGGGTGGATGCTTGAAGGAGGCTGTGACTCCATGGGAAGCTCACCCTGGATCAAGTTCCTAGCATGACCTGGGAGTCTGTGGGGAGAGAGGAGCCGATGCCACAGTAGGTTTGCTGTCAGGACTTGTGATTCCATGAGGGATCCAGGCTGAAGCAGTCTACCCCTGAAGACTGTTTTCCAGATGGATGATCCACGGTGGGGCAGGGTGTGAGGAGCTGCCCCTGGGGAAGTCTCATGCCAGAGCAGTTTGTGAGGAGCTGCAGCCCATGGGAAGAATCCATGTTGGAGAAGTTCGTGAGGGACTGTCTCCCATGGGAAGAGATCCCACGCTGTAGCAGTGGGAAGTGTAAGGAGGCCTCCCCCTGAGAAGAAGCAGTGGCAAAGTGTATCTGTAGTGAACTGACTGCAACCCCCATCTCCCATCCCCTGCACCACTGAGGGGGAAGGAAGGAGAGTCTTGGGAAGAGGGAAGAGGTGGGGAGAGATGTTTTAAGATTCAGATTTATTTCTCATCTCCCTGTTCTTATTGTTTCTTTAAGAAAACAAACCCTTTTCTCCCCAAGTTGAGTCTGTTTTGCCCATGATGCTAATTGCTGAGCAATCTCTCTGTCCTTAACGCACAAACCACTCACTATATTTCTCTCTCCTGTCCAGTTTAGGAGGGGGAGTGGTATTCTGACTTGATGGACACCTGGATAAATCACCATAAATCATGAGTGTTGCTCCATAATTTTACAGATTAGTAAATATTTGAATTTCTGTGGGATTTATGTCCTACTTAGAAATAAATTATGATTAGATTATTAAAGATTGCCATAGTGCCCATGTGTACATTTAGAAATTAAAGGTCACTGGCAATCTTCTGTTTTCTGCGTCTTGCATGCTATGCTTATAAACTTCATAGCTATAATTTCATGGCTGTTAGTCGTTACTTTTCATTACATTTGCCAAATAATCTTAAACAAATCAGACAAGTAAATGGATTTGTAAAAACAGACATCCATAACTCACGTTAGAAGTGTTTTACAAATATTACTGTTTGCTGTACAGTGTAATCTATAAAACCAAAGGTCTACAGCTCACTTTCTATTCATGTGTTGTTAAATCAGGCAAATATTTCAGCATGTACAACTTTTTGTGCCTATCACACCTTAAAAAAAAGAGATGTATTTACAATAATCTGTATTTTGACTGCTTCCAGATTTTTAAACTATTTTAATAGTGTATTTCTTTTCTGTTTCCAAGGAAGTCCATAAAAAATATTACTTTAATATGGCCCAGTGACCATTTTTGAAACAGTTCCTTATTATGTGTAAGATAAATGCTTAGCAGATAAAGTTTATTAAAGTTAAATACTTACATTATAAAAAAGAAAGACGCTTAATAGAGGAACAGATGGTTAATGGGCTGTGACTAGCCACAAATGGATTGTGAATTTTACAGCAAGTATCTATCAACAGAAAGAAAATTATTCTGGACAAGGACTGATTGCCTGGAGTCAGTACACAATCTAATTTTAAATCCTTTTTCCTCCCCACTCCCCCATCCCCCTTACAAATAACATGAACAATATGATGGAGTCACTTTGCTGGAAACAATAGAACAAAACTGACAAACTCATAATGCTTCAGACCATGAAATCTCAATTGGTCCAATCACAAATACATTTATCATGCTTGTAGAGATATTATTATAGTTACAGCTTATAGCCTTTCCCACTGTGATATCTGCTTCTTGGCAATTGGTTAGTTTTGCAAAATAATCCACTCCAATTTCTTCAGATGACTCAGAATAATGACTTTTTTAATCAGAAAGCTCTTTTGCAGTTTAATTTTTTTTCTTAGGAATGCACTTGAGAAACACCCTATAGAGTTTTTAACATAGAAAAGTCCACCTAAGAGATTTGTTACACCCAAGTGTTAAAGAAGATGTAATGTAATGAATAAATCCCCACATGACTTCAATCTATATAAAGAGCTTCCTTCTAGGTAATGAACATTGTTCTGCTTTGTTCCCATAAATCGTTGTAAGGATGAAAAATGTTGGCATAAGAAACCCTAACTACTTTCTTTCTTTCTCTCTGGGATCCCAAACATGGGATCTTACTATATTGCATTGGTTATCTAAAGACTTGTTTCATCTGTTTGCACTGAGATACCTGTAGAGTGACCCCGCAGCACTCTGTCAGAAAAAAAAAAAAACAAACAAAAAAACCAACAAAATCATGCAGTTTGAGCCCTCTTTTTGAGTCTTTATTTACTGTTTTTTTTTCTTTTTTAAACTTGTGCCTCTTCTCTGTACCTTCTAAATACTCAGTATATTTATTTGAGGATAGATACAGAAATTCAGCATATTCATATAACAACCACAAGAAAGATACACAAAAAACTTAATTTTCTTATTCAGTATTCCCTAGTATCAATCACAAGAGATTACATTAGATTTTTTTAGATACTGTTCTACTAAACAATCAATTAACTTTAAACCACTCAGAGTGGGTGTTTTTTTAGTATTCATACCTATAGTTTGTAAATGTGACCTGTAAAGGTTTTTCTTAATCATATAGCTTTATATTAAGTAGTTCTAATGCATCTCATTCTGCACATTACATATTCCAGGGAAAATATATTAAAACCAATCTTTTTGTTACTTTATCAAATTGTATTCTAAATGTTTGTGCAATTGAAATTTGAAGCTAGAAAATAAATTTTTAATTAAAAGTTTTTTCTTTAAATTCCTTGCCCTCAAATTTTATTTCTGTGGCAACAATACTATGACCTGAATCATGACTATACTTGTTTTTTTCTTTAATTAGATTGGTATCACTATTTGCATTAAAGAATGACAATCTGCTAAATAAGCAAATGGTCATTAAAATAAAGACATAATATTGAGACTTGAGCACATCACCTGAATCTTACTGCTTCTAGAGTCTCTAAAGACTGGTAAACAGTGTTGAAGTTTTAAGCACTTTCATTGATCAGAGCATAAAATTATAGATTGGTAGTTTGCCTGTGGGTAGTTTTGTTTGGTGTTTTGTTTTACTTTTAAAAAACTTTTGTGAATAATGGAGGCACCAATACGTTAGATTTTTATTCCCAAGACAAAGGGAAAAATACTGTTCTTTTAATCCTCTAATTGAGTAACCGATGATCCAGGGATGTAATGGATTCATTCTAATGATTCATTATACTAATAGGAAAACACTAGATCATCTGACTTTTTTTCAAATCTGTCAGCAATCAAACAAAAATTCATGAACACAGTAAATTTATAAATCAACTCTGAATCAATAATAAATCACATAGTTCTGCTTTGTTAAATGGTGGATGAAAGTCTGTAAGAAGAGACAACTTGTGCTGTTTTGAAAAATCTAGATAGCTCAAGTCTTCTCATATATATTGTGTACCTGCTCAATTATTCACAGACAAGATAGTACTTCCTACCTACTAAGCAAAATAATCTAGTTTGTATCATTGCATTTCTTCCGTCCAATACTTCTACTATTCCAGAGATACTGTTATTTTACATCCTTCTTCCTAGAATCTTTCTCATTTTAATGAGATTATCAAGAACTAACTTTTCAAATAATTGTTAAATATAACTGTTAAGTAACATTGGTGTATATGTATAAATGTTCAAAATGATTTATTATAATTGGTTTGCCCATTGTTAGCAAGGCTGCAAAGCTAACAAACAATGTTAAACCAAGAATGCAACACTATGAGGAAGGAAGATTAGATTAATTGAAGGCAGCACTTAATGATCAAAATATTTCTAATCTTCAAAAGCCACTATTGCTCTTTCATGATTATCCATGGGTTTAAGCTGAAAATTATTACACTCATTGTGGCAGTGATTGCTTTCTTATAAAGAGTAAAAACATATCCTCATAGGTATTGCAAAAACTGCCCTCAAAATGGGAGTGTTGAGTGAACTGTGGAACTGAGAAAAGAGCACTTGCTTTTGAAGAGTTAAAGGTGAATCATGAGTCCTTTTCTCAGCTCACTTGTCTTAAGTAACACAGTGGGAGAGGATTAACAAAACCTAGCTCCTCTAAATTTTCCCTTTGAAATTCTAAGCTGCTTACTGTAAGAACCTTAGGAGTAGTCTTGTTCTCCTTGAGCTACTGTACTCTGCCCTCAGATGTACATGCTCAAATAAGAGTTAAGAAAAACTTTGGTTGTAAAAATACCTCAAACTTGCAACTATCTTGTGTCTTTCTCACTTAGAACACCCAATTGGCATGCAAAGCCTCAGATTATTAGATCCTTCCATACTTGTAAGTGATTGCTATACCTCATAGAAGTCAGAGAGGATGTCTCCAAGATGTTAAGACAATTCTGACCAAAATAGAAAAAGCAAACCAAAGGTTGTAACTATAACTTTATACACTTGATGCTGGCCAGAAATCATGAGAGTAGATTTCTGCAGTTGATGCTAGATGCCATTCTCTGCTCAGGATAACTGCAATGAAGCAATACTTAGACATACAGTACAAAAAACAAATAAACAAACAAACAAAACCCAAGTCTCAAACTATATGATAATTCCTACTTTCAGTATGCTAGAAAAAATTTAATTGTTTTTTCTGAGTTTGTTGGTACCAGACTCTTATCCATGTTTTTCATAGAACACATCTGCATGGACAAATATGTACAAGCACTTTAACTCAAATTCTCTGATCATTATAGGATGAATTCTGTCTCTACTTCACAAGAAATAGCGTGATCCACAAGAAATTGCTCCTTTAAAAGCAAGGCAAAGTGCCCTCCTTTGCCTCATGTCTAAAAACCTTCCACAGAAAACACTGACATGAGCAGATTACCAAAGTAACAGTAATTTAAGTAACTTAAAAGTAACTTAATAAATTAAGTTCACATAATTCATGCTTCATCTCCTTTCCTTATCCTTTTGTGATATGAATTTATCTGTTGACTGAAAGCTGAAGCTGGCCCCGGTCTCCTAGAAAAGGAAATGAACATCATCATTCTCAGCATTTTGCATCTTATGGCTCTACGTGATTTTCACTCTGTACATCACAACAGTTTTATAGCATGCTGTGTGACTCCTTTCTGGGGAACTTCATGTATTAATCAGTGTCATCTAATGGAGAAAATCAGGTCATCTACTCTGTCTATACTAGATGTACCATAGATTTCTTGTTATCATAGATCCACAAGCTATTTTCTTGTGAAGTCTCACAGAGCCTCTAATTGTTAATGAAGAATAAGCAAGAGAAATAAGTTTGATAACATTCTTCTCTCCATAATTCATAGAAAAGCAAAATTTTTATACATTAAAAATGTAAAGAAATGCTTCTTTTTAATCATATCACAATAGTGTATCTCTACACATATGTTTTTATTGTGCAAAACTCTTGCTTATCTAGTTATATGAACTTCAGTAAGCAAATTGCTTCCACTAAATGATGCATGTCAATATGTTAACATAAAGAGAGAAAAATTAACTGAAACATTCCAGGTGGTACAACAAAAATGACATGCATAACTAACATTTGAGAAGCAAGGAGATGAAGGTTACAAATACACCATTTTACATTGCATGATCTTGATTTTACAAGTTTCCTAAAAATCCAATATGTTAATTACACATGCTTGTTATTCCATATCGTTACTTTAATTAGGTCAGTAAAAAGATAAGTCAGTAAGTTCTATTAGTCAAGTGATAGCCACTTCATAGCTATACTAGCTATAATCAGTTTATTTTTCAAGTTCAGAATTGACTTCTGTCAATCCACTTTCAGCCAATCACTTGCAAGAATTTTAATTTCTGTAGTACAAAGGCCTCTGATTTGAGTAAACACTGTTCTTTGTATCTGAACACAGGCCTGGCTGCATTTCTCCTCATTGACTGTAACAGACATACCATCCAAATATCAGATGTCTTTTATTATATAAATCTGTTTTATATATATATATATATATATATAATTCTAAAAAGTCTGTCTAACTTGGAGATGCTAGATAACTGTCATGTTCATCTCTTAAACTAATAAGTCTCTTAAAAGTATATTACCTTCTCCACTTAATTTTCATTTCTATCTGGTAGAGTTATGTAATATCAGGCTCCCAAGTAATTTATGTTTATACTACAATGAAAAAATATGGTCTGGTTCTTGGATGAGGTTTTGCAGGGTTTTTTTTTTTGTTTGTTTAACCATTTTTACAGTATCTCAAATAAAGAAGAAACTGCTTTACATTTTTGTAAAATTTGTATGTTGCTTCAGACGTTGAGGAGAAGCACTCTTGTATCTCTTCTAGAACAACTTTCATGATTACTGCCTACATTTCTCTGATCTTTTTTGGCTAGTTTCTTTAATCATGTGCATTTTCTCAGAATGTCTTCTTGGATTTATTTTTCTTTACATTTGACAGATTTATACTGCATCTTTTCTCGAATGGTTGTTTTGTCAACAGCTATTACTGCTGCATGTGCAAACCATGTTGTGGTTTGGCCCAGCTACCAAAGTACCATGACAGTCTCTCACTCAATGCCCCTCATTCACCCCCACCCTTGTTAGGATGGCAGAGACCCCAGCAAAATGGGAGGAAAAAGATAACCAAGGTCGTTGTGAATTGACACAGGGCAGGAAGGGCTCGCTGCCAATTATGGTTCCACACAACACAGACTCCACTGCTTGACTTAGAGAGGAAAGTAGGAAAGTTTATTCTACTACCTACGAGAAACAGAATAGAACAAAAAGCAAAAAGGATGTGGGATGATGAGAAAATTAAAACTAGCACTTTAAGATCTCCCTCACTAAGTATTAGTGAGAAAATACTTCTTAGGAAAGGACAGTCCGCTGCCCCACAAAAAATATAAGGTGTAAATGTTGGAATCCTTTACTGGCACCCAGTTCCATTTTGATATTCAATGCATTATCAATGGCACTGTAGTTCAGAAGACATTAATAAACTACATTACTTTAGGATGGCATGATTTTATGATCATCATTATTGTGGGATAATAATTATGACATGTTTAAACAGTGAAAAATAAAGGAAATAGATAAATTATGAAAAACAACCTTAATATTGTGAAGATTATGGCACATGCTATGTAAAATCAAGAATTCTGCAGTTCATGAAAAACGAGAGAGCTTTTAAGTTAAGAGAATATAAGAGGAGGTAGAGATATCAGAAATAGTGAGCTGAGCGTTGAAAGAAAGGAGGGATGAGGGAGGGACATCTTAAAGTGCAGGTTGTATTTTTCTCATTGTCCTGCTCTGTTCTTGCCCTTTTTTTTTTCTGTTTTTTGTAGTTAGTAGAATAAACTTTTCTTAACTTTAAGTCTAGTAGCCTGTTTTGCCTGGAACCACAATTGGCAGTGAGCCCTCCCTGTACTTATCTTGATCCACAAGGTCCTCAGTTATTTTTTTCTCCTCCTATGTTGCTGGGGCCTCTGCCATCCTAACGAGGGTGGGAGGGGATGGGGAGCAGTAAACAAGAGACTATTGTGGTGTTTCTTTACTATCTGGGCAAAACCACAACGATTAGATACCTTCCAACAGCTTCACTATCCATTTTAATTGCAAAAAAATTACTTTTATGTTGATTTTTCACTTCTTAACAGCTGTATTTAATGCACAAAAACACAGAGGGATCAGGGGTTTTGTTGAGCTGCAGCTTTAAAGTCCATTCATGTTGGAGATGTACATTAGAACAACAGCTTACATTTTCATTCTATGACCTTTTTCCTTTGTATAAGAGTAAAAGAAATCTGAGAAACTTTGATATGTATAACAAGTATATTTCAAAAGACTAAGAGACTCTCAGACAGGACAGTACAACATGAAGTTTTTAATGAACAGTCTGAATTAAGGCCTCTAGGTCTCACTCAAAATATTATGTTCCAGGAACACCTTTCATTTTCACCCTCTGAATCACAGATGTTCTGTTTACATCATGAAGATATTCATAATTCTAGTACAAGGTGCAAGCACTTCATTTTCACAGCTTAGATCAGAATGCAAATCCATTAATATAAATGTATTGAAAACACCAGAGGGGAAATCATTATCAGGTTATTTTTCTGATGCTGTCAGGAAATGAAATGGTATCTTTATCATAACTAGACTGTTGTAAACAAACACTGATTGACTTACCTACCATTTTTGTGTCAGAACTACTTCCAAAATAAATCACGACAGGCCTTCCAGCAAACATTATACAAAATAGATATTAGAGTTTCTTAAATCGTCAAAAATCAAATTCCTGTTAAATTGAGTTGCAAAGCTTTTTTCGAGAGTAAGCAAAAGCAAGATGAAGTCCAGACTGATGAGTTGTTTTTTCATATAATATTTTAAAAAATCTTCGCAACATGAAAAACATTTTTACTAAACTTAAGACTTTTCAATCTGTAGGCAAGAAAATCAATGCTACTTGATTGTGCTAAATTACACAAAATCCAATTTATAGCAACCTATCTGTTCAGAAGTGCATGTCACACCTAGTACAAATGTCCCTCAGTAAAGGGCATATCCAGTCATTTATGTACTCTACTCAATTTAGATTCAGTTATACTTTCCCACTTTCCATCGAAAGAGTATTTAAGATTTTCCTAATGCTTAAAAGTGAGTCTTTAGGGTGGGGCAGGGGCATGCTTGACCTAACAATGGCAAGAGTTAACTGTTTTGGCCAGATGATGTCATGGACCTAGGCTACTACTCAGTTGGTTTGGCTTACCTGAACTTATTCCTGATATATTTTTTTTTTCTTAAATACTTTATTCATTGTGTGTCAGACACTGTAAACAAATGTCTCTTGCTCAGCACAACTCCTCTGGCAACCTAGTCCTTAGCAGTCTTACTCCTGTAAGAAGTTCCACTAAAAAGTGTAGGCAAAGTATTTCCTGGGGCCAAATGTCTTAAACTTTGTGCCTAGTACTCATTCTAAATGAAGTGTTTTCATATTTCTGTACATAAATTAATGTGATTGAAGTAGTCACTTTCTATTTCCTTCCATGATTTGGTGCCATTCTTAGGAGTTTGGTTTATATCTTCATCTAGTGTTTGCGAAAAGCCAGTATTTCCTTGTTCCTAGTTGAATACAATGACATTGTTTGATAATTCTTGGAACTGGCAAGTACCATCAGTGAGAGACCTTTTACCATCAGAGCGGACCTAAACTACTTCAGGAGGAGGCAGGGACTTCTTGGGTTGCATTAATTGCCTTCTAGGCAGAACCGGTGTTCTCTCAGGGCAAGAGATCCTTTTTATGTGGAAATTATAACCTGGAGAGAGTCATTGACCTTAATATTTGTCTTTCAAGTTGCCTGCTCAGCTTTTCCATTTCTTGTCTTTGACAGTTGCACCATAGGATCCTTTCAAAAGTTAATAGATGCAACACAAACAAGTATGACACTTGAAACTGCACTATACAGAATCACTTTAGCTAAGGAGGAGGAAGAACGAGAAATTATAGTCTTCATAATAATAAAATCAAGTGCATCTAAGCATAAGTGGCTTTCAACCCTGATCTGCAGAGATGTAGCTTAATTGCATCCCCTTAATAGCATCTTAGAACCTAGTCTGAGACAGCTTCTAGAATGGGCAAAATAAATAGATGGGAACAACAAACAGCAACAAAATAAAAGTTCATTCTCCACAACTTTTTAAAACAGAGCCACAAGAAATGTGTTCAAATGGTGATTAATTAGTTTATGAACAAAGCCCTTAGATAAATCATATTTGAACATGAAGCTACTCTGCACATCAGTCATCCTCAGTCTAACTAATTTTACTGTTCTTAGAGGTTAATTTAGTGGTGTTGAATAAATAGCTGGAGGCACTGAATACCACAGAAAAAACTAGCTCGGCAAGAGACAGTCCAGATTCATATATACTCTCATGTTAAAATATCATGTAGATCATATAATAGAATTTGCTAATATGGGAAAATAAAAACTTTTCTATATTCCGTGAGAACTTAAATTCAACTTTAAATCACTGCATATAGCTCACAGTTTGTTTTCTCTTCCCAAGCAATTTGGCTTTAGAAGCTATTAAATGATATTTTTCTTTTACCAGACATGACTGGAAAGGTTTTTTTATTTATCTTCTTTTAGTTATGAAATATCTATTAAAACAAAAACCCAAAACACCTGATATTCCATTCCTACCAATTATTATCCAAAGCTTTCAGCATGTTTCTTTAATATTTGTAGTTAAAACATAACCTCTCTGAAAGGTCAACATAGTAATGCTTCCTATGACACAGATTAATCAGCAGAGTCCAAATAAATATAGGTTAAGTAAAAATAGTTTAAAAAAATAAACACCACACCATATTTCTTTAGAAATCAAAACATTTGCTGTTTGACCACTGAAGAACTACCAAAAGTTATCTTTCTTAGACGTGAATACTGATAAAATCTTTTAATTTAATTTTAATGCAACATATTGAGTCACAGACTAATTTGGTCATCTTGTTTTATGTTCAGATCTGCTTCAGAATCCAACTAAACAAACATTCATTATCACAAGATAGAGTTAAATAAAAGCAGATATGAGATTATGAAGGTTAAATAGAGGCAGATATTAATCACTTCTATATTGGAACAGGCAAGGACTGGCCTTATTTCTGTTGTGAATAGAATATGGATGAACTAGACAATCCCCATTGGATTTAAGAAGTCATCTTTGCAAAATCTATGAGGGTAAAAAAAAGCTTCATTTAGGACAATGTGTAGTTCATATTTTTAATACATTCATGAATAAGATACTAGACTTACTTTTAACAGAAGTCTAGTACACTCTAATGAGTAGTATTCAGAACTAGACTTAGAAATTATGTTACTAGTACCACAAGTCACACATACAGAAGCATTATATAAATATATATATATAAAAATATATAAATATAGGCTTCACATAATAATATGAAGTGATGTTCTATGTTATATGTTAAGGTTAGATACATCATAATGCTTCCTTGCAGGACTCTTAAGATATACCAACAATATGGGTTAAAAATGACATGTTGCCTGCCATTCAGAGGTTACATACATCTTTATTTAAAACAGTGAAATTAAATGGTTGCATTTCTGAGTGTTGTGCTAAATTTCTTTGATTGATTAATTTCCAGAAACTGTAATTCCAGTGCACATGCAAAAATTTCAGTGATTCAAAACAAGTCCAATTACTAGTGTTTTCCTACAGAATGTGCAAAAGATAACTTTTCAATGAAAGTTTTGAGGGGTTTTTTTCTCCTTTTTGAACATCTATAATTCACACGTGTACAAAGAGCCACACATCGGCATGGCCAAGCTTCCTTGGTATTTAATGTATTTATTTTGTGAAATGACCTGACATCCAGCATTACAAGACAACAAGATGTGCTTAAAAATGAGAGCAACAGGAGTAACAACTTAATAGCTCAATAAAAAGCCAAGACAGATGTTTCTACTTCCAGATCAGTTTTAGGTACCCTAGTACACAAAAAAATGGTAGAAAACATCGCATGGAAGTAGTCTTCAGGTGTAAAGGTATGAAAAAATTATAAGTTAGTCCACATAAATTTATCTAAAATATCTTGACATGACAGAATTATCAGACTATTTTCAATAACTTAAGCTATTTAAAAATAGCAATTATTTAAAATGGATCATTAATGGATGATGGATTTTGCTCCTAGATATTGTTATTTTGGTACAGCACCTCAATTTTGGTGGATGGATTCCTTATTTGTGTGCTTAACATGGTTAATTTTTAAAACACCTTGTCCGTGATAGCTTAGCCTCTTTGGAATGGGTTTCATAGGCTTACTTTTTCAATAACTCTTACCTGGCAATTAATTTATTAGCAATTAACATTGGACTCTTACCTGAAGTATTGATCAACCTTTACTGTTTAAACTTACATCTTAAAACTTAGAAATATTTTATTATTATTATTCTGGGGGAAAAAGAGTAACAGAAAATCACTTCTTGCAGATGCAATATCTTTGATTTAACTGTGATAATGTACTACACAAAAAAGGATTATTTCATGTGAATAACAAGTAAAGTATAATTAATGTACCAATGAAGTTTCAGGGTTCTAACTTGAACAAAAGTAGACTAAAAGCAGAGATATATAAATTCTATCTGCAAAACATGCTGCATACTTCAGTCAGGAGTAATTCAACTGAAGCCATTGGAGAGTTGCTTCTGGAAAAACTACGATTATCTGTCACATACTTCAAAGATTTACTTCAGAAAAAACCATTACACTAACAGTCTGAGTTGCTGTCTAGAAGGCTGTGATATTTCCACTGTCTCAGCTTTGAGCATTCCTATCCTAGGTAAAGATCCAATATTGATTTAATTCAGTCGGTGTAGTTCACATAGATAATCCAAGTGTACAGGTATGAGTTACTATCAAAGAGTTACACAGTCTGACTGCTTGAAATCTTTTTGCAAGCTTCTAGTATTTACCTGGTTTGATGTCTCAGCATTCTAATCTCAGAAAAAGACAAAAAAATCCACATAGCCAAAGAATGCCTTTGTCCCCAGTAGATCCGGCTTAAACCCCTACAGTTGGGTTTAGACTAGAAATTGTGGTCAAGGTTCAGCTCAGGCCAATTACCTATAGAATTTTATCCTTTCCACAGCCAATTCCTTGACCAATGCCAGATACAATCAACCTTTATCTGAGTAACTTCTACCCAATACTTTACCAAGTTGTATCTTTTCATTCCACCCATAGCTGTAGTCTGTGGAAGATACACTGTAAAACAGTATTAGAAATATCAAGTGTACAACACAATACTTGACACTATAAAGTGAGCAAAAGCAAGGTGAAGAAAATGAAAAAGCTTATCACTCCAGCATATAGAGCAAGTTATTTACCAGTACTCAGGGTAACATCAGGAAACCATAGAATGGAATTCAGGACCACAGTTAAATAAGACAATTACACAGTCAAAGTCAAGGCTTTGGGAACCAAGCCTACAGACATGATAAAAAGTGATTTTTTTTTTTTAAATCCCCTTTCATAATACCTCAGTAAATCAACCTACCAGCCAAACAATCTAGCCCTGAACTGACTGGCTTGCAGAAAATACTTAGAGGTAGCTGCAGGCTGCCAAAGCCTCGTGGTAATTCTGAAACCAGTTCAGATTAGTACAAATGCCGTAACATTGATCTGATTCCCTAGTTTTACTGACTCTTCTTCCTATTAGTCAGTCCTGACCATTGCGTTTATACTGTAATTTCACTTAGCCTGAGGCAGGGTGCCCTCTGGAACAGGAGCTAGTTCTTTCCTGTCTATTTTACCATTAATACTTACTGTATTAAAAAACAATTTTAGTGTTCGTGCATATTTTTTTCCTGCCTGTGACCTGACCTCCTAAAAAAAGTCTGATCCTTTGTGTGTGTTCCTCTCCTGTGCCTGATGCTTTCAGAATATCTTACTTAGCAGAGCAAGTACATGCTTCAGAAAGAATTGTCACATGAAAATAGATGTTCAGACAAAAGAAATACACTATTTTTTTAAGCTTTCAAATTTCTTTTTATTAATGACTTGAATTTTCCGTCTCTATAAACAACTATTACTACCATGAGCTAACACACCTTGTATCTATGTTTGGCATTACAAATCCTAAAAGAATACATTTATTAGACTTTATTTGTTTAACTTGGATAAATTAGTGAATTCTTACTTAATAAAATCCCAGTTTTGTGCACAGTCTGAGTACAGGAGCTCAGGTCTGCAGGGGTGGCCTCTGTAAGGAGAAAGGCTGGGACTGTCACATGCTGGACACAGATAGTTCAAGCCATCTCTGCAATGGACCCACTACAGGAAATGTCTGAGCCCATCAACCCCCTGTGTGGCACAAAATGCCAAAAGGTAAGAGAAAGAGAGAATATAAAGATTGAGAAACAACATTGTAAACTCAAAGGTCAGAGAAGGAGGAGTTTCAAGTGGCAGAACAGAAATTCTGTTCTGGAGAAGTCTCCATACCAGAGCAGGTGGATATTTCCTGTAGGAAGGACACACGCTAAAGCAGAGCCTATTTTAATTGGCAATAAATTAAATCCATTTTCCCGAAGTCAAGTCTGTTTTGCCTATGACAATAATAGGTGATTTTTCTGTCTTTATCTCAGCTCACAAGCTTTCTCATCATATGTTCTCCTTCTGTCCTTTTGAGGAGGTGGATGGCAGTCTGTCTTTTAGCCATGGTTAACCCACTGAATACAAATACTAAGTTCATAATTATGAACTAAGAAATTGAATAACTTATTGAGAATACTAAATTAATGTTTCAACTACATCTTTGTTCTAGACTTATCTTGCTGGAAAACTCTGCACAAAGAAAAATTTTCATGTGTTTTTTTAAGAAATAAATGAAATAAGGTAATTAGTTCTGTTCCATAACTGTAAGAAAGCTGATAAGGTCATTGTTTTGATCTGCTATGGAGGCTAAGATCAACAGATTAATTTACCTTCACTCAGTCTGAAATGTGTAATGAAAGTTCTTTTAAATTGTTAGGAGTGCTTCTTTCACTGTTGCCTAAAGTTAATTTAGAAAAAAAAGTATTTGAAGTTGCTTGGGATTGGATCCAGAGGGTGCTCTGTCTTTTAATGAAACCATGTTCTTAAGCAGCATACATTACCTTACTGAGTGCTTTTTTCTAACATTTTACATGAGTTATGATAATGTTTTCCATCAACTGAAAAAAAAAGTCTGGTTCCCTAGAATTATTTAGTTTAAAACATGTACCATTAAACCATAACTACAAGTATAAAATACTGATTTATGTTATGAATGATCTGGCACATATTAGGACGATTTTTGTTATCAACACAAGAGAATCACTCTGTTCCTGAACTATATGAGTTTGACAGAAGGAGTATATCCCTGACTAGTGTGATTTTTCTCCATTTTTTCTTTTTCCTTTAAGGCTCTCAAGTTTTCTTTCTTTCTTCACTCAATATAGTTTGTATTTTCTCTGATAAGGTTATAAAATCTCAAAATAAAAATATATATTTTATTTAACTTTTAAGTTAACTGAACAATTCTACCTTGAGTTTCATTATGATATTTATTCAACCTAATTGAGCAGTGAAAAAGTACGAAGAGAGAACTGAAATTTTATACATGCAAAGTCTTCGTGATAGTTTAACCAGGGGGCCCACCAAATCCATTCCGTCTCTCCCATTCCTCAGCTGGACAGGGGAGAGAAAAAATAAAAGGCTCATGGATTGAGATAAGGACAGGGAGATCACTCAGCAATTATTGTCATAGGCAAAATTGACTCAACTTGGGAAGAATTACTTTGATTCATTAACAATCAAAATGGCGTGGGGAAATGAGAAATAAAATGTGATCCTTAAAACACCTCCCCGCACTCCTCCCTTCTTCCTAGGTTTCTATCTTCTCCCCTGCCATGGTGTAGGGGGATGAAGAATGAGGGTTATGGTCAGTTCATTACAGATAGACTTTGCCATTGTTTCCTCTCAGGGGGATGCCTCCTCCCACTTCCCACTGCTACACTGTGGGATCCCTCCCATGGGAGACAGTCTTTCACAAACTTCTCCAACATGAGTCTTTCCCAAGAGTTACAGTTCCTCATGAACTGCCCCAGCATGTATGTCACCCATGGGGGGAAATAGTCTTTCAGGAACAAACTGCTCCAGTATGAGTCCTTGACAGGGTGACAAGTCCTGCCAGCAAACTTGGCCATCATGGGCTTGTCTCTCCACGGGTTCCAGGTCCTGCCAGGAGCCCTCTCCAGGACAGGCTTCCTACAGGGTCAAGTCTCCTTTGGGTATCCACTCGCTCCACTGTGGTGTCCTCCACAGCCTGCAGGTGGATCTCTGCTCTCCCATAGCTTCCATGGCTGCAGGAGCAGAACCTGGCTCACCGTGGGCTGCATCATGGGCTGCACCATGAGCTGCACCATGGACTGCAGGAAAATTGCTACTCTAGTGCCTGAAGCACCTCCTCACCCTCCTTCTTTTTCACTGACTTTCGTATCAGGAGATGTTCTCACATTCTTGTTCACCTCTTCTGATGCAATCTGTGAAGCAACTGCTTCCCCTTCTCACTCCCAGATATGTTACCTCCATCACTAATTGATTCCACCTTGGCCAGCACTGCATCCGTCTTAGAGCTGGCTGGCATTGTCCTTGTCAGATACAGAGGAAGATTTTAGTAGCTTTTCACAGAAATTATACTTTTAACACCTCTGCTATCAAAACTTGCCCACACAATCCCACTACTTCCCACTATTTTTTTTTTTCATCTTATAGAATGTTGTCTCTTGTTAGATATACTTATTTTCTTGGTTCCAGTAAAGAACTGAAGCAACATATATGAGGAAACAAAACAAAATGCAACAGCTAATGTTGCTAGATTTAGATTTTAGCAAAGCATTTATAATCCTCAGCAGTAATTATATGCTTTTCAATTTTAGAAAATAATGATCTTAGATTTAGAAATCATATACAAGTATATGATCAAGTATATTTAATTTCCATTTGAGGACCACCTGGAGCACCAATGCAGACAAGAATAAATGCAGTCTTTAGACTGTGCTGGCCATTACAGCAGCAAAATGTAAGGAAACAAAATGCATATCTTTCAACATCTGAAATGCAAAATCACATGCCTGTTCTGGAAATATAATAGAGTTTAGGAGGAAAAAACAAGTTTGGTAGTTCAAAGATCTTAATTTCAACTTTATTTTTGTTAAAAGGTATTTAGATTCTCATCAAGGTTTGACATGGAGCCATTTCTGGTAATGAGGAAGATGCTGTAAAAGTGACTCCCATTGATTCAAGAGTTGCTTGAATCTCTTCCCACTCTGAGCCAGACCCACTTCTAGGGCTGAAACAATTAGGTGCCTCCAGAATTACTTTTTAAGAATAAGCAGCCAGATGAGGAGGGCTCTTCTTGTTCTGTCCTTCCTTCTTTTCTGGCTAGTGGTGGTGCAAGGTGTTGGAAGAGAGAGAGAAGCAACCATGTGGACCCCAAGTTCAGTGAGGGAAGACAGGAGGAGGTGTGCTGGAACAAAAACTCCCCTGCATCCTGTGGGGGGGACTGATGAAGCAGAGATTTGATGTCAAGTAGTGGAGTCTGTTTTGCCAAGAACTGTAATTGACAGTGAGCCCTCCCTGCCCTTGTTTCAATCCACAATATCTTTTTTCCTCTCAGCTTGTTGGGACCTCTGCCATTCTAAGGAAGGTGAAGGTTGATGGGGGGCAAGAGACTGTTGTGGAGTTTCATTGCTGGCTGGGAAAAGCCGCAACAATTCTACATTACTTACATATTTCAGCTCCCTAAATCTTCTGCTATATAGCTGCTTTTTACCATATTTTTACTTATTTATTTTTCAATAACCATACTGAAAAAGGATACCAGTATATAAAGTACTGCATTTTTATTATTTACCTAATGGACAAAGCTTTAAAAAGATCAGTTAAAGTAAGAAATTCACAGTCTTGTGAAGTTACTTGTGATAGGTATCATTTTAACTCCATAAGTCTTGATAAAGCTCACTGAAGCTCTCTAGAAATGATTAATGGTAAAAAGAATAGTGATGTTAGAATGTCATACCTGAGACAATCATCCTTAAGGCATGTTTACAAGCATATGACTAGAAGGGGTCTAAACACAGTGAGGCTAACAAAATAATGAAAGGATATTTAGAGCCATGGCAATTACAGCAAGGTCTGCATCCACACAGCTCATAACTACACTTTCATATTGAGACATCAATAATCACATTTTAACTGTCTTACCATTTTGTGAGATCCTCAAGCCCAACTAAATAACAAATACTATTCACAACATGGAAAAATTTATTAACAGAGGAGAAGATGAAATGGGTCACTGAGACAAATTTTTCAGTTATTATTGGATTACTGAATAGTATTTTACCTGTATTCAAGTTGGTCATATGCATTATTCTGCTCCTATACAATGGCTATTTCCAAACTTCATTCTTTCTCATTACACTTCCTGCTTCAATACAGTCATCCGTACTTTATACGCTTTGTTCTGACATTTTTTTTGTTCTAACAGCTCTCTCTCATCTTTAGTATTAGTCTCTCTTTCTACCTGCTCCACAGGTTTACATAGAGCACTCAATTTCTCTCTCAATTAGTGTTTAGCTAGTTCTTTAATCTTTGCTTAAACCCACTATTTCTTAAACCTTCATAAACACTCCATCTCTACCTTGTAGCACATACTGCCTCCTAATTCAGAAAACATGGTCTGACTTGTTCAAATGAAGTCTAACCACTGTCTTGCACAGTGGGATTAATATTTTCCCTTAAAAAAAAAATTAAAAGAAATAAAATTAGATGAGATCTCCAAATATACTAAGATCTTTTTTTCCACTGGTTTGCATCTGTTTCTTTGTAGTATTCCCAGTATTTCAAAGGTGGTTGCATTTTGCATCATTCACTTCTTCCAGTAGCATATCCTGAAGGCCTCCATACTGACAGTACTTTCAAGCTATTTTATATAGACAAGTATGTACCTTTCTTGCTCTGTAATCAGGAGAATTTATTTAAAATAACTGCTTGAGTTACTACTTCATAAGGTCTTCTAGAAGACTGACACATCCAGGAATATTCAGCCTCTTGATGATTGAAACTAAACCACAGTATGAGTTTATCACTGAATTTCTTAACTGTTCGCCACAAATCATAAACCTAAATCTATTACCTAGGTTGTATCAGAGTTTCAAATAAAATTCTGAACAGGCATGAATCCTTCTGTGTCATATTATGCTTTTAGAATAAGAAGTTTTGAGTATTGCAGAATACATACTTTAAAACTAAACAGAGCATGAAGAAAGAGAAATATCTTTCTTATCTTCAGTTTGTGACTAGCAAAAGCCTCAAAGCATAGGGCTAGTATAAAAGCAGTGAAAACAAAATTGTATCCTCTTCACTCTGTTATTGATCGTCCATGGAGATATCAATAGTTATAATACACAAGCACTTGCAACACAGACATAATTTTCCATTTATACAGTACTGCCCATAAAAACACCAAGCCTTTTCCTAAAAAAAATTATTTGCTTGCTGAACTGATTCGACAGACTATTCCAGATCTTCATTATTTGGATAATTATTTGTCAAATTTTCAGTTCAAGTTTACTTGGTTTATAATAATGTGATCCTGTACTAATATATCCTTTTAGTTCTGTGATATTTAGGTACTTATAAAATGGTATCAAACCTTAGTCTGGTGTCTTAGGCAGGCCAGACTTTTTGATCACTTTTCCTAAACTAGCTAGAACAATAATATCACTTTGTCCTTTGTACTAAAATTACTTTTTCTATGGTAATCTAGAATCTTCTTAGTCTTATTTTGTAGCGAGGGGGAATATTATATCAGATGGGATTCTGCAAAAAATGCTTAATCTAGTTTAATGGTTTAATTTCTAGATTAAACTAGTATCTTTGCATAGTGCTCACTGAATCATGTACATATATCAGCTTAGACCAGTAATAGTTTAGGTATATTTCCAGTGAGTTTTGTTATGAAGTACAGACACATTTAAAAGGCTTTTAGATTTAAACCCTTATTCCTGACACATCAGGTCTAACTTACAGAGGTTACATTTTTAATGCAATTGACAAATTTCAAAGTTTTTACCCAAATAAGAGCTTCCTTCACATTTCCATGATACTTCTATTTTGAAACCAGTGGATGTCTAATTTCAGTGTGGTTTTAATCACCAGTTACTGCTCTGACAAAATGTTGGTATCTGTTCTCAACTCTTAACTCCTCATGTTTCTTCAGCTGTGTTTTCTCATGTCTTTTTCTATGTTCTTTCAAAAGGCTTAGTATTTTTGGTGAACCTGGTATCTTTTCAAAAGCAATCTTAAATAAATGTCAGTGTCACTATAAAACAACTATTTATCTTTTTTAACACTTTGATGAAAAGAAGGATTGAATGGCCATCTAGAGGCTGCTCATCTATTTGTCCTTCCATCTATTTATCATTATAAAAAAAAAAGACAGCAAAAAAAAAAAAAATTATATTAGAGGTGAGATTGATTTTGTTTCTAGAGCTCAGTCACGTGGAATGAATTTTAAAAATAAAGTGATTTTATCCAGCATTAAGAAAAAAGATAAAACCACAAAATCCAGTTCCATTCAACTAGTTCTCTTAATAATGTCTGAGCATAATAAAACTCAATTATGATAAAAAAAATTATAAACTTGATACTACCACTATTAAATAAACTAAACACACTGCATTTCTTATGATATCAGAGGAAAAAAGATAGAATTCAATGGTATCTTTACCACTTTTTTTTGTAATCAGTTTTCAAAATATAGAATTCAATGTTTGAACTCCTCATAGTAGTTAATGTTTCGATATTGATTCTGTTTCTTCCCTGCAGGTGCACTAAAACAATGAATCTATTATTGTTCATTTGACTAACTGCACACCTAGTTATTACAGATCACATTGAAGCTTTCATAAAGACATTCCTTTGAAGTACTTTCAGTGCTTGACAAATTGATAAATACATCCATTTACTGTCATAAATACAGACAAGGCTTAGAAAATGAGGGATATTAGAAACCATATTGTTACTCTTTTTTGTAGTTTTTGACAGTTTTACTCAAGATATATTTCTCAGAATGTAATTGAGGGGTGCTATACAGCTAATAGTTCCTAGAGAAACAATATTTACTAACCTCAAAAAATCTTTATAAAATACAAGTCTATGTTTTTTAAGATGGAATATTTGTTCACTTTCTGCAAAATAAAAAGTTACTAAATACAATTTATGTAAATATCTAAATACAATTTATATGTTTTCTAGTGTAAAAGCAGATGATACCCTCATTTACAGTTACTTAATCTCTTTGAAAAGTCTATTAAAGTTATGTGTGTGCTTTCTTCTTAAACTACCTTTAATTCTTTTTCATTCTCCAGAAATATTTTTGTCTTGATACTCAATGTGCTCTTAGTACAAAGACAATCTCAATTCCAAGGTTATGAAGGCAGAAAATTAATTAAATGTTACACATATGTTTTCTCACTAATGTTATTGTGTTATTAGCTTGGTTTTGGGATTTTTTTTTCCCGATAAGAGGCAGACTGATAAACTATAAAGAAAAATGTTTTAAAACACTTAACATTATACTATTATTCCAATTGGAATATAAAAAACTTTAAAAAAGCCCAAACTACAACATATTTTTACCATTGAGGAAGAGATTATTTGTCAAAAGGCAATGAAAAAGTTCCATTCCTTTGCTGGAATAATCTTTTGTTCTAATTTACAGGTAAGCCTGGTTTGAGGACAGTGACTTTGGAAAGTTTTAATATCCCAGTTGAAAGACTTGCAGTTCTCAGCTGAAGATTCTGTCTATTCTCAATGAAAACAAGTAAATTCTTTATGGATGGTTTAAGTTACTATAGAAGACCCAAGCCTTATGTTACTGGCAAATATTTGACATCTCTTTGTCCATACGGTAATGTACTGAGAAAGTAGTTTCTAGAATTTTTACATTTTATTTTAAGATTTTCATGAAAATTACAAAGAAAATTTTTTTATTTTATTTGCTTCCCTCACAGGATTTACATGACAAAAGGCTCTTTAAAAGTCCTTTTTATTCTCCTGGGTAAAGTATGAACTCTCATGACTGTTCAAATATGCAGCTGATTATAGGTAATAATGGCTTAAAAAGACTTTTCCTAATTTACAGTAGCTCAAACAATTCCTTGACAGATATTTTGTTTATTTATACTATCTCCAAATGAGAAATAAATATCTTTTAAAAATAAACACATAAATTTAGATATATACCTGTCATTTACAAAAGCTTCATGTTCATGATATCAGCTTAGTTCATAAACCACCTACTACAGTGCTTTGATGTTGAAATGCATAAAGTTAACAAATTAGAAGAAAGACTGCCTACTGTTTGGAGAGTCCCAAAAATATCCATGCCTGGTAGGAAACGTGAGGGACAAAATGTTCCTCTTCAGAATGACTTGTCTTGATTTAATGTCTTAAAGTGCGAAGTTTAATGAAAAGGAAAAAAATCTTCAATGATTCATTGCCACTGATACCTAAATATATTCTTGCTTTGTAAATAACTGACTAAAAACATCTTTAAAAATACACGTATTTCTTACGTCATTCCAAGGCATAGAATGTATCTCCCTGCAGGAGCTGATGCTTTGATGATATAACACTGTACCTCCTATAAAGAAGATTAATGTCAGGAAGCATTGTAAAAAAAAAATATCAGAATTTGAAAAGCACAGTACCAATAGATTCAGATAATTATGCCTTCCACTTACTCTTTTAAGGCAAGATTTACTTTCTTCCATTTCAGTTGGTCCTCTCTGAATCATTTTTTTTTTTTTCAAGATAAAATTAGAAACAAGCTTTTTATGACACTGTGGTGTTATTTTCATTTCCATGTTTCAGGTAACACAAAATACACCTCCAATCCAGATTTGCAAAGGATGTGAAAATTTATTTAGTTATGCGTTTGACATTTATCAAGAATATGAATAACTGTCCTGTTGCAATGGAATATTCTTTGTTAATTATTTAAATTTCACTTCATTTTAATTATTTAAACTTCACTGACAGCATCCAACAGAGATCTTTGCTTATAAAGCAGTTCAAACAATGAAAAACTTTGTATCTCTATATTTACAATGAACAGGCCCCCAATCAAAAATAATATGGAGGACGTAAATTCTTCCTCTCATGTGCTCTGTGTTTGTTAGCCAATATTTCCTCTTACCAGCACAATTGTATTCAATAAACTCCACAATACAGGCTATCCCACTTTTTGTACATAGCAGTACTTGAGTGCCCATTGCCTTTCTGTAAACAATATTTACTGAGTTGTCTTTACCAGTCTTTTGTTTTCAAATGCAATGTTAACACCATTACAGAGAAAGTAGGAAGGGGAGGAAGAAGGGGCAGAGAGTCAGCATGTTTGTAGAAAATTCCAGTCTATATGTTGTGCATTCCATGTGCAGCCTCACTAACAAAAAACAAAGGAGGATAACAAGTGCCCTTGATGAGCGGGCAGTGCTTCTTGTAATTTAGGACACTATTGAGCCTGACTTGTTCAGAAATTGTTTAATTAGCGTGGGTATCTATGACATAGCTACTCTGCTATCAATTCTGTCAGCCTATGGCTCAGTGAGTTAAGACTAGTATGTGCTTGTCTTCAAGAAGGCAAAACTCTTCTTCAAGAAATTATCTGGTAATGTATCAGAGACTGAGGATCTGGGTTGAGTCAGAAGAACTCTAAGACCTAATTCAAAGTGGTGGAAGATAACATATGAAGACTTAGAGAATATAATCTATTTCTAACATACCTTCTAAGCATATACCCCAAAGTTACAAAGCTGAAGCAAAGTTTGTGTAGGTGATATAACAGCAGGAACCTTCATTATGATTTATTAACAAATTATAAATTCTTAATTAATGAATTATTAAATATTTTTTTCTACAGATTTAATAAACTCAATTCAGTCTCAGAGTAATCTGCAGTATACAGTGAGTGCCAAGCTTTTCTGAGTATCTTTTTACAAGTAGAAACAGAAATGCCTGTCATATCACAAGGTTTATTTTTTTCAGGTGGTTTCAAAGACCTGAAGGTTGGTACAGTTTCCATCCAAATTTTTATGGGAATGGAAGGTAGATTGTTGTCAAAGGTCACATTATGCTCCTTTTCTTCTCTCATAATTCATAGTATATTACTGATCTCTATTTTCCACAATGACAAATTAATGATGTGCTCAGCATGTATGTCAAAACAACACTGCAGCCATTTCATCATAGACAGGTGGTTTGGAGAGTTATTGTTTTTGTTAATTTTCTTTATCTGTTTATTTGTTCCTTTGCTTCGTGAATGTGGTGTTTTAACTCTGGTTATGCGACAGATGCCAAACAAAACCTTTCTGTCCCTCCCATTCCTCAGTTGGACAGGGGAGAGAAAAAATAAAAGGCTCATGGATTGAGATAAGGACAGGGAGATCACTCAGCAATTATTGTCACAGGCAAAATTGACTCAACTTGGGAAGAATTACTTTGATTCATTAACAATCAAAATGGCGTAGGGAAATGAGAAATAAAATGTGATTCTTAAAACACCTCCCCGCACTCCTCCCTTCTTCCTAGGTTTCTATCTTCTCCCCTGCCATGGTGTAGGGGGATGAAGAATAAGGGTTATGGTCAGTTCATTACAGATAGACTTTGCCACTGCTTCCTCTCAGGGGGATGCCTCCTCCCACTTCCCACTGCTACACTGTGGGATCCCTCCCATGGGAGACAGTCTTTCACAAACTTCTCCAACATGAGTCTTTCCCAAGAGTTACAGTTCCTCATGAACTGCCCCAGCATGTATGTCACCCATGGGGGGAAATAGTCTTTCAGGAACAAACTGCTCCAGTATGAGTCCTTGACAGGGTGACAAGTCCTGCCAGCAAACTTGGCCATCATGGGCTTGTCTCTCCACGGGTTCCAGGTCCTGCCAGAAGCCTGCTCTAGTGCGGGCTTCCTACAGGGTCAAAGTCTCCTTCAGATACCACTTGCTCTAGCAGGAGGACAACATCTGCCTCACCACAAGCTGCACCACAGGCTGTACGGACAGCTCTTCCCTTCCTTATTCACTGATCTTGGTGTCTGCAGAGATGTTGTTCTCACATTCTCACTCCCTTTTTCTTCTGTTGCAGTTTTAGTACCTGTACAGCAACTTCCTCCCCTTCTTAAATATGTTAATCACAGAGACATTATCTCCATCACTAATTGCTTTGGCCTTGGTCAGCAGTGGGTCTGTCTTAGAGCTGACTGGCATTGACTCTATCAGATAGAGGGGAAGCTTCTAATAGACACAGAAGCCATCTCTGTAGCTCCCTGCTACCAAAATGTTGTCACACAAACTCACTACAGTGAGATCTGTAAATAGAAAGAGGGATGACTTAAGAAAAAAAAGAGGGAAAAAACTCCATGTATTTTAAAATTATTCTTCCTAATGCTTTTTGTTGAACATATATTAAACATAACTTAAATACAGATCTAGTTCTACTTCAATATTGTTTTTCTACTTCATTACTGAACAAAGTATAAGCACACCATACATAATATTCAGTTCTTTTCATCTTTGGAACTAAGCTGATCTTTACATCTGATTTTTTCCTCACTCATCTTTACATTTATCACTTGGACTTGGGAGAAGAGCATCACGTAGTTCAATGTATAGATAGATGATTCACAGAAAACATGGATGGATACTGTATGATGAATTGTTATATAAGTTACAGGTCAAGCCTTGACTGTCACTTATTAATAACAGGTTGTTCTAGGTCAGTTACTGAAAAGTAGATTTCACTTCAAAGAAAGAATAACATAGTCAGATAAAGTGAAAGTGGAAAATGACCCATTTCAGTTAGAGATCATTCTTGAAGAGTGCATATGTCCCCAGTCCAATGGCTGCTGCTAGACATGATTGCTGTTATTCAAATATTTAACTGCAGTCTCTAACTTTTTAAGTAACACAAGACAGTTTTACACTGGGAGTTAACATACTGAAAAAGAAAAGGCGCTATAAACCCTTCATACCCAGACATTATCTTGTCATGAATTCTGAAAGTAGAAACAAAATTCTTCATATAACTAATACCATCATATAAGTGACACATAAGACAGAGTGTGCTGAAAAAATGAAACCTTCGTCACTTACCAAAACAGAAACAACACACTTTTTTTTTGGTTCATAGCATTTAGCTGAGATTTATTATGTAGAAATAATCTAGTTAGAAATCAAATAATCTTGTATCTTTTAAAAGATATTTAAAACAAACATATATGCAGTGGCATTTTAATAAAGAAAATTTTGTAAAGCGTAGACTTGAGTGCTGTGAAGTGTGACCTAGGAGAATTAGCTAAAATTAAATAATTTATACACAGACACTGATGTAGCTTGTTTCTGAAATAAATATAGTGGAAGTTAAACAACAAAAGCATTATCTGGTTAATTCCACTAACTGTACAAGTTACTTGCTCCCCATATTCTATCTCCAACCTCCTCTAGTGTTTGATTGACCACAGCACAGTTGACAGTCTGACAGCAAGCAAGATTGACTTCTTTTAAAAAGGCAAATTAACTATGTTCCTATAGCGAACAATGGGAGAGTGGCTCTTTTAATAACTGGCTAACGTTTACAAGGATTGCTATTTTTTCCCCTGTAACAAGTCTGTTTGTTGTCATCAAAAAAAAAAATGGGGTTATGATAAGCAATATCTCTCCACTTAGCTATGTTTTGATTTAGAGAAACAATTCTATGAGCCTTCTCACTAGTTTTGTATAGACAAGTATTTTAAACAGTATGTGTAAAAATCTAAGGAAAATATTAAGTACATATAAAAATATGTAACATTTGACAACGAAAGGAATAATTGACATTTTAGGAAAATCAGTAATTTGAGCTTAATTTTTTAGGATGCTGATTCAATAATCAGGCTTATTCATGCAGTTATAAGAAGAGCATACTTAGTACAAATAGATGAGCAACTCTGTAGCTTGAATATTTGAGATGAAAGTATCTTAAAGCTAAATGATAATGCAATGGACTTTTAACATAGTAAAGAATGTAAAATGCTATTTTACAAGCCCACATCTTTTAAAAGTACAGAGAAAAATAGGACATCTTTAAAAAATTGAAAAAAATATATGAAAGGTTAACTTTAAAAATTTGGTGGTAAAAAGTTTACTGCAATGAATTTACACTTTGAACACATACCTTAACTACAGAGTTTTCACAGAAAACATTCCTCATATTTATACTTGTAAATTTGTCACAACCTATCAGAAAGCAAATTTACAGTAAAATAACTTAAAACAATAAATTCCTCCCAAGTTTTAAACATCCTGGCAGTTTATAAAGTCGGCACAGATGACAGAGTAATGAGCTTTTAAGAATGTAATCTGAGGAGGAGGAAGATTAATCATTTATCTCAGAGTAGTGAATACGATTCTTTGCTGATAACTGTTTTCTGATTAATAAAATTGCACTAAGGGCATTATATTGCATTGAAGAGTAAGAAAGAAGTTTTATTTGCTTTTCCCTGTATTGCAGTAAGACTTGATTCATTAATTACATTGGAACAAAACCTGTTCATGAAGTATTTAATAACAGTTGCAGAGTAAGGATGTTGTAGATACACAATTATTTTAGTTAACAACTTATCATCATAATAAGTAGTCAAGCACTTGTTAAGCACTTGTTAGTCACCTAGTAATAGTTCAATCAATTAGCTAAGCACTTGCAAATAACACCTATTGATTAAGTAAGTATTCACTTGAATCACAAAGGATCAAACTGCAAGAGTTACATACCACACCTGATGGAGACCTGTTACCTTAGCCTGGTAAATGTATTTGTTAGGTTACCTTAGCTGTTACCTTAGTTGTTACTAAAAAAAAAGGGAATTATATCATTTTTGACCAATCACTATGATTTTGGAAAGTTTGTGTTTGTTGAGAACCAATCAAGGTGAAGGGCTAAATTGATAGATGGACATTTTATGCATGCTTGTGTTGGCAAATGTGATTCTTTTGTTTGTGCTGTATAAAAACCCTGAAAATGGTAACTAACAAGGTATGGAGGAGCTATCCCCCCCTCCCGTGTTTTCCCAGTGCTGCATAATAAAGAAGTGCCTGGCTTATCTGCATTCCTGTGTAGATAAGGTTTTCGAGATTGTGGATCCATTAACAAGGAGAGTGAGGCACACAGCAGCTCACAGGTTTCTCATTCTCACAAGTAAACTCTCCACTGTTACTTAAGGATGGCCTCCTTTCCTATATAATATCTCAGAGTTACTTTCTGGAAAAGAGAGATGAAGCTAAAGGGATATGTTTTACAAAGCAAGCTAATGCCATTGACCTTCTTGGCCACAATGGTGCATTGCTGGCTCATGGCCATCCTGCTGTCCACCAAGACTGCCAGATCACTTTACCCTATACTACTTACTACCAGCTCATCCCTCAACCTGTACTGGTACATGGGGTTATTCTTTCCTAGATGCAGCAGTCTACACTTATCTTTGTTGAATTTCATTATATTTCTCCCCACCCAACTCTCCAGCCTGTCCAAGTCTTGTTGAATGGCAGCACGGCCTTTTGGTGTGTCAGTCACTCCACCCAGTTTAGTATCATCAGCAAACTAGCTGACAGTGCCCTCTGTTCCTTCATCAAGATTGTTAATGAATACATATATTGAACAGTACTGTGAAGGTGACAGAGGACTGGTATGGGTTGCCCAGGTGGGTTGTGGAGTCTCCTTCTCTGGGGACATTCAAAACCCACCTGGATGAGTTCCTGTGTGACCTACTCTAGGTGGCCCTGCTCTGGCAGTGGGGTTGGACTAGTTGATATTTCGAGGTCCCTTCTAATCCTTAAGATTCTGTGATTCTGTGTGAAAACAATACAGCTTGGAAACTGTGGTAATTCCCAGGTTGGGGAGGAAATTATCTTGGTTATAACTGGGAGAAGTTACATTTTTTTCATTTCTTTCCTAGAAAGACTGCCTGCTCTGACAGAAAGATTTCTGATGATGGGCTTCACTTTAACTAGGCAAGCTTGAACCACATGTATCACTTTCTTCTTTTCATGGTTGGCATGAAACAGTTATTTATGATACTATTACACATTGAAACTTCTCACCACTAAACAGAATTGAGCATTAAAAGAAAATATTCCATTCACTAACTGAAGGCTAAATCACTTATGAACCATAAGAATGCATCCATGGAGCTTTTACTTTTTGCTTCAATAAGCATACAAACACAATAGAAATCCTGTTTTTCAATGAGACGGCTATAGGTAACAAATAGAAAGAATTGTAGAAATTATCGAAATATTATTAAAAATAAGGAGTGGTCTCAGTATGCAATAAACCATGTTTTCCAACATCTACCTGATAACTCATATGCTGAAGTAGAGTAGGACTAATGAGAAAAGCATTATATACTTTGAAAAGTATATATCTTTATGGTAGAAGTATATAGTGTATTCCACCATTATTCTTTATCAATAATCTTATGAATCATAGAATCATAGAATGATAGGGGTTGGAATATTATCTAATTTAAATATTGGTGGACAAATTGTCCTCGGAACAGAAAAAAATAAAAGGAAAATGAAGAGCAATACTTGCATTTTTAATGTGAATATATAAAATATTAATTAGTTTAAAATTTAAAGCTCCTGTAGAGACTAATATGTTTAATCTAAGTGAGTGTTGAATGTATGTTATATTAGGAAGCTATCACATGGTTGAAGTCTTAAAGCTATTTCTTGCTCTAGCACTTGTAGGAAGTTTAGGTAAATTTTTATTGTATTTTACATTTTTATGTCATTCAGCTCTGCTTTTTCCCATCCTGGCTATCATAAGTTACCAGATGAAAGTATGCATATTCAATGACTAGCAACTAACATCTCTAGTCCAAGATTAAATATTCTCTCTCAGTGGTTTAAATTGTAAACAGAACTCTCCTTTAAATAAAAGAAAAATGGTAATATAGAATAAGCAAATATTTCATAGTTCATCAGAATTATAAATTGCTTTACAAAGCTGTAAAATAAACTTTGGTAAGCTGTCCATAAAATTAAGTTGTGCTGCATGAAAAAAAATGTAACATGACTGGAACAAAATTACTATTATCTAGCTGTTCCTGTCTGTCAGTCTAAGGTGTAGAGCACAAATCCAAGCAACATGAGGTAATTAACACTAGGAAGATGGGTCTGGCAACAGTGAATATCTAGTATCTTAAATCATTTTTCAGATTTAAAGATGGGTATTTTGTGGAAGTTAAGGGTAGAAACATTTCTTATTGATTACATACACTGGCTGTCTTTGGATTTCTCTCTTTTGAAATTTAAAAAAAGTTAATATTTTCATTGATGATCCATTTCCAGGTTTGTGCTCCATCATCTTTGTTGTCAATCAGTATCTTTCAGGGCACCTTAATTGTGAATTACAAACTTGAGACAAGTGAATATAATAAGCATTAAGAACACAGTTCCTCTTTCCATTTATTCTTTTTTTGAATCCACAGGACCATGCAGAAATACACACCAGTAAGAATAATTTTGTCCTTCAGTATTAATCAGGTTGGATAGAACAGGCATCATCACTTACAGATAAATAAGGTCAAATAAGTTTTCGGTTATCTATTTCACTCTACTAGTCATACTCTAATATTAACGCCCTCTACTTTCTACATGTCTCCTGGAGAAATGTGACAAGTTACTTTAGCACTCAAACCCATTTTGCTATTAATTTCACCAGTTAATAAACATCCTTCAGTTTTCCACAGAAAGTTAGGATTTCAGTTTTCCCCTTTCACATTTCCTCATGTCTATTCTGCAAATCAGATTAATAATCAGTCTGAATGTCAATCACTTTATGATTTTGTGACACTCAAAAACACTGTTTAAATAGAGCTTTTAAAAATGTCATGGATTTTTATTTTAATTTTACAACAGTTGCTGTTGTTGGTTTTTGGTTTTTTTTTCATTACGTGTTAAAATAATGTCAGTAGATGGCTTAGGCACATTAATTATGACTTATTACTGACTAAAGTCCAAGTATGAAATCAACTATATAATCTACACATATCTAAGTATGTCCTTCATACTATGAGATATATGCATAGAGATGAAAAGGTCAGGGTGATAGTCCAATTTAGGAGGAAGGAATTCACACACAAAAGTCAAAGATAAAAATGTTTCATTGCAAACTAATTTTCTTTTTTAAAAAAAGGTGTATATTTGTGTCCAAAGCTACAAAGAATACGTTTTTGGCTATTAAATGCAACTCTGGGGATATGTGACTGCACAGTAGACACACCTAAATAGTCCCAGAGATATAACAAATGCAATTTTATGATGACTGATTTATCATACAGATAGTATCACAACATATATGACAGTATTGATGTCGATATCGATCTTTCCCTCCATTGCAATCAGATGGTGGCTTAGCCCAATAAGACACTCTTGTCTTCTCCTGCACATCTATTATCCTGTACTTCTGCTGTCACGTTAGACATACTCTTTCCAGCTCCAAGAACCAGCTTTCACACACAAACACTACTTCACATCCCTTCACTTTTTCAATAACATTCATCTACTGTTGTGCAACTAAACAATTAAGATTCTACTGTTAATTTTGTACTTGTCCCATCTCACAGGAATTGTCAACATCTCACTGCATCAAGGAGAATCTTTCTCCAGGTAAGACAACTCAAACATAGTAAATTCGTGATGCTTATTTTCCTTTTCTCAAAGTGCATACTTGGATCATTCTAGCTCTGTTTGAAACACTGGTACTGTCTATCTTCTTTGGAAGAGCACTCTACTGGCACTATAACAGATACATACACATTGGTTACAGCATGGTCAGCACAAGGAAGGCTGCTGCCCTTATTTTTTCAGGAACCTCAGATCTTCAAATTTGCTTTCCACACGTCCAAAGCACTGAAACAATATGTACACCATTAAGTCATATTCTTGATCTATCTCTTCAGTTCATTTTGGTGGAAAGGAAAAAAAGGAAAAGGGAAAAGGAAATAGAAAAGGGAAAAGGCAAAAAAAAAAAGCAGCAATTGCTATTTCCACTGAAAGTGCAGAAGGAGTAGGTGATATATCTTAGACACTGAAACAAACACTTGTCCAGGGCTGAGTTCTCTTTGGTTTTGTCTTATAAGGGAAAGTGTAGGACAAACCTTCCAACTGTTGAATGGAAAGACAGAAGATTTATCATGTAACTGTGTAGGGTTTCAGCACTGAGACATTTGTTAGTGATCATGGCAATGACAAATCAGTGGGTAGAAACATGAGTAAGAAACAAAATTTTATGATAATTTCTCCTGTGTAAGCATTTATTACAATTAATAATCATAGACAAGTCTTGTAAAGCATTCTTACTATAGATAGTTAAAAAATAAATATTTTTAAAAAATCAACAACAAAACCACTCAAAAGACCATGTTACCGTAGGAGTTTTTTTTAAAAAAAATATTTCAGTAGTCATTTTGGGTTGTTACACCTTCAGAAGAAAACTAGCAAGGGAAAATATTTCCCAGGTCTGTTGTGTTTCCTATGTCGAATATTTAACACAGCATCAGTGACAGAGTAGGATTTTTATTAAATTGACTTATTAGCTGTTCCTCAATCTCTTTCTTTCTTCCAGGACACAAGATTTTGGAAATTGCAGATTTTAATCCAATACGGTACATTTTCAATTGAAGTTACTACATACCATTGTGTATGCTTTGAGTGGGGTAGAATTAATTTTCATTACAGCACCTAGTATGGGGCTATGTCTTAGATTTGTGACAAAAATAGTGTTAATAATAGAAAGATGTTTTTGTTGCTGCCAAGCAGTGCTTACACATGGTCAAGACATTTTCTGCTCCTCACACCACCGTACCAGTGACTGGGGTGGGTGCACAACAGAAGTTGTGGAGGGGCACAGTAGGGACAGCTGACCAAATGGAAATCCCTGGCCATATGGCGTTATGCTTAGTATATATAGCTAGGAGAAGAAGAAGGAAAAAGGGGACACTTGGAGTGATGATATTTGTCTTCCCAAGTCACAGTTACATAGAGCCCTACTTTCCTGGAAATGGTTGAACACTTGCCTGCTGATGGCAAGTGGTGAATGAATTCTCTATTTTGCTTTTCTTGCATGTGCAGCTTTTACTTTGCTTATTAAACTGTCTTTATCTCAACTGATACTTTTCCTCACTTTTACTCTTCTGATTTTCTCATCCATCCCACTGGGGAGTGAAGGGGGGGCAGGGAAGAAAGAGTGGTCAAGCAGTGCTTAGCTGCAGATTGGGGTGAAACTACAATAACTACCTACACTCTGCTATCACGGCTTCTTTTTGCCACTAATATAAGGCTTGTGAATCCCATGTCCCAGCATTTGTGTATTTTAAATGTAATTTTAACAGATTTTTCAGCACCAGCTGCTTTTTCCTCCCCTCTGTTTTGCAGTGTTCTTCCCCTACTGCTTTACAGCAAAGAATCCAAACAAGCCTCTCCTCCTTTTGAACCTCACGCTGCCTTGGATATTCAGCAGACCACCTAGTTTTTCTTACAAAGCTACACACAATTTTAATCTATTTTGGTTAGTGCTTTCATTGCTTAAAACCAACTATTTAATGTATTCAAAGTAAAAAGCACCATCTTTATGAACCAGTTCAGTCTCCTCATAATGTAACAGCACATTACTACAGACATTCATATGAGTAAGGATGTGAAGTTGCAGTTAAATAATTTCCAGAAGGCTGTATCAAAAACATATTACTGTGGGGTCATCTATTTGTACTGACTGAGCATGAATTAACCTTTGAGTTGTGATGGCACATAGGGAAACAAACTCCAACTTTTAATATCATAACCCAAACTAATCAGACATAACACTCAGTCTGAGAAGCATTCTGTCTCTAATTAACAAGAAAATTAATGTTTTAGCTGATATTTGATCCTTTAGGCACGTCTCAGTTTTAATGTATTTCAGTAAAACTCTTCCTTTACCCTTCAGATCCATAGTCTCATGAGTTAATTTCTTTTGTATTTTCAATGCCTGTCAATAAATCATTGCAGTTAGTTTTAAATAAGGCTGCATAAAAGAAAAGATAAATTATTCTAGACAGACATACTGCTTTGTGAAGTACTGAACTATGCTATGGGTTAACATATCCTTAAAATTTCTCCTAAATCACAAAGGCTCAAAAGTCAGAACAGATTATTGAAATGTTCTTAAATGGTTCTCTGACACCATTTTTACTTGATCCATTAGGTTATACTGCAGCATGAGACATTCAGAAGTGGTTCTTGACATGAAATATATTAGTGCTTGTCAGAGTATACAATGGAGATCATAGTATGTATAGACTTTGTATGTACCACATGATAGATGATAGCTTTTCTGAAAACATTTAATTATGTACTAAGTGCACCTATAAAGTAAAATACAGCTACATGCACTTGTAAATTTATTACCTTCTTCATTAATAAATTATTAAATAGTTGAACTACCGAAATTATGACATACATAGCTTTTTACTTAATTTCCTAACAATAGGGTACATACCCTTGTGAGACTGCATCTGGAATATTGTGTCCAGTTCTGGGCCCCTGAGTTCAAGACAGACAAGAAGCTGCTGGAGAGAGCTCAGTGCAGGGCCAACTAAAATGAAGGCAGTGAAGCATCTTCCTTATGATGAAAGGCTGGGGGAGCTGGGGCCCTTCAGCTTGGAGAAGAGGAAACTGAGGGGTGACCTCATTAACGTTTACAGATTCATAAAGGGCAAGTGTCAGAAGGATGGAGTCAGACTGTTCTCAGTGATGTCCAATGATAGGACATGGAGCAACAGGTACAAGCTGGAACATAAGAGATTTCAAAGAAATATAAGGAAAAACTTCTTCACTGCCAGAGTGATAGAGGACTGGAACAGGCTGCCCAGATGAGTTGTGGAGTCTCCTTCTCTGGGGACATTCAAATCCCATCTGGATGAGTTCCAGTGTGATTTACTCTAGGTGGCCCTGCTCTGGCAGGGGGGTTGGACTAGATGATCTTTCAAGGTCCCTTCTAGCCCTTCAGATTCTGAGGTAATTTCTTTATTCACTGGATTAAGTAACGTCAAAGCATCTGAAAAATATTATTGTTTATTCATCAAGATTCTCTGGTATTTTTAGTAGCTACTTTGTGATCTATGCACATCTGCTTGTTGTTTTACAGTAGACTAAACAAATTCTCCTTTTTCGGGAATGGGGTGTAGATCATTTCCTAACCTGTGACGTAGAGATAGACCACCATAGACACTTGCTCCCTACTTCCTTTGATTCCATACATCAGCAAACACACATGCCTACAAAGGTTAAAATCCGAACCATAATTCAGCTTAGTCACATTGTCAGAAATGAGACAAATACCTATAATCACACAATCTACAACTATCAAATCTACAAATAGGAGAAAGCTTTCTCCATCAGCCAAACTCAATCCTTAGAGATTTCAGAGAATTCCAAGCCATTAAAATGAATTTTAAAAGGTAGATTTAGTTTTCTCTTTAGTTATAACTCTTCTAAACACAGGAAAGTTCATTTCCTTGACCTTTATACTCATCAAGTGGGGGTTTTAAATTTTTAAAAAAATACATATATTTCAAGTTTATTCATAAGTTGTTAAACAAATGTACTCAGGATTTCTGTTTCTGATGAAGTTATAATTAATATTTAACTATATCATATATAATTACTATTTTAATAAAAATATAACAGAAATCATATATAATATATAAGAAGAATACTATAATACTATAATAATTAATATAATTTACATGATTTAAAAAATATTTTCAATAGAGTTCAACAAAAAATCATATTTTCATTTATTTACCTTATTCTGGTATTATTTCTACTCAGTAAACACCTTCTCTTCAGGCTAATAAAAATACAGATTTAATAGGGCATGGAGGGAAAGAACTGAACAAATCCAACAATAAATCACAAATGCTCATATACTACCTGAAACCATCAACTGATGCAAAGCTATTCAGCAATTTTCCCAGACTCTACCCTTTCAGGACAGTGAGAAAGAAGAAACATTGTGCCCATCTACCTAGAGATAGTGCAGGAATTTAGAAGGAATCCACAAAATATTACACAATTTACCATAACTACCCCATCTGCCTTCAATATAATATAGTAACTGCTCTTAAAAACACACTCAAAATGTGTAACTGTATAAATTTGCCTTACTGATTTTTAACTTTGGAAAAAAAATCCCACAACTATACCACCACCTTGATAAAAGCAAGAGCAGTGTAACTCAATACTGCACCACAAAAAAAGGAATCAAAATCCCCAAATCCCCTTGGAACATATCACTAATTAAATTTATTAAATTCAATTATTAAATTCAATTAAGAATTATATTTCTTGACTGCTCTCTGTACTTGTGTAGGACTTTACAGTTTGTCTGTTTTGAGCAGAGGTTGATAGTACCTCACTAGTATCAATGCTATCACCTACTATCAATCATCGTGCTCTGTAAATGGAAGTAAAAGCAAAATGAAGGTGTGTGTTCAGCTGTTTGGCTGCAAGACCACATGCTTTGCAACACGCATCAATCACACGTATCCTCAGCTATGTACAAATATCTAGAGCTGATTGGCCTTCCAATGCAAGAAGTTCATTAGTCATATGTTTTCTCTTAAACAGAAAAGGTAACAGCTGATATTTGTCTGCTTTTCCCTTACTGAAACCATTAGCAGTATCTTTTTTTCCCCTACCTACAGAGTAATTTTCATAAGGTTCGTAGAAATAAAATATTCCAGGCTTCTTTTTCTATAGCTAAAATCAGCAACTAGATACAACAAATGCAAATATAAAACAAATGGAAGGCTGATGGTGCAGTTCTAACATAAAATTGCTTCAGAAAAACGTTAAACCTCCTTCACTTTAGTCCTTTTTCCCTTGAAAAGAAAAAAAACCCATAATTATCGACAATTCTGAATAATTTTTAAATATTATTATAAACTGCATTTCACATAGCTTAAGGGAGGGGAGGGGGAAAGTATCAGAACCACAGGCATAATCTCTATTCCTTCACCTTTATAACCTTATATATAATAAAAAATAAGCTTCCACTTAGTATTTGCAATATACCTACATAAGCTCCTGAGTTTAGAAACACAGAATTAGTGAGAGGACTTGTAATTGAAAAAGTCCACTTTTTAAGTGGTAAAAAATACCACTTAAAAGTGGTAAAAACCCTTTTTTGGTATTGCCCCCATAGTGCCGTTCAGGATATTTACTTAACAGAAAAAGATAATGGAACTCAATACTTTAAAATTTAATTTATGATGATGGAATGCTAATAACAACTCATTGACTTCAAACACATGACAGACCCAAGTGAGTCTACTTAAATCCCGTTTTGGCAGGTTTTTTTAGAATTCCTTTGAAAATCCCAACCACTCTCGTGGTACATAATGTTTGATGTACTACAGGCAGTTTAACTTTAAGATTTTATTCTTTTAAATAGTGAGTTAATGGGAATCAAATGGACAAATATGCTTCAAAGGAAAATTTTAGTTTACTTCACTCCTCAGAAGAAAGGAGAGGTATCTTATACAGATGAATTAAAGTTAAGTACAATGTGTGAAGGAACTTCACTGAAGAAAGTGATATTGAAAAGGAATTTCCAGAAGAAAACAAGAGCTGATTGAGTCACTTGCCTATGCACTTGCTGTATTCTAGATGCCCTGCAGGCAAATAGCATGACCCTCAGCTGTTAGTCCAGCAAAGCACTCATCTTCTGACTGCCCTGAGGAAATGTTTCAAATCATCATCTCTGAAAGTATATAGGGGAAAGAGATGCTGGTATTGACTGGCATCTTTACAAAAGTCATCTGGGATAAGAGCCTCTGCCAAGAGAAACTAGCAAAGAGGGACATTTGGAGGCCACGGTTATACTGGGAATGGAGAGATGGAAAAATGCTCTTACTCCACCTACGGATTTGCAAATTCAGAATAGATTCAGTGCCCTGACAAGAACTGTCATGAGGTTTATCTGAACTGATTGAGCCCAAATATTTTGTCTACACAAAAGGGAAGAAGCAAGTAATACTTATTGAAGATTCCCTCTTTGGGAGCAAGGCACCAGTCTGCTGACTTGTCCCAAGCTGCTGTCTCAGGTCTCCAGAGCTCTCAGGTCTCTCAAGCTGCTGTCTCCAGACTATGTGGAGATAGTTTAGGATGCTGTAGGGGGTCTGCTAAGGCTTGTCTGGCTCTCTGATGTATTTCTTTTCCATGTGAGCACCACCAATACTGCTGGAGGTAGTCCAAATCATATTGAGAACAACCACAAAACTCTGAAGACAAGGATAAAAGGCATGATGGGATCCACATTGTGCCTACTCAGGCTTGTCACTGAGGAGGAAAGACTGGAGCAAGTCAACAAGTGGCTGTGCATGCCTGATGTCACAGTCAGTCCGTGGGATCCTCTCTGCACCATTGCAGCAAATAAGATCAACATCATCTTAGGTTGTATTAGCAAGGCTATATGCAGTAGGTGTAGGACTGGACCATCTCCCCCTCTATTCAGTAGTTTTAAGACTGCATTCAGAGTACTTATTCCTGTTTTGGGTTTTCCATTACAAGAAGATTGTAAAAATCTTGACATGAATCCAACAGCAGATCATCAAGGGGTTGTGGGCTGGAGAATGTGACATTAGAGAAGAGTCTGAGAGAGGTATACATGTTCAGTTTCTAGAAAAGCAGCAGCAGGAAAAATCTGTTGCTGTCTGCAATTACCTGATCAGAGGACACAGAGATGATGGAGTTAGGCTTTTCTCAATGGTGCACAGTAGTAAGATGAGAGACAACATGCACAAGTTGGAACATGGGAAATTCTGATTAGGTATTATACAAACATTTTTAATGGTAGTGAAATACTGGAACACATTGCTCAGAGTGGCTATGGAATCTCTGTCCCTGGAGACTGGGCTGTGTACAGTCTTGAGTAACTTCACCTAGTTAGACCTTTTCTGAGCAGAAGATTGGACTTCTGGAGAGTGTTTCCAACCTTCATGATTCTAAATGAACAACAGGCACGGACCATGCATGCAAAAATGGCCTTTTCTCCCCTAGTTGTCATTAAAGGAAACTTAGAAGTCTTGCTCAGATGCTTGTATTATACATACCTAGCATAAGGTTAGATGAAACCCAACCCCAATTTCTATTTTGTTATGCCTTGAAATCCCTAGGGATTTAGGCACCTTAGCAATTTGACAGTTTATAAGCTCAAATGCTACCAAAACCAATTTCTGACACATAAAACTTTTTTACAGTCCTCCTAATACTTCTAATGTACGTTTACCAAATCATTGTATAAATTATTCACCATTTCAGTGACAAAAGAGAAAACCAGCTTTCTTTCACCTCAGCCTTAAGAACAGTTACATCTCAACCTGTATATATATAGGTTGTGTCACTTCCTCACTAGAAACAGTTACATAACTAATTCCTCTTAAAGCAAAACACATTTGTGTTAAAGCCCTCACTGGAATGCTTAAATTCTCATTCTGTGCACTTGTGTCTTAGTACTTATTCACATGAATAAAATCACTGATTCAGTTAGCTTTTTTGAGTTAGCGATTTATTGCTCTGGTGGAAATCTTTAGTAGCATTACAGTTACTTTATGTAATATCCCTTACAATACTCTTCTGAGATTTGTGAAATCAGTACTATTCCTCTAAGGTGTTTTAAGTACAGAATAAAAGAAAGAAGAGAAAAACAATATAAGACAAATAGAGGTAAGGGTGAGTTTCTATTTTTCCTAGAAGTAAAATAAAAACCTCTTGAGAATCTAACTGACATTTACAGGAACATAATTTTTGACAGTATTACCTCTGAGTAAAACTGTCTAACCTTCTATTACAAAAATCAGCTTTCACTTGCATATGTAGCCATTTTTCAACTACATAACATTAAAATAACTCATGCTGGGTATCTGCCTCAGAATAAATTTTCCTGAATTTGTTTAAAAAATTTTAAAATCCTAAAATATCTGGCTTAGGGAGTGTCACTGTTGATGACTAAATAAAGTAAAAGAATTCCATCCTTAATCCCTGATTTGTCACTGAAACTAGCAAGAAGGTAGGCATCTATTCCTCACAGGAATGCAGTATCTGTTTTTACATCATGTAAAATCCCAAGGACTAATGAAAGTCCCTAGAGTAATCACTTCCAAAAATGAAGCTAAGAAAAATCCAATTGTTCCAGTATAGTAAAAAATTTGGTAGAGAACAAGTAATCACATTTAAGATGTGTTTTTCTGACTTGTGGGCATAAGCCTAAATCCAGACTAATTAAAAGCTTTTTGTACAAGATGTGAAGAGTACTCTCTGTTTTGGTAAAGAAATTAATGCTAATATTTTCTTCTCAGCATTTCTTATCACCCAGCTAGAAAGACCGCAAATGCTATATCATCCCAGAGCCCACAACAATTCTCCAAAGCAGGATTGCAAGATGAAACTGAGAGTTTCTTACAAAATCCATTCACAGATAAGGGTAGTTGCAGCATGTGAGCACTGTGAGGAAATTACCTTGTGTCATGGTTTGGCCCAGCTAGCACAGCAGCACCACGACAGTCTCTCACTCGGTGCCCCCATTCACCCCTACCCTTGTTAGGATGACAGAGACACCAGTAAAATGGAAGTAAAAAGGTAAGCAAGGTTGTTGTGGATTAAGACAAGGGCAGGGAGGGCTCACTGCCAATTACGGTTCTGGGCAAAACAGACTCTAGTACTCAACTTAGAGAGGAAAGTAGGAAATTTTATTCTAGAAGAAACAGAATGGAATAAAAGCAAAAAGGGAGTAGGATGGTGAGAAAATAACAACCAGCACTTTAAGATCTCCCTCCCCCATCCCTCTTTTCTTCTGGGCCTAGCTCACTGCTCCTGATATCTCTACCTGCCCCCCACTCAACGGCTCAGTGGGGCAGGGAATGGGGGATGTGGTCAGTCTCTCACAGATGGGCTCTGCTGCTGCTCTCTTCTCAGATGATGAGATGACTCCTTGCATTCCTCTCCTGCTCCAACAAGGGGTTCCTCTCCCAGGATACAGTCATTAACAAATTTCTCTGGTGTGGATTCTTCCCAGCAGCTGTGGCTTCTGTCGATACAGGATCCCTCACACAGGATGCAGTCCTTGGTGAATATCTCTGGCGTGGATTCTTCACCATGGTTGCAGTTTCTGCAGTTATAGGGTCCCTTTCTCGGGACAAGGCCTCTTCTGGACACAAGATCAATGAGCTGCTTTGTCATGGGTTCCTCCCCACAGTTACAGCTGTGGATATTGGGTCCCTTCCTCGGGACATGGCCTGCTCCGGCCATAGTGATAAAGAGTCACTCCCTCAGGATATGGCTTCTTCCGGCCATAAAGAAGAAAATCATTGCTCGTGGCTCAGGGTCTGTAGTGAAGTGACTGGGACATGGCCTCCTCCGGCCATAGTCACTGTGCCTGGCACAGGGCTTTTAATGAAGTGAATCACTGCCCCTGGTCTGGGGCCAGCTTTAGCAACATGAGTCTCTGCCCCTGATACAGGGTCATTATCAAAATGAGTCTCTACCACTGATGTAGGGTCTTTAAAAAAATGAAAATAAATCTCAGCTTCACCAGTTCTCTCCATAGAATGCAGAGGAGTCTCTGCTCCAGCACACCTCCTCCTCTCTTTCATCACTGCCCTTGGAGTTCGCATGGTTGTTTCTCTCACTGTTCCTACTCCTTGCACCATCACTGACCAGAAGAAGAAGGGGCAGAAGAAGGAAGAAACAGGAAGAAGAAGGATGAAGAAGCCTCCTCTTCTGGCTTCTTCTTAAAAAGTGATCGTGGAGGCGTCTAATTGGCTCAGCCCCAGAAGTGGGTCTGACTCAGAGCTGGGGAGAGTTTCAAGCAACTACTTACAGGAGCCATCTTTACAGCCCCTTCCCCCTTACCAGAAAAGGCTGTCATGTCAAACCATGACACCTTGTCACTATACTTTATGTACAAGTCAATAGCAGAAACAAAGGAAGAGAGCCAAAAAGAGACACTGATAGAAAAGTATAACAAAAAGAGTAAGTCAGTTGGGAGGTAGAAGCAAATTAAAGATTGAATCAGAAGACATGATCTAAATATCAAGAGGTTGAACTAAGATTAAGATAGATAGAAGAGACAAAGGTGAACTAAAGAAGGCGGCTTACCAGTGATTCTGAAACACAGAATCAAGAGAAATGAGCTGCTTCCATGGAAACTAAAGGCAATAGCCTCTACATATTAGCTACAGATCAAGGCCAGACCAACTGACCAAAGAACCCAGAGTTAAGTGGAACAGACTGTTTATAGACAATATGAAGTACTACAATGATGAGAATAGGTCCCTCAGTGGCTGAGAGCAAGAAGATGCAGAGTAGGAAAAGGACAGGGAAAAGGAACTCGAGCAAGTGAAAGAACTAGGTTATCCAGAAAAAGTTAGTAGAAACTTTTGCTAAAAAAATCTCATTTTAAAAATACATGCTAGTGATGCATTCCTCTCTTACTGGATGCTTATATTTTATATATGGAGGACTACGTACTATTAAGTGTTCTGAAGAACAATATGCTCATCTCCTCAGATTAATCACTCATAATGACTGCATGCTTTCATCCCAGAATGTCTCAAATTAATAACACAAAGGATTTGCATATTTTTCTCTTTAGCATTTCTGAGCTTTGATTTACACTTTCACAGAATCATAGAATCACAGAATGGTAGAGTTTGGAAGGGACCTTTAGAGATCATCTACTCCAACTCCCCTGCAGAAGCAGGTCCACCTAGGTCAGGTCACATAGGAATGTGTAAAGATGGGTCTTGAAGACCTCCAAGGAAGGAAACTCCACAACCTCCGTGGGCTCGAAGGACTGGTTTAAAACAAATCTCAGACTAGGAGAAGTATTAAATGACTAAAATTAATGAAAATGTACTTGTGATATGTAACACTCCCGCTTTCAATTGATTCTTTATTCAAAGTAGTGTTTGTATAGCAACAAAACTCAATTAAAAATAGTGTTGAGCAGCTGATCAACTAAGTGAGCTCCTTGGATCTTATGTGTGGTATCAGGTAAGTGTCCTGTAGGAAAAGATAGTGCATAGCTATAAAATTAAAACATGTTTAATATTGTACAACAGATTTAAGAAAGCACATTAAGGTTGCAGAAGAAATTCTCACTTATTTGCTCTAACATTGACATTGCCTTTTTCTTTAATTAGCTTCCCCTCTTTCTCCTTCTGAATTCCATTTTTTCTGGGTATTTATGGGTAGCAAAGTTATTGTTCTGAACTTTCATTTGGATAGATTAAATAAGCCAGGTTCCTTTAAACTCATAATAAAACATTCTCTCCCTTCTGTAATCCTTATCTCTTGTGTTTATTGTTTGAGTCTTTTCCTGTCTAAATTAATATCTTTCAAATGGAGGTCTTTACAATTATAGGAGTAAATACAAATATTATATTCCTGCTTCATTTAGAATGGTACATTTTCAATGAGAAGGAAAGTCATTGTCCTCCCGTAGGAGATCAGATTTTATTGTACTGTGAAAGACAACATCTTGAGTCTGCAGGTTTCTTATGGTACAAGTGCTTTGTCTTTACCACAGATCCTCTTTGCCCAGCTCTGGCCTTTTCCAGCTTTTCCATAAAGACGTAGGCAAAAGAATAAACAGGTTTGAAAGAAGGTGGCTACTGCTATGCTTAATCTAGCACTTTGTGTCACAGGTCAAATATTATTTGCATAAGACATATTTGTTCTATATCACAAGCCAGATTAGGCCCATCAGTTTTCTGAGAGGGAAGGGAAGGAGGAAGGGAGAAAGACAGGAAGGATGGGAAGAAGGAAGGACAATAGGGGGAGAGAGGAATCCCTCCCTCTAAATAGCAGTTAAATTTCAGGAGAAAAGAGAATTTCCAAGAGCTCTTCTTCCTTTTGCATGTTCTCAGAAGCAGCACTCTGAGCATACAGAGGGCATTATCATCAAATAGGTAAGTGCTCAGTCATCAGAGGTTGAGCGGATATTTCTGAAGTATATTTTTAGCATTTCAATTCTGCAATGCTGAATGATTTAGTTCCTTGTTAGTTGAAGCTGAATTCTGTATTTTTTCATGTTGCATCTCAAAGGCATGGATATAGAATTTGGACCCTGTAAGCAGGGCACATATGTGCTTTTCAGCTTTGGGTAATTACTTAAGCTGTGGGTTGGCTATGCTTGTTTAGAGAATGTTATAAACCAGCCTTTGTACTACTGTCAGAGGAATCCAGAATCTGCCAACCTACACTCTTTTCTAAGCATCTGAAGTGGGTTTTTTTTTTGTCTGTTTGTTTGGTTAGTTTTTGATCAGACAAATACAGATATTAATCTATTGGCAAGCTAGTCTGTTGTAAGAAAGTCGAAAATTTGATTTGGCTTTTACAAACCTAAGTGTTTGACAAATTAAATGACAGCTCTAGAACCAGGAGCAAAATTACTGTTACCAGACAGGTAGAAAAAGCCTGTCAGGGACTATCTACCACAGCTTATTGAATAGAAACTATCTAAGCTATCTGATCTGACCTCACTGTTAAATATAAAAACACATACCAGCAGCAAAAGCATTATATATAATCTTCAGGGTCAGTATGAACATGCACACATATACAGAGACACGTGTGGTTTACATAACATCCTGCCAAAACATTCAAAGAGCTTGAAACACTATATTCACCAGCTCACAAGAGAGGCCAACAGATGACTTTAAAGACTTTATCAATTACCAAGCATAAAGGAATATGCGTCAAATTACCTTTTATGGTCCAACTACTTTCATTCTCTTCAATGATGCAAAATCAGTCTGATTAACTAGTTAGCCACCCTTACAGCTGCTCTGTGACACTGAGGTACTGTAAAGCAGCTGGAACTTACTGAAAGTGAATGGGACTTTGAATTTTCAGGAGTCACAAGCAAGTTAAGCAACAAGTGATATGTGTAATTAAAAAATGAAGGGGAAAAAACTCCCTGAAAACCTAAAATATAAATTGACATCAACAGTCTAAGTGGTTATAAAAAGATCCCTCTTTTCAAAAAGTATGCTTTAAATGAAAAAAAAGATAAAAAAAAGGAGGAGGGTTAATAAAGAAGTGTAATTTTTGAACGTCGTATTGCTCCAAATTAATTAAAAATATTTGCATCCAAAACTAACATGCTAACATATATATAACACTAAGTAAACTTCCAGGATTCTATGCTAATATCAAAGACAATGATGTGCAGAAATGTATGGACATAGGAAAATGTAATCACACCAGTCTTTCATTTGAATGATGAATATCCTGGTATGAAGGACTTGACTATCAAGTAACTATATTTTTTTTTTAACGTTTCAACAATTCACAGGCAGTAATTATAGAAACTAGAGGGTTAATAACTTGCAATTGTTCACCTATAGACAAATGATAGATAGTTTTTCTGGAAGTGATTTGATTCCTCACTCTGTTTGTATGTGTATGTACATCTTTTGGTGCATGTACAAGAAAATAAAATACATAGTGGATGTATTAACAGGATTTTGACCCAGATCTAACAATCACAATTTAAAGCATTTATTTTTCTCTAATAACTTAATATCCTGTTGTCCAGGACAGATTCCAGCATATTAAACAATACAAAAGCAAGCAACAGAGGAATAGTATCACAGAATCATTATGGCTGGAAAAGGCCTATAAGATCATTGAGTCCAACCACTAACCTAGCACTGCCAAGCCCATCACTAAGTCAAACCATATCCCTCAGCACCTCATCTATGCATCTTTTTAATATCTCTAGAGATGGTGACTCAACCACCTCCCTGGAAAGCTCAGTGCTTAATAATCCTCCAAGTCTAATCTAAATCTCCCCTGCCCCAACTTAAGCCTATTTCCTCTTGTCTTGTTAATCATTACCAGAGAGAGAGGTCAACTAGCACCTCACCACAACTCTCCTTCAGGAAGCTGTAGAGAGTGATGTATCCTCTCAGCCTTCTCTTCTCTAGACTAAACATCCCCAGCCCTCCAGATACTCATAAAACTTGTGCTCCAGATCTTTCACCAGCTTTTTTGCCTGTCTCTGGACATGCTCCAGCACCTCAATGTCCTTTCTGTAGTGAGGGGCCCAGACCTTAACACAGGATCTGAAGTGCAGCCTCACTCATGCCAAGTACAGACAATCACTTCCCTGGTCCTGCTGGCTACTCAATTTCTGATACAAGCCAGGATGCCATTGGCCTTCTTGGCCACTTGAGCACACTGCTCACTCATGTTCAGACAGCTGACGATTTACACCTCCAGGTTCTTTTCTACAGGACAGCTTTACAGCCACTCTGCCCCAAGCCTATAACATTGCCTGGGGTTGTCGTGACCCAAGTGCAGGATCTGTCACTTGGCCCTGTTGAAACTCAATTGACCTTGGCCCACCACTCCAGCCTGTCCAAGTCCCTCTAAAGAGCCTTCCTGACCTCACACAGGTCTACACACCCACTCAGCTTGGTGTAATCTGCAAATTTACTGAGTGTGTACTCAATCCTTTCATCCAAATCTCTGATAAAAATGTTAAACAAAGCAGGCCTCAACACTGAGCCTTGGGGAACACCACTGACAACTGGCCACCAACTAGACTTAGTTCCATTCAACATCACTCTCTGGGCCCAGTCATCCAGCCAGTTTTCCACCCATCTCAGAGTGGGTCCATCCAAGCCACGGGCAGCCAGTTTCTCCAGCAGGATGCTGTGAGAGACTATGTCAAACGTCTTACCAAAGTCCAGGATGACCACATCCACAGCCTTTCCCTTATCCACTAAGTGGATCATCTTGTCATAGAAGGAAATCAGATTGGTTTCACTAGAGCAGGAAAATACACAATACAATGCACAGGATAAATAGCCTAAGTTATTTGATGACATTTATTGCCATAAATTGTGTATCCTTTATCTATTCATATATCATGCACTGCTGTCTGATAGTTAGAAAACAGGTTGATTCATCTGAAGCTTTCAAGCTTGTTCGTATCATCAAGATACTAGAAAAAGCTTTGACTTGCCAAAGACTTTCACCTTCTAGGCAGAATTTATTGAAAAACTATGCTGAAAAACAATGCCATATAAATTCCTTAAGCACCTTCAAGACATAGGCAAAAACAAGAAAGACAGGATTATACAGTTTCTTGGTGTCATCAATATCACAGTAGATAATTTTAGCTAGACTAGTAAGGTTTTCTTCCATTAGTCTCTTAACAAATTACTTTGTTCTACCTTGCAGAGAGATGCTAATTGGTAAGAATGTCCATGTAGTACAACATCATAGATGATGATATATCATCCGTCTGCAGCAAGAAGCAATCATTGCACAGTAATTAGAAAACAGAATAATGTCTCTGTTCATGGTGGTGCCTCAGTCAGAAGGGATAACAACCACTAGCTGCTGTGCTGCTACAGGGCATTTGTCAGTAATAACTGAAGAAAGCATCCATCAGGAAGAGATCAGCTGCATGGATGAGTGGCTGTGTCAGTGCTTGATTTATTTTTTTAAAATACTCTTGCATGGCAACACATCAGTGCCTGCAGAAACAACTGTTAGGAGGAAGAGGTGGTAGATAAGATACCCAGAAACAAAATGAAGCATAATCTTGAAGAGATTAATCAAAGAATCATAGAAGAGTTGGAAGGGATCTTAAAGATCTTCTAATTCCAATCACCTTGCCATGGGCAGGGGCACCTTCCACTAGACCAGGACATTGAAAACCCCATCCAATATGGCCTTGAACACTTTCAGGGATGGGACATCCATAGCATTTCTGGGCAACCTGTTCCAGTGCCACACAACTGTCATAATAAAATCCTCAAGTAAAATCTGCTCTTAGTTTAAAACTGTTACCCCATATTCTATGACTACATGTCCTTGGAAAAAGTCTCTCTTTGGCTTTCTTCTAAGACCTGTTTAGGTATTGGAAGGCTGCTATAAGGTCTCCCTAGAACCTTCTCTTCTCCAGGATAAGCAGCCTCATCTCTCTCAGCCTGTCTTCATAGGAGAGGTACTTCAACACCTGATCATCGTTATGGCCCTTTTCTGGACCCACTCCAACAGTTCCATGTCCTTCTTACCTGAAAAAGGAACAATATAAAAAATAAACAGATAAACTAAGTCTGTGAGGCTGAGGACTCAGATGCATACTGGTTGCTTCTGGTTGAAATATTTCCTTACAGAAATATACAGTAAGTATTCCCACTGTGTCTAAGGTGACCCTGGCCTGGAGATGCTGTTTGTCTCCCTAACACAGATAGGCTGAAGAGATAAAACCTTTTCACACCTGAGGCAAATGAAACAGGGGAAACAGGATTTTTGTTTGCTTTGTTTTCTTTTGCATTCTACATAACAAAAAAATACAAACTGTTCCCTTTACAGAAATACATTGGATTTTTTACCCTCAGCCTTCATGGCTCTTTTGAGTCTGTGACTAACTGATTTTAAACTTCCTGCATCTGTGTGGCATTTTTCTAGGGTTTTTTAAACTTTTTTTCTTCTTTTTTTTATTTTCTCCAATTTTCTTTCCAAAGTGTTTCCTTATTATTATCCAACAAAGTCTAGTATTTCTGGTAAAAAGCAGTTTTTGACCAGATGCATTGCTGACTGGTGGTATATTTCATGTCACTTTTCTAAAAAGATCAAAAAGCTAAAAAGATCAACAAAGCAATTTGGCAGACATTCATTATATTTTGATAGGTATTGTGAGGAGTGTAAACAAGTCTCCTTTCATAAAAGTACATAATGTCAATATCTCACACTGAAAACTAAACAAACCCTCCAACATATTAAATAGAATTACTGCTTGTTCTAAGAAGTCTCAATGGACAGGTGAGGCTTTCACTAATTTTGTGACTGAGGATTATTAATTTTCTTGTAATTACTCAAAGACTACATCTAGAATGATTTTTTTTTTGAGTAATTGCTCTGGGAGGAAAAGAAAATCGTAGTTAGAATGGGCAGAAATGTCTTCTATTTCTTTTACACAGGTCCTGTCATTTATTTATAGTATATAGCCACTTAAGTCACAGTTTGTACTACTTGAGCTATATATGAGGCTATGGGGATCTAGTGATTAGGAAGACCATCACTAGTATTCAATGTAACTATTTGTTTAGAAGGTTTATATAAGACATAACATTGATTTAAATAGACTGCTAACCCACTGGCAAATCAAAAAACATGCAAATAGTACTTATCTTTAATCACTGATTGCTAAGTTTTATTTATGTCTGAGTGGTCATTGTTTCAATTACAATATTACACACTCCTTGTCCAGAAAGGCATTGAGACATGCCCTCAAGAATGTGTTGCTAAACATAAGACTGCTTATCCTCTGAAGACTCAGCAGAAAGTCATTAATTTGTGAAAAGAGGTCTCAATTTGCAGTTATTTTCTATTTTTCTTGATAAAAGTGGCTTTCTTGAGACTCCTCTACCTTCAACATATACCTCAATCCAGTCATTATAACAATGTATTTCATGATTTAAAGGATGTTGAATTCTCAGCTAAGCTTTTGTATTTGTAATAAAGTACATTGTGATCCACTGACTTCTGAGCATCTTGGTAGGATGCTGTGCAGATGATCTATGAAAAGTGAAAGTCTACTAACGGATGAAGCATACTTTAATAAATTTTGAGTGTGTTATAAGCTTGGGAAAAAGGGGTCTTTTGGTTTTTGTGCTCAGGATATAAGGTAATGTGTTTGTGTAGACATTTAAAACTAAAATTTTGCATTTCCTTCAAAGGAGAAAATGATGTCTTGCACAGAATATTAACACGCAATTTCTACCTATTTTTCTTATTGTGAATGATATTGTTAAACATACACTTGAAGACTATTTGAAGACACCGTTTTGGCTGCAGCAAGCTTAATCTAATTTTAAAGACTTGAAGCAACATATTTCTAGCTTCAGAAGGTACCTTCACACTGCTCAGGAAAACCAGAGTGAGCTACAATCAGATATTCAACCAACTCTCCTTCTGCTTAGTCTAAGAGCATTCAAAACCTACCGAGTCCAGTTTATACTGGAATAAAACAAAGAGATTTTTCTACCTGGAATGCTAAAAATAATTGTGAAGCACAAGTAATTAAAAATGGCATTAGGCCACTTCACTGGTACATAATATAATTGCACTTGGATAAGAGCAAACATGGGTAGTACATGACTGCCACATGTAAAACATGTAAACGAGTCATCTGTTGTTTAAGTGTGAAAGAAAAACAAGACTAGGTTTACAAAACTGTTAGCAAACTCCAAAAGTCCAGAAAAGCTGAACTTTCCTTTTAGTATCTGAAAAATTTGTTTCCATTACATTATTTTTTAGTACCAGTAGGTTATTATTTTTTTTTCTCTTTTCCATTCTGACCAAGGAAACTTTGAGTGATTAATAAGTATTGAGTTAAATTCATGGCTGATGAAACTAAAGACCAAAATGTCAATGCAGAGCTTGTGTGCTGGTTTAGCTCTGTCTGAACAATAACCAAACTAATACAGTTACTCACTCCTCTCCCCATCAGCAGAATGGGGAGGAGAATCAAGGGAGTTCTAGAACCTTGTGGGTTGGGTTAAGGACAATTGAACAGAACACCACAAGTAGGCAGTTACAGTGCCGGCCAAGGGACCCAGCAAGGGAACGCTCCCCGGTGTCGCTGCTCCCTGCCCGAAGTCCGACGCGCAGCCCAACGGCAGCTGCAGCTCCCGCACTTCCCTCAGCGCTGCCGCGGCCCGGCCGCTGCCCTGAGAGCCTCGGCGTGACGTCACATGGGATGGCACAGCCTGGCCACGCCCCCTGGCGGCGGCTGGGAGAGTTAACCCTATCCCCGCCTGAGCCAGGACGGCTTGGAAGGAAATCCTGGGGAAAAAAAAGTCACAAAGTCAAGACATTCCAAACTTCACTAAAAGAACCCAAGATAACTCTTAATTTTCCCTTTTTCTTGTGATATTCATGGGAGAGATATAAAATACATGGGAGATATATTTTCTGTTACTGAATTCTAACATGTAAAACAGAAGATTTAAATTTCTAAGTCAGTGGAGAATAATAATAATTAATAATTTATTATTATTATTAAAAATAATAATAATTCTTAATTTGTCTTCAATTTTTCTTATTTTTCAGTTTTCTGTAAGGTCCTGATTTCTGTGCAAAGTCAAAACATCTTTTCTACCCTTTGTTAAATAATTTTGCTTAGGAGAACAAACCCTAAGTTAAACAACAGATCGTAACAGATAACAGTGAAAACCTGTTAGAGAAGAGGAAAATTAAACCCTGCAAAGCTACTTCTTGAGTCGAAATATCTGAAATGGCCATAGATTGATAAAAGGGAATCCTGGTACTGAACTGTAAAGTCTTATCTTAGAGTTTCATTGAAGCACAACCAATCTCAAAATACTATAATTCAGCATATGATTGTACTTCAAATTGTTATTTTCTCCCTATTTTATCCTCCTAAATGTGTCCCACACACTTCTTACTCATGAGGAGAAACACAAGCTTCCCATCACTCACCCCTTGTGCCACTGGTAGCTTTGAAAAGAATGAGGGGAGGTAGATGGTAAGGACTCTACCCTGTTGGTTTGCATTCTCCACTGCATGAGCTTTTGTATCAGACACTACATGATGAACTCTTGCAATAGCACTTCCTTTAGCCTTATCTACTTTGACTTTTTTTAATGCTTTTCAAATTTCCTCACCAGCATCACAGCTGAATACAGAGAAGCAGAATTATAGCTCCAAGATTTAATAAGAAATGGTAGAAAACTAGTTAAGAGTATGAACAGCCACTGAAACAAATCTTATTCTGAATCCCTCAAAGCCATGACTGGCTTTGATGACTATAAGAGCAATGGACATAATGACCATTCTTATGCTAACTGAAAATTAAATTGCAGCACCTATGATAAAAAGAGAAAAAAGAAATATTTAAGTTAGTCTATAAAATGGACTTAGTGAATCAGTTTGTTACTGTTAGAAGATATTGGAGTATAAATTCAGATATTAGGCAAAGAGGAGCTAAACCATGCAGTTATCAGTGAGATATTTACATGGTTAACATTTTGACTAATTAGATTGCATGATTTCTCTAAACTAGTTTGTAAATGATTTCTAAAAATGAACACTGAAGAGGTTGTCAAATATGGATAAATGGAGTTAGACATCTTGTATTTAAAAATAACCAGCATATAAATATTCTACTCTATTAAAATAAAGAAACAAGAAAAGATGGAGGAGAACGTTTTTCTTGTGTACAGCTAGGGTAATGACACAGACCTTTAGTAAGGAAAAAGTAAACAAAAAAAACCCCACAGCAATGTCTTGGCAACATTCTTGGTTGTAAGCCTAAACAATCACTCATTCAAAATGCTAAAAGCAATAGTAAAACAGATTAACTGATGTGAATAAGCAGGAAACAACTGCCATTACGTCTTTTACTTGCATGTCTATCTGTCCTATCTTGTCAAAAGGATTATCTGCAAGGAAATTAATGCTTACCTTTCTTTCTAAAACATGTAGTCTGGTTGCAGCTAATATACAGAAGCATCCTCATAACACTGGATATCATAGAATCATAGAATGATTTGACTGTACTTTACTTCAGAGTGGAAATTAAAACAGAGTGAAGTGTGTTTCCTGACTGAATATTGAATTGTCCAATCTGGAACATCTGGACTTGAAGTACAGTCAAAATAAATTGTATCATAACTGCATGCTATCCAAGGTTTCTGACCCTAAGGTCACAAGGATGATGACAAATTCTTTGCTAGAAGTAGAAAAACATCATCCTTGTTTAAAGACATTATGAGGCTCAAAAAGCACTAAGGATGCATAGCTAATGACTTATTTAAATATCTTTCTCCCAGATCTGTGTTCTAAACTCAACAAAGAAAATTAATCTGAAATTTCAAAGAAAGAAAACAAATGAGAAAAATCTTTAGAAGACTGAAAACCAAAACTTTCAGAATAATTCTTACTCTGATCATGAGTATTTTCCTTTTTTAAATATGTGCAATTAATCTTTGAGACCTCAGATTTGCTCTTTTACCCTTAAGTTAAACCATTAACATTTTCTTTATTATTTTCAATTGTTTCCTCGAGGAGGATAAAAAAAACTTTGTCAAGAATTTAGTGGAACTCCTAGTAAGTGTAACACAATTCCTAAGAGCTTCAGTGAACAAAATATACATTTTACTTTTACTGAAACCAAGGACAAAGGAGTTAAAACACCTAGCATGTCTAGTAAAGAACCTGTCTTAGGTTTCATAGAAACAAGTCTTAGCAGGTATATATAGATATATAGACATATTTCCTTTGAGAGCTTCCTATGCTTTGAGTGACCATCCAAAATCTACACACATTACATACTTCAATGAAAACCTGCTATCCTCCCATCACCCCATACATATAGTCACTTTCATATGAAAAAAATATTTCAGACATTAACAACATTGATAATTACTTGGATATTATGCATATAAAATCAATCATTGTTTTAAAGAGACTTATTAATAACAGAAATGACAGGTTATAAGATTATTTAATACTTAAAAAAGAGAAAAACTAGAAATATTCATTTAAATCTGAAAATAAATGGTCAGATTATGGTATTGCTCTCTTTTAATGTCTCTACAATCTAGATCCAAAGTTTCACCTTGGATCAAAGTTCTTTCTTCTTAAAATGTCTTTTGGTTTTTTTCAGTAATGAAAATATCAAAAATTATTTCAAGAATCAACAAAACATCTTCATTGATTGAATTTCTTGAAAAAAATACATTCCTAATTAATTTCAACTAACTAAAGTCTTGATATTTGGATGAATTACAGACTAAATTTTCCAGTTTCACATATTTCTGCTAATAGAAAAAGGAACCGTAATCACTACAGAATGCCAAATATGGTCCAATAAAATTCATATAGTACTTCTCCTCCTCCTCTCATCTTCATCATCACCAAAAAATTATAATATTCACATGTGGAGAAGGAATGCAAAATTTGAAAGCAAAGAGACAGTAATGTGTAGCTGTTTGTGGTGTGCCATTTGTTGCTTTGTTCTTCCAATTTCAGTTAACAGAGGAAACAAGTAGACAAACATTAAAGCATATATTTTGACTGAGACTGTTTTCCTCTAAAGCTGTGCTATTCAATTATGGATTGAATAGTACTAAAGTAAGGAAAAGACAATAGGTGAGACTTCAAAATAGGTGTTCCTAACTCCTAGATTTGTAGGCCAAATTTTTTTGACATTGGTTTCCACCAGTACTGGTTGAGAATAATACAACTGGCTAAGGACTGAGCACTTCTACAAAGTAAGCTCCCAGACTGCTTGTTAGCTACCGACTCATCTTCCAAAATGCTGAGCGTGTTACGAATGATGTCAACAATCACTTCAAGCTGCTGAGCTCTCTCATTGAAAAAACAGAAGAAAAAGAAACAGGTGACATTCTATAGACATGAAATATAAATAATATTTTAAATCATATTATAAACAATACAAACCTTAGTATGAAAGTTTTTTTTTCTAGGTTGATATTTTATATATTTCTGACTAAGATCCTTTACAAGACATAGATGTCTTCACTAATACATACAGAATTGTGATGACAGTAATCTGAACTGATGAAGACAGCTTATCTATATAATCTCTGTTTTTCTATGGTTTAGCTCAGGCAGCTTTTCCTATCCATGTTCTGAGCCTGATCAAATATTGAAACAACACAAATACTATATTAAGTTTAAATCTGGAAAGACAGGTGAAGTTTTTGTATTGACCACATATTGAAAGCTAGGATAGAAAAATCCAACTATTTGTTCTGGTAGCTGTAACTACTGCTTAAATTTAAGTGAAAAAAAGGCACAGAGCAGAACTTGTAAATTATTTTAGCTATGTGATCTCTATAATTGATGAAAATCCTAGTTTACTAGGGCAAAAGTATGGAGAACACAAAATAGACTGAGTTTAGACAAGAACACGATTTATATTTGAAATAACAGCATTTGGAAAATTGTTTTAATGTCAAATTGTGAGAAAGTATTTTGATATAGACTGAAAAAAAGACAAAATTTCTTTACCATTCTTGTTGCTTATTCTGTACTTTTTTAATATAGGAAATTTGGTTTTTCATTACTTTCAAATGTATTTTATCACCATATTAAGCTACTATAGTCTTCAAGGATGTAGTTACATGACCCATGTGTTTGATTCCATTGTTTCGAGTTTATGTGTTAGACCAAGATGAGACTCATGAAAATAGTGACCAATATATCAGAAGAAATATACAACAGAGGCTCAGTTATACTGTCAAAGACAGAGAAAAAAGGAATTAACCTGTAGTTATTTAACCTTGCAGCAGCTTCTCCATTCTTTTTTTCCCATCTTATCCATGGTCTCATAGAAAAATCTGATTGAAGAATAGAATCACAGAAATACAGAATCTTAAGGATTGGAAGAGACTTCAAAAGATCATCTAGTCCAACCACCCTACCAGAGCAGAATGACCTAGAGTAAGTTACACAGGAACTTGCCCAGGCAGGTTTTGAATGTCTCCCAAGAAGGAGACTCCACAACCCATCTGGGCAGCCTGAGATAGTGCTCTGTCACCTAGTGAAGAAGTTTTTTCTTATATTTCTTTGTAACCTCTGTGTTCCAGCTTGTTGCTGTTGCCCCTTGTCCTGTCATTGGCCATCATTGAGAATAGTCTGGCTCCATCCTCTTGGCATTCACTCTTTATGTATTTGTAGTATAAGATCCAGTAGTGCTGCTCTCCTAGTTGGCACATCCATTTTTATCAAGTTATCAATGCACCGAGGGAATCTCCTGGACTGTTAACAATGGTTCTTTTAAATCACTTGTACCCTAAGCAAAGAATAAGCATATTAAGGTCAGAAATCATGATGTAAATTTTGATAAAGATACTGAAATCTTTAAATAATCTATTTGAACATTTCATAATCCCTGACATTTTCCTGAATGTCTAACTTAATATCTCTAGCTACAGTTACGTTTTTCCAAAAAATCTGGAGAATTGATTTCTGTCCTTTTCTTAAAAAATTCTTTAACAATTGGAAGACTACTATAATGTCTTCTCTGGATTATTTTCCCCAGTTAGGACATTCACTGTTATTTACCATTTTCCCTACTAGTCACATTTCCCAGACTTCTGACTACAATCAGAAGTATTATACTATTATCCATTTGACTATTCCTAATATGTGATGACCAAAATTAGATTAAATACCCCTTGAGTCTCTTGAAACTCACAAACAATATTATTATTGATTCATCCTATTATCTTTTTTTTTTTAAAGATATTATGACAGTTCCACGCATGAAAACATTGGATGCAGCTGAATATTTCTTTGTAAGCTTACAGTTGTATTTAACACTGAATACATTTTAATCTTTCAGTGTAGAAGGCATTAGCCTACTTCCATAAAAAAGTGAAGCCTCTAAGATCATGCTTCCTTTTAAGTATGAGCTCATGGGTCCCTAGTAGGTATTTAATTTACTGAATATCATGAATCAAATTTCACAGAAAGGTAAAAATTGAAAAGATGTTCATGTTCTTACACGTGTGTTACAAATACATAACTAAGTGTGATAAAAAAATCAAGGTAGAAATATAATTGCTGAAAATACAGACATAAACACCTTCCAGTTCAAAATGCTTACCTGCTGAAATGCTTTAATGTTTTGAAGAGCCAGACAAAATACATGCAAAAAACCCCCAGTTAGTTCTGATACCCACTTATTTAATATTTGCTTACAAGATTATGATGCTAATAATTTTTGTTTTCTTATACTGAGCTTTGTTAACACTTGCATGAATTTTTGTCAAAAGTCTGGCTCAGATGGAGTTTATTTTCTTTATAAGTTTTCTGGCTGCTGCTCTTCTTTTTCTCACCCCTGTCCCACTGAGAGCTTAGCTTGCAAACCAGGGTTATCACACAGCACTACTACTTTTATGAATCTTAAATGCTGTGCGAAGAACTTTATTTTTAAGCTCTTGGGATAGGTTTTTGGTACTTGTCATAATGCAAATACTTCTCTTGCCAATCACACCATTCTAACTTACATGAATTTGAATTTCATACATATGCTATCTCTTGCCACTGTAGCTTTACTCCAAGGACTACTTAAGGTCCCATTCATAGGTTTGTTTTATAAAATTTATTTTATTTTTGGAAAGTTCTGTGCAATTCTGTGACATATATAAGGAACTCTATATAAATTTAAGCCACAGATAATGGGAAATCAATGTTTATACCATTAAACTGGAGTTGTAAACACAGAAATCTAATGAAAATGCAAAATATATGGGGAGTTGAAAACATACAGTTGAATAAGAACATAAATGCTTTTGGTAGGCTGCTATGTATATGTTAAGAAAGAAGGAATATAAATGCTACTCTTCGTGTCATTCTGTCATGTCTTCCTTTTAAATAAACAAAATCCCTGGGAATCTTAAGAACATTATTTTCCAGAATGCTGGAAATCAGTAAATAAAAGCATATTACCTTACAAATATTGAACTGTTATAAATCAAGTAGTTTCCTTTAAAATATAAAACTCCATTCTAAAAGAAGTACTAATTCCTAGCTCATTCTTGATATAAGCTATTGCAAAGTAGAGACCTTGAAGCCTTTTCTTAACTGTTTATTTGGATGAATCTTTACTAAGGCTAAAATTGCATTTCACAGAAAACCAGTAGCAAAATATTACAAAGGTAATGTAGGAATATAAATTGCTGGGAAATTAAAGCTTTCCAGGTGAGGAGTAATGTTCTTACTAAAACAGAAGAGGGTAAAACTATTACATTGAAATTATTTGTTGACTAATTTTGCTCTCTTATTAAAAAGAACCCCTATACAATGCAATGGTACTCATACCAAATGGAAATAAAGGGTGAGGTCAAAAAATATCAAAACTATCACAGTGATTCTGAGAGAACAGTGAAATGCAATGATTAAGGACTGTCTACATTAATGTACCACCAGTACAAGGACCGATTCAAAATAAGCTTTTTTAAAAACTGCTCCATTGTACATCAGAATATGAAAATAATTTCTTTCTCTAACTTGTGTTCACTGATACATCTTTTTCCCCCTGTAACTCCCCTATTAAAATACAGCTGTTCAGGTTTTATAACAAAAAGATCAACACGTCTCTTAACAATAGATTTGAAATATGCCACTTGTAGTTAACTCAGAGTGATGATGTGTCAGCTAACATCAGATTTAAATACACAATAAGGTTTTTATAGACCTATAGCAACACTGTTCCATTGAAGTACACTTTGCATTAAACTCTTATCCATTTTCTTCATGTATTTCACCCACAGAAGTACTTGACAAATCTGTTTTTAAAACTTCTGTCCTTACACTATTGGAAAGCACTAATGTTTCCCTGGTTTCCTCCAACATATAATGAAAAGAAGTAACTCTGATAGAGAGCACTATCTAATAAACCCATTCAGCTACTGAAAGTCTTTCCAATTAGTAGTTAGTCTTAACTCTATATCCTAATAAGAACTTAATTATATACTGAGTGATACAATGTGTGTACCTACATTCTTCATTCATCTAGTCTACAGCATTAGATGCACAGAATCCTAGGCAGGGATGCTGCTCACAGAGACACCTGCCACCTTCCCATTTATTCAGGAATCAGAGCCTTTTTGTTAGCAACTATATTTAAAACCATTTGTTCTCACATGACAATCCAGGAAAAAATTATAGGTTTGTCCAGTTTTCTGTGTTCATGCTGGATATCTAGTGCTTTCTCCTGTTAAGAAGATGTGTGTCTAGTAGGAACACTGATACGATATATTTAAACAGATTTAGACCTTCTGAATGTAGTCATTTCCATACAGCTACACAGCTTCAGAAAGGAAAAATGTCATTTTTCCGTTTGAATGATCAGGCCTGTCTAACTATCAGGAAACAAATTTGAAGCCTTGCTGTTGAATCACAAGAACAAATAAAGATTTATATAAATACTTAAACTTAGATGCAAAGGCATGGTCTGTTTTGAATACGTGTGCTTTAATGAGTTTTGTGCATCAGTACTATTAGCTTAGTGTAGTACACAATGTAGTATAGTGTAATGTAGTCTAGTCTAACAACAGTGTCAAATATTCGTTCTTCAGGAAAATACTAATTTCAAGAAAGAAAAAAGGCGTATACTGCCAAAGTCTGTATAATTTACAGGAAGCAGATGCTATTTTTTTTCTGATACCTGGAGCAAATTAGGTCTCAGCTATTTAGTTACAGGGTACTAGCAGCTGTACTCACTAGCCAATGAAGGAAATGAGGATGAAAAAAAAGTTATGGTCTCAACTTTATTTGGACTACTTCCTGAAATATGCAGACAAGTATCATTGAAATTATTCATGCTCACTACAGCTATATAACTTTGAAGCCTATTTGATTAATATAAAATGTTTAGTCAGGAATCCAGAATTTTAGCATGTGGAGCAAAGTCAGCAGAACAACTTACTACAGGACAAGGCTAAACTATTTTTCCAGAAGACCTTCAGATTTCATCAAAATTGGAGTGACACACATACGAACACACAGAAAATATAGGCAAACAAGCAAGCTCCAATTGTTTTCAAAAATGTTTCTCAACAAAAATAAAGTTAATACCTTCTATTTCTACACCAGTTCTCACTTCCAGATTTCAAAATATAGTTGAGTACTTATATTCACAACACCTGGAAGATTCCTGATAAATAAAGTCTTTTATTTCATTTTTCAGGCTGGAAGAAATAAGATGCTTATACAAAAGGCAAGGAATGCTAAATATACATTGAAGTATAAAGTATCTTTTTGAAAAAAAAATTAATTAGAAGTGTTGAAGATTCTAATAATTAGTTCCTCTATTAATTGGGTTTTTTGGGTTTTTTTTTTTTTTTAAATTTTAGTTAAGTATCTGGTATGGTGCCCTTGAAAACAACAAATGTACAAACACATGCATACCTAGTATAAGGAAGTGGTTTAGGATCTGTCTAGAGTCAATGGAGAAGAATAGTATAAGTGAGTAAATCATCCTATCCTAACAGTTTGAGAAGTGATACCTCTTCCAAGGCAATTCGTCTTAGCTGACACTGACCAATGACTGTCTAGGGCACTTGAATTGAAAGGTTAAACTAAGTGTCAAACTTCTAAGTATTGGAAAGTGGGTAAAATATATTCTGTTCTGAGGTTTTGTGGAAAAAAATGTAGCCTGTACCAGTTAGGAGAGTGACTAGCTGCTGTCAGTCAAGGTTTCTAGCTTAGGCTTTCTAATAAGTATTTCTGATCGGCAATCCATCTTCAGATGCATGAGTGATCTTTTAAAAATGCTCATTTCTTTTCTGTTAACTAATAGTAATGCCTAAACAATTGCCTTAAAGTAAATGACCACCTTTGAGTGGCTAGTTCCAAGTAAGAGGAATTCAATTCAAAGTGATCTTAGGATGATAAATGCTTTAAAACTGATGTCTGTGTAACTATCAGACAAAACAAAACTACATAATATTTTCATTTAATCATGGTGATTTTTAGTATTATCACCATTTTATGCATTATTTCTCTCTTGCTGAACATAATGAAAGGTAAATACTGTCTGAACCTTTAATTTTGTAAGTATTATTATTTTGATTTTTCTTCCTAACGTGAAGTAGCTTCTGATTACTCGTGGGTGTGTGAATGCAAATTGAAGCGACACCAAAGACTCCTTCAAGGCCACTGCAGAAAACTCAGTCATCCTGCTCATTTCTCAGGCAGAGAAACTTCAGAGGCAGAGGACCTCTGGCCATAGTAAAGACACTCCAAGAGGTGATATTTCCAACAAAGATATTCCTACGCCTGTCAAAATATTGCTGTTACCACTAATGACTAGTAAAAAAGACAAATTTGACAGAGTTTTTAAAAAAAATTATTACCTTGACTGAAAAATACTGTGCTTACATTTTTCTTATAACCATTTCTTATACTATTTCTTATTTCTATTGGAAATATGTGTTGAAGATAATGAGGAATGCATCATCTTTTCTACATATAACTATGCGAATTTTGCAAAGTTTGACTGTGAATTTTAAAGATGAGGAATACAGGAAAAATGCTAAGAGGGACTACGGGTGAGACTTTAGGACCTGCTAAAGCAAGAACATGAAATATGTGTTGTTATACAGCCTCAACATGTATGTTTTTCCATTTACATTAATGGAAAAGTTTACATATACAATCCTATGAAAGAAAAGCAAATAAAAGATTTACTCTAAATAGCATTCTGTCTTTAACATACTCCATTGTGTATAGGTTTAGCAACATAGATGGCACACTACTTTAAATCCTTGTTTTCCGGTACCACGTACAATACTTTATTGAATTAAGTTTGGTTGGTTTTGGTATTTAGTGGAGAAGAACAGAATCCATGTGTGTTTTCTCTTTAATGAAGTAAACCAGTTTTAGAACAGGCTTCATATAAAATTTTTGGTAATTGAAAAAAAAGCAGATGTCATGATTGAACTGAAACTTTGATTCAGAGATACTAGGAAGGCATTTATGGCAATTATATTGTATGTATTGTCTTGGCACATTATATTTATGCTGTTCTTTGAAGTCTGTTATTCCACAGCTCACTGGTTTACCAAAAAAACCAAAAACACAAACCAATTTCTTTTACAATTTTGCAAAGAACTTAAATTCTAAAGATATTAGTTGTCTACAGTTACTGTCAACAGTTGAAATGAGGCCTGATTTTTATTTTAAAAATATCAATATTGTGTTTTTTGTGGGTTCCATTGTGATGGAATCTGGTTTAGGCAATATTATAGTTCCATATGTCTAAAACATTGAGAAACTCTTGCCCTCGTGGCCAAGAAGGCCAATGACATCAAGAAGAGTATAGCCAGCAGGTCAAGTGAGGTTCTGCTCCCCCTCTACTCTGACCTGGGGAGGCCTCATCTGGAGTACTGTGGTCCTCAGCTCAAGAGGGACAGAGAACTTCTGGAGAGAGTCCAGCACAGGGCTACCAAGATGATCAGGGGACTGGAACATCTTTCATACGAGCAAAGGCTACATGAAGTGGAGCTGTTTAGTTTAAAAAAGAGGAGACTGAGTGGAGATCTTATTAATATTTACAAATATCTAAATGGAGGATGTCAGGAGGCTGAGGCATCCCTTTTTTCTATAGAAAAAACTATTTTACTGTGAGGGTGACAGAGCAGAACAGATTGCCCAGAGGGGTTGTGGAGTCTCCTTCCTTGGAGGTCTTCAAGATACACCTGGACATGTTACTATACGACCTGATCTAGGCTGACCTGCTTCTGCAGGGGAGTTGGACTAGATGATCTCTAAAGGTCTCTTCCAACCCTACCATTCTATGATTCTATGAAACTATCTTATACATAATGAAATCCTGCTAACTTACTGGCCTTATTCTGATTCTAGTTCAAAGAGGTCAGAATCTTACTATGTTTCTTATGTAATAACCTAATTGGTGCCTCATAAGTGTAAGAGAAATCTTGAAGCATTTAAAGACAGTTTTTTTCTCCCACTAAATAATGAAAAGTCTTATTAGTTCTAAATTATTCATAGAGGTAGCTTTCCATACAATTTCATTTATTTTTCAAATTGAATTTTGAAGCTTATTGTCAATATTTTGCTTCAGGAATTTTCAGGGAAGACTTTCAAGGGGTTTAATACACATCTATGACGTGAGTATGTTTAGTAACATCCTAAAATGGTAAAAAAAACCCAAGCAAACATATAGCTTCTCCAGTTGAACTTTTCTTGTTTATTTTTGGCTTTCTGCAGCAGATTTTCCATTTATTTTGATCCAATCTTAAAAAGTATTGATTATTTCATAGAAAAGTATGATTTAAAAAAATATTTTTAGGGGAAAAAGAAGACAAATCTTTCTTGCAAAAAATCTAGATATCTGCTATTATCAAATCTGAAAATGTTTGGTGCTTCTTTAATGCTAAAGAGTAATCCTTATCTTCGAAGTTCTGAGTTGAATCTTCTGTGAGAAAACATTTATTCTTCATCTTCTCCCAGAAAAAAAGGAAGTTAAACTTAAACATTTAGTGGAGTAAGCCATAAAATTGAAAATAAATTCAACTTTTCTGGTTACATAGACTTGAGGAGCAGCTTTTCCTTTTCTTCAAGATTTACTTTGAGATTTTCACATTTTTTTTTTTCTCCAAAGCAATGGCTTTGGAGAAAAAAAAAATATTGTTAAAATACTGACAAATTGAAAGTAATTTTCCAGATCTTTTTGGATATGGATAGCAGTAGACATAATAAAACTTTATCTCCAGGTAATTTTTTATTTTGCTGATCTATATTTGGTTGACTGTAAAATGGTACAAGCATTGTTTTATTATATATTTTGTATTCTATTCACATGCCTCTATGAATTAACTTTGGTTGTTAATTTGAAAACATTTCATCCTAGGGGTAACCGCTAAGCTTAAGAAAATCACCTTTGTATCATATTCTTAGAAAACTTTTCTCAAATTTTTAGTAAGATTGACCTGATTCTTCAGAGGGTTTCTGAGTATATTATTTGTCTAATATGAAATTATCCTGACCAAGAAGTGGTCCTCTGTTTCATCTGCATAGATAAGGCAGTGATTTTTTTAATCACATGAAAAATTTTAACAGTATACAAAACACAACTCATTGTAATAAAAAAAAAAAAAAAGCCAAAAAATAGAACCTTCATCAAAGACTGACAGTATTTAGAATAAGTATGTTCCAAGCATCATCAGAAACTCAGAGGAATTTCTGTACTTTTCACAGAGAGAATTATGGCTCTAATTCCAATACCATGAAAATACTTTTTCCTACTTAACAGTCCTTTTGCAATATGTGCGTGAATCTATTGTTAAAATCAATACTTACTTCCATGTGGTGACCTATTATTTTTTTAACTGGATTCAGATTTAAAAATAAATTAAAAACACTACCTAATTTCACTCATGTTCATGCAATAAACAATCCCAACTATAATGTTTTTAGTAGAACACTAACATCACATTTGGAATGTGAGGCCCTTCATTTTTGGCCATCTGTTTAAAACATTTGGAAAATAGACCCAACTCATTTCTGTTTTGTATAAGATTTAGCTTTCATTTAAGACTACATAACTGTCTGTAGGGTAATTAGAGTATAAGAAATAAAATTAGTATAATCCAAAGACTCTTTCTGTTCCTCGAAATCCTTTGCCTCTTACCTCTTAGATATTGTAAACTGCATGTGTTTTGACAGTTTCTCAGAACAGCTCTCCTATTTTTTTTTATATTGGAAATGTTTTATTTTCCCTTAGGAGTGGTAATGGAAGACACTTCATGAAAAATGAAATAATTGTAAAACTTCTAGCTCACTTTCCTACATCTAAGAATATCTTGTCTTCTTAGTGCAAACATAGAAAATGTTTTAGATCAGACACAAACTTTTAAACCAAACTTAGGTTTTGGGCAACTGTTTATTAGCAGAAAAGGGCAATATTAACAGTACATATAATCCTTTTATCAAGAAAAATATTATTAAAAATTCCACTGATGGTTTTTTTTATGAAATCAAACATCTATATAAGTTTGATTTCCAAGAAGAATTTCAATTTTAAAAATCTGTAAGTACAAGGAAATATTCTGGTTAAAAATTATTTTGAAAGCAGTATCAAATCTACACTTAAGTCTTCAAAACTTATACTGTGTTGCTTTCTTAGAATTTTTACTGATAAGGCTTTTGTTAGGTCTCTTTGTAGACCCTGAAAAAGAAGTAGAACTCTGTGACTAGTTTAAGTCTTGTTTTGAAAAACAGAAAAAGACAAAGAAAGTTTTTGTCATGTTCAGAGTGTGCTATATAAGCACTGAGATTTCAATAGTACGCTAATTCCAGTAGATAACAAATGCTATTTTCTACAGTAAATGTTATAGAGAAGCTAGCCATAGAGATATTCTTTATTGTACGATTGGCATTCGAAGTCATGTAAACAATTGCCTATTTCAGATGAATGTCATCTAATATATGAATCTAATATAGTCATTTTAAATCTAATCAGTCTTCAACTTTGCTGTCATTGGATGTGAAAAAAAAGGCAGATTTAAAGCAAAATAAAATAATTCAGGCCTGAAAGGACATTCAAGGGAAAAAAAAATTAAGCCCTAACTTCTGATATTCAATAGAGAAGGGTAAGTTTTCCTGGCTCCGTTAACAGTGCTTTTTAAGGATCACCACATATTAAAAGCAGCAGTTTTATGAGGGTGATGTTGCACCTATGTAGGGACTGAAAGGATTCCAAACTCATTTTACAGAGCGTAAATAAAAATATATTCTGGTGCATTTATGAAATTAAAAACTTTGTCTTCATCCTGATTTTTTTCATAATAGTTGCCTGAAAAATAATCTCTTTCACCCATAAGTATTCCAATAACTCAGTTTTGATCCATCAGTTTTATTAATTTATTGATTTTATGGACACCAAAATGTGGCCAAGAACTAGAACAGCAGTCATGGGAAGAAAAGGTACTAGCAGCCTTCTTTTGACTGTTGACTTGAGGTTGGAAAACTTCAAAGATGAAACTTCAGTCAGTTGTCTCCTCTGTTTGAAAATATTCAAGCCAACTTTTCTCACTTTCCATTAAAGTATCCTCTCTACCCTTTTTTGAGTTTCAGAAATAATTCAGTTCAGAAAAGACAAGTTTGATGTATGCTGGGGTAGAGCAGGAGTAAAACTGAAGATGGAGATTTACTTCTGTGAATTTATCTCAAATGTGTGGCATTTGCCTTCTTGAAGATTTATATATATTCTATTGTACTTACACAAGTTATATCACCAGTTATGTCCTACAATATCAGAGCAGCCAAAGAGTTACTGTTGTTTTTGGGTGATGAAAACAACAGTTTGATTTCACAATTGCTTTGTGACAAGCTTCAGACCTCTTATACTTCCTAAAGCTGAAAGTTTACATATGATTTTGCATCAGCTCAGCTGAGCCACACTATTGTGTGATCAATCAAAGAGAGTGACCGACATTTGTACCTTTTAAGAACCTACCTGATAAAAAATATCACTAGATTATTACATAAGATTTCACATGTTGCCACATATGTTTTTAAACACATTTTTGAGCACTATTTGCAATTAAAGAAAACATTTTACTTCAACCAAGGAAGAGGAAAAAAACAAGTAAAATGTGTTATTGAGATTTGTATGGCCTAACCATAGTGTATATGTTTTCACTCAGCGTTTTTTCTATTTTAAAATAAAGAATAGATGTTGTGGGTTTTTTTATTGAAAGTACAAAACTGCATATCACCCTGTACAGAAGCAGATTCAAGTTAGATATTTAAGAAACGTCTTTAAAGGTGCATTTACAATGGGATGAAGGATTCATCAAAATTTCCAGTTATGATGGATCTTCTCAGTGGTTAGGGTACTTTTCAAGGTTATGCTTTATTCTTATTTCTGAGGTCATTTACTTACTTCTTTCACTCTAAAAGTAAATCAGTAATATCTGTCTCAAGCCATCCTCCTATCAACTGGAAAAATAAAGGACTAGCAGAAGCATGTAAAACCAAGTTTCACTCAAACTGCTAATCTTTGTAAGAATAACAGAAGAATATTTTGGGGGTTAAGCTCTGTTAAAAGAAAAAAAAAAAACCCAAACATGCCTCAGAATCATCTTCATTTTATAAGCAAAGCAAACAAAATCATGATGCTTAGTAACAGTGCAGGAAGGGTAATCCAGAGAAGTTTCAATGCTTATTGCCTTATCTCTAGTCAACTAACTGTGTTTTCAGGATACCACAAGGTCCGGCAGCTCCCTGTAGGCTGGGAGCCAAGTATACTGGAAATCCCCTGAGGTTTGTCAAGGCAGATCTGGGCATCCAGGACTTATCCCACTGCCCAGCCAGGAGCCACATATCCAGGGGACACAGAGGTATCCTCAGCTCTGAGCATCTGATAGCTTTCTAGGGACCAGGATGGGCTGAGGATGGGCCAGTACATGGGGAGCTGGAGGTAGTCCTTGCTATGGTGTTGATGGGGTGGGGAAGGATGGCACCAGGGGGACTGAAACAGGGTGTTCAGCCATGGACAGGGTAGGGAAGAGGAGGACAGTGACAGCCAGTGCAGTGATGCCCTTAGGACCAGGACACTATCTGTTGTGCCATGCTGCTTAAATTATTTACTATCGGTGTTCTTTATTGAAATGCAAGAAAAACTTTATTCTCAGAGTAATGAAACAACTATTAACAGTAAATTGAACTTCATTACATTTTCATAAGTCTTGATTTAATATGATTATAAAATTAGAGCTTCATTGCTATAAATGCAAATGTCTCCTTCCTAGCTTATTTTATTATTAGTTTATTCTTACAGCCCCCAGTTTCATCAGAAAACTGTGTGGTTAGTAAATTATTTTTACAAAACACACTGTATGTTTCTTTTGTACACAGATAGTAAAAATACAGGATGCCTGCTGGTTCAATTATTTTATATAATTATGTTTGTGACAAAATTTCTTTTGGATGGATTCAGTTATGCGACTGAATGTCAAAAACCTTAACAAATGCATTACTTGCATATAAAAAATGCAGTAAAAAGCCAAATGTCTCAGACTTTCAAGAGCTTAATTTGGTAGCTGTTGGAGAGGCATTTAAAATGTAGTAAATATCCCATTATTTTTTCTCTTTCACACACCTTTAACGATCTGACCCATAAGTTCATAAGTACCAAACAAAATGGTGTGTCCGTTTCCTTGTGTCTAAAATAAACCTTAAGTAAAATGAAACTGTGACATTCAATGGACAGATTTTCTGTCAACACACCAGATCTGTGTCCTCTTTGTCATGTCCTTTTGTAACCTGTGCTTGGAAGTGACGATGTTACATCTTTTCTAGAACTGTATGCATATAGGATAGCCACTCATAAGCTTCTATAAAATACAGTACAAATACATCCCACCCATACCTCAGTTGTCTCATATTTACCCAACTATCGCTTCCCAGCAAATTTGTATGAGGACAATTTTTCTCTTAAACTTAGTCAATGTATTCAAACTTTTTAAAAAATAAGTGGAGAATGAAGCGTGGACTGAAATGATACTGGGTAAGGTCTGTGTGATTATACTGTGATTATATTGTGATTGTATAGAGCTCATTTCCTTGGAAATTCCAATTAGAAATCTCTATATTTTTCCAAATAATCTTATTATACAAAAGAAAGCTTAATATGATGGTAAAATTAAAGTTTCATTAATTGTGAGACAGAAAATAAGAAAAGTATTCTTTTTAAGAAATTTCCTTCCTTCCTTCCTTCCTTCCTTCCTTCCTTCCTTCCTTCCTTCCTTCCTTCCTTCCTTCCTTCCTTCCTCCCTCCACTTAAATTATTCAAATAATAACATCATGCTTATTTCTACCTATTTTGTTGAAATACCATATTCTGGATAGACAGACCTAGCACTTAAGATTATTTCTCATCTAAAGTTAGAAATTTAATTACAGGGGACAGGTACAAGTTTTTATTATTTATTTTATCATTTTACATTCTTACATAGAGGCTATATGGGAATAAAGCTGTCTTATGCTTAGCTACGACCTTAGTTTGTTAAAACTGAGATGTTACACAGTTAGAACCGTATCTTCAGCTTTGTTAGTTTTGTTACTTAAGCTACTATCCTAGAGACAGTAAAACTGTTACCTGTGGAGTAACCTGTCCACCTCTCACAGGCAAGCTCCACTTCTGTGGAGGTTATTGTCTCTTGTGTCTTAATAATACAGGTGACATTGCCTTTTGCCTGCCTTTTGGTTTCACACTAGCCTTCCATCACAGGCACAGGTTCCATCAGTAATTTACAATAGGTGAGGTCTGGAGCTGCAATAAATTACCACGATCACTAATTATAATATGTCTCTATAGATTTTCTCATTAAAGAGGTAGGTTTTTTTTTTTTTCCTTCTTCTTTTTCTCTTCCTACAATTTTTCTTCACAAATATATTTATTTTCCTAGATCCAGTCTTCTGAAAAATAATTTTTTGCCCTGAAGAGCAATTTATACTGAAGAACATTTCTCTGCTTTTTATTTTTCAGTCTTCCCTAGCTTGTTAACATTTTTCTATTAATTTTAAATGGTGTAGAACTACTTAAATAGTGAAGACTGTTTATCTAATCTGAGTCCTGATGTACTGGATAAGCAAGCTGGTGCACAGCAACTGAGATGAAACAATTTAGGGTGCCATTTGACTTCAATACCTGCTAGGTATTTGCTGTTATGCAATGCCAGTAAGAACTTCTGTAAGTTACTGAAATTATGATATTATATACAAATATTGTGTGTGTGTGTAGATATATATATACACACATCTAATTATGTATGTAGGATTTTCTTCATTCTTTTTGTATATATGTGTCATAGAATCATTTGTGTTGGGTTGGTAGGGACCTTGAGGATTATCAGATGCTGATACTTCAAAGTTCTGCACTATACCAAGAAAATTCTGCTATTATACACATAATGGTCAGTTTTAATAATACATAGAAAAATTTCAAGGGATTTGGTTAGCTATAGGTATCCTCTGATGTCTTTTGAGTGGGAGTTGTTTTTTTCTTGCACTTATGAAAAAACACTCCATAGATTACTTCAGAAAAAATTGTATTCTCAAGTGCTACATGTAAGATCACATAGGTATACAATTTTTTTACCCCATATAGGTATTTACAAAATAAAGACTGCACATACATTAGTTAATCGAGTTTTCTAATTATGATAATTTTGAGTATGTAGTTAAATGTTCTAAACCCTCAAGGTCAGTTTATGCACTCTTTATGGCATACAGAGAACAATAACAATTTATATCAGATATCATCAGTATGAAGATGGTTCAACTGAATTTAGGAAATAAAATGGGAATTCACAAACCTGACATGTCTAGATTTTGTTTGGACTCAAAATACACTGAAATGTCTGGAGTCTCTGAGTCATATCAATAACAACTTTCAAACAAAGATGACGTCATTTTATACTATTGCAGTGGTGGAGGAGGAAAGCAAAATTTACCTGGTACAAATTGTCCTTGGTTTTCTCACTTAGGTTCACTCAGGTCTAGAAATGCACCTTCGGAAGTGTTTTTAGTGTTTTTAATAAAGGTCATGTACTCTAACCAGACTTATTAATTTTGTGAACAGAATATTTATCTACTTAATGCAATTGAAATGTTCCTTAACAATGCATTGTGTTGCTTCAGTAAGCTTGCTTGCTGAACCATTAAATAGATAAAATTTTTCTCTGTAGGGAAAATTTATTTTATAATGAATTATGATTTACCTCAAAATTTGATACCTATTCTAGTATGTTCTCATTGATCAATTTAACCTGTAGAAATCTTCTGTCTGTATATATTCACATTTTGAAGGCTTATTTAAAACATGTAATGCATGATTATTAATGTTGCTTAGTCTTTCTTTAATGAAGACAGTACTAGGAAATTGTCTGTACCTCTGGCAATAAATATGTATGTTATCTGCCTGAGGCATTCAATGACTACAGAGAAGATACAAGGTATGTGCATGCAAAAGGTATAATCACACATTAAAGGTCCATAGATTAATAGATATATTCTGTTAATGTAAACTTTACCCCTCTAGTTACTGGAAGTGAGAGACACAGAGCTAAGGTTTCAAAAATCATAGTGTTATCATAGTCTTGACTTTTTTTAAACTTTCTGATTAGCCTGATTTTAAAATATTAATTAAACTAATTGAGGAACTGATTCTCCAGGTGTGGTAATAAAAAGTGAGATAAGTGTTGTGTAGTCTAATATCTTCATTTTTCATATGATGATGAGGAGTAAAACTTACAAAATATATGTTGGGAATAGCTGTGCCCAAAGACAGCAATAAAGGAAAAATGACCTAAACATCTAACATTCATAGGTGCCTCTGAGAAATTATCCAGTTACACAGCAGAAGCTTTGGGCCTTTTTCCCATTTTTCATTGCAGTGATACCCTAGATAGACAGCTGGTATTAGTAATTGAGGAATCTTTTTGGAAAACAAAGGAATTCTGAGCTGGAAGAGGAGTTTGACTGGTACAAGATGGAGGTGACCATACTGACCTCACAGTCTGAGGAGAAAAGAAGGAGCATCGGACCAGAGACTCCTTTGCAACCTGTGGTGAGAATGCATCCTGTGCCTTTGCAACCCACGGAGGGTGATGGTAGGACTGAGAGCCACCAGTAGGTCTGGGTGAGCATGCCCAGATGTCAGGAGACTGTGTGAGAAGGCAGCCATGGCTCAGGCCGTGATGGAGAGCCTGCAGGCTGGAGAGCAGACCCACACAGGAGGTGAAGAGGAGCTGCGGCCCATGCAGGGCTGCCCAGCCTGTGAGGGACCCTGCAGTGGATCAGGGAGGACCAGTGAGAATTACACGTGCCTGGAGGAGAGACAAATAGCAGGAGCCATTGGGAAAAGACCGTCTGAAACCCTCATTCCATGCCCCTCTGCAACTTTCATACGGGGAGGCGGTAGAGACAACGGGATCAGGGCTCTGAGCCTGGAAAGATGGAAGGGGTAGGGGGAAGGCTGGTTGTGCTCTTCATCACTGTATCACTCTGTGTTTTCTGCTTGTTATGTTTTTGGGGTTTATGATTTTATTTGATAGTGGATTAAATTACTTTCTATTTTCTTTCACAAATTGAGTAGTCTTGTCTGTTTTGCCTGGGACCTTAAGTGGCAATTGAGTCCTTCCTGTCTTTAAGTCTTTCCAAAGGCCCTCGGTACTTATGGCTGATCATAGTCCTTTGTCCCCAGATGGGCCTAAATCAGCACACACCTCTAACTATGTTGACAGGTATTACTTATTCATATTTAAAATTGACTGAAACCATCCATAAGTAGTTGAAAACCATGGCAGAATATGAAGAAATCATCACTAATCTGGAACGAAAGAAGAATTAAACCCTGTAACTTGATTAAAGCTAGATCTATATGTTATTATTAGATTAAACATTGAAAGTAGAATAGTCACTGCCCGTCCAATGCTAATATTTTACATTCGTAATACTTAACTTCTTTTTAGAACCATTTTTATCCTCTAAGAAAGCTTACTCACAAGACTATTTTGTGCTTATAAATGCTTTTAAACTGTCACTGCTTGAAGCTCCTTGGAAACAATACACCAATTTTTTCAAAGGTTTACCCTGTTTCAACTGTTTACCCTGTTACCCTGTTACCCTGTTTACCCTGTTACCCTGTTTCAAAGGTTTACCCTGTTTCAGTTAGTCTGTTCCCGACAACTTCTGCCGTTTGTCCCTCCTCAGGACGGGTGAACTCCACGCCAGTCCTCCCTGCAAGTCCGTGGGGTAACTCACACGCATGGCAGACCTGCACGGGCTGCTCCGACGCGCACTTATTCCAAAGGCTGCAGCTCCTCTTTGCCTCTCGTGTGGGGCTGCTCTGCGGCGTGCAGGCTCTCCAACACGGCCTGGGCCATGGCCGTCTCCCCACACAGTCCCTCGCCCGTTCAGGCTCACTCACATGGAGCTGCTGGTAACTCTCGGTCCTGCCATGGATCTCCATAGGGCACAGCTGCATTCTTGCCACGGCTTGCAGAGGGGTCTCTGGTCTATTGCTTCTCCTTCCTTCCTCCTTCTCTGACTGAAGGGTCCGCATGGTCGCCTCCATCTTGTATCACTCTCACACCTCCTGCCAGCACTTCAAATTCCCGTCCCCTAAATAGTGATGGCAGAGGCGCCAGATTGGCCCAGCCAGGCCAGAGGTGGGTGTGAACCCAGGAGCCGGGGGAGAGTCCGCAAACTCTTTACTGGGTCTTCACTGCAACCTGCTCCCCCTGTTACTAAGCCAAAAGCTGCTCCTTGCTAAACCAGAACACAATGGAGCCAACATGTATCCCTAAAAATAAAAGTTTGGTAATTAATATACTAAATGAATAAAAGAGGACATTTTATTGCTTGCTTTAAAAAACATAGCATAGAGAAGAAGTAGATATTTCATTACTTCCTTCATAATCATGTTAGTGTCAACCTATAGTCATGGCAGAACTATGGAATTACTTATTTTAGGATCTTTAATAAGCAAAAATTGGGGGAGAGAATATTACATTAACTTTATTTATTTATATATATATATATTTTACAAAAAGCATAATTCTAAATAATACAGTGATCAACTACCACAGTGAAGTTATTTTAGTCACTGCATGGTACCTAAAAGTAGACACCAGAAATATGTAAATGCTTACCAATTTACTGAGCAAGTTTTTTCCTACAGTTTTTTTCTTATGTCGAGAAAATTCGGGCTAACGTCATGCCTTTGTAATTGATAGCTGACAGCAGGTGTAGTTGCTTCTTGTTTTGAAGACAAACGATTAAGAGCAGTACATCAGAAAAAGCTTATTTTAGTGTCAGTCCAGCCCTTTTCCCTAAAGAGAACATGGCCTTGAAGATGGAAGCAGGAACGAGGAAAAGAGCAAAAGAAAAAAAAAAGCTCCTGGTTCATTAAGAATCCTTCTCAGACCTCTCACACATCAAAGGATAGCTTTCTAGCCTCTGCTAGAAAAAGAGGTTGGATCTTCTCTCAACAGCAGATGTACAAATATTAATAAAATTGCTCATGTCTATTATTTCTCAAGTGCAGAATTTTTCCACTTTACAGTAAACAGGATGCATTGTCAAACATCACTTACATCATCGAACTTAATAGCTCATGCCTTTTTTCCTGGTATTACACACTATAATCCCTAACTTTAAGCCTTATGTTATTTTATTATATATGGAATTGAAGGGCAATTCATAGAATCATAGAATGGTAGTGGTTGGAAGGGATCTTTAGAGATCATCTAGTCCAACATCCCTGCTCAAGCAGATCCACTTAGACCAGGTCACAGAGGAAGGTGCCCAGGAGGGTGTTGAAGACCCCCAAGGAAGGAGACTCTACAACCTCCCTGGGCAGACTGTGCCAGGGCTTCATCATCCTCACAGTAAAACAGTTTTTTCTTTTCTCTAAATGGAACTTTTTGTGTTTCAGCTTCATCCCATAACTCCTTGTCATGTTGCTAGATACAAAAAAAGGGATGCCTCAACCTCATGACATCCACGATTTTGAAATTTGTAAATATTAATGAGATCCCTCCTCAGTCTCCACTTTCTGGACTAAAAAGACCCAATTCCCGCAGCCTTTCCTCATATGAAAGATGTTCTAGTCCCCTGATGGTCTTGGTGGCCCTGTGCTGGATTCTCTCCAGAGGTTCTCTGTTCCCTTTGAGCAGAGGAGCCCAAAACTGGACACAGGACTCCAGATGAGGTCTCACCAGGGCAGAGTAGAGGGGGAGCAGAACCTCCCTTGACCTGCTGAACACTCTCTTCTTGGTGCATCCCAGGATGCCTTTGGCCTTCTTGGTCACAAGGGCACATTGCTGGCTCATGTTTAGTTTGCTCTCAACCAGAACTCCCAGAGCTGCTCTCCAGCAGGTCAACCTTCAGCCTGTACTGGTGCGTGGGGTTGTTCCTTCCCAGATGCAGGACTCTGCACTTGTCCTTGTTGAACTTCATGAGGTTCCTCTCTGCCCAGCTCTCAAGCTGGTCGAGATCCCACTGAATGGCAGCACAGCCTTCTGGGGAATCAGATAGTCCTCCCAGTTTGGTGTCATCAGTCAATTTCCTGAGGGTACACTCAGACCCCTCATCCAGGTTGTTGATGAAGATGTTGGACAAGACTGACCCTTATGGAACTACACTGGCCTCCAACTCAATTCTGTGCCATTGATCACCACCCTCTGGGCTCTGTCATTCAGCCAATTCTCGATCCACCTCACTGTCCACTCATCCAAGTCACACTCTCTGAGTTTTGTCCTGAGGATGTTATGGGAGACAGTGTCAAAAGCCTTGCTGAAGTCAAGGTAGATGACATCCACTGCTCTCCCCTTACCTAGCTAGTCAGTTATGCACTCATAAAAGGCTACAAGGTTGGTCAAACAGGATTTCCCCTTGGTACAGCCATGTTGACTCCCCCTGATAATCATCTTTTCCTTCATATATTTAGTGATAACATTCAGGATGAGTTGTTTCATCACCTTTCCAGAGATGGAGGTGAGGTTGACCGGCCTGTATTTTCCTGGGTCGTCCTTCCTGCCCCTTTTGAAGACTGGTGTGACATTGGTCTTTCTCCAATCCTCAGGCACCTTGTCTGTCCTCCACGATTGTTCAAAAATGATGGAGAGAGGCTTAGCAATCACATCAGCCAGCTCCCTCAGCACTCTAGGATGCATCCCATCAGGACTCCTTGACTTATGAGCCTTAAGCTTGACCAACAAGTCTGAAACCTCTTCCTCTTCCACCCAGGGCGAGTCCTCTGCTGACCAGGCCATCCAGTTATCCTTGCTTGGCTGGAAATGGAAGACAGAAAGCTCTGATCCCCCACACTTCTCATTAACAGGGAAGGTGACCATGTAGGAAATATTATCCCTGTGAAGAACAGGCATAAGTATGATCACAGAGATGGAGTTAAATCTTGGGGGGCGAGCTGTTACTGTTGATAATACCATAATAGTATCCCATAAAAAATGATGTGTGCCATCCAAATAAATGGGTCAGATTTCAAAAATCTTTATTTACAAAGTAATTTGGCTTCATTCAGTCTTCCTTGATATTTGCAGTTGAAAGGAAAAGAACTCATCAACAGGTCAAAAACTGTATAAAACTCGCATAAATTCCCAGTAGATCTTTTGTGATGAGAAACCGTTTCCAAGCAAATTTTTCAAGCCACAGACTACTTAAGTTCTTGGTAATAGCCTAAACTCCAGCATGAATTCTGTAGCACTGCATTTTCTTTGTCATTTCATCTCGAGCCTAATAAAACAGCATATCAAGCTGGCTACAGAAGTACTAGAAATTATCTGGTGGAAGATACTCCACCTGCAACTATACTCTGATAGCTATCTGCTTTCTCTCACCTGTCAGTCCATCTTCCTTTCTATGAGTGTGACAACTGGGGAAAGGAGAACAATTTACCTTGTTTCTTTCCAGGGATGCAGCTCATGGAGTGTTAACGCTTCCAAAATGTCATGATCTCCAGCTCTCACTCAGACAGCATCAGCTTGTTGTAAAACCACTGCTCCTTCTCATCAGGGGAGTCCAAATAAGTCTTCCTCTGATTTACCTCTTTCCCTACTCACCACAGCTTTCCTGTCACCCTTTCTGTAGATTGAACTATGACGTCAACAAGAGTATTTAACATTTTTATAACCAATTTTGGGGAAACCATACTGAAAAGGCAGCAGATTAGTTTGTGGGCTTATTTAATTTTCTTACATTTCATTGATTTAAAGAGCATCATTAGGACTGGTTATAAAATATACTTAAATGTACTAATTTAAAATAGATTGGTCTTCTGCCTTCATATCAGAGTAAGTTTGGGTCTTTTTTTTTTTTTTTTTTTTCACTATTTGAATGGCTTATATTTCACAAAAAGCTGTGCTCGAACTCCTGAATTTTCAGTGCAATGATTTGATCCCAGAACATAAATGTATTTTCTCAGCAGGACTGTAAATATTTTTCATTAAATTATTTAGTGAAATTATAAGAAAGGAAAACATAGGGACTTAAAAATAAACATGTTAGTAAATCAAAGCACTCTGAATCCCACCAATCATTTTACTTTTTTTTTCCACAAAATGTTGGAAAAGTTTGAGTCAAATTGTGAATTCTTTATTATAACATCTATAATTTAAAGCATAGAAAGTGAAATTTACATTCCCTCATATGGCTGAGTTGCATAGCACATCTAATTGGATGAGTCAACAACTGCAGGAAGGCATGTGGAATCTCTTCAGTGTACTTACTCTGGGTAAAAAGAGCACATTACTATTAAACTATTCAATAGGTCTCAGCTGACTCTCCCTGGACAAGTTGCAGCCCAAACTGTGCAGGCTGTGCTTTTCCAAGCCCTAATCAACCCTTACTTACATATAAACTATCAGTAAGTATGACATGCATCAGCATGCTGAAAGGATTCTTACCAATTTTGGTCAGTTTAGTGATGTCATCTTCTCTGTTCTTTCTCTTAATACTTCTTTCTTTTTGTAAAAGAAATATTAGTTGTTTATTACACTTCATCTATTGAATGTGAATTATTACAGATTTTCAGACACCTTCAAAATTTTCTAGTAAATTCTTGTAACAATGACATAAAGCTAATTCTTCCTAGGGCCTTGTAAAATCTTCTCAGAAGGACTTGATGTCCTAGAATATGTAATCCAACTAAAAAGTACATTGAAGTAATATATTTAGTATATTTCATTATATTGAACAACACTAAAAGGTTTCATATCAGTGAAAGACTCACTAGAAAAGCCAATGAAAAGCTTATTTAAGAAGATAGATTTTGAAAGATTTGATGAGACCTCACCTGGAGTATTATATTCAGCTCTAGGATCCTCAGAACAGGAAAGATTTTGGGCCTGTTGGAGCAGGTCCAGAAGAGGACTACCAAAATTAACATCTCTCCTATGGAGAAAGACTGAAAGATTTGATATTGTTTAGTCTGGACAAGAGAAGGCTCTAGAGAGATTTTATTGTGGTCTTTCAATATTTAAAGGGGGCTTACAAGAAAGGAGGGTAAATTTTTAGCAGAGTCCACTGTAATAGAACAAGGGGTAATGGCTTTAAACAGGGTAGATTTAGACTTGATATAAGGAAGAAATTATTTATAATGAGGGTGATGGAGCACTGAAACAGGTTACCCAAAGAGGGGCCCCATTCCTGGAAACATTGGATAGAGCTCTGAGCAACTTGATCTAATTGAAAGTGTCCCTGTTCACTGCAGGGAGGTTGGACTAGATGATCCTTGGAGGTCCCTTCCAATCTAAACTATTATATTCTATGCTGTTTGGCAAATACAATTCTAGCACTCCCTAAATAAAATTGTTATAATGTATATATCTAGTCTACAATTTACTAATTCCATTATTCCATAAATATATTTTATATGTAATATTGCAGAAATTTTAGGTTTAGATACATTAAAACCACATTTATTGATACCAAAATTACAGAGCAAAATTTTTGTTGCTGGATATAAGCTATATATATGCCCCTGAAGTCAGACTGATATGTGTTAAATGCCTTGGATTCACAGAAAAAAATGTACAAATAAAATAAGAATGAGGAGTTTTTTAATTCATTGGATTGTTGTCAGTCAACATGGCAATGAAAGAACATATTGGGAATTATTTGAAAAGGAACAAAACAGAAACAGAATATAATTCTGATGGGTAAATATATGATGAGTCTACATCACTGATTAAATGTGTAGTTTTCATCTCTCCAAATCAAGAGGAAAAATAAGGGGATATTTAGCTATACAAAACAACACTCAGTAATAAGCAATACACCAATATTTTTATCTTGGAAAAAAAGAAAAAAAGACATGATAGAGGTCTCCAAAATCATAACCTGTATGCAGAAGGTAAAAAAGGGACCAACTATCATACAAATATACAATACTTACCCTTCCTTCCATCTCAAATACTTGTGAGAAACCAGTAGAATTATCAGGGAAAAGATTTAAATGGCAGCAAAAGACAACTTCTAATAAAATACTAATGGTAGAACTCATTATATGAGCAGACTTTGGAAGCCAAAAGTGTAAATGGGATTAGAGTGGAATAGACAAATAAATGGAAAAGAGTTCCATTCATGTCTATTAAATTTTCTGGTCTGCATGTAATCTTTGACTCAGGAAGTCCCTAAATCACTGACTGCCAAAAGCTAGGAAACCTAACTAGAGAAAGGATTACTTTACACATACCCAATGTCTTCTATTCTTTCTCTAAGCAGCTGCTGTTGGCGTCTACCAGAAATGGGTTGCTGAGCTGACTGAACTTTTTGTCTCATCTAGTATGGCAGGTCATAGATATCTCAATCTCAGAACCCTAAGTGGTGACATATTAATTTTTTCTACTCATTTAACCTAATCTTGGACTGAAATAAGGACATTAAAACAGCTTGTGTTCCCACATAATAAAAATTCTAATTATTGCAGGACCTAAGCCCAGCTGTAAAAGAAACTGCTTCCAGAGAGCACAAACCTGCCTCAGTTGAATCCATGTTCTGCAAACTTTGTTTTTGTAGGTATTTTTATTTATCTCCTAAGAGGACATACTATTTTAAAATATCTGCTACATATACTTCTTAGCACTTAGTTTTAAGAAAGTATTCTGCAATGTGCTGTTAAAACCAAAAAAGGTGAGGAAAACAGAATGTTCTTGTTAAAATACTGCCAGCCCATCTGGTCAAACCTAATGTGCACTCAGCCATAAGGTGAGCTGCAGATTTGAGGTGTTTTATCTCCATTTGAAGACATGGCTCTCTAGTCTTCGCTATAATAATTTACTTCTTGTTGTATTGATTTAAATTGAGCTATAATCTTCAGAGACAGTTATAAATTGTATAAACTAACTTTTAAGTCTCATAATTTTCCAGTTCTGAATTAACATTGGTTTATCTAAACCTTAGAGTTGATGAGTAACATTCACATAAAATATTCTCCCATCAGGGTATATATATATTCATCAAGATTAAACTTACTTTTGAACCTATGACAATTGGGAATTATAAATTTCTGATAGACTGCCTGGGTGTCAACATTATCGATGCTCTCTTGGCATTAATTGCCAACTGTCAAGTGGGCTAAAAGGCATTCAGGACATCTACAGTTAGCAGTCTTTAAGGTGAAAGCTTTGCAACTTGCAAGAGGATACCTAAACACTTAATAAGCAGGATTAGGGTGGATGAAGTTTCCATGAGTGTTAAAGCTACTTTGATAGGCTGGGTGATAAGCTGTAACAAAGCTAGCGACCTTTTCTACATCATTGTTTTCCAGGTTTCTATCTTTTTTTTCCCAAAGCTATTTGTGAGTCTTTAGTTTTACTTTCAGATATCTTCACTATATTTCACCATTAACAAACAGAACTTCATTGCTTCAGATATTGTCTTACACTTTCTACTTAATGTTTAACTTTCTGCACAGGTTTTTCCCCAAAGCACTGCTGAAGCTTGCTGACTCTCTACAAAGTGATGTGCAGTTGCACTCTAACAGGGAGGAAGAACTGTTGTTACGCACCGGGGAGTAAAGATGCTAGAACTTATGTGGGGAAGCTGGCAAGAGCAGTATTTCTGAAATACATTATTTAATGGAGGTAATTCCTTACATGGGAATTGAAACTCTTTGCATTTGTGAAGAGTGGACTCTCAAAAAACACACATTCAGATCAACTAAAAGCTCCTGAAGTTGGGTACCTCAATGATTAAAAAGGAATTAAAAATAAGTATGTATGGAGTTTGCCAAGTGCTAAGACATATAAAAATAACAGCCTTTCATGAATTTACTGGTAAAGTAATTACATTTTGTTTTCAAGAACATTTGTGCTTATGAAAATTCTTCAAAAGATTTGGTGACTAAATTTGTTAACTTGTTTAAATATGCATTTATGACACTTGTTTTCAGAGTTATTTGTCCACTATTTTTTTTTTCTTACAAGATGGCACAAGGTGGCTGACAACTTTCTAATGCACAGGAGTTTAGAATTAAGTTGCTAAAAATTAATATATGATATGATTGCTTAAAAAATATCAGGACAAGCTGCTGGTCTTTGTCACACAACCCAGGCAATCACTTCTCAAGCTGCTGAAATAAATGAAAATTTCCACCACCTGTCAGGCTATTAAAATGAGTTTGACAGAATCAGGGATCAGAATAGCCGCATAAGCAGGAGAAGGCCAATGTTTCCCTAATCCTTGATGATTGTAAACTTTAGTGGCAGTTTGAGTCAAGCTAAGAGTCAGAAAGCATTTGTTTGGCTTCTGTATACTGTCAGCAGGAAGAAACAAAGACTGCTTGGTGTTGTGTAACACTTAGTGTTGCTAAACATAGCACCAAAAAATTAGATCTGTTTGTACTTCCTAAGGTAGGAGACTGATGATGATGCTGTAGGAGATCATGATATAAGGATGTGATTAAAAAAATTAAAAAAGAGGGCTTTGTAAAATCCCAGGAATTGATGTTCTTTTATTCAATCTCATTGCTGAATGTCATTCTTTGTCAAGTTTAAAATCATCTTCTGCCATATTCTGTTGTAATTAAAGTGACCTTTGAGATGGAAGTGTTCAAGTTATCAGCATATCTGTTTTGATCATACAAAATTAGGTCTTAACTGAACAGAGTTTTTTAATATTTAGATTTATCTTAAGAAAAAGGATCAGGGGAAGACTATAGCAAGAAAGTTTCTGAATTCATTATATTTTATTTATCTCAGAAAGATTAGCAACCAGAAGTCTTTGTATCCTGATGTCTGCAGAATGGTAGCTTTTATTTAAGAAACCTGAAAAAACACACAATCCCATTTGTTAGTAATTGTCTAATCTCAAGCAAAAGATATTCAACGTTCAAATTCCCATTGATTATGTTATAGCCTTAAAAATCCTCCTTTTCCCAATGCTTCCTATGCATAGCCTGCATTCTAGGGACATCACATTAAGCAGTATTTCATGACTGTATTATCTATCCATTCAGATCTGAAATTTTTTTCTTTTGTGCCAGAGACCTTCTCAAAAACTCTGTAAAGTAGTGTTGTGATAATAATAAGAGGTAGAATGTGGCAGCTATGATCAGCTTAGTGAGTTAGCCTCTGTCTTGTTTTAAAGCATATTACTATGTTGTACAGTTATGAATACGTTTATTACAATGGAAGCAAAACACAAGAAAATAGTTTTCTGAATCTGTAGAAAACACTGATTTGACTGAGGAGGAGATATGCATTTCATTGGAATTTCAATGTTTGCTGAGTCTGGAAATCATTGTCAAAATTGAAAATGCGAAGGTAGTTTTCTAAGCAGAAAGAAAAAGTGTAGTAATCAGTGTAATATCACAAGATCAGGACATACACTGTTAAGGGGCAAACCACAACATAATTTTGAGTCTATGATAAGCAGAACTCATCTGGGAAAGCTTGTTTTAAAAATATCTTGCTTTAAAATATCAGTTCCTTTCTGGAACTTATAGGATAGAAATGATACACGCAGTAAGTATAAAAAAAGTGAGACAGACAAAAATAGATTCTGAATTGGAAAACATTTCTGACCCTTGTACATCCTTCCAGCATAAAGGGGGAATATTTGGTGACATACGTTGCCTTCTGTGTAGTATGCAAGTTTCCTATGAACTCAGAGGAAAACAGTATGGGATTACTACTTGGAAATCAGATCATGCTGGCTTGAACAACGTTTCAGTAAATGCTTAGGGAATGCAGTTAAAATCTCTCTGTATCAACCATGTGCTCAAATGTTTTGCAGAATCAAGTTTATGATGAAATAAAGAGTCTATTCCTTCTTTTCCTGCTCTAGCAGAGAAGTCTAAAAGTAGGTATTCTAGGAGAAATGTGATTCAACAGAAAACTAATTAGTGTTTGTATCTTCTAATATTTATTTTAGGTTTGTTAATAGTAAAATCCTTTTATTTGTGAAAACTTTTAAGCAAATCAAAGTATCTCCTCTTTGGAACACAGACTATAGAATAACTTTTGATTTTTAAAATATTTTAGAGGGTTATTTAAAAGTTATTTAAACTTGGATTTATTTCACTTCTACCATAGACTGATTGTTAAGCTGCGTGCTGAACAGGAAATGTTTGCCATGTTACTATATCTTGGTTTTCAGTCAGTTATATATGTAGGAAGAAATATGTTTTGTCTGTACAATTTCAGTTTCCCTAAATGGCTTCAAAGACTGATTCGACTTGATGCAGTTCCAACACAAATGCTCAAACTCCAAGGGAATTTACTGGCAGTTTCCCTTTTTTCTATGCTGAGGACCAAAATACTGAAGTATTCTGCAGATCTTAAGAGTTGTCACTGAAATGCAGGTTTTTGAGATTAAAAAATGAGGTTTGAGGTTTTTTGTAAGAGTATGCTGCAAGAGTATACTGCAAGACTCATTCAGGGAGAGATTGCAATGGTTGAAGGGACAACAACTGGTCCTGACCTCAGACGTGTCTCATTATCACATATCTGTCTGGTGGTCCAGGCTCTGGACTGACCCCGCTGCCCTCCTTCTATGTCCATTGTTGGTGTTTGAAAGAAGCCATCCATCCTGGCTACATGAGGCCATAGCTCTAAGACAGACCTTACTGCAAAGGAGGTCATGGTCATCTCAATTAAAGCACTGAGCAAAATGTGAAATTAAGACCAAGGAAACATCTTTCTTTTCTCTGTCCACACCATCTTTTTTATTTCTCTGTGTCTGCATTACTGAAGCATTTGCCTTTTTCGAGTGCCCTTCCTCCTCATACTGCTGGGTTTTGATACACGTCAGAAAAACCGTGGATTTTGCGAAGAAGACTCTGTACTCTTATCTTTCTGTCTCTTTCACCTAATTTTTATGCCCATGCTCCTCAGACCCATGAGACATCTGACAGCAGCAATTGGAGGCAATACACTTATCTATACCCCCTTTGAAAATTTGAGAAGGCAAAAATGTTTATTACTTTCTTTGCACAGCTGAGTTCAGACACTTGCTGTGAAATGAATAGCTGGTGTCAGAGCTAAAAATAACTGTGCTTTTTTAAATGGACATGTCTCAGCTTGACATTACTCATTTCTACAATGTATTACATTTTGTCTGAGAGATAACCAACCTTTATTAAGATACAATGTCATTAAAGTGGTGTCATTTTTTACTCTTCTTTGTACCTCCTTGCCATCATACAGAGGCTTCATTACTCTTTAACCCAGCAAGTATATGTATAGAATATAGAGATAAATACAAGTGTGTGTAGATATATATATGAAAGGTTGCAAAAACAAACACACTTTTCATACTGTCAAACACTGTTACTAGTGGAAAAAAAAAAAAAAAAAGGGAAGCTTCACAAATTTCTCTATCTGCACTCTTAGTAATAACTTAAAAGTTATGTGATTTCATAACTTTCAGGGAAAGAACCATCTTAGAGGTGAGGTGTTTACTTCTCTGCTTGCATGATCTCAGGAATGCGGCAGGTGAGAATGTTAAACAGAAAAAAAAAAAAAGTGTTCCCATCTGAGAGAAAATGTAACATGAGGGAGGAGAGGAGAATATAAAATGGAAGGTGCTCTTTCTCTACTGTCACTTGTATTAAGGAAGATAAAGAAAGTGAGCCTCTGGCCGTAAAGACTGAAGCAAAGAAGGCATTCAGTACTTCGGCCTCCTCTGCATTCTCAGACACCAGGGCATCCTCAGTGTTTAACAGTAGGCCCACATTCCCCCTCACCATCCTTCTGCTGCTGACATACTTGAAAAATGCCTTATTACCGTCCTTAACATCCCTGGCTAAATTTAATTCTAGAAGGGCTCTAGCCTTCCTAGTTGCATCTCTGCATGCCCTGGCAATGTTCCTATACTCTTCCCAAGAAGCCAGCCCATTTCCAGCTCTCACAGATGGCTGCTTTCTGCCTGAGTTGTCCCAGCAGATCCTTGCCCGTCCATGGAGGCCTCCTACCTCCTTTTCCTCCTTTCTTGCACATTGGGACACACTGATCCTGGGCTTGGAAAAAGTGGTGCTTGAAGATTGACCAGCTTTCATGGGCACTTCTGTCTTCTAGAATCATATCCCATGAGATCCATCCAAGTAGATCATTGAAGAGGACAAAGTCAACTCGTCTGAAATCCAGAGTCACGGTCCTGCTTTGTGTTCTGCCCCTTCCACACAGGATCTTGAACTCTACCATCTCGTGTTCACTGCAGTTGAGGTTGCCTTCAACCTTCACATTCCCAACCAAACCCTCCTTATTTATCAGTACCAGATCCAGCAGCACACCCCTCCTAGTTGGTTCCTCGATCATCTGTGACAGGAAGTGGTTGTCAACAATCTGTAGGAACCTCCTGGACTGCGTGTGCTTGGCTGTGTGGCTATCCCAGCAAATATCAAGGTGGTTGAAGTCCCCCATGAGGACCAGGGTTTGTGATCGTGAGGCAGCCATCAGCTGTTCATAAAAGACTTCATCCACTTCCCCCTTCTGATCAGGTAGGCTGTAGCAAACTCCTACAACAATATCACCTGCCTTGCCCCGCCCATTAATTTTTACCCATAAGCACTCTACCCGCTCCTCATATCCACTCAGGCACAGTTTGGTACATATTAATTACTTCCTCACATAGAGAGCAACTCCACCTCCATGCCTTGTTAGTCTGTCCTTCCTGAACCCTCCATGACCCTCCATGTCTGTGCTCCAGTCATGGCAGCTGTCCCACCACGTCTCTGTGACTGCAATGAGGTCGTAGCCCCGCATCCACACCCACATCTCCAGTTCCTCCTGCTTATTCCCCAGGCTGTGTGCATTGGTGTAGAGGCAGGGCAGGGGCTTACTCAAACACACAGGTTTCCCTGGACGGGTGCAGGAGGTTCCTCCCTGGTTTGGCTCTTTCTCAGGGTGGTCAGCCTTCTGCATCTCAGCACAGTGTGCAGATGAAGGACACTTATCATTGCATTCCCTGTCCTGCCCTGTTTCCCAGCTAGAGGGAACAGCTTGTTCTATTTTGCTTCTCCCCCCACCCCACAAGTCTCTTTGTTTAAAGCCCTCTTTATTAAGTTTGCTAGTCTACTCTCAAATATTCCAGTGCCCTTACAGGAGAGATGAATCCCATCCCATCCTATCAATCTGTAGTCCCCAAGGAAGGATCCATTGTGAAAGTACCCATAACCTTCCTGCCGGCACCAGCCTCTCAGCCAGGCTTGGCTGATTTTTCCATTGCAGACTCCCCCTTTATCTCTAGTGAACAGGATAAAGGAGAAAATAACCTGAGTCCCTCTACCTTTTACCTGCTCCCCTAAGGTTTTAAAATCTATCTGGATCCTGGAGATATTGTGCCTCATGACATCATTCATACCAACATGGAACACAAGGAAGGGGTAGTAACCTGCATCCCTGATGAGCTGTGGCACTCTCTCGGCCACATCCCTGGTCGTGACTCCTGGCAGGCGGCACACCTCTCTTGACCTCTCTTGACCCTATCTGCTCCACAGATGGGTCTCTCAGTGCCCTTTAGCAACAAGCCACCCACAGCAACCACCCATCACCTCTTCCTGTGGTGTCCATTACCTATTGCAGCTGGAGCAGCTGATGGGCTGTTTGGTGGGTTGTTTGATGTGTTTTCCCCTTTTAGAACTTGCTCGTCGAAGTCCCTTGTTGCCAATGCGTCATACTTATTTGTAGTGGGCACTCCAGAAAGAGGGCTTTGAAGATGAGCCTTTGTCCCTTTTTTGTAACCAGGGTCCATGGCTTGTTAAATCGCACCTGATTGCGGAAGCCTCTGTCTTTCTCCACCTCTGCCCCTCTAATACTACAGAGCCTACTCACAGTTTCCTGCAGCTCTTTCACCAGGCACTGCAGTTCCTGAACTTGAGGGCACCTATGACACATTTTTGCCTCAGCAGCATAGGTCCCTAAGCGTCCTAAACACTCCCTGCACTCCACCTACACTGAAGCTTTTCTACTAACCAGCTCCGTCTGGGTGGACACATCGACCTTCAGCTGGGTTTTGTCCATCTGAGCCTTGGCTTTAATCCTCAGGCAAATGCTCATCATTTTGCTAGGTTGAAGCTGGGGCACTTCTATGACTTCTGTTTCTCTAAGCGGGCCGTAGGGTTGTTCCCTGCTCGCCCTGCCTGCACGAACTGCCACACAAACTGCTGCGCCATACCTGGGTGCTGCATCACTCCCTGGTTGCCGCGCTCCTGGTGGCTCACACACCCTGGAGGATGATTAAATCCCCTGCAGTTGCTGCAGCTCCGCCTCCTGGCAAGACTGTCCCCCTCACTAGAGCTGCCTGGTCCTAGTGGCTCTCCTTGCTTTTCCTCCACTCCCTGTGCTCCAGGAACCCCTGGATTACCTGAATCAGCTGCACAGCTGCGAATAAACAAGCCTTGCCTCCACTGTGTGTCCCACCGATAAAATTCACTTTGTGAATTAAATTTAGGTAGGTTGACACATGGTGGAATCAGATTTTAGGATCTAGTGCTTCTTTAAAGATAAACTGAAATTTCTATTAATTTTAAATGCTGTATTACTTTTCAAATCATAACATATTTACTCATTGGAAAAAGATTTGACAGGTAAAGGTCATCATTGTTAAAAAACTTGGAAATTGAAATGATATCAATTACATCTAAAATCAATTAAAGGGAAAAATCTTAATTTACACATGTATGTACAAATATAAGAATAGCTGTACAATACTGGGGGATACTAGTAGTTCATCGTGTATCTTGTATAAGAGCTTCCTCAATTCTATCTTTCCTGTTCATAATCTGTAGTTTGTAGACTTTTACAGACAAAAGTAGTATCTTTGAATTTTTCTAAAGAGCTAAATATCTTAAAACTTTTAGAAATGAATCATGTAATATCTTTTCTTTACTTATTTTCTTTTTCCATTTATCTTTTTCTTTTTTTCCTTCTCTCCTCCCCTTTTCTACTTCATCTTTGTCTTTCCTCCTTCATTTTCTTTCAGTGTGTATTACAGAGAAATACAATTAAAAGGAAGCAGTTGTGACAAGTCCTTTCAATAGCAGTACTTTGACAAAATTTTCCATCTCTGTAAAACAAGAAATTTGTCTTAAAATTTCTTTAAGTTCTACCAAGATTACTCCATTACTCAACACAATGCAGTAGATATGTGAGTACACAGTTTCAGCTAAATTTGATTTTACATCCAAATTTGGCTTTAACAATTAAAGACAAAAAAGTTTTTTGAAAAAAAAAAAAAAAAAAGACTGAATATAAATATTTCCTAGAAGAAAAAGAAATTGGTTTGTTCTGCTAATAGCCACCTCTTGCCATTCTACACTTACTCATGCTCCCATAGCATACTTACATAACCTTTACTTACCTATCCAGTGCTCTAAAAGGGACAGGGATGAAAGAATGTTTTTTTTAATGCTGTTCACTGGCCAGCTGCTTCACTCATTTCATTCCTGAACTGCAGCAGTAAGAAGGCACTGTGGTATAATAAATCATAAAGACGACTCCTGGAATAACTCCAGGCCCAGATGCTATTCAGCTTTTGGCTGCTGAAAATATTTTGGATTTGAGTAAAATTAGGATACTTAGTCACATAGCAGACAAATGTAGACAGTGAGTTTCTCTCTAATGGCTATAGTGAAGGGTAAAGTTAAGGGTAGGGAAGAACAACAGATTTAATGACTTGAGGTGTCTTTTTTCCAGGTGTACAAATCTGCTGTAAAATGAGCAAGAAGAAAACCTTACATATTAATTGGAACACAAAAGGAGTTTGGTGATAGACTATTTAAGCTAGTATCCAAACCTTGTCACAAGTTGGTCAGGCTGCACTTTGATAACAGACTTGCAGGCACTGAAGAATCGTTACTTACTGCCAGTAGATTGAGAATTAACTTCCTCTTGCTTAACTCTGATATTTTTTTCAATGTTCAACATCATCATCTCAGTGATACTCTGGTCCTGTTTAGGACAGATGTTGAATTTCCAGAGATGGACATTAGACAGTTTAAGTTATCCACACAGAAGCACATTCACAAGTAATCATGCTGAATATTTGGTCAATACTGAGTCCAAGAAGAGTACACTTCATGAACACAAAGAGGAGCTTCTTCAAACAGGTAAGTCCTTTAGAGGTCATTTGAATGATGGTGGAATGAGCAGATACAAGAACAGATGATCAGTAAACATTTTGAGGCGTTATCTGATGACTACTGTTACTTTCTTCTAAACACTTAGCATTTCTTTCTTTGTGATTTGGAGGTTATACCTGTATGCATCTATTTATGGAAGAAAAAAATGCCTTGAGCAAAGAAACAAAGAGTAAGCAAGAATCACTTTCAACAAACCTCTCTTAGATTCTTTAGTCAATAACTTAATAGTACTAATAATAGGATAAGTCAAGAGAAGTACCAAAATAGAGAAGAAATATATTGACAAGTTATACTTTAAAAAAAATTCTATGGTTAAGATCACTTAAAACAATTCAAGCTAATAAAATATTTATTGACCAAAGATAATAGGAAAAAACTTCACTAGTTCCATGCTTCATTTGGGTTTTTATCCATGGTTACATTTTCATGATGCCAGGTTGGGTGACAGGTGGAGTTCCCCTGTCTCAAAGGGGTAGAAGAGTCCCTGCAAATAAGTTAGTGAAGCTCATAGAAAGGACATTAAACTAATTTTGAAAGGAGAAGGAGATAAAATCAGGCTAGAGTTGAGCTTATGGGTGGCAAGTCAATGTTGGGGGTGAATCCTACATGATTGACTTCCTTCTTGAAATGCCTGTACACCAATGCATGTAGCAGGGGAAATAAACAGGAGGAGTTGGACATCTCTGTACAGGCAAGACATTATGATCTGGCGGGTATTGCAGAGACATTGTGGGATAGCTCACATGACTGGAATGTGGTCATGGATGGCTGTGTCCTTTTTAGGAAAGAGAGGCCCATCAGACAAGGCAGTGGAGTTGCTCTTATTGTGAGAGAGCAACTGGAATGTACTGAATTCTGTCCAGGTGTGGATGAGGGGCAAGTTGAGAGTTTGTGGGTCATAACTAAGGGTCAAGTAAGGACGTGTGACATGTTGTCAGTGTCTATTACAGGACATCTGATAAAGCTGAGGAAGTTGATGAGGCCTTCTACAAGCAGCTGGGAACAGCTTCAAAGTCACGGGCCCTGGTTCTCATGGGGGATTTCAACCACCCAGACATCAGCAGGAAGGTCTGCATGGCTAGACACTTACAGTCCAGGAGGTTCCTTCAGTGCATTGATGATAACTTCTTGATGCAAATGATGGATGTGCCAACTAGGAGAGGAGCACTGCTGGATCTTGTACTCACGAACAAGCAGAGTCTGGTTGAAATGGTAAAGGTTGCCTTGGCTGCAGCAACCACAAGATGGTGGAGTTCAGAATCTTGTGCAGTAGGAACCGAATACCGAGCAGAATCACAACCCTGGACATTAGCGAGGACAACTTTGGCCTTTTCAAGCAATTACTAGGGGAAATCTTGTGGGACAGGGTATTAGAGGACAAAAGGGTCCAAGATAGATGGTCTCTATTCAAAGATCACTTTTTCCAAGTTCAGGATCAGAGCATCCCAGCGGGTAAGAAATAAAGCAAAGGAGCCAGGAGACCCACATGGTTAAAACAGGGAACTGTTGGGCAAGCTCCAGTGGAAGAAGTGTATCCATAGATCATAGAAAGAAAGGATGTCCGCTTGGGATGAATATAAGACTGTTGTTAGAGGATATAGGGAAGCAACTAGGAAAGCTAAAGCTTCGTTGGAGTTGTTCCCTGCAAGGGAGGTCAAGAACAACAAGAAAGGCTTCTTCAAATACACTGCAGATAAAACTAATACTAGAGGCAATGTAGGCCTACTGTTGAATGAGGCGGGTGCCCTGGTGACAGAGGAGACAGAGAAGGCGAAGTTATTGAATGCCTTCTTTGCCTCTGTCTGTACTGCTGGAGATTGTCCTCAGGAGCCCCAGACTCCAGAGGAAGTCAGGTTAAAGGAGGAGTTCTGTTTGGTTGATGAAGACTGAGTTAAGTATCAGTTGAGCAATCTGGATGTACATAAATCCATGGGCCTTGATGAGATGCACCTGTGAGTGCTGAGGTGGCAGCAGTACTGGTGGCAGTCGTTGCTAGACCACTCTCGATCACATTCAGTAAGTCATGGAGGAGAGGTATCTGAGGACTGGAGGAAAGCAAATGTCATTCCATTCTTCAAAAAGGGCAAGAATGAGGAGCTGGATAACAACTTTTATGAAGATATAACCAGGTGAACAGATGGTGGTACTGCAGTGGATGTGGTTTCTTTGGATTTCAGTAGAGTTTTGACACTGTATCTCACAGAGTCCTTGCAGCAAAACTGAGAAAGTGTGGGCTGGATGATCAGGTAGTGAAGTGGATTATTAACTGGCTGAAGGGAAGAAAGCAGAGAGTTATGATCAATGGGGCAGGGTCTAGTTGGAGGTCTGTATCTAGTGGAATACCTCAGGGGTCAGTACTGGGACCAGTACTGTTCAATCTATTCATTAATGACCTTGATGAAGGAACAGGGGGCACTGTCATCAAGTTTGTTGACAATACTAAACTGAGGGGAGTGGCTGACACATCAGAAGGCTGTGTTGCCATTCAACAATACCTAGACAAGTTGGAGAGTTTGGCAGAGAGAAATCCAATGAAATTCAACAAGGCCAAGTGTGGAGCGTTGCGTCTGGGAAAGAATAACCCCATTTGCCAGTACAGACTGGGGAATGAACTGTTAGAGAACAGTATAGGGGAATGAGCCAGCAATGTGCTCTTGTGGCCAAGGCCAATGGCATCCTGGGATATATTAGAAGGGCCGTGGTGAGTAGGTCAAGAGAGGTGCTCCTCCCCCTCTACTCTGCCCTCATGAGGCTGCATCTGGAATATTGTGTCCAGTTCTGGGCTCCTCAGTTCAAGAAGGACAGGGAGCTGCTGGAGAGAGTTAAGCACAGGGTCACCAAGATGATGATGAGAGTGGAGCATCTCCCTCCTGATGAAAGGCTGAGGGAGTTGAAGGTCTTTAGCTTGGAGGAGACTGAAAGGTGATCTCTTTAATGTTTACAAATATGTAAAGGGCGGGTGTCAGGAGGATAGAGCCAGGCTGTTCTCAATGATGTCCAATGATACAACAAGGAATAATGTGTACAAGCTGGAATATAAAAGGTTCCTATGAAATACAAGGAAGAGTTTCTTCACAATGAGAGTGATAGAGCACTGGAACAGGCTGCCCAGGGGAGCTGTGGAGTCTCCTTCTCTGAAGACATTCAGCAGCCACCTGGAGGAGTTCCTGTTTGACCTACTCTAGGAGGTCCTTTTTTGGTGGTGGGGTTGGACTAGATGATCGTTTGAGGTCCATTGCAGTCTTTGTGATTCTGTGAAATGTTTTGGTTTTCATTTGCTTGTTGACAACTTTTATTGCACTCTGATTGGTTTATATATATTGTTTAATACAAATAAAGATAGGTCAAAATCAAAATGAAGCATTTGGACATGGCAGTGAGTCAGATAATTGAAACTAAAGATAAAAGGGAAGTCCTCTAGAACTGATGTTATTGCCATCCTGGAAATAAGAAAGTTTGTATTAACATTTTCTAAGCTTAGCGGGAAAAATATAAATATATCAGAACATCTCAGACTCTTCATAGCTCTATCATTTTTAAGTGTAAGTATATTTTAAGTGATCTAAGGCTCTGTTTCTTCCATAGTTTTATGATGTATTGGTGAGAGAATTAATACAAATATGATCATTCCAATATCTAATTATCAGTCTTGGAAGAAAAAAGAAGCATATGTGAATTAGAGGGCATTGACATGCTACAAGTTTTGCAAAAATAGAATACTAGAAAAGAAAGAATGTGACTCATTTGTGACTTCTGAGATAGATCCTGATACAAGAGTTACACATTGTCCTACCCCACGTGGCTTATTCTGGAAAAGATCTCAGTTGCCAGACTTGACCCTCACCACCCAGAGATGAACTGCAGTGGGAGAAGCTCCCCTGTTCTGACATGGGAAAGAATAAATCCTGGTTGTGTTAAAAGTGATACAAAGTCCATATTCATTTCAGTCAAAGTTAAGATGCTGAATACCCTTCAGGACTGTTGCTGTGGGCCACGGGAAGCCCAGTCCAGTAAGGATAACAAGATGGCCACGACAGCAGAGGACTTGTCCTGGGTGGAAGAGGAAGAGGTCTGAACTTGTTGGTCAAGCTTAAGGCTCATAAGTCAAGGAGTCCTGATGGGATGCATCCTAGAGTGCTGAGGGAGCTGGCTGATGTGATTGCTAAGCCTCTCTCCATCATTTTTGAACAATCGTGGAGGACAGGTGAGGTGCCTGAGGACTGGAGAAAGGCCAATGTCACACCAGTCTTCAAAAGGGGCAGGAAGGACGACCCAGGAAAATACAGGCCGGCCAACCTCACCTCCATCCCTGGAAAGGTGATGAAACAACTCATCCTGAATGCTATCACTAAATATATGAAGGAAAAGATGGTTATCGGGGGAGTCAACATGGCTGTACCAAGGGGAAATCCTGTTTGACCAACCTTATAGCCTTTTATGAGTGCATAACTGACTGGCCAGGTAAGGGGAGAGCAGCGGATATCATCTATTTTGACTTCAACAAGGCTTTTGACACTGTCTCCCATAACATCCTCATCAGAAAGCTCAGAGAATGTGACTTGGATGAGCGGACAGTGAGGTGGATCGAGAATTGGCTGAATGACAGAGCCCAGAGGGTGGTGATCAATGGCACAGATTCGAGTTGGAGGCCTGTGGCTAGTGGAGTTCCACAGGGATCGGTTCTGGGGCCAGTCTTGTTCAACATCTTCATCAACAACCTGGATGTGGGGATAGAGTGTACCCTCAGTAAGTTGCCTGGTGACACCAAACTGGGAGGACTGCCTGATTCCCCAGAAGGCTTTGCTGCCATTCAGCGGGATATTGACCGGCTTGAGAGTTGGGCAGAGAGGAAACTCATGAGGTTCAACAAGGACAAGTGCAGAGTCCTGCACCTGGGAAGGAATAACCCCATGCATCAGTGCAGGCTGGGGGTCAAACTGCTGAAGAGCAGCTCTGCAGAGAGACCTGGGAGTCCTGATTGATAATAAGTTTATAATGAGCCAGCAATGTGCCCTCGTGGCCAAGAAGGTTAAAGGCATCCTGGGATGCATCAAGAAGAGTGTGGCCAGCAGGTCAAGGGAGATTCTGCTACCCCTCTACTCTGCCCTGATGAGGCCTCATCTGGAGTACTGTGTCCAGTCCGGGGCTCCTCAGCTCAAGAGGGACAGAGAACTTCTAGAGAGGGTCCAGCACGGGGCCACCAAGATGATCAGGGGACTGGATCATCTTTCATATGAGGAAAGGCTGCAGGAACTGGGGCTGTTTAGTTTAGAAAAGAGGAGACTGAGGGGAGATCTTATTAACATTTATAAATACCTAAAGGGTGGGTGACAGGAAGTTGGGACATCCCTTTTTTGTACAGTAGCTAGCAACAGGACAAGGGGTAATGGGAAGAAGCCCAAACACAAAAAGTTCCACTTAAGCATAAGAAAAAACTTTTTTACTTTGAGGGTGACAGAGCCCTGTCACAGGCTGCCCAGGGAATTTGTGGAGTCTCCTTCCTTGGAGGTCTTCAAGACCTTCCTGGACATGTTCTTATGCAACCTTATCTGGGTGACCCTGCTTCTGCAGGGGGGTTGGACTAGATGATCTCTAAAGGTCCCTTCCAACCCTACCATTCTATGATTCTAAAGTAATAAATGATTTATAAGTGTAACTGTCAGCTTCAGTCTTCTAAATGTACATTAACAAGTTTCAATTCTGTAAGTTTTTGTACTATCATTTCTGGATAGTAGCATAGTGACATGGGAAATGATAGATAGTCATTTGATGCCCATTCAATTTTATATCAACTCAACTACTAGAAAACATTGTGGTTTTCTTCCTTAAACTCTAAACAAGGAAGCTTTCCTGACTGTAATGTCATCACAATATATTTATAGAAATTAATCTTAGACCTAAAACTAAGTTGACATTTTTTTTAATTTTGGTATTTACTATGTTATTGTGGGTTGCATATCTTCTCTGATTGTCCATGTCTGCTGAAGACTGTTTCAACCTAAAATAAATAATTTTATCTCATTGTCTGGTGAGTGAAGATCTCTAGCAGATGGTGTCAGAGGTTGCCACCTAACTCTGAAACAGTACTTATATATTTTTATTTAAAATTTACATTATCATTAACATCAATCTCTCTTGTTTTTCAGATGGAGATAAAATGTCCAAGCTAGAAGCCAGAAACACCTTCTTGTGAATGTGGACACATGCTAGAAATTAACTAGGGAATTGCACAGAATAGATGAAAGGGAAATGACACCAGCTTCTTAACCATCCAGTGTAACATCCTTGTTTATTGTTACAAGGCACAAGAGTATGATTTGTTTAACTCTTATAGGAACAGTCTGCATAGGGAGTAGAAGTAAGGCTGGTCTGACAACAAGACACCTTGATTTTACAAACACAAATATGATTTGATGAACTGAACACACTAATCAGGTACAGCATATTCTTATTGAAAATGTCTATCTTTTTCTTTTTGTTCACTGCAACCTTCTTGATTGGGAACTTTTCACAGAAATGCAATATAATGTGGGTTTTGCTTTATTAATCTCAAATGCCTTTAGTATATAAAATGTATTCTATATTCATTTGTTGGACAAAAATAGATCACATTAAGCAAAAGAAATTAGAAACTCCTTAAACTCATTAGATTTTTCAACCACTCTGTTAACTGATGTCTTCTCCTCCTTTGTTTCTCCAGGGAAACTTCTGATTTTTCATTGCTCTGCTTACACACTTATCTATTCCCAAAAGAACTTTTTATTTTCAAATGGAACACAATGTGAAAACTCACAAGACAGCTCCTAAGGTCCCAGAGCTGTGCTATGATGAGACTGGACCTCAGAAAATGAAAAAAAATCCTTGTTTGACCAACTGTATATAGGCTTATTTCTAGTAGGCTGCTTCTAATTTTGGAGCCCAGAAGTCACACATCGCTGTGACCAGTACTGGTAAGGTAATATCCTTCTTTGAATCAAGTCTGTATCTGTCTAGTAAATATTCTGGAGCTTGAACACTTGTATAATGAAGCTGAGGCGTTTGACATCAGATTGTACCATTCTTTATATGGAAATTCTGGAAACTAACAACAGGATATCTCACGGGAGCTTTGCAAAGTAGGATGGCCAGTTCAATGAGCTAATATTTTCAGTGAAGTTTGAGCCGTTATTTTATTGGAATAAGATATGGGTCACAATGATTTTGCAAAGTCTGTTTAATTCTTGCTAGAGGCATTGCAAAACTGTAAATAAGGGATATGAGTACTTTACTACCTGGGTGTCCTTAAGAAGTGTCATGGAGAAATTAACTTTACTCTCTTGCAAGTGATTGCACACATCATAAAGAAAAAGCAAAGATACTCTCTGTAACATCTGATATGTTGTATTATATAAGACTTGCTTTAGCAAATTATTCAAGGGATATTAACTTTAAACACCTTTTCTACTGAGTGTCCAGATAAATTTAATATATTTGAGATGATTAATTTACTCTCAACAATACCCATAAATTAATTCAAAGGCACTTCTATCAATTCAGATTAAAATCTTATTCAGAAGAAATGTTATTAGTAATACTGAATTATCATCTTGGAATAAGCAACAAAATGTAGGATAGGATGTACATGTACTGTTTTTCACATTATCTTTACTTGGCTTATGAGCAGCTTGAATTTAGAAAATTTTTCAAGTTCGTAATTGTGGAGCCTATCTTTTAAAAATAAACTATCAGATGCTATTTGTTCAGTTTCAATAACACTTTAATAGGACCCATGGGTGTATCACAGTACAGAGCACTTGAAAAGATGATTACTAAGTGTTCTGAGTTGCTACTGACTACACTTTGCACTTTGTGTGATACTTTAGATTTTTAAAAGGTCATTTTTGTTCATAAAGTATCACACAATCTTTAGTTACTTTTCAATGCCATTTGATGTTAATTTCAGCATTTCCTGACCCTCTGTATTCCTCTGTGTCTCAGATCTGTCACTGAAATCTGCTCTACATCTAGGATAAAAGATAATTCTAGGGGCTAGACCCATTAAGAATTTCTACAAGAAACCTTTACTCACAAACTGTCAGGGACAGGATCAAAAAACAAAAAATTTAAACAATGGTACTGCACAAGGTGAAGAATGTTGGGTAAAGGCTTCTGAATGAAAAGCCACAGCAGTGACAATCCATGCTTCTTACCCAGCACATAAATCTAGAACATGTGGCAGTGCTGTCACCCATACTGAAAAGCTTTGTTAACAAGGGTCCTCTGCTTCTTCACTCACACAAACATATGATGCATTTGGTTAGAAGTACTACACTTTCCGTCCAGGTGTCTGATGGTAGACTCTGAATATTTACTTGTTCCTAAAGTACTTTTGAAGGCAAAAAAATCCCATGTCTTTAAGATTTAGAATGAGTTATTATTACAAGAAACAAATGGATATATGAAAAGAGAACTTCAAAGACTAATATTTTTCAACATTGTGCAACAAAATTTGAAATAGAGAGTAATGCTCAAGTATGCACCAACAATCAATCAGCAATAGTTGCAATGGGGACTGGGCTGCAATGGAAATAGTGGCTTTGTTTCAATTTACATTTGAGGTGTGTATAGCTTAAACATCAAGACTGAACATCAAGATTGTATTCCATAACTGTGAACAATAAACAGAGGTGTCATGGTTTAACTTTAGCCAGCAACTAAGCACCATGCAGCTGCTTGCTTACTCCCCTGCTCTTAGTGAGATGGAAAGGAAAATCAGAAAAAAGAGGCAAAACTTGTGGGTTGAGATAAGAATAGTGTAATAACTAAAAAATCCAACAACAACAAAATTATGAAAAGCCCTTTGATTAGTTGGAGTCAGCTAGTCCATGCTCTGTCCTAACTTCTTGTGCACCTCTTTTCTGTCAGATCATGTAAAACTGGAAAATCTTTCACTTAGGATAAGTGCTACATAGCAACAACTCAAACATCAGTGTGCTAGTGACATTATTCTCGCACTAAATCCAAAACACAGTTCTGTACCAGCTAATAGGAAGAAAATTAACTCTATCTCAGTCAAAACCAAAAAGATTCCTTTTAACTAAAATTATTTAATTTATTGTCAGACATCCAGTCTAAGTCATACAGATTCCAAGGCAGAGTTTGAGCTGTTCCATCATAAAATGTTTCTCTGACTGCCATAACTATCAGAGTAACATGGTAATATAGTTAGTATTGCAGTAATTATTGCTTTTGCTGTTGTTAATAACAATACAAGCATAGTATCAAGAATCAACTTATCTACTAATTTGGTGGATTATATGCAATGTTTTTACAATATTAAGAAATAACAGGGAAAGAATCTAAACATCTTTTCAAATCAACCATTCATTCTTTCCAATTGTCATTTCTATCTAGATTTAACTTTCTCTATTCCCTCTGCTTTTCCAGATATCTTCATGTGTAGAGCTATTGCAGTTTCTCAACATCTCTGGCAGGAAGAAAACATGGCGTTCCAACCTCCTACATCATTCCTACCTTCTATCAGATATGATTCAGGAATGACAGACATTATTCAAGAATTCTCTTATTATTGAGAAAGCAGAACCTTTTTGACAAGTTACTGCTTATGGGTAAGTACTTTATTCCCTTTAGTAAGTGCAGTAATTTTTTAAAAGCTCATTAAAGTGCTACTTAAGGTCATATCAGACTTTCACAGAAGGTGATAAGATACTCAACTTTCTTTGTCCATAAAAGCAGATATTTATCTAATTTTTCATGTGTGGTGCAGGACACTCTCCAGAATCCACTTTTAATACAAAACAAAATAAAAGTAAGACTCAAGACAAAAAAAAAATTCTTGGCTTATCAGCAACTGCTGACTTATTTCTTGTTCTAAAAAATGCACATATGGCACAACAAGTTACAAACAACCTTACTTCAAATTTTGTGCACTCCTGTTCAGCCAATCCAGATAACTACAGCTGACATTTTTGTCTGTGTAGATAAGTTGTTGACATAAAAATATACTTTGCATAAAGACAGGGGAAAAAAAATAATATAAACATTTCCATTATTTAAACTTCAGTTATTTATTTTCGTTGTCATTGTCGTATTTATAATGTTCAAACAGGTTTTAGAAAAGGGTTTCTTTGTCACAGGCATTTAAAGGTAAATGAAGAAACACAATAGGAACAATCCCACTTTTTGGTAGGCAAGATTTAGTTCAGCATACTTTGAGAATCTTTTTCAAATACCTTTAATATGTTACTTATATGTTTGGCATTTCCCCTGTAAATATTATTGCTATATCTTATATTACCTAATATTTTCAGCATGATCAACATTCCTCTATTATACTCCTAGAGTGTTCTCTAGCAAGCTGATCACTGACAGTCCAAAAATGATGATGAGCATATTAACCAAACAGGGCCTCATACTGATGAATATATTAACCAAACATGGCTTCATGCTCCATGAAGAGAGAGACAGGTTTCTTGTTTTAAGGAGTCTGAAAATGAAGGTTTTACTATCACTGTTTTATCATAGACTATGAAAGCCAGATAGGACATTATTTACCCTTTCCCTTAAAGCAATCTCAATAGTTCATGGATTGTATAATGTTCATGGATCTTGACCGGCTTGAGAGTTGGACAGAGAGGAACCTCATGAGGTTCAACAAGGACAAATGCAGAGTCCTGCACCTGGGAAGGAACAACTCCATGCACCAGTACAGGCTGGGGGTCAAACTGCTAAAGAGCAGCTCTGCAGGGAGAGACCTTAAAGTCCTAATTGATAATAAACTGAATATGAGCCAACAATGTGCCCTCGTGGCCAAGAAGGTCAATGGCATCCTGGGATGCATCAAGAAGAGTGTGGCCAGCTGGTCAAGGGAGGTTCTTCTCCCCCTCTACTCTGCCCTGGTGAGGCCTCATCTGGAGTCCAGTGTCCAGTTTTGGGCTCCTCAGCTCAAGAGGGACAGAGAACTTCTAGAGAGGGTCCAGCACAGGGCCACCAAGATGATCAGGGGTATAGAACATCTTTCATATGAGGAAAGACTGTGGGAACTGGGGCTTTTCAGTCTGGAGAAGAGGAGATTGAAGGGTGACCTTACTAACATTTATAAATATCTAAGGGGTGGGTGTCAGGAGGTTGGGACATCCCTTTTTTGTATAGTAGCTAGCAACAGGACAAGGGGTAATGGGAAGAAGCCCGAACACAAAAAGTTCCACTTAAACATAAGAAAAAACTTTTTTACTTTGAGGGTGACAGAGCCCTGTCACAGGCTGCCCAGGGAATTTGTGGAGTCTCCTTCCTTGGAGGTCTTCAAGACCTTCCTGGACATGTTCTTATGCAACCTTATCTGGGTGACCCTGCTTCTGCAGGGGGGTTGGACTAGATGATCTCTAAAGGTCCCTTCCAACCCCTACCATTCTATGATTCTATGTATGGAAAAGCTGTTCTGCTTTCATACTTGATTGAACTAAGAAGTAAAAAGTATACTAGTCATTAAACAAAAAGGAAAATGGAATTGAGAGCTACAATTTGCTTGCTTTACAAAAATACAAGGGAATTGGTAAATCGGTGGAAGAACCTGGTTTTCTTTAAGGTTATTTAAAAAAAAATGACACTGGCTTCAGTGATAGTAGATTCAAGACATGTCTCTGGTAAGACTCTAAGATAAAATGTGATGTTAATAGAAGCTGGTCATCTCAGGGGAAGCTGAGATCTTTCCACTTCTGCAGGAGGTGGGAGAGTTTTGTTTCTCACAAGAGCACTTTGCATTCCCAAAGGAAGGGAAGATAATTTAGAATTACTAGAAAATGGAAATGCCAAATCCTTATAGATTTGATGTTATGTTACTAGATCAACACACCTTTTGATCAACATGCAAAAGGAGGACTGAGAAGCACATTATTCACTGATACAGTAAGTCTGCCAGCCAACTAGGTTGTGATTTTTACTTTTATTAACTATTGCCCAAGTTGATAATTTTAACCAAATATAAGTAAGAAGAATTCCACTTAATGTTTTGAGATTACGTAGTAGATCATCTATTGAATATATTCCTATAATAATAGCAAGAAGTTTCTTAATTTAAATTTGAAGTACTAGAAGCTACTAATAGAATGTTTGCCTTTCTGTGTATGGTAGCTCATGTGCATGCAGGTTTTATATGCACCTGTTTCATAACTCTTTTAACACTACTACCTAAACAAAGATGAGAATGAAATAAAAAATAAACAGTAAAACAGAAATCTCTTATTTGTTTTGATTGACTTTCTCCCTACACCTCTCTACCCAAATGAGTGAATTCTATGGTTGAGCCTGCTGTAGAAATATATCACCTGGCTGCCCAGATGGGCTGTTGAGTCTCCGTCTCTGGAGACATTCAAAACCCACTTGGACAAGTTCCTGTGTGACCTACTCTAGGTGGTCTTGATCTGTCAGGGTGGTTGGACTAGGTGATCTTTTGATAGCCCTTGAGATTCTGTGATTCTTCCTGTAAGTATCTCGCTTTTGGCTTGATATTTTTATACTATGTTACATCAAAATGCTTAATGCTGAACTGAGACAACAAACCGATTTTAATTCCAGAAAACAGTGAATGATTAAGTGTCCTCTTTTTTTTCTTGGATTGGTTGAAGTTTTTCTCTAGTCTTCTCTGGTTTTTTTGGGTTTGGCTTGATTTTTTTTTTCCTCCCCTCTCAAAAAAAATGCTGGCTTTCTAACTGGTGTTTTTGCTGTTGTGGATCACTGACTTCTTCCCATGGAAAATGCTGATATTTATCCTAAAATCTTAAACCTGCAAATATTCTCCAGAGCTCATTTACTTTCTTTATGGGAACCACACAACCATATTGCAATTTTTTTCTATGCACTGAATCATTATTTTTCATGATACGCTCTGACTTTTGAAATTACTACCTTCTTTCATGGAGAGAGGTGCTACGGTATAGTGCAGAAAATATACTCATGGAAAACCAGGGTAGTAGGAAGGAATTGAACAATAAACTATAGCTCCCAGTGGAATACTTTAATGATACATAAAAATACAAGTTCTTGCAGACATCTTTGAAACCTTAGCACCAAAACCCCCCTGTTCCTTTTTGTTTGATTCCTCCATGCAAGAAGAATATTTTTCAGCCTATTGTATTATTTTTATGATTTAATGAGCATCTAAAATCCTTGATACATTTTTGACAAGAGACTACATTCTGACTGATGTCAGTTACCAAGGGATGTGCAAACATTCTTTTTATTTTTACCATGTTGCCTATTTTATTAAAACTTCTACACTATGTGGTCAGGCAATCTGTCTTTCAATAAAGGATTACTGAGAAAAAATGGAGTCTTAGTTCATTTTTTATACTTATTTGTGCTTTTATAGAAATGCAAGGCCCAAAGTGCTTGGCCAGTTATTTAAATCTGTTTAAAAAAATCACCTTGCAAATTCATTTTACATAATAATACTAGAAAGGCTGAAAAAAAATCGTTGAATTTGTATTATTCCTATATGATAGTTACTAGCCGTTCTGGGTTTTATCTTGGCATAATACTGAAGAAGGTTTTGTTTGTTTGTTTGTTTTACTGAGAAATAATTCTTTTAGAATAAGACAAAAAGAAAAAATATAACTTGAAATACATTTTCAAGTTTATCCATTAAACAGTCTTTCAACTGTAATGAAGCCAATGGCAATTTACTGTTCAACCGAGTCATCAGAATTAAAGAATATTGAATAGAATGAGATTCCATCATACCCTTCTTCCCCCTCTCTACCTCTAAAAAAAACCCCCAAAAAACCAAATCCAACCCAGCAAATCAAATACTTCTTGTCCTTAATTTGAGATTAGCAAATTTATTAACATATTTAGGTGTCTCATGTAAAAACTAAGAGACTGAAATCAACAAAAGTATTGAAGCCTTTTCTTCTGCTCATCTACAAGAAACTGGAAGGAGGCATGGCTGGGACAGTTGACCTCAAGTACTCAAATGGACATTTCATACTGTAGGATGTCATGTCCAGTATATAAAGTGGAGGAAGTTGATGGGAAGGATGGCTGCTCAGACACTGGGCAGCAGGTGGTGAGCAATTATATTATGCACATGTGTGTGTTTTTTTCTCATTTCCTTTGGGTTTTATTTATCTTTCTCTCTGTTTTATATCTTTTCATTACCATATTGTTATTTCTTGTTGTTGTTATTATTATTATTATAGTAATTGATTTCATTTTAGTTATTAAACCATTTTTGTCTATGAATACATGAGTTTTATTTTTTTCTTCCTGATTCTGCTTCTCACCCCACTGGGAGCAGGTATGATAAGCACTGGCTGCATGATAGTCAGTCACCACCTGAAGTTAAACGATGACACTATATTATATAGGAATCACCGAAGAAACATAAGTGGATATCTTCTGTAAATATGAGAACATAGTTTTCACTGCAGAAACACCATATTAGTAATCATGGGACTTCCAGGATTTTCCCATGAATATGTTTAGAAACTAAAGAAAGCAATATATTGTTGATGAAATGCTGCTTCAGTAGCAGCACAGAAAAAGTGTTCTTTCTGTACTTTTCAACATACAGAATAGCTCTGAAATTCAGACTGACTTTCACAGATTGCAGTTACTCTGCTGTCATGAGTTTGTATGGAGACACTTTTTGCTTGGAAACATGGGGAGGGGGCTGCAGCGGTGTCCTGGTAAGCAGTTCTTGAAACATCCCCCAGCTCTGAGGCAGACCCACCTGCAGCCTGGCTGGGCCTGTTTGGCACCTCTGTCATAACTATTTAAGATGGGAAATCTGAGCTGGAAGAAGAGTGGGACAAGATGGAGGTGACCATGTAGATCCCACAGTTAGGGGAGGAGGAAGGAAAGGGGAACAGTGGACTGGAGACCCCCCTGCAACCCACATCAAGAACGCAGGCTATACTCCTGCAACCCATAGAGGGCAATGGCAGGACTGAGAGCCACCAATAGCTCAAGGTGAGTGTGCCTGGATGGGCAGGAGACTGTGTGAGGAGGTGGCCATGGCACAGGCCATGCTGGAGAGCCTGCGGGCCACAGAGACACACACAAGAGGTGAAGAGTTGCAGCTCTCAGGATGAAGGCATGTAGGAACTGCCTCTGCAGGGCTGCCCAGATTGTTGGCAGTGAAGCAGGGAGAACTGGCAAGGAATCTATCTGCCTTCAAGTGAGACAAGTGACAGAAGCCATAGTGAAAAGAGTGACTGAAATCCCCATTATCTGCCCTCTTGAGCTGTTCAGGGAGGGAGGAAGTGAAGACATTGGGATCAGGTGCCTGTGCCTGGGAAGAGGGGAGGAGTGGGAGGAAACAAATCTTAAAGAGCTGGTTGTGCTCTTCATCATTGTACCACTCTATGTTGTTTTCTGTTTGTTGTATTTCTAGTTGGTAGTAGACTAATTTTTATTTTCTTCCCGAAGTTGAGTAGTCTTATCTGTTTTGCCTAGGACTATAAATGGCAATTGAGCCCTCCCTGTCCTTAGGCCACTGATACTTAACAGCTGATCATAGTAATTTGTTCCCAGATGGGCCTAAACCAGGACTTCTGTACAGATCCAACTTTTTACTCTTTTTGCTGCTAACTATGAAGGTCTTCTTGAGCTATTAGAGTTCCGTAACTTGTGTATTGATGCACTGTTATGTACCTATCTTTCTTTATATCTCCTAGTAAAGTAGATCACTTCTGTTTGAATTTAAGGTCACCTCTTCAAAAACTGAATAAACTGGAATCTGCACAAGTTGTAAAGATGCCTGTTTTCAAACCATTCTCCAGGATACTGACCATTAGATTAACAGCAAGAGAAATCAGAAAATATTTCCAGGTTCTGCAGTTTCTAGAGCTCTGTTCAATGAGACAGTAATGTTGACTAAATGATACCAGCATACTCAATAATTTATACTTTCTATTAAGTAAATAATTCAGCTCTGCCTTCTATTTAAACAAACCCAAGTGCATAATCAATCCACCTCAAAATTTAAAAAAAACAAAAACCTTCATGAGTAGTGATAAAAATGGGTGGTTGGTTTTTTTTAAACTTCAAATATATGCAGCTTTTTACGGATCTATCTCTGCACTTTGTTTCGGTAGTCTGCAAAATGAGATATATACTTTTTATTCTGACTTTGATTAGGACAAATGAAGAAATTACTACAATAAAAGAATCCATTAGTAGTGATTTTCTATTACTTCAATTTTTTAAGATAAAAAAAATTCTGTGATAATAAATCACAGAATCATAGAACAGTAGTGTTGGAAGGGACCTCCAGAGATCATCTAGTCCAGCCCCCCTGAAGAAGCAGGTTCACCGAGATCAGGTCACATAGGAACGTGTCCAGGCAGGTCTTGAAGACCTCCAAGGAAGGAGACTCCACAACCCCTCTGGGCAGCCTGTGCCAGGGCTCCATCACCCTCACAATGAAATAGTTTTTTCTTATATTTAAGTGGAACTTTTTGTGTTCCAGCTTCATACCATTACCCCTTGTCCTGTTGCTAGCTACTATAGAAAAAAGGGATGTTCCAACTTCCTGACACTCATCATTTAGGTATTTATAATTGTTAATAAGATCTCCTCTCAGTCTCCTCTTTTCTAAACTAAACAGCCCCAGTTCCCACAGCCTTTCCTCATATGAAAGATGTTCTATACCCCTGATCATCTTGGTGGCCCTGCGCTGGACTCTCTCCAGCAGTTCCCTGTCCCTCTTGAACTGAGGAGCCCAGGACTGGACACAGAACTCCAGATGAGGCCTCACCAGGGCAGAGTAGAGGGGGAGAAGAACCTCCCTTGACCAGCTGGCCACACTCTTCTTGATGCATCCCAGGATGCCATTGACCTTCTTAGCCATGAGGGCACTTTGCTGGCTCCAGAAAAGTAGATAATGCAAATATATATGCTCATGTGGGCAAAGTACCTTATACTGTTTTGAATTTTCCTGAAACCATTGTACCTCTAGTTCAGAGTATCTCCCTTAAATTTCACTCCTACCTCCCTGGTCTGTCTTTGTAGCTGGAAGGTGAGGCTTAGCTACAGCTATTGATATTGTGTGTGATCACAGGGAAGAAGTACTTTGCCATCTACAGTAAATTAAATTAATTACCTGGGATTAACTCACTTAGATAGTAAATCTGATGACACGTCCCAATCTGAACTGAATTTAGAGATACTTGTCAAAAACTAGAAGCACATTTAAATTGGATCTTACAGAAAATAAGGAATAAGTGAATCTCATGAATCCCATTTGATCAGAGATCTTTGACATACTAACAGATATGCAGTGATCTTTGTGAACAGAAATATTACCTATGACAATCATTTCAGACATTGAAACTTTTTTTTTCAATTGCTTAACACTGATTTAAGTGAAAGTAGAATAAGATCAAGTGCAGTATATTTGTGGATAAACTCTACCCTGAAAATTAACTTTTCAAAGAAAATACAAATAATTTTGCAATTAAAAAATAGAAGGAACACAGCAAAAGTCATATTAATGTCTTATTGCAGACTATGTTTTAAACATACGGAAAACATTTAACTGTGAAACTCATCTGTCAGCTCAGAGCAAAGATATCTTAGCAACTCTTGTAGAGCTTACCTACTGCTGCATAAGTACAAAATGATTAGTATCATTCAGCTCTATTTTATCAGAAAAACAACTCTTTCTAAGCCTATTAGCTGACATCATGTCCTGCACATTTCTTATTTTCACTAAAACAGTGAGTCAGAGTGAATTTTATTAACAATAAAAGTAGCTACAGTAGGTATGGAAAATCCTCCTTGATCTTATACAGATAAAAAAAAATTATGCATTTATACATTTATTTAAGTATTCATTGTTGATAACTACCTCTGCAAGTGAACATTTTCTTGAACATGAGAATGCAAAAGACAAGCCTTCATTATTGTGATTTATTTGTGGAAAATGTAATGCAACAAGGCTTGTTTATTTTACTATATCTGTTGTTCTTTATTGTACAGTCAAATATATCCTCCAGTTAGACTTGTCTTTGAAGTTTTGTGACAGACCTCAATGCCACTTCAAAGGCAATTTATTTTTACAGTGCATTTTTTAAATTTACTAAAAGAATGATGTTTTGTTACAGTCTATCAGAAGATTGTAGCTGCACTGCATTTTTGGCGTTTTTTTGCATAGCATAGTCATATTCAATTATCGTCAGCTGACAGACTTCGAGTACTACATCTATTTTTTAAGGTAGTAAATAGGCACATAGGGTTTCTTTCTAAAATGAATCCAGCCATTATTTTGATCATCCCTAAATGGGAGCCGAAGTTTTATGTTAAGAACCAAGCAGTTAGTTCATAAATACATTAAATTCCTGTCTCATGTTTGAGGAGTCATAATCTTAGGTTTGGGTTGTGAACCCACAAAAGAATCCTGACTTGCATTGGTGCAAAACAAATAGCGGTTGAATAAAAAAAATGACATCTGACTAGATAAGAGATTCCCTTCTTTTAGTAAATCATCCTTTTTAGAAGCAAGACACAGATCTCTATATAAAGATCTGTCATAATAATCAATTGTTTCATTGGAATATTTCATGGAATAACTACAAGAATCATTTGTCAAAATTAGGCAATGTAGCAGATAAGTAACTGAACAGATGAAAGGACAGAAGGAAAAGATATTGTAAAGTTCTTGAGCATAAAATGCAGAAATTTTAGCAAAAGGCTAAACTATGCAGCATAGCAACAGAACTCATTTATGCCTTACACATTCACTGGTTATTAAACAGGAAAACATCATCTCTTGTTTTTCTTCCAATTTTCAAGCAGGTAATGAATCAGATCTACACAACTTTCCAAAGACAGTAAACTCTGAAAGTGCCATTTATTCCATAGACTTTTCTTGTCTCTTCCAGTTCTCAGCTTTCTGATTTTTCACCTCACCTGTGTGTACTGACAGACACTAATATTCTGTCATCAACTATTTGTTTTGATTTGGCCTCTTAGGCTTCTCATTTTTTGATTTCAAGGACTAAACAATAAGATCAGAAAGCTGAAATGTATGAAAATAAAGCACTTGTAAAAAGTGCTGTTCTAAACACTATTCTTTCCACTAAATATAATTAACTTTGAGCAGGTAAAATATCTAGGTACAGACTGGTTGCAGATAAGATATTTCTGAAAAATCTAAACCACAGACTTAGTTCAACATGGGGGAAAGAGAATTTTTGGCACTAAAGATGTATTGGTCATAATTTGTCTCCTGAATTGGTGAGACTAGAAAAATACCATGGCCACCAAGAGTCTACTGTCCAGAATGAGAGTGTAGGAAGCCTGTGGCAACATGGCTGAACCTAGAGACAGGTCTGTAATGCACTAAGATATTGTAATAACCAGAATTACACACAAATTGCTTGGATTGGAGAGAATAAAGGAATTTGCACTCACTGCATGATTTCCTGGCTCTAAAGGTTAGGAATCATTGCTGAACATACAATAAAGTATATAATGACATGGCTGGAGAAGTCAGGTTACATCATTCAACTACAGAACATTTCATATTTTAAACTCATTAGTGAGGAAGAACATCATGTAACAGTTCAGCATTAATACAACACCATTTAGTGAAATTTTTCAACCAAGTTGGCTCAGCTAAGGAAAATTGAAAGGAACAAAAAGGAACCAAAAACCCAACCCAAGGCTTTAAGTTTAGCTGCTTGCTTTTTTCTCTTTTCTTTTTCTTCTTTTTTTTAACAGCCACACTTTGGTTGTACATTAGGAACCAAACCTAAAGAGCACTCTCTGTTTTTATCTTGATAGATCTGGCACTTATCTTTTTCTCAGGATTACAAATTATTTATCTCTTCCTTTGTTTCATTTGCAGATGAGATGGAGGTTAGACTTTCAGAGCCTAAGGGGAAAAAACATTATCAGATATATCATATTTCCTGGTAAACATAACTTTCCATTAATTTACAATGTCTAAGGGGACTATAGAATCTAGTTAATTTTATTATTTAATCAGTTAATTATGTAAATATTCAATGAAGAGATTTAGATTTCAGAGACATATATCTTCCACAACTATCTGAGAACCTATATAATTTTAAATAGTTATCATTCAGCTTCATCTGCCTAATCTGGTTGCCTAGGCAGGTTTAGGAGCTAGGTCGTCTTTCTTTATTCATCTCATAAGAACCTTAAGCTATTTTGCCCACATTTGTATCTGTCTTCACCCTCTGAAACTTTACCCAAACTTTGCTTCAATGCTATGTTAGAGATATGTCACAAGCCTATTTTATTGTTCAAACAAATCAGGCAACCGAACCTATGTCCACTCAGTAGAACTCAACCTGAGGCTCACAGCTAGAGTAGCACCCATCTGTCTGTATAAAAACTTTCAATCCTTTGTCATTTATTGAGTTATTGAGTCTCCAGTTTGTTTTTCAATAGCTGTTAAGATTACAACAGGTGTTGAGACTAGATGATCAAGATGTGGACGAGGACATTACAACAGAGAGTCAGCAACTATGGAGATGAAGGAGAAAGCTGGAGCATAGGCTAGAGAACGGTGAGAAGCAACAAACATATGAGAAGAAAGAGTCTCAAGACTGGTGTCTTGAATGCCTGCCTTAGTCATTGGGGTATGTGACCAGTCAAGCGTATGGCTTTTCATGGGTAGATATGCAGGAATATGGTTAGGAAGAACCTACCTTGTCCTAGAAACCACATGCCTCTTACAATGCTTCAGTTTCACAGATGTTATGAATGAAGTCAACAGCAAGAAGGGCTCAAAGCCCAGTCAACATGACTTTGTGTAACTGACATGATCTCCTTCTATGATAGGATGACCCACTTAGTGGATGTGGGAAAAGCCATGGGTGTGGTCTTCCTATACTTTTGTAAAACTTTGGACACAGTCTCCCACAGCATCCTCCTGGAGAAACTGGCTGTCCATGACTTGGACGGACCTACTCTAGGGGCTTAGAGAGTGGTGGTGAATGGACCTAAGTCCAATTGGTGGCTGGTCACCCAAGCTCAGTGTTTTCAGCCTGTTCTAAATAACTTTTTTATCAATTATCTAGATAAGGGGATTGAGTACACTCTCAGTAAGTTTGCAGATGACACCAAGCTGAGTGTGTAGATCTGCTTGAGCGCAGGAAGGCTTTTCAAAGGGACCTGGGCAGGATGGATGAATGGACCAAGGCCAATTGTAAGTTTCTTCAATGAGCCCAAATGCTAGATCTTGCACCTGGCCCACAACAGGCTTGGGGCAGAGTGACTGGAAAGCTGTCTGACGGAAAAGGACCTGGGGATGTTAATTCACAGCTAGCTGAATATGAGCTAGCAGTGTGCCCAAGTGGCCAATAAGGCCAATGGCATCCTGGCCTGCTTCAGAATTAGTGTTACCAAAACAGTTACCAAGGAAGTGATTGTCCCCCATGGGTGAGGCTGCACCTTGAAAATCATTTCCTGTTTTGAGCCCTGGACATGGAGGTGCTGGAGTGTGTCAAGAGACAGGCAATGAAGCTGGTGAAAGGTCTGGGGAATAAGTCTTATAAGGAGAGACTGAGGTATCTGGGGTTGTTTTCTGGAGAAAAGGAGGCTGAGAGGAGACATGATCTTTCTCTTCTCTACAACTACTTGAAAGGAGGTTGTAGTGAGATGGAGGTCGGTATTTTCTCTCCAATAATGAATGACAGGACAGGAGGAAATGGGCATAACTGACACAAAGGGAGGTTTATATTGGAGATTAGGAAGAATTTTTTCACTAGGAAGGTTATTAAGCAGTGGAATGAACTTCCCAGGGCGGTGGTGGAGTCACCATCTCTGGAGATGTTTAAAAGATGCATAGATGAGGTGCTGTCACATGTGGCTTAGTGGTAGGCTCAGCAAGGTGAGGTTAGTGGCTGAATTCAATGATCTTTAAGGTTTTTTCCAACCAAATCATTCTATGATTCCATGAAGAAACACTGATCTAAATAATAAACTTTACTGTAGAATTACTTCTGTATGTCTTTGTTGGTGCAGAAACCATGCAAAACTCGTAAACATAACTCTTGAAGACCCACTAATTTTTCACCATGAATACTCAGCCAGTCCACACAAACCAGTTCATGAAGCAATTGAACAGAAATAGTCATCATTTTTTCCCAGAGCAGTAATCTGAGAGCTGGATCGGGTACAAATTTGTCTGAAAAGATAGAATTTCTAGAAGACTGTCAATAGTTAATACACTGTATAGTGTCAGCTGAAAGAAGATCTACCCTATTAATTTGATGACCATCTGTAACACTAATTCAGGATCCATCAATACTCTTAAGAAGTTTTTAGGGCCTGTTCTTGGCACCAAAGTCATCTAACAGCTTGACTTCAGCTCATGCCTCAGGCAAAACAAATCATCCAACAGTTAACTCCTCTGATTTTGTAATCACTATTCAAAATTGCCTAGATTCAGCAGATACAGTGTATCCCACCTGTGCTCCTCCACATACACACTTGCCTATGAAGCTCCTCTGCATTCCTGAATGATAACTGAAAATCATTTCCTCTCTTCTCTTCACAAAAGATAGCAATCATCTCCCTTCACATTTTTCATTTCTAACAAGTGCCTCCAAACACCTGGAGGCTTCCACTTTGCCCTTCTTTCCAATGCTTATTAGCTGTAGGCTATTGCTAAAAAATGTGGAGTACTTAGAAAAAAGTAAATTAAATTATAGCAGCCAAGTTGGACGAAAAATGTTCATCATAGGCTCCCTTTGAAGTCTACCTGACGAGGAGCTGATGCCCTAGAGACATAAGAGACCGCAAAGGGACATCAGAATCTTCACAGACTGACTGGGTCACCTTACTCAGATGTTCACGTTTTGTTAGTTTGCTGTGAACATCACAGCGTATTATCTGCAAGATTGAAATGCTATTTGAAGACCTATGGCTGTGAGTCTAAATGCCTTTAAGGACAGAGGAATGTAGGACTACAATCAAATATCTCTAAAAAGCAAGATGTGTCTCATTATTACTTTTAATGGGCTATAAGAACATTTTGTCTGTTTCCTATGGACTAAAAGACAGGCTTAAATATTCAAGAACTACTTTTCTCATTCCAATAAAAAAGAAAAAAAATACTTAAAACTAAAGGGGAGAACAAAATACACAGTTCTCTGAAAAGATTAACAATGCTCAGACCAATCAAGAACATACATAGTTAAAAGTCAGAAACAGAAATATAGTAGACCGAATCATTAATTTAACATAAAATGTTTTGTGAAATTCAAACTGAATACAAAAAAAATGAAGTTGAAGTCTTGAATACTAAAACCAAGAAATGCCAAATCTGTCATGGTACTGTTCTGTGTTCTACTTAGATTCATGACATTTTATTTCAAGATAATGATGAACACAAAACAAAGCTCTAGGACTATCAGAAATGTCATTAAGATAAAGATGAATACAATCAGTCCAGGCTTTACAAGTGATACTCAAGTCACTGAGGAAAAAGTACAAATGAACTGAGAAACACTGTACAGAAAATTCAGAAAGCAGGCTGTGAAGGCAGTGTGTAGTGGATCAGTAAAGTGTTGTGTTAACATGTCTAAAAGATTTCTGAGCTGAAGCCACCTGCTGTACAACAGAACAGCTCATTTCCTTCCAAATGATCTCTGCAGATCAACCTCCGCACTGCATAGTGTTCACTCCCTGCCAAAGCCTCATGTTTTCATACTCATTTTTCCAATATGTGTTTTGTAGATCTGGCAATAATAGAAGAATTAAAAATGTCTTCACCTCTCGATCTGCTTTTCTGCACTTCTGTCATAGCCTTTTCAGCTATTGTCCTGAAAAGTCAGCTGACAAATTTTAAAGCCGATGAAAAGGCATTGCTGATGGTTCCCATCCAGCACCCTAGACAGAAGCAGGGCAGCTGGGGAACATGGAGGCAGCCCCATACCTCAAGTATTGGGTAACTCCCTGCGGTCAGGAACAAGTCAAAGTTGGGCTGGGCCATGGGTCCACAAGAGGGTCTGGCTCAATGGGGTCCAGAGCTAGGCAGGGCAGGGCTGTGGGGAGCTGAGACTGGCTCTGCTACAGCATCTCTGGGGCAGAGGCTGACGTCCTCAGAGTGCTGAAGTGGAGTCCTGGGCTGTGGGATGCATTTGGGCAGCGCTGGGGGACAGGAACAGTAGGTCCTCTAAAGCCTTCAGGGCCCAAAAGTTTATATTCATGATAGAAACACTGTAATGTTAGAAATAACTCCTTTTATACTGTTTTCAGGAGCAACTGAATGTAAGCATTACTTTTGCATAAAATTAGATCTTCTCTGGAAACATTATTCTTATAAGAAGCTTTACAGTGATTTTCGAAAAGCTTCAACTTCCCATGAAGTATTGTGTTATCCTTCCTAATACCTGTACTAAAATCTCAGAACTATCAAAAGTGATTTGCAATTCATTAGTTTTATCACATCTTCAAAAAAAAAAAAAAAAAAGTGTTTTAGAGATAAAGGAGATATCTGAAGTCCCAAACATCTGATGAATTAAACTGAATGGTATGTTAGAAGATAAGGCCTGGCTCAAGCATAGGAAAACCTATGCACATCATAAGCAGCTGAAAAGACAGAGTCTAAAAGGGGTTGTGATGATAATGAGGTGGCAAGGGAAAACTCCATTAATCCACTCACTTTAATTCATCAAGAATCAAAAGCTTTTCTATACTCTGTCCTATTTCAGGTCCTTTGGGAAGGTCTTTTGATGCTGTTGAGAAGGATGTAAAGAAAGGGAAATAAGAACATCATTCTTTCTTCATTCCTAGCATGATGCAAATCAGGAAAATGATTAATAATTATATGTAAGTAATTCTTATTGATAGACTAATATGAAATATACTTTCATATCATATTAGAAACTCATATAAGGAATACATAATGATGATATAAGGCACAAATCAAAAAATAAAAAAGGCATGGATGAGTACATTCTAACTCAGAAAGCTGAATAAATACAGAATTCCAACTGCTTTGACATGGAGGTCACGATAATGATTGTTTTGTAAATCAGTGAAATAGTAAGATATTGTAGGAAACCTTAAGAGTGTGAACAGCAGTCTTTGGTGCATGAAAAGCTTATAAGACTTAATTGACTAAACATCAACATGAAGATCAAGACATCAACAAACTCCACCAGCAGTATTGCAGTTCTCTAGGAACTCTTTACTGTTTTTAACAGTGAAAGCAATCTTCACTTATTGAATAAGTAATCATTATGAATATATAAAATAAAGTATATTAAAATTAAGGACTGCCACTTGTTGACTTTATTGACCTTTGGTTCAAATGTTTATTTTCTAAATAGATAATACCCACAGAAGAAAAGAGATACATAAACTTCGGTATATGGTAGATGAGATACATGTGGATCTCATACTGAAATACTGACACATGCACTGAGATACATATAGATAGATTTTCCACAGCAATGTAAGCTCCATTCCAGTAAGGAGAGTTTACTTTTCAAGTTTCTGATAAGAAATTGAATGTCAGAGAAGACTCTAGAAGGTATCTTCAAATTGCATAATTAAAGCTGTCTGGTATAAAAGGATAGCCCTTATAGGCATGAACATTGGTGACTCTGAAATCGACAACAGTCAAAAGTGGCATGTGCACATATTCTTAATGAGCAGAAAATCTATGGAAAAGGGAATGTATTGCCTTGAGTTTCTTAGCTGATTGTCACTGTAACACATTTAGAGAATGCACTCATGAGTATCCAGAAACTTTACATTTTATGAACTGGATGAAGAAGTTGTTTTTACTGGATGAAGTAAGTCCCATAACTATATGACTATCATCTCTGAAGAAGCACCAGATGCATTATGGCTTTCAATAAAATCAGAAGTCAGGAGTAATGATGGCATTCTATCAGGAAGCTTAGAATTCAACTTTCAGATGTTATAGGTAGAAAATGTATTATAGAGGGTTAAAGTTGCAACACAGCATGCACAAACCACAGTAAAAGAATACATATGAAAAAAGTTTGGAAGCTGAAGTACTGAGATTTTCCTACAGCTACTGCAAGCTGTTCCAGTATTTACTGTTTGCCTAAACATAAGTATAAGGATACATTGTGCCTACTCACAAAATGTTCTGCTATTTTCTCTATACATTAGGCATCAATCAATTTGGAAGCTTTTTCCTTTGCATTAATACAAACACATTTTCCAGGTTTTATGATACCTGTTTTTCAGTTAAAAAAAGTATATGTATTTAAGTATACTAGTATATGACTATATATCCATGTATATATATGCATGCGAAAGTATGTGTGTGTTTATATGTATTTCCATAGAGTGAAGTAAAGAAAACAAAACAATTCAAAAGTCCTTTGGACAGCTCAAAGTCTTACTGCTACTACAAAAAGAAAAAATGGCCACAAAACCATTGCACAATTAAAATCAAGGCAAAAAATACTGACAGCCAAAATTCTTATATATAGAAACAAAAAAAAAGCCAAAATCTTTGGTTTGTAATTGTCTCTCTTCAGTACTGGTAATTAAGGGTCTTTCCTGCAAGTACTTTGAGATGTTCATGCAGCCATGCCACATTATTTCCTTACTCACTTAGCTTTTTAGGCTTCATATCTTGAACATCCAAATTGAGATCTCTCATACTTTAAAAACTGAAGATATTTTCTTCTCTATTTCTATTCTTTCTTACATTTACAGCATTATATCTAGTGTGGATGCATTTACTTCACACAATGGATGCAGCAACTGAGGGTACACAATCTAGCGCTCTACTTTAAGACACGTGAAATGGTTATTGAATACACAAATTTTCATGACAACAGCAACTTATTTCCTTGAAGAAAATAATTGCCCTTTCCTATAATGGAGTGGTCAACTATTGATAAGTACATGCTTCATTTCCTACCAGAAGAATTAATTTCCCTGTTCCTTAACACTATTACAAAGTCAAAGAAAACTGTATAACAATCAGACATGTTTTTTTTTTTTTAATGACATATTTCTTAACTGGAATTGTTATTGGTGTTGCAGACATGTATTGAGGACAGAAAACTCTCCACAAATCTGGCAAAGTTAGATGTACCAGTTCTCCCTGAAACACAAAGAGCTTTAGTCTTGCCCTACAATGGATGAACTGCTGATGCAGAGTCTGTCTCCTGACAGATGAGTAGGTCTCTGCAGTACAGCATATACACTGCCTCACTAGATAAGGATGGAAGTGAAAAGCAAACTGATCTGGTGGTGTAATCCTCTTCGTTGATCTGAGGATCATGTAAGCCATGTTGCTGTTGCTTGATGATGGTGCTCATCTGCCTTTTACTACTCTGAAGTACTCTCTAGCCTGGACACTTGACAATACTTTCAAACTGCTCAAGTCAAACTTGAAAAATTGACAAATTTAAGTAGAATAGCATAATCTAATTAGAGTAGCATGGTTCTTTGATAACTTCCTAGATAGGTTATATTGAATTTGATTAATGTTGTACTTTATAGTCAGATACCTTTCATCTGTTCACCCTGTAGAGCCAAAAATGTGGACATGTTCAGAACTCCTGAATAATCTCAATCCTTACAAAGATAATAGCAAATAATTTCCTGTATCTGATACATGGTAGTGCATTATTCAGGCTGGACTTTGTCTTACAATGCTGTAGCCTTTTATCAGCTGCCCAGCATCAATCTTATTTAGCAATGAAAGGAGGCTATGTCATGTCATCACATCTTCGGAAGAAATCTGAAGGAAATGAGAGATTTTTTTTTCAAAGTAGGTATACCTTGATAAGTTCTTTATTTTTCTGATATAATAAGTTGTATCTAATCTTTAAAACTTAGTGAAAAAGCATCCCATATATACCGTACTCCTCAGTGCGTTCACAAAACTATGCTGATCTTGGTCAATTTCTTGCCCCCTAACATTCACTACAGAGAATTCTTGACATCAGAAAAAAAGATTCATGAAACTGAGGTGATAAGAATGGAGTTATTTGTACAAAACTAACAATTCTTAGTGGTTTACGTTTCTTGTGCTTGTAATTGTTTTATATTTCTCATTTTCATTTTTTATTACACATTCTGCTCCACATTTGGGTCTCGGCAAGTTGAGAGACTTGAAGAAATATTTCTCAAAACAGTAAAATCTTTCCTTTTAGGAGTAATGCTTTAAGTGCAGCCACTGTATTATGCATTTCCTAGCAGATGATTTTACATGAGTCTCCTTTTAGTAGAAACAACTCAGACTATCAATTGATAGTTTACTCCTATTCTTATCCAATACAAGGTGACTTTCATTAAGAAAATGGAAAAGTACATTTTTATGACTGTGACATTATACTTCTGGTACTTTTTTTCATTTAACTTTAAGAAAATATAGTTATATTTGCTGATATAATAATCAGCACCAGATGTGTTGAATGTCTTTGATTAGAAAATGAAAGCTATAATCCCTGTTGTTTTGTGTGAGTTTATATTAGACCACAATCATAACAATTTAAGGTGCAACATCACCCATTTCAGTGGCTTTTCTGAAGCTAAATTATGCCTTGACTTTAATGAGACTATGAACACAAAAATATACAGGTACCTACTGCTGCAAAGCAAACCTTGAGGGCCTGAAGCTTGTTAAGCTAATAAAAAAGAAGAACATTTAGTATAGGTCAAATACACATACCATTTTCTAAAGCTTTTTTACCACTATAGAATTTATTAGGCAAAATTCAGATGAGATCTATCTGCCTTTAAAGCTGCACTGTTAATGACAAAGACATTGAGTGCAGATATTAGATTTATACGCAGTTCACAGAGTGTATGATTTTTCCTTTTTATTTCAACAGTTTTCAGTTTCGGATTTTCTCTCAAAGTTCAAATGTTTCACCACAGTATAAGTTTCACTAAAGGAAAAAACCTGTTATTTTAATTGACCTTTATTCCCGTCTTTTGTATGAAACACGCAAAGAATTTCAGATAAGCTGCTTTAAATATTTCCCCTATTGATAAGTAACAAAATTTGCACTTAAATTATTTTAATGTTGGGGTACTAAGTGTATGAAGAAAAGCAATAATCTAATGAAGTTTAAATAATCATACTAATTGTTGCAGCAGCTGAGTATTTTCATCAGACATTTATTATCTTCCTTTCTTTTTGTCCACTTTTTGTAAACATCTTAAATGTATTAATCAGTCTGTGCATGGATTTAAATAAACGTTGCTGCATTTTTTGTTCTATTAGTAGGTGTAATATTTTGGATACAAAATATTGTTTATGAAAAAATCTTGGAGTTGAAAACCATTAAAGGTTAAATAAAGTTTGGAATGATAAATGCAATCAACAGAAAAACCTATGATGAAGTTGAATTCAATTTCTTAATATCTGGTGTCATCTGAAATGCTCTAAAGTATCCAAGGTATTTGTATGGAGCTGACAGATAAGATACAGAACTTGCAGAAGGCCTCTGCGAGGATTTTGGACCAGCAACTAGGTCAGATAACCTACATTGCCTAAAATATGAGTAGTCACTTAAGTTTAGACAACAGAACATACTTTGGAGAGCAGCTTTCTACTGTGTAGAACGTCACTTTTCTTTATATGAACCATATGATATTTTACCATGACTTTTTTCTTCAGCACAATGTTCTATGCTATACTCATTAAACTCAATAGTTTCTTTTGCTAGTAGTGAAACCTTTGAACAGGACTGAGATACATCAGCCACACATGTAGAGAGATGAAGGACAGAGAGAGAAATCTTTATAGCCTTTCCTTCAATACCTTTTCACTTTAGAAGTAGTTAGCACAGGGGTTGCTGTATACCTTGCATAATCTATTTCAGCAGGACTGATTTCCAACAGTTTTCATTGCATTGTAAATTAATCCAGCAGACATTTCTGGAAAGTGCAGAAGAGCATCCACTTCAGATCTGCTATCCCAGCAAAAGACATAACAAAGAGCTGATGAGAAGTGACTTCTCATTCAACAGAGCTCCTTGGAAAATGAATATCTGTGGTCAATCTTGCTTCACTAGTAGCTTTTCTTCCTTCTTGTCTATATGTTAACATCACCAAAATGTGAGGTTCTAAATCAATTAGCATGAAGGATGGCATATATTCAGAAACAGATTGTGCTCTCAAAGAATATCAAATTCATATCTCAAAATACAACTGTGTCTATAGAAAAGGAGTAGTATAGTCTCTACATGGAGACCCAGAATACAGCCTGCTTGGTAAAGACTGAAAGTTTCCTTCGATATTTCAGTGCACTTCTATGCTCAAGTGACAGTTAACTGCCATTTTACACAGTTACGCAGATTTTATACATATATAAACATCTTGATTCTCATCAGAACTACATGAACTCTGGATGTCCCATAGACCATTTCCATTATCATAGAATCATAGAATGGTAGGGGTTGCAAGAGACCTTTAGAGATATAGTCCAATCCCTCTGCAAAAGCAGGTCTACCTAGATCAAGTCACATAGGAACATGTCCAGGTAGGTCCTGAAGACCACCAAGGAAAGAGACTTCACAACCTCCCTGGGCAGCCTGTGCCACTGGTCCCTCACTCTCACAGTGAAATAGTTTTTTCTTATGTTTAAATGGAACATTCTGTGTTCCAGCTTTATCCCATTACCCCTTGTCCTGTTGCTAGATACCGTTAAAAAACAGGATGTCCCAACCTCCTGACACCCACCATTTAGATATTTATAAATATTAATAAGATTGTCCCTCAGTGTCCTCTTCTCCAGATTAAACAGCCCCAGTTCCCACAGCCTTTCCTCATATGAAAGATGTTCCAGTCCCTTGATCATCTTGGTGGCCCTGCGCTGGACTCTCTCCAGCAGTTCTCTGTCCCTCTTGAGCTGAGGAGCCCAGAACTGGACACAGGACTCCAGATGAGGCCTCACCAGGGCAGAGGAGAGAGGGAGCAGAATCTCCCTTTACCTGCTGGCCACACTCTTTTTGACACATCCCAGGATGCCATTGGCCTTCTTGGCCACAAGGGCACATTGCTGGCTCATGTCCAGACAATATAGGAGGCCCAATGAAAGTAATATTTCAGTTAATGGAGCAAATCAGAGAAAATTGTGTGAGGTATCTTTGCAGGTGAATCAAGTCATAAAAATCTCGGATTTCTGGATAATTTTTTCTGTAATTTCTGACATTTTAGGCAAGCCAACAATCAGCAATTTCACTTTCAGTTTCATGTATCATGTCAATTTTCTTTTCTTCTATTGCATGACTAATGGCTCAGTTATTTTTCTGAGTTCTCGTCAAGCAGCTCTGGCTCATTGTGATAAGAGATAAGTAGACAATTAGCAGCAGTGCTCCCTAGTGTGTTTCATGCTATTCTCATTGTCTGTTCCCTCCACTGATTCATGAGTTCTCTTATTGCTTTGAATAAACACTTTCAGAGTTTTTTTTTTCTTTTATGAAATCTAAAAGATTCTTTGAAGGGATATCTAAGCAATATCTAAGAAAGCAGCTTAAAAAGAAAATATTCCAGGGTCTTTTTATTTGTTCTTTAAAAAAAAAAAAAAAAAAAAAAAAAAGGAAATCTGGCAATAATTCAACTAATTAATTTAAGTGTAAACAAATGAATTTCAAAATGAACCTAAATAAGTCTCAAGGGATGATAGTCCCTTGGTAATGCAAATAAGGGTCAATACGTTTTTCATGACAACTACCTAATTCTGTGATTGGGAACAAGCTTTGAATTATATTCACTAAGAAAGTACAGAGTCTTTGTTGCTTTCTGCTGCAAAATTTTTATTTTGTCTGTAACTGTTTGGGAATTGGTTTTTTTTTTCAGAAACTATTCTGATATTTTGGAAAGCATAATATTTGAGGAACTATTTAAAATTTGTCCTTCCTTTGTTTTCTTCTTGTCTTTCTCCTTTCAAATACTGACATTTTCAAGCCATTTAAAGAAACGGAAGAATTTAGAATCCAATGAGAATCTAATCTGATTAGAGTACTGTTTCCACATAGATTAAGGAAACCTTGACTGCTTCCAGTCATGTTTAGTTTATACTAGTTATATTTCAGTTTATAGAAGTTATACTACTGCTTAGTATTTGTAAATATAGCAGAAGACAAAATCTACATTGTTGAAACCCTGTAAATATTTAAGAACTTTAAAAGGTTAATATCCAGAGTAATAGGTATGGCAAAAGGCCTTAGCAAAAATATCTATCAGATATTTCCATAGTCTCACAGTGTTATTATATAAGACAATGATTTAAGAATAATTCACTTTTAGGATTTAATGAATTGCATTTAATTTCATTGCTTAAGGTAAGAATCAGCATACATCTGTAAACAAATAGTCCAATAGTGGTATCTCTGGTTCTTACTGCTCTGTCTCCATTCCCACTTTCATCATCTACATTCACATTTTGTCATTATCAGGATGGCAAAAGGATGAAGTTACAGGACCAAACTATTAAGACTTTATTTTGTCTTACATACTGATATAACTCTGGGTAAATCAGCTCTCTGATGAGGATTGAACATAATTTTACATCAATTCTAGATATTAAATAATGTTATTAAATATTTAATATTTAAATTTACTATTAACACCAGGGTTTGTGTACATTTTGTACATGTAGTGGTTTTGTGTGGCCAGGTTTTGATAGTGGGAGGCTAAAGGGGTGGCTTTTTTAAACAAACAGCTACCAGAAGATTCATCTGTAGCTGATAGAGCCAGTGCCAGTTGGTTCTAAGTTGAACCCACAGCTGACCAAGACCAAGCCAATTTGTAATGGAGGTAATGCCTCTGTGAATAATGGAGAAGGGGAAGAAGTTGCTTCGGAGTTGCTAAACTACAGAAGCAGCAGAGGGAGTGAGAATGTGAGAACAACATCTTCAGGGACACCAAGGCCAGTGGAGAAAGAGGGGGAAGAGGTGTCCAGGAGCTGGGCATCTCAATGGAAAGTGAAATCAGATGTTCCCGCATTAGAAGTTATGTAACTTGTTTATTCAATAGTATAAAAAGCTGAACCCTCTGCAGTGACTTTGTGAGACCTCACCTATGAATGGATGTACTGTGTAGGACTTCCTAATTGCTGGGACAAGTTCCAAATCCTCACTGCAACAGGGGTTCCCCAGTGACTATCAATCTGAGTGATGGTAATTAAGGCAATTGGTGATGTATTTTTCTTAATTACTAACTTTATGTAGTAATAATTAAGTACATTATCTTACTTATCCTCTCTGTTGTTTTGTTAAATTTGCTTCATTATTTCACTTATTGTCTTAGTGTTTTAAAACCTAAGTAAAAATCAATCTGTTTCTTTTTGACTTGGAGCATGTGTTCTTTGGGCTGACCCTGTCCTTTAGCAGAACAGTGGACTGAGATGGGATGAAGGAAGAGTAGTGTGTGCACAAGAAGTTGGGAGAGACCATAGCCAGGGCAGTGGACCTGAATTAGCCAAAGGGCTATTCCACACCATAGGATGTTACGCCCAGTATATAAATTGGGAGGGTTGGCCAGAAGGTGCATCAATGAGAAACTGCATTGTGCAACACTTGTCTTTTTCTTGGGTTTTATTTCTCTTAATTACTATTATCATACTTTATTCTTCTTACTATTATTGTATTTTATTTTAATTTAATTATTATACTTGTTCTTATGTTAACTCATGAGTTTTTATTTTCTTTTCCAATATCCCTCTTCATCCTATGAGAAGCCTGGGGACAGGGAATGAGTGAATGTCTATGTGGAGCTTTGTTGCCAGCTCAGCTTGAACTACAACATGCAGGTAACCTGTCAGTTGTTGACTTATCTGACTTTGATAGTTAATTCAGATTGCCTAGTTCCACTGGGGAGATGCATAGCAGGACAGCCAATCATAGATACTTTTTCCTTGCTGGACCACATTAATTTCTTCCTTTTATTAAAAGATAAGAAATTTATCTTCCTGTCTGTAACTTCTTTAGTGCTACTAGATATTCCATCAAGGCTAAGTAGATTGAAAGCAGGGCATTCAGTAAACAGCACTTTCACGGACTTCTTTCTTCAGACATGAACTGCCATCCAACATTGGGTGCTTAGAATTGTTTTCCACAGCTTTTAAAATCCTTCTTATCCTTTTCCTAGAGGAAAAGAAGCCAAAATTCTGATTTTGAGGTTTAATTGACTATTAACCACCATAAAAGAGCATATAACTATATCTGTGAGAAGTGACAGGACTGGCATTCAAGTCATAAAGTGTAAATACTGCTTTATTTTAATTTCAACATGTACCTTATTTACAAGTTCTATACAAATTCAATAGTGGCTATTTTCAGTCAGGCCTGGATCAGGTCCGAAGGATGTTATATTAGCAAAACAATAGGTCTAGAGATGTTTGATTTAATTTCTGCTGTGAGCATTGTACCAATATAACTTTCACCAAATATACAAAACTGAATATATTGATTAATCACAGAACCAAAATAACATGTTTTATTCAAATTTGTTTACTCAGAATTTTACTACATGATTAACAATAAATGAAGTATATATTATACTATTTACTAAATTCATTACATTTTAATGATACCATATGTATATTCACACTCTGTATTGCTTAATATTTTATATCTATCATCATGCTATCTGGACATTTGTCAACTGTAGTAATCAAGATAAGTTCTCCATCTCCTCTGAGATTTGCTATAATTTTTTTTTTTTTTTTTTTATTTTACTTAGTTATTTCCAGGACTAACCTCAATGGTTCTTCTCCATTTTGGGAAGATTTATTTACTCAAGGAAAAATAAGGGTTTTTTTCTACTTTATGCTTTTGGTGATAGCTGAATGAAGCGTTAGGACTTGATTTCTAATGATTATATACACATTAATTTACCATAAATGAGGTTTTTATTTATTGTGGAGTTACAGCTAAAAAATCTGCTCAAATGTTTTAACACAAATGATAGAAAAATTCTCAATCAGATTTGCCTTGAGAAGTGACTGACCAGTGAAGGCTTCTACAGCAAACAGGACATTCTTTGACAGAAGTCCATTTAGTTTTTCCTCCTTCTCTGTTGCCTGTCATTTCCACTTCCATTACATGACCAAATTGTTAGAATTTTGTTAGAATACCTAGAGACTGGTTTTATAGTAGAAAAAAACAAAAACCTTGACAAGATTAGTTTAGTAGAAAGTAATGTGCTTTTTTCTTAAACTTCAGTTGGATGACAAAAATAATTTCTTATTTTTCTTATATTGACTTTAACAGAAAAAAATGTACCACTTTTGCCACATCGAGGCTTGTTTAGATGAACTCCAAACACACTACACTCTACTTTTAATGACCTTAGTTTAAATGGACTGTTAAAATTATCCAAGTTATCATATATTTACTTTTTTATCTAATTTCCAATGGAAGACAATATCTTTAATATAAACAAAATTAAGGCTAATTGCATAATTCTGTTTCTTTTCCACTGCTCAGTAATGTATATCAGAGTTTAGGTAAAGGATGAAAGAATAAATTTATTGAATCAACAATTAGCTGAAAAACTGTTCAATCTTCAGATTAAAGCAAACATGCTCTGAGCTTTGAGAAAGTTATGTTAGTAAGCTACCATGATCATTTCTCTGCAGATAATTAAATATCCAAGAACATAGATCACAGTGTAAGATTCTACTGAAAAAAAATAGAAGTTGCGTAATATAATTGCTTTTTGTTTGCAAACTATGTTTCCTTTTTTTTTTTTTTGCGGAATTCTGGACCACATCCTGGCTTGCCTCTTGTTATTATTGAACTCTTGAGTATTGTTTTTGGTGATGTTTTCAGTGCACAGGTATGTATATTCAGGTGTCCAAAAGAAGCAGAGTGAAACTGGATAGGAATAATTGAAGAATGATCCAGGATGTGGGAAAGGTCACATAGAAGGCAATGCTGGAGCTTCCAGCAGTCATACATGCACACACATATTGTTTAACAAATAGAAAAAGAAAAAGATTTTGGCCCTAGAATACAGGAAAGACTATTTCAGTTAATCAAGCGACCTAAAGCTTTGTCAAATTGTTGAAATGAACTAGAGCCAAATATATATATATTTTATTTTCTGAACCACCTAATTAAAATCATTTCCCCAGAAATTTCTAATGTAATGGTTGAACTAGGGCTTAAAATGATGAAATTAGATTAAAATAAAATAGTTGATGTAGGTTCCAGCAAGGAACTATCCAAACTGGAATAAGCCTTCCTGAAATAAGACATAGATTAAGTTGTTCTTTGACATCTTGAAGAGAAAGGCAGAAACTACCTGGTAGAGTGGAAGAGACTAAAAGCAGTAGATTACAAATCTTCCCCTCATGGAAATGCAAGTATTGGAAGAAAAAATATTGGAACTGCAAAGCCTGAGAAACACAAAATGTGGAAATATTGCCATATGTAGCACAGTTTCAATCAATGCTATATCATACCATCACAGTGGAAAAGGCATCTACCTCACCATTTAGAATTTCAATACCTAATACTGACTGGCTTCAGGGCAAAAATAGATTGTGTTGAGGCATCTAGGTTTGATGTGTATAAAGGTATGCAAAGTCTGTTCTATTTCTGTCTTTAAAAGGTGTCTGAAGAGGATGTGGAAGTCACTAACCATATGCAAATTTTGGGAGCATTCAAGTTTAAGTTGCTCTCATCTAACTGTAGGCATTTAATTGAGATGCTTGGCTTCCACATGGTCTCTCCAGAGGCAGTGGAGAGAAGAAAACAGTTCCTCCAGGTAATTCAGGCCATTACACTCATCATGTGGAAGTGCACTGATTAAAGGGATAGCCTAGGGTGATGAGGGTCCTTTGTAAAGTACTTCATTTAATAGATAAAGTTTGATTGACTGTATCTGAGGCTTAAGTTTTAAACAGAATTTATATTAAAGCCTGAAGCACCTTGGTCTGTTTTGATTCACTAAGTAACTCATGTACTATACACTGTATATTGAAGAAATGCGCAACATTTATGCAGTCTTTTATATTAGTATTAGAATATTCTCGTGATTCATAGATAAAAAATCTTCTTTTCACAACTCTACTCTCCTTGCTCTACCAATGTGTAGTGTTCAAGGGGTTCATGGTAATATGCCATGAATTCTTACCTCTCTTAAGCAAAGTCTCCCTGGTTTGCATAACAGATTTTGTCCATTGCAATGTCTGTGTCTCATCATTCATCCTTTCAGTCCTAGGCATCTTATTTACAGAACCAGAAGGCAGAAATAATTCAACATTGCTTTCACAAAAACCTCAGGGTTTTGCACTGTTCAACGTCTTTATTGACTTACAGTCTCTTGCATATGCTAAAAAATGCTCACAAATCTGCTAACAACTCCGTAAAAGCACAAAAACTAAAGATGAAAAACATTCAGAATAATTATTCTTATATATTTTTTTAATCTATTGATAGTTGTTCCAGCTACAATCAAATGCCAAGAGACATGCCTGCTTTTTATATGAAAATAAGGAATAAAAGTGGGAATTGGTATCCAGATGATGTGAAGAGGAAAGATTCTTGTGCAAAGAAGGTTATTCTTTTTTTCACATTTAACAGCAGGCATAATTTTTTGAGGCAGAAAAGTGGTGTAAAAGGAGGAGTATGAGAGGATAGCATGCATTTCCAGCTGACTCTCTACCCATCCTGGTCAAATGAGTGCTGCAGCTAGGCAAATTCCGCCAGATAATAACTGCAAGTGATTGGAAGACAGAAATCTTCATTTTGGTACATGACTACTTTATCCTACAGCTACTGGAAAATTCCTTTTTCACTTTCATCACCATCTGTTTCTGTAGGACAGCATTATAATTACACTGAACCACAAGGCAGTATTTCCTAAAGAAATGTATCCTCTTTATACAGGACAAGAGTCTTTATACAGAAACAATTTGATACTTTTGTATGTTTTTCTCTTCAGAACAATAGTAAAAACGAATGGTAAAAAAATGAGTATTTGGATTTCACAAAGGAAGAAAGTTTCAAAACTGGATGTTGATTTCAGTCTGTAAAAAAATATTGGGTCATGGATACCTGGAAGTAGAAAGTTTTCTCCTAGTAGAAGTTTTCTTCTATCAGAATAATTAGTATGTTCCCTATAAATAGCTTTTCAGATGTCATTATAAGAAACAGCAAAGAAAATCATAGCTATCCTGCCATCCATGTCTTTCTATTTGTATCTCAGTTCACTTCTTGTTGAAACTGCAATAATAGTTATTCTCATTTAACTTCAAACTCGATTCAAATACTCTTGAAACTAAAGAAGAATACCTTTTTAGCAATTATGATTGTGATCTGAAAGAGAAAATATATATGTAGAAAGAAAGACAACAAGATGATCTAAAAGTAAAAACGTATGCACTATGCCTGTGCACCACAGCGTCAATTCTTGGCTTAGTGACAGTGTATATGGCATTTGTTCACTGGAGTATATTTATAAGATTACCTATGGAGATGTCTAAATATAAATTGAGATGTAGTAAATTGTACCAATAACCTACAACACTGTTGTAGTCTTACTGCAGTTTACTGTAGCCAGGTGAGATTTTCATAAGGTTGCAGCTTCCGAGTCTTCCCAGAGCAAAAGGTGGATGAAGCACAGGCCACAAAGGTTTCTTTTCTCTGCAGTCCAAGGTACTGTTCCCAATGTAGATACATATGCAGTAGTGTTGGTCAAATTCTCACATTTCCAGCTGTTTACACATCACAGGACAGGGATCAGCACCATATATAAACCTGTTCAGCATCTACACAGTCAACCATCACTTCAGTACCTGGGGTGTAAGCATACCTTTAATTCATGAACACCATCTGATATCCAATTTTGCTTTACAGATACCCATTAAAGGCCATAGAAAAAAACCCCACACTATTTGTTAATCCTGTATTCATTTCATGAATAATTGCTACCTTCACACACACAGAGAAGGTGTATTTAGCTGTGCTCCTCCTGCTTACATAAAAGTAACTTTGCAAATTATTGTTTAATCTTGGGCAAGTTGCTTAATTCTATTGTACATATATTTTCCAGTCAGCTAAATGCTTTGAAATGGTAAGGATTATCTATACCAGAAAAATATTTTGATGTCGCAAAGTCCAGCTCTTGGCCTATTAACCAGCTCGTAGCCTATTAACCAGCTCGAAGCCTATAAACCAGCCGAAGCCTATTTCATGTGGCTCTCAGCCTAGGGTCCGATTCTCAGCTGGGTGGGAAGAAATCCAGTCCTACTAAGTGTGAGTGATAGCAGAAATCTTCACTTTATTAAAAGCAGGCTCTAACTTATATACGATGCAGGCTTCAAGCTAGCTCAGCAACAGCAGCTGATAGGTTACATTTTCATGTTCATCCTACTTGTGGTTTCTGCGATAAGCAAGCTCCCTCATTTTTTCACATCTTGTTTTTCCTCAAAGTTGTTTACCACCTTTAGCCAAGAACGGTCCGACCTTGAGGGAATAGAAAGCGGCCTGCTGTCTACGTGACAGCAACTGCTTTAACCATGTCTCTGACTCTGATCTTGATTGTGCACCAAATCCATATAACTAGAGCCCAGGCTTCCTTGCCCCAACGGGCCTAGCATTATACCCCAGGATGTCCTTGCTCCCTCATTTTTTCTCCACATTTTGAAGTGGAATTTAATTGCTACTTGAAACAATTTTACATTATTAGATAAAAGGTTTCAAAATTTTTATATTTTCCATCTAAGATTATATCAAAAAGATAATTTATAAATGAAATAGAAAACCAAAATATGGACAAAATTTAAATGCATGAAAATATGAACATGGAATCCAAATAAACAGCTATTCTCGTTCAGAAGAATTGATTGTGCCATTGAAAAGCATAATACACTTGCAAAACTACCTTTAAAACAGCAGGAACCTCATTTGACTGTATTTCCACAGTAACACCTATTGGTGGCTTGGTAGGAGAAAGATATTTTTCCTTTAAAAAAAAATACAACAGAAAACCAAAGAGCTCTCAGATGTGCATTTCAAAGCAAGACAGAAGTGCAGCATCTGTATAATGTGGAGCTGCATCTAAAATTAGATAACAGAAACAATCTTTTGCAAAAGTGTTAACAAAAAAAATGCTGTTAATGCGCTTTTGTTATGTTACCTGAATGTTTTTTAAAGTATGTTTCAACATTTCATGTGTAGATGACTCTATAAAGCTCTTAGCTGCTTGATCTGAGCACAAAGGTGGTGATCCTAATTTTAGCTTGGAGATAGAGGAAAAAAAGCCAAGATATGATATTTAAATCTAAAGGCTAGATATGAAAAATTTATCAGAAATGGAAACAAAATACTTAATCTGTTTTGAAAAAGAAGCTTTGAACAATAAATTACTTAGAGCTACTGATTATAGTTGTGTTTCATAGGGTTAAAATATATTTTCAATGTGTTTTTTCTCTATTGTTTCTAAAATTACTCATTAGAAACTTTCTCGAGTTTGCTGTCTACATAAACACTCAAATATACCTATGCACAAATCTTTTGGAGATGTCAGCAGTTGCTAAAAGACAATAAACTCTCTGCAGATATTATTCTTTAAGGTTTATGACATAAGTGTACTTATATGCTGAAATCTGATATTAACCTGTGTATATACTTGAGATTAGAGGAAATATTTGTAATTTTGATAAATTTAAAAATCTAGACATTATAAAGAGCAAAACAATATTACAGTTGAATTACAGTTTGTGACTATTTGTGGATATAAGACTGCATATGGAGGTGGAGGATTTAAACAGAATATTTTAAGTGGCATCATGTGTATAGAGCTCATCTATCCATTATTATAAATCTCCATTCATCCAGCATTGCAACAGATCCTATCCCCTTCACCTCCTTGTCATGAAACTGCTTTATAAATTCTGTACTAACAATGCTATCAACACAGGAATAACACAGAGTTGTCTAACATTCCCTAGAAATTTCACAGAAACATATAAACATTTAACATAAACTTATAAAATAATGGCTATTTTGAAAAATAAAGGATAGGTACAAACAACTCACAGCAATAAGGGTGATTTTGCTCAACTAAAATCTATACTAAATCTACTGTAAACTAAACCAATAACCAGGTAATTAATAGAAATGATCATGTTTCAGAAAGGCTGACTGAACATTAACAAATCTATCAGTGAATATTAAGCCTAAGATAACCAAGTATGAATGTCTTAAATTCGGGTCTGTACTTCAGTCTTCTACAGTGAGAATTAGTTATATCTATGAAGAAATGACATTTCCTATGATTGAAACTGCCTACTTAGAGGTGTTTAATTTCCTAAGAGATCTGTATTTACTAAGTCACAGAGTGTGAGAAAGACATATCAAAGATGTGAAAACGCTCTCACATTTCCTAAAAAATAGTTTTGATCAGATCACTGATGCTATTGAAAATAAGGAAAAATTTACTGCAGTGATGAGAACTAAAATCAAATTCATTAGAAGAAAAACACTTATAACTTACTAGTTCTATTAGTAGATTCTATACAAACTGGCAAATTAAATAACAGGCAAATAATATGGATTTATATCCAACCTCCACCTTTAATATTGCTGAGGTAAATGATAGGAAGTCGACCTAAATAATTATTTCTATAAAGCATCAATGAGTTTTTGGGACCTTAATATATTTTATAGCAAGATGGTTATAGTACTATACTACACTAATATAATTTATTATATTTCTCAGATATTCACATTCACTATTATTTTGCTAGCATTGAATATATATTCCCCTATCCCTTAAAATTATAGCCTGATTGATTGATTCCTGGAACTAAGTTTGAACATTCAGATTTAATCATATATTCCCTGGATGTTTAATATTTTCCAAACATAACATAGACTATTGTTGGGGTATTAGACACAGACTACAAACTGTACACAAAAACAGGGCTGTACAAAAAGCTCAGAGTAATTTGAGAAGACATTTTGGCATTTTTTCTCCTCAATAACTATTGTTACTGCTTTTGTAACATGGGAGGATGAGTGAAACATTCAGGAAACTTACTCAATCACACAATCCAGATCACATACCATGATCATTATTTTTCCATTTCTTTTGAAACTCTGATCATTATCTAGAATACAAATCTAACTGCAATGAAGTTTAATAAACACTGTCTTCTTTTTTTTTGTCATCTTGTGTTTTCATTCAAGTGCAAAAAAAAAGTGAAAATAAGCAAGGTTCTCTCACCACACTGGTCAGCTCAAGATCCTGCCAAAGTCAAAATTAAATGCAGTTTACTTCTCAGTAGAGATTGATTGACCCAGTGTGTCATTTTTTTTAAGACATCTATACTGTGAAATGTACTAATCGAAGTTCAAGATTCTTTATCACCTTCTTGGCCTTATATCTGACAAGAAGATATATAGAAGCAAGTACTGGGTAGCTAAGGTAAAATATGAAGGTATTGATTTTTCAGATTGTAGCAGATTAAGTAACCTGTAAAAACCGAAAGTCATCAGGAAGAAAAAAGGTCAAGTCAAGTGCCCTCATTTCTTCAATTTGAGTTGTTAGTTTTGGATGATTAAGAGGAAAACATTTTATTTCTTCACAAACCAGTATATTTATTGTCTTGTTATAAAAGCTAGAATGTTAGTAGTTGATAAAGAACATTTTCCTGGACTGTACCAAACATACAAAAAGATCCACTGGATCTAAAACTAAAGTGACTTGTTTCATATAAGGAAAGACACCCACTGGACAGTTTTTCCTTTGTGTGGAAATTGTATCCATTCAACATATAATTCAAATAATTGTTCAAAAAAATGGGTGGTTCTTGAGAAAAATCATTAAATGTGATGTTTTTGGCATTCCTTAAGTATACTCACACCTCCCTTATTCCTTCTGTAATAGAGGGAAGATTGAATTCCCAGTAATCACAGAGACTATGATGTTTTGCCTTTGTTCTTGCACTTTCACTCCAAAATATTTTCTGGTAGCTTGCCATTAGAGGGGAAGGCAGCCAATTGATTCAGAAACTCATCTCCAGGATGATATTCTTCTGACATGTGGCTTTTCATTTAAAAGGTCAACCTTGAGCAGAGATGATTTAGAAGTATCCAGAAGATGATTACCATCAAAATGAAGGGAATAAAAACCATGAACATTTTCCTCAAGTTTTATGATGGCCTTGGAAAAATAGTCTTTGATTAATCCCTTTTTTCTATAGTAGCTAGCAGTAGGACAAAGGGTAATGGGATGAAGCTGGAACACAAAAAGTTCCACTTAAATATAAGAAAAAACTATTTCGCTGTGAGAGTGATGGAGCAGTGGAACAGGCTGCCCAGAGGGGTTGTGGAGTCTTCTTTGGAGGTCTTCAAGACCCGCCTGGACGTGTTTCTATGTGACCTGATCTAGGTAAACCTGCTTCTGCAGGGGGGTTGGACTAGATGATCTCTAAAGGTCCCTTCCAATCCTACCATTCCATGATGATTCTATGAGCCTCCAAGCTCTCACATCACTGCTCAGTAATTTTTACATTAATAGTAGAGAAGACACTGGAAATTTTTATGTCCGTTATAATTTGTGTTCTTTAGATATTCTCACCTTCTGCTTTTTATGGAACTCTAAAATCAGTTCAGAAGCAAACAAAGGATATTTTTAATATTAAAACTTATATTGTTTTCAAGGATTTCTTGAAAATCTGTTGCAGTTTTCAAATTTTGGAATGATTATCACATTATAAAGCTCTTTGAAGTCAGCAGATCACATTTTCAGAGACATATTTTGCATCATATGACTGTAGAAGGAAAATTCAGAGGAAGATATGGAATAGGTGAAGACAGCAGATTATAGCTGCATTCAGTTTGAGATGAAAGGGAAGAAGTTGAAGTTTGTATTAGTTGCAAAATAAAAGTAAAAATGAAGTTGGACTTGGGCTGACGGTCAAGAATCCTGCATCATGCAAAAGGATATATAACTGAGAGTGGGTAAACTTAATGAACTGAGGGGAAAGGGAGGCAGATATGAAGATCAGGACACAGAGCCAGAGTCAGGCACACGAATTTAAGTAACTGATACTCAGCCTAGAATCTTGCTGAGAAACAAGAACCGGTAAGATAGTCTCACATGATAAAAGGCCAGACTCACTAGAGTTAAATATCCCTACACATTCAGATCATACTACCAAGCTCCTCAAAGCAATATGGGCAATGTTACTAGGCTGGCAGCTCAATGAACTGTCACTTCCCAGGAAAGAGGCATCAGGCTGTCAAGCTGCAAACCTGGACATGATCCCTTTCAGAAAACAGCATGGCGGTAAGCACATCACCCAGCCAAGCACATGACAAAATATTCAGCCCTAGATCTTATTTAAAATATTAAACGAGACTCCATTTGTGATACACAGCCTATGTCTCTTCTCTGCTTCTTTCCTCTCCCCTCAGCTCTGCTCATGACAGACTTCTCTTCTGCTGAAATGTATGTAGCTACCTCCTTCATGCAAATCTGTTCATTTTGGAGATTCCAAATAGTCAACGTAGTAGAAGTAGAGCATCAATTAGGACTGTTTTATCATTTCATCAAGAAAGTGTGAAGACCCTTGAAAAGGTAGGATGGAATTGCTCAATGTGATGTTTGTAAAGATCTTTGGATGGCTTCTCTTTCCTGTCCAAGGAATTATTTTAGATGGGTTTGTAATACATTACAAAATGAGAAATAGTTAGAGAAGAATATTTTATATTCAGATAATGTATTTGAAATGTTTTGAAATCCCTTGTTATATTTTATTTTGCAGTTACCTAATATCTTGTAGCTTGCTTCATTATTGCCATCTGGCTGCATTGTGTTTGTGTTTGTGAAATGTGTATGAACAATATTGCAAAATGTGAAGAAGAACCCTCCAAGTAATTGCACATATCAAACAAAAACAAACAAACAGAACATACATTAAATAAATAAAAAAAAAGTGCTGTAGTAATCCAGAATATCCATATATTTTAGAAAGAGTTGAACGTGCAGAAGTACATCACTCAGAACTTAAGAAAAAGATACAATGTAACCTAGGTGCTAGGGAATATGTCAAATGTTATTAGGTCAACATACAAGTGATGGAAATCTTCCATTTAAGAATTTTTCAGACATGAAATGGTTGAATTTAGGGCTGCCACCTGAGCCCTATGAAAGGAATGAGAAAATGGAAGCCATGCGAAAAGAAAAATCACAGAATCACAGAATCTCACAGAATGTTAAGGATTGGAAGAGAACTCAAAGATCAACTAATCCAACCCCCCTGCCAGAGAAAGACCGCCTAGACTAGGTCACACAGGAACTCGTCCAGATGGGTTTTGAATGTCTTCAGAGAAGGAGACTCCACAACACATTTGGGCATCCCGTTCCAGTGCTTGAATATCTCCATGAAGAATGTCTGAAGATACTGCATATACAAAAATGAGGAATATATTTTGTAGACTTAAGCTAGAAGAGCACAATTTATAATCAAAACCTGTTATATGTTCCTTACCTCTTTTCTCACTTAGCATCAATTCCTCAATTATGAAGCACACATAAAGTAAACTTCCTCTAGCCTGCTGCACAGAAAGCAGTTCTTGCATAAATCTGAAAATCATTTGGGATTAATGGTAGGTTATTCTAGTTGATGTTGTTCTTGTTTCTACTTTCATCAAATATACAGAATAAGGTGAAAGATTGAGCTATTGTCTGTTTTTCTCAATACAGACTTAATCAATATGTAGTTATTCAAGCTTGATCAATGTGTTATTATTCAATTTGATTTATAATTTTTTGTATTTCAAAGAAATTACAATACTTTAAAAAAAACTCATTGAAACTTTTCACCTCAAAATGATAAGTATTTAACTATATTTTGTACATTTGTGATTTCTTTGAAAGCTTTTTGTTTCTTGCAGATTGAGGAAAAAAAGCATTCGGGAAAAGTGCCCAAGAGAAAAACTGTTCCAAAACCTACAAAAAGATAATTTTTTCTGTAATATTAAAAAAATCTCAATACATTCAGTAAAGCTAAGGGGTTCTCTGCATCACCCTATGAAACATTTACCCTTGTAGGGGAAAATAAACTTCAACCTCCAAATAAATATTATCATCAAAGTTACCAGAAAGTGCTGCCAGACAGTTCCAGTGTGACAAATGTGATCACATGTACTTAGGCACCATGTATCCAGTGTGTGGATTATAACTCTTGCAGTCTCAGTGGAAGATAAGTATTCAGACTAACTTTGTTTTTGAAATTATACCATACGTTTCTTTCTCACCCTTCTATCGTAAATCTTAATGTTCTTTCTGGAAAATATTGACAAGTCAATGTTTCCCCATTGCTTATATGATAAATGATGTAATCTAGAAACTAAAATATAATTAGAAGATGATAACACAACCCGAGTCTTTTAAAAATGAAGCTGCAAGCATTTAAATTCTTAGAGTAACATTCTCTTTTTACTGTAGAGACTTTAATTTAGAACATGTGCAGTTGCATTAGGATGTAAAGGATTCTTAGGCACTTATCTCTTAGTTGACATGAAACACGGCATGTCTACCATAGATCCGTTATAGTATTGAGCAGAAATATCAGCAGAACTTGTTTGGTTGGGTTTTTTCCCCCTACACTGTCAGTTGGACAACTGAGATATCTCCCTGCAAGTTTAATCTGATTACCTGGCTAGTGATGGACATTCTGAGAGGATAAGAAAAAGACAGATGTACTGATTAGAAAGTTAGACATTTCACTGCGACATTGCCAGAAACCTTATGTCTCACCTAACTGAACTTTCAGCATTCATCAGGACTATCTCACTGATATGTCAGCTGGAAGTCTTCATGTTCAAAGACACCATGCTACAGGCAGTCCATGATATTCTGAGCACTTAGCTATAGCTAAAAGAAAACTCACATCCTGTACAAAATTACAACAAAGTTGTCACTCTCTAGGTTAACAATGACAGTGGATATTTTGCTACTAGATTTTTTCTGGCTTACCATCTGTCATCATGTTCTGTGCTTTCAGTGGCACATAAAAGCTGATTAGTCCACATCAGCAAGTGCTGCTTTGAAGAACAAATTTAAATACGCCAAAAGTTATGCAGTTCTTTAATTGTCTCTGTGGAATGTATCCAAATTAAAATGTTTGTCTGGATAAAAATGATATAAGAATCCTTCAAGGAACAACTAGTACAGAGCCTGTGCTATTTGAATGTCACAGAATCTGGTCCCATTAGGACAAGATAATGTTGTTCAGCACTAAATTGTATCTTAACAGACCACACCTCAGTTACTGTGTTTGATTTTACACTCCTCACTAGAAAGACAGACATTGAGGTGCTTGAGTGTGTCCAAAGTAGAGCAACAAAGCTGGTGAAGGGTCTAGAGAACAAGTCCTGTGGAGGAGAGGTTGAGAAAGTTGGATTGTTTTGTCTAATGGATTCTCAGGGGAGACCTTATCACTTTCTACAGTGGAGGGAGGTCCCTCTCTCCCTCTCTTCTCCCAAGTAAAAAACAACAGAACAAAAGGAAACAGTCTCAAATTGCACAAAGAGAGATGAAGATTGAGTATTAGGAAAATCTTCTCCATGTAAAGTTTTTTCAAGCCTTGGAACAGGCTAGCAAGGGACATGATTGAGTCACCATCCCTGAAAGTACTTTGAAGAAACCTAGACTTGGTGCTTAAAGACATTGTATAGTGTTGGGCTTGGAAACGTTAGGTTTATGGTTGGACTTCATTTGAAAGTTTGTTTCCAACCTAAATGATTATATAATTCTACATAATCATATATAGATTTATATATGCAATAGCTTTCACAATGTACTACTAACACTAAAAGAATACTTGTGGTATTTACAAATGAGTACGCACGTGAAACCCATTTTTCTTCCCTGAACTTATGTAGGAATCAATGTGTGTAACAGCTTTGCAACTCTTTTATGTGCTTATCTGTAAATATTTTTAGTGCAGAAATAAATTTACAAAAAAAAAAGAAAAGAGATGAACATAAATTGGAGGGCCTAAAAAGAGTGATAAAAAGATTGGTTTTTTTTCTAATCTAGGCCTTCTAGACTTAGAGATTTCTTATGGAATACATTACAACATATTTAATCACTATGCACCCAGTTCTGCTACTGAGTAAGAATATTCATATGCTTCAGGTGACATTATACTTAAATTTTTAAAGTATAGTATTTTCTAATAGCCGAGTAGACCAGAGGATCCTGAGCTAGACAGTAAAAAAAAAAAACAAAATTAAGACAAATGAGGAAGTTTGCATATCTAAATATTGCATATTTTAAGTAACTATCTAAGAAATGTCTTACATAATTTATATATGTCTATATTTTAAATAGAAATTACGTAAGATTTCTATGGAGAGAGAAATTATGTGGTAATAATATATACATAGTTCATCCCTTTTTCTCTTATCCCTTTGATTTTTGTATAACATCTAGCAACAATACAAATCTTTTAATATTTTCTATTTTATCCCACCAGCATGCAATCACCAAAATTATTGCACAGTTGGGCTTGCATTTTAGCAAGCAGGTTGTTGAGATTTCTTTTTCCTTTGTTTTACAATGCAAATACGGAAAATGCAAAACTAGTATGTCTTGGTCTCCTTTTTTTTAAGGTCTGTTAAAATTGTAAAAAAAAAATAAATACTGGAAATAAGTTCGACTATGTCCATGAACTCATATAGAATTGATTTTAGTTCAAGCAGGAAGACAGAAATTTTATGAAGTGTGGAACCTACATGGATCACAAAGATTACATATATACAAAATATATATGTATGTGTATTTCTTCCTATCCCCCAAGACATTAGGTATTTGCTATGCCAACACATCCAGAATGTCATTGTCTTTTATATAGATGTTGTCTCCTCTGCAGTTTGCTTAGGTATGCCTTGATTGATTTTATGACACGATTGCAATTAAGTCAGAGCTGAAACATTTCCATTCCTCATAACCACTAAGATAAAATATTTTAAGAGCAGGGGTCTCAGCACTTAGCTGCTGTTTGCAGTCAGTGCAGAAAGCAATACCACACCTGGTCGTCTTATATACCACTGCAATAATCAGGAATACGTTTCATGCAATTATTTGGTATTTTACACTGGCTGTTTTAAAAATACTTGATTTCATGTCAAGATGGCTTTACCTAACTTTCCAGTCCTTTAAATTCTGACTACATGCAAAGTCCTCTCTTTGAACAAGGTTTTGATGAGTATCTGTGCTTACAAACAACACTTAGGTAAAATACTGCGTCGATGTAATTTAAGTGTCAAACATTCCTGCGTTTCTGAAGCCAGCTTCAACAATGTGGAATTTTCTCAGCTTTAGTGTGTATATCAATTCATTCTTCCTTTCCATCATCCTTCCCTTCCTTCTTTCATTCATCATTTTTCTCCTTCTATATGTGCATGATTTTAAATATTCATCTAAGAGCTGTGATATTGGCTGTTTTTGTTCCATTCGGCCTTTGCATTTGAATCTCAGTGGGAGGCTATATGCAAGATGCGAATGTTGTAAGGGCCTCCAGAAGGTATTAGAAACAGATTTTTCATTATGCTGCAATGATCATGATGTAGATGAGCACATCTGAAGCGCTAAATAAATAAAAGTATTACAATAATATTTAGTATACCAAAACTTTCTACTAGTTGACCCCTCTTGGCTTTTCGTTTGGTTTTTTTTTGTAAAATTGAAACAGTATGGAGTTGATACTCCATTGGTTCATATCTACCTCTTGAAATTAATTTGCATGTAAATAAAATAATGTACTTTATATTTTAAAAATGCAATTAACTCTTCACTGAAAATAAGAAATAGAATTCTGTTATTTGGTCTATTACAGATTACTGCTAGCCCAATTAAGACTAGTTCTCACTAGGGCTGTGAAAGATGCTCCTTTATGTTCAAGAGGACATAAATTTTAAGATTGAATTCTGCTGCCTAGTCTTGGCCAGCAGCTCATTAAAACAGATCTTGTTTGCAGGCAAGATCAAGGACTTTTGCCAGAAGTGGTGTAGTAGCAGTCTGCGGTTTGCCTGCCAGAAACCTAAAATAAATAATTTCATTTCTCTTGGTAAAGACAAGGCATCCATCTGCACAGCAGTCATAGCAGTTCTGCCTGCACTTTATTTTAGGTCCTCCCTGCATACTGCCTGTGTACTGTCTTATGCAGGAAGGCAATTTAAGGACTCAGACATCTACTGTCAAGCTACTTTATAACTCTTCTTTAACCTCAGCATTTTGGAATTCTGCAAACTTAAAACTTTAATTAATGAAACAAATTATTATTGGCCTAGAAACCACCTCTAACACATGCAGAGGTGAGGTGACTATAGGCTTTATGGTTCCAACTTTCACACTTTGTGTACTCCTTTCTTCAAGAACTTGTGAGAGATCACCTGAATGATCTAAATAGTAGAGGTAGGTAGATAATTATGATATATCAGTTTCTTAAAAGTTCACAGGTATGTCAGTTTTTCTTGCAATTCTAAATACTACAATGGATTTGAAGAAGATACACCCTGTGATATATCCCCTTTTTAGAAACAGCGTGCAGAAATTAAGTCTTGTGATAGGAGGAGCATCCCTCACACCCCCAGATAACCAGTACCACAGTTTCTCTGTTGCCTGCTTAGTGTACACATGCCTACTGTGCCCATGGGCCACAAACCAAAGGGAGAAGTCAAAGCACTCTGCATAAGCCACAGTGTGTCTTGTCTCCATGTGACATATCAGGTCCCATGAAGAAAATATCTCTTCTATTAGTGAACAGGTGCCTAAGCCACAGTGAAGGCTGTCTTCTCCCATTTCAAAACCAGGCTGACACCACTGAGTGACAGAGCACACCACTATCTGAAATTTTGGCAATTAACATGAGCTATCTGACATAAAGACAAGCCAAAGCCACACAATACCAATGAAAAAGGTAAAAGCTGGATCCAGGAATCCTGAAACAGTTTTCTAAGAAAGCAATCTACTGCTATAAATGCAGAGATTTTTTTATTTCCTATAATTTTTTGTTAAAAATTCCTTATCATAAATATGGATAGAGATCAAAACTTTGCAGAGACAAGGTGTAGCAGAGCAACATATTTTTAATGCAGTAAACTCTTATGGAAAAGGATTTACATGATTGCTCTTCCAATAGTCTAGAGTTATTTCAACATGATTTCAATAACATAAGAATCACAAAGACATAGCAGCAAAAAGGACTGGCATTTGGAGAGTAATTCAACAATAGGTTTCATCCATGTTTTCAAATACACACAAAGGAGTTTGAGGGTACATGGAAAACCTGCAGAATAAAATTACTTCTACATTTGTAAAAAAAAAAAAAAAAAAAAAAAAAAAAGTTTTACCCCACCAGACTTAACAGTTGATGTTTTTAAGAATAAAACCCCTTACTTATGTGATAAGCTTTGGCTGAAAAATAAAAAAATCATATTATCCTTTGAAATGACTCAAAATTCAGTCTGTATATCATATAAATATGTGTGTGTTTTTACTAACATAGAGATACCATGTACTGCTCATTACAAAATGTTAATAATTAATGTTTTGAGTTAGTCCCCAATGATTTTGGTTTTCTTTGAGCATAAAAAAGAAGAAAAAAGAAATAAGATCAACTGAGCTATTTAATTAAACAAGAATCATTTAACAATTTTCTAAGCCAATGTGTAATCTGAAACTAAAAATCAATGTTTCACTTGAAATTTTTCATAGCTTTAAGTTTTTTTTAATGTACATATTTCTTCTTTTTTTCAGATGAACCTACTCATTAACATAGTTTAAAATCCATTATCACTATTCCAAAACAGCACACATTGGCTTATAAATATTTTCTGTGAAAAAAAAAAAACAGTCCAACCCAACTCAAACCAAGGCAAGTGCAAACAAAACAGGATACCCCTATAATTACTTTTCATTTCTTGTCAAAACATTTTTCTTTGAATTTATCAGCTCTTACCAAGACTCATCATTTTATAACTAAGTCACTGCCTTTTAAAAGAAATGACAATTATTTGAATCCAGGTTCCCAGAGAGAATGTGGTTTAAGGTACCACAGTGACATCTTCTCGTATTCTGTCTTCTTCCAGTAATCCTGAGCCCACTGGCTGCTGCTTTTTAATGAAAGGGACAAAATCACTATAGAAGTTTTGTAAAAAGAAGTATGCACCTTGAGGGTATGGCTACTCAATGCCACTAATAAAGGAGAGGCTAAAGTGTTTGTTCTTTGTTAGAAATCAGAGATTGTGCAACAGAGAAAAACTGTGCAAATCAGGCTTCATTGCCTTCTCACAAAACAAGATGTTAGCCCTTGATTACCAAGATACGAACAATTTATGTTTGCCAGTACTGAAGAAGGCTTACTCCTACAGTCTTTGAGCTGACAATTTCTTTTTAGCTTGCAGTATGACTCGTACATGGACTGCTCATCAGTTAACTGAGAACAGATTACTGTACGACAAAAAACAAAAAAAAGGGCATGATGCACCTGTATTTATTTGCAAAGGTGGCAGTGACGCACTGACCTTCATTTCCTTCCAGTAGTACTCTGAAGTGCTTCAGTTAAACTTTTACATTTCATTGCTTCAAAGTCATTAACACGAAGTGTGATTCTGGCTGATGGAAATAAATAAATAAACACAATTTCAAAATGTTATTTACAAATGTCAGATTTTTCAGTGTAAACGGATGGGGATAGAAATCTTCTCTCACCTGAGACATGACAAAGGTGGTAAACTAAAAAATAAAAGCAAGCCAAGGTTTGAAGTGACACAAAGAAGACGATTCAAGAAAAGATATTGTAGTGTACCAGAAAAGTGACTCATAATGACATGGAAGACGTCAACATAATTAATGTAAAGACAATCTGCAAATTCACTTAAACCTTCAGTATATGTTAAGCCTCAAGAAAAAGAATCACTGTTACAGAAAAAAGGGTAAGCTTTAATCTGTATTGCTACTGTCCTTGACAGCTGTTCTGAGGTTCTTGATCATTACCAAACAAACAACTTAAATGTGACTAAAAGTTTTTAAAAAAATAGTAAAAACCCAAACCCAAATATTTGAAATAATTTTCATTAGCTGTAAATGAGCTAAAGCTTTGTTTATATGAGTCATTCAAATATCAGTACAAACTTAATCAGGAAGATTATGAGTTGGGTTGAAAGCAGGAACAGAAAGATGCAAAGAAAAATATTCCATTAGGAGTTTCCCAGAACAGGAATAATGTTTCTAATTTAAATATGAGGTCTTGATAATGTAGGGACAGAAGTGAATATTATGTCAACATTTGCCAAGAATTATTTTTAAACGGAGATACAATTTTTTCATGCATCCTCAGCTTAGGAAATAATTATGGCAACACAACTGGTCATAATGTAGGCCATTATTTTATAATGATGTGATCACTGTGGATTTTGGTGTGTGGGATTTTTGTTTGAATGAAAACATTAGTGTTGCTTTTTCACATTTTTCATGTAAATAAATATTTTATGTACATCAGTTTACATGTAAGTCCTGGACACTAAATATCTTCTATAGCTGAGAACTCTAGTGACAAATAACAGACAGGATCATTTCTGTTGTAGTCTCATCTCAGAGACTGAGCATAAGCACCTGTGTTTCTGCCCACAGTCTCCAAAAAAAAAGCAGTGAACTGATTTGACAAGTGATGTTAATTGTGTTCTCTTTGAGTTCAGGAATTTGGAGAGTATTTCTGTGTTTCAAATTAAGCTTCCTTACCAGGGACCAACCTCAGAAATGGATTGAAGACACCATAATTATATAAATGGATAACTTTTTCTGATTCTTTAATATGCATATTGCACTAATCTAATATCCCATAACAGTCTCTTTGTATTTCCCTGGGGTCATCCTACAATTTTTCCTCGCATTGAAAGTTTATCAATATGTTACATCCCACTCTTTAATTTGGTCAAGGATATAGGTATGAAAAAGAGTAAAAAGATATTTTAATTTATAAGCTGAAAAATAAAAGTAGGTAAAAGGACACAAAGGAACAAATATTAGGTAAATAATTATATTATGTCTCATCCAGTTGAATGTGTAAGTTTGTTAGTGTCTTGACAACTTCCATATCTATTTTTTTAAGTGTTAGTAAATGGAATGGATGAAACTATGTGTAAGGCCTCTGAATGAACAAAAAGCTAGTAAATTAATTTATGAGTCATAATAATGCATTAATACAGTTACAAAACTACAAACCCATTATATCTCAGCAAAATACCCTGTTATACCCTCAGAATACCTTAATACAATCTCTGACTTTAAATCTGTTTGTTTTCTGAAAGACATGAAGATTATCTACCTAATATTAGATTTTCCAAAATGTGGTCTACTGTCCACTTCAGAGACAAATTACAGATTGTCTACAGGGAAAGGCTGAACACATTTACAACACGTTTATAACACTATGAAATGAATTTGGTATTCTTTTGCCACTGATATAGTAGTTGCTAAAATTCTGCATGGGTAGTAAAGAGACAGGTAGATCCAGAGAAATTAAAGCTATTCATAAATATTAAAGATATGGCAACCTTGAGACATGTAGATGGAGATTGAGAAGGCATTTACAAAAATTTTACTATATCTTTGCCCTCTTCTCATTACTTTTTCTCAGACATTCATTTATGACCACTATCAGAGGTGAGATACCAAAGAAAACAAATTAATTGTTCCTCTGACTCACCACAGATTCTCTTACAGGTTTTGCAACTTTGCAATCAAGCTGTATACATGATTATATGCATGCTCTCTTCAAAGATTTAATCGTCCCCCAGGGAGTATGAGGAACCAGGAGCATAGTGACCAGGAAGTGACGGGGCACCCACGTATGGCACAGCATTTTACGCGGCAGTACAGGGCCAGCAAACAAGTAGTGACACAGCATCCAGGTGTGGCATGGCAGTTTGCATGGCAGTTCGCGCAGGCAGGGCAAGCAGGGAGGACAGGCAGGGAACAATCCCATGGCCCATACAGAGAAACAGAAGTCAGAGAAGTGCCCTAGCTTCAACCTAGCAAAATGGTGAGCACTCATCTGAGGATTAAAGCCAAGGCTCAGGTGGACAAAACCCAGCTGAAGGTTGATGCGTCCACCCAGACAGAGCTGGTTAGTAGAGAAGCTTCAGTGCAGGTGGACTGGAGAGAGTGTTTAGGCTGCTTAGGGACCTATGCTTCTGAGGCAAAAATGCATCATAGCTGCCCTCAAGTTCAGGAACTGCAGTGCCTGGTGAAAGAGCTGCAGGAAACTGTGAGTAGGCTCTGTAGTATTAGAGGGGCAGAGGTGGAGAAAGACAGAGGCTTCCACAATCAGGTGCAAGCTTCCAGTGAATTTAACAAGCCATGGATCCTGGTTACAAAAAAAAGGACAAAGGCTCATCTTCAAAGCCCTCTTTCTGGAGTGCCCACTACAAACAAGTATGAGGCACTGGTGACTGGGACTTCAACGAGCAAGTTCTAAAAGGGAACATACAACAAACAACCCACCAAACAGCCTATCAGCTGCTCCACTTTCAATAGGTAGTGGACAACTTAGGAAGAGGCGATGGGTGGTTGTTGTGGGTGACTCGCTGCTAAGGGGCACTGAGAGACTCATCTGTGGAGCAGATAGGGTCAAGAGAGGTCAAGAGAGGTGTGCTGCCTGCCAGAGAGGTGTGCTGCCTGCCAGGAGTCAAGATCAGGGATGTGGCCAAGAGAGTGCCACAGCTCATCAGGGATACAGGCTACTACCCCTTCCTTGTGTTCCATGTTGGTATGAATGATCCAGATCATTCCAGATAGATCCAGGATCCAGATAGATTTTAAAACCTTGGGAGAGCAGGTAAAAGGCAGAGGGACTCAGGTTATTTTCTCCTTTATCCTGTTCACTAGAGATAAAGGGGGAGTCTGCAATGGAAAAATCAGCCAAGTGAACTACTGGCTGAGAGGCTGGTGTCGGCAGGAAGGCTTTGGGTACTTTGACAAGGGATCTTCCCTTGGAGACTACAGCTTGATAGGATGGGATGGGATTCATCTCTCCTGTAAGGGCACTGGAATATTTGAGAGTAGACTAGCAAACTTAATAAAGAGGTCTTTAAACTAAGGGACTTGGGAGGTGAAGGGAGAAGCAAATAGAACAAGCTGTCCCCTCTAGCTGGGAAACAGGGCAGGATAGGGAATACAATGATAAGTGTCCTTCATCCACACACTGGGCTGAGATGCGGAAGGCTGACCGCCCTTAGGAACAGCCAAACCAGTGAGGAACCTCCTGCACCTGTACAGGGAAATCTGTGTGTTTGAGTAAGCCCCTGCACTGCCTCTACTCTAATGCACACAGTCTGGGGAATAAGCAGGAGGAACTGGAGATTTAGGTATGGACTATGACCTCATTGCGGTCAGAAAGACATGGTGGGCCAGCTGCCATGACTGGAGCACAGACATGGAGGGTCATGGAGGGTTCAGGAAGGACAGACTAACAAGGTGTGGAGGTGGAGTTGCTCTCTATGTGAGGGAGCAATTACGTGTACCAAACTGTGCCTGAGTGGGGATGAGGAGTGTGTAGAGTGCTTATGGGTAAAAATTAATGGGCAGGGCAAGGCAGCTGATATTGTTGTAGGAGTTTGCTACAGTCCACCTGATCAAGAGGAGGAAGTGGATGAGGTCTTCTATGAACAGCTGACAGCTGCCTCACGATCACAAACCCTGGTCCTCATGGGAGACTTCAACCACACTGATATTTGCTAGGATAGCTACAATGATTGAAAACCACTTCCTGTCACAGATGACCAAGGAACCAAAGAGGAGGGGTGTTCTGCTGGATCTGGTACTGACAAATAAGGAGGGCCTGGTTGGGGATGTGAAGGTTGGAGGCAACCTTGGCTGCAGTGAACATGAGATGGTAGAGTTCAAGATCCTGTGTGGAAGAGGTAGGACACAAAGCAGGACCATGACCCTGGATTTCAGACGAGCTGACTTTGGCCTCTTCAAAGATCTACTTGGATGGATCTCATGGGATATGATTCTAGAAGACAGAAGTGCCCATGAAAACTGGTCAATCTTCAAGCATCACTTCTTCCCAGCCAAGGATCAGTGTGTCCCAATGTGTAAGAAAGGAGGAAAAGGAGGTAGGAGGCCCCCATGGATGAGCAAGGATCTTCTGGGACAACTCAGGCGGAAGGCAGCCATCTGTGAGAGCTGGAAACAGGGGCTGGCTTCTTGGGAAGAGTATAGGAACATTGCCAGGGCATGCAGAGGTGCAACTAGGAAGGCTAGAGCCCTTCTAGAATTAAATTTAGCCAGGGATGTTAAGGACAGCAATAAGGCATTTTTCAAGTACATCAGCAGCAGAAGGATGACAAGGGGGAATGTGGGCCTGCTGCTAAACGCTGAGGGTGCCCTGGTGTCTGAGGATGCAGAAAAGGCTGAAGTACCGAATTTGCTTTAGTGTTTATGGCCAAGGCTGATGCTCAGGAAGCCCAGTCCAGCAAGGATAACAGGATGGCCAGGACAGCAGAGGACTTGCTCTGAGTGGAAGACGAAGAGGTTAAGGACTTGTTGGTCAAGCTTAAGGCTTGTAAGTGAGTGGGTCCTGATGGGATGCATCCTAGAGCGCTGAGAGACCTAGTTGATGTGATTGCTAAGCCTCTCTCCATCATTTTTGAACAATCATGGAGGACAGACAAGGTGCCTGAGGATTGGAGAAAGACCAATGTCACACCAGTCTTAAAAAAGGGCAGGAAGGACGACTCAGGAAAATACACGCCAGTTAGCCTCACCTCCATCCCTGGAAAGGTGATGGAAACTCATCCTGAATGTTTTCACTAAACATATGAAGGAAAAGATGGTTATCGGGGGAGTCAACATGGCTGTACCAAGGGGAAATCCTGTTTGACCAACCTTATAGCCTTTTATGAGTGCATAACTGACTGGCCAGGTAAGGGGAGAGCAGCGGATATCATCTATTTTGACTTCAACAAGGCTTTTGACACTGTCTCCCATAACATCCTCATCAGAAAGCTCAGAGAGTGTGACTTGGATGAGTGGACAGTGAGATGGATCGAGAGTTGGCTGAATGACAGAGCCCAGAGGGTGGTGATCAATGGCACAGAGTCGAGTTGAAGGCCTGTGGTCAGTGGAGTTCCACAGGGGTCAGTCTTGTCCAACATCTTCATCAACAACCTGGATGAGGGGACTGAGTGTACCCACAGTAAGTTCACTGATAACACCAAACTGGGAGGACTGGCTGATTCCCCAGAAGGCTGTTTAGCGGGATCTCGACCGGCTTGAGAGTTGAGCAGAGAGGAACCTCATGAGGTTCAACAAGGACAAGTGCAGAGTCCTACATCTGGGAAGGATGCAGTACAAGCTGGGAGTTGAAGAGCAGCTCTGCAGAGAGAGACTTGGGAGTTCTGGTGAGAGCAAACTAAACATGCGCCAGCAATGTGCCCTTGTGGCCAAGAAGGCCAAAGGCATCCTGGGATGCATCAAGCAGAGTGTGGCCAGCAGGTCAAGGGAGGTTCTTCTCCCCCTCTACTCTGCCCTGGTGAGGCCTCGTCTGGAGTCCTGTGTCCAGTTCTGGGCTCCTCAGCTCAAGAGGGACAGAGAACTACTGGAGAGAGTCTAGCACAGGGCCATCAAGATGATCAAGGGACTGGAACATCTTTCATATGAGAAAAGGCTGCAGGAACTGGGGCTGTTTAGTCTAGAGAAGAGGAGATTGAGGGGAGATCTTACATTTACCAATATCTAAAGGGTGGGTGTCAGGAGGTTGGGACATCCCTTTTTTCTATAGTAGCTAGCAACAGGACAAGGGGTAATGGGATGAAGCTGGAACATAAAAAGTTCCACTTAAACATAAGAAGAAACTATTTCACCATGAGGGTGACGGAGCAGTGGAACAGGCTGCCCAGGGTAGTTGTGGAGTCTCCTTCCTTGGTGGTCTTCAAGACCCGCCTGGACATGTTCCTATGTGACTGGATCTAGGTGAACCTTCTTCTGGAGGTGGGTTGGACTAGATGATCTCTAAAAGTTTCTTCCAACCTCTACCATTCTATGATTCTATCATTCTATGACTTCAACACATAGTCTCAGATTACATCCTCATAAAAAAGCTCAGGCAATGTGGATTGGATGAGTGGATGGTGAGGTAGATTGAGAGCTGGATGAATGACAGAGAACAGAGGATGGCGATCAACGGCACAGAATTGAGTTGGAGGCCTGTGGCCAATGGAGTTCCATAGGGATTGGTTCTGGGGCTATTCTTGTTTAATATCTTCATCAACGACCTGGATGAGGGGGTAGAGTGTACTTTCAGCAAGTTGGTTGATGACACCAAACTGGGGGGACTGGCTGATTCCCCATTCCCAGTTTGGTAATGGATATAATCTGGCACACAAAAAGTTATACTTAAATGTAAGGAATAAGGTGAGGGAGCACTGGCAGTCTGCCTAGGGAGGTTGTGGAGTCATCTGGAACCATTCCTGTGTGACCTGATCTAGATGACCTGCTTTAGCAGGGGCGTTGGACTAGATAATCTGTAGAGGTCCCTTCCAACCCCTACCATGCTGTCATTTCTGCAAAATCTGTCACTTTTTATGATCTCCCATTGGATCTATAAAGGTTCTTACTTGTTCTGTACTTTAAGGAACATTGAGTTCCAGGCATTGAGTTACTAACGGAAGTCTTCTCTTTTCTTGCCTTAGATAAGGGGCCACATTTAGTTAATGTGGACATTTATATGAAACATCAAGATGATTTAGTAAAAGGAGATGGAAGCAAAATAGTCTTTCAGATGCAAAAAAGCCCAATTTGTATAAGAATGTCTGAATTAAGCCAGTTTACTTTTTAAAAGTCTGTGATTCTGGTTTTCATTTTTATTATTTCACAAGTCAAGACTCCTTGCTCCACAATTGGGTAAGAAAAATTATCTGCAGCCCCAGACCCTTCATTCCCAAGCAAACAGAGGACCACAGATTTCTGTAGTGATTTGGCCTTTTGCAAAACAAACTTTGCATTTCAAATCGGTTTCAGTGCAAAAACAATTCACAGCTGCAAAAGCTTAGTTAGAATATTGTAAGAGCTGATACTACACAAGCATTATCATTTCTACTTCCAGCAAATTGAAGGTTGCAGTTGATTTGCCCATATGTTTTCTGTGTAGTCTACCCTGTTTTCCTTTTTTCTTGTTTGTTTTTTTTTTATATTATTATTATTATTTCTTCCTGTGGACAAATACTCAGTTAGACAAATGCTCAGTCAATTAGCAAGTACTGAGATAGGATGATTTTCTTGTCTTACAACTCAGTTGTTCCCGAAAGCAAGGAAGAAGAAAAGTACCTTTACACCATTGCAGTGCTGTGTTCCTTTGCATATTTCAAGCCTTGCTGCAACCCTGGAAAATAAATGATTAAAACTGTGTCATCTAACAGGATTCAAGAGTTTAGCAAGTGTTTCCTTCTAGTCAAAATTTATTATTGTAATTCCTCAATTAATCGGGACTCTAAATTTTGCAAAGCTGAGTTCTGCATGCAAAACTAAGACTCAAGAGAATCTACAATCTGAAGTATCACTGAATTTTATTTAAATGCTACAGCTCAAGGGTAAGTCTGGGTATCATCTCTTCTAATCAAACCATGTTTCACGTTTGCTTAAGAAAAAGAATAGTAATAATGAATTAGAACAAATAGACATACCATGCACAAGTATATCAGAATACAGATCTCAAACTTGGAATCCACTGCTATGAGTAACACTTTTCAATGTGATCTCAGATGTCATATAAGATTGTAAAACTGATTACAGTAATAACAGCCACATTTATTCAGAAATGAAGCAGTATTCTAGGAGGTGGCAAAACTTGCCAACAATTCTGTTGCATTATTCCCAAATTACATATAAGCTGCTAAGTGGGGTAGTTTATCAAATATTTAAAAAGCTGCTGCAAATGTGAAGCTATAAAATGCAGATTGAATTATAAATATTTAGTATGCATGAGAGCAGTGCAAAAGAGACATAGTATAAATAAATGGTGTTTGATTACTATAATTTTGACATTGCAGCCAGACTGGGCATTAGTACAACATTTAACCTGAAATCCTACTCTTCTTATGCCTACAATAAATTCAATCCCTCTCAAAGATTTTTCTTTCTAATTTTTCATAAAAAATCTCTTCCAAAAGCTCCTAGAAACCAATTTTAGAACTAGTCAACCTACAGTATACAGTGTGAATGTATTACTTATCTTCTGTTTGCATAGGATTAATAAACCAGTTCTAACTTCTGTAGATATTTCAGTACTTTCCACATAGTTTATTAATATAAATACCATCTTATGATTGCCCATGAAATGTCAGCTTTGACAGTACACTATTGACTGCTTTTGGTCATAGGACATTGGTCTCTTGTCTTTTCCATCTACTGTCAACAAGAGTCCCTATTTCTCCCCACTGCCTGTTCCTGTCCCATCCCAAATGTGTTAACTATGTGTTAATCAAAGAATCACAGAATCTTAAGAGTTGGAAAGGACCTCAAGAGATCTTCTAGTCCAATCTCCCCTGCCAGAGCAGGCCACCTAGAGTAGGTTGCACAGGCTGATCTTATTAAACAAGCTGTATAGTTGTTTATCTGAGCCACCCTATGCAGATATTTCACCCATCTCTCTCCACATGTATTATATCTGCCTTTAGAGAGAGTTGACACTGTGGAGCCAATTATGCTCTGCAGCACATCAGAGCATCCTATTTCTTGGTTATCTACACATCAGTACTCATTCATGAGTGCTTTGATTTTTTGCAGCTTCAAGTTCAGGTTTTCTCCCTACAAAAGTCAAAGCATAGGCAGAGAAGGTATGTGACTGTGGTTTATCCCAGAAAGAATTTGGAAGGAGGTGAAGGGAACATACTATTGCACAGGAAATTGCAGACAGACAAAGACAAGACAAAACAAAAAATAAACCCAAAACCCAGACAAACAAAAAAACCAAACCCACTACTTTGTTGGGATATTTTGCATAGGATGATACTCAGGTGGGAAATTCAGTCTCTAACAAGTTGGTCAGTGGCTGTCCAGGTGGTAATGGAAGTCCATTTTAAGCATCCTTAGCCAGACATATAGAGACTTCCTGAACTGTTAATTCTAGCAAATTTTTATAAACTACCTGAGCTGTGGCTCTATGTGATCACTCCACTACATGGAGGACTCATTTATATTGATTATCTTAAACTGCAAAAAAAATATTCTAATTTTCCACATGCAAAAGATCATTCCATTTGAACATTTCTAAATCTGCAGATACAGTTTCTGCAGAGTATTAACAAGAAACATTCCTGTGTACAGTCTGGTTAATTCTGCAGCAGGAACTGGCTGGGGAAATATCTGCAACAGACAGATCCTCTACTCAGATATTAATCAACACATTTAAGAATATAAATAATGTCTGTTAGCTAGACTGTGGAGAGCATGAGGTGCCTGGGAGAATCTACAAGCCTGTCTGAAATTCCCGCCTGAAGTGCTCCTGTAACAATTAATCACAGCTCCTCACACATGAAGCTACACGGGAATTTAATCAGTCATCTTGTTTCAAGTCAGCCCATTACTTCATCTGTGAGGACAATAGTTGGTCAGCACCTGAACCAGCCAGGGAAGTAATGATGATGCAGGCTGGGTGTGCATGTGAGTATAGACCTGATGGCCACCTACACCACATTTGTAGCTTGAACTTCCACTGTTACCATTGTAACAAACTCTATAGTCTTTTCCACAATATATATATTTTGGACACAGGTTCACTTCCATTCCTTAAATTACTTTTGGTTTTCGGAAATTTCAGTCCATTGAGTATAAATGTCTACACTTAGATGGGATGAAATAGTATCCATTTGACCCTTTATTCATCATCTTTGACCTACAAATATAAGATCAAAGGTTTAAAAGTTCAAGAAGAAAAATTAGTTCTGTTCCTTGGAAGCAGATGGACTTGGTGAATTATTTGGGCAATGTAAGAAATGAAGCAAATTTTTTTTGCTCTGAAAGTTTTCAGAAGTTGTTCTGCCATTTTCTTCCATTTTTTCAACACTTCCCCATTTGCTGTTTCAATATAAACCTCGTGTGAAAGCAGCTAATGGCTACACTTTAAAAGAGTAGAGGAAGGATACTTCAAGATATTTCCTAACTAGGTTGCCTTCAAACAGTTTTAGATACTCAGTATCACCTGATGAAGCCATTAGGAAATTTGGAAATTCAGGTTGCTTATATAGCTTGCCAGTGCAGAAAAGAAAAAAAACACAAACCACCAGTTACCAAGTACTTCTCTGAAGTTCTAACACACTAACTTTTTATTTACCAGCTGTTTCAGTACACCCTCCTTCAGTTGATTTCTCTTTCTCTTAATCTCTATAATTTTTTTCTGACATAAGAAGACATTTATTGACTTCTACATCAAGGAATTTTTCTGCTGTTTTGTATTTTGGAACATAATTACAGATAAGTACTCATGATCAAAGTAAAATTGTCTTGTGTACCAACTCCTGGTAGTTGGTACAGAGTAAATTTCAATTAACAATAAAGATTAAATGCAAGATATCATTTTGAAGGTTTCCAAGACAAACCCTCTCATTTCATCGAAAAATCTGTTTTAGTATGTAGAATTCTTCTACTACGTGATTTAGCTCATACAAACACAGTCAGGTATTCATTTTTCACTTTCCAAGATAAAGGTTAATTTCTTACAATGAAATATGATTATGGCCCACTTGCATTATGATATAAGGATCAATCTGTAGACCCATCAAAAAATGTTCACATAATACTGCAAACAGTATAACAGTATTTGCAGTGATACTGTGCATTTAAAACAGTGATATGTTGTTCAGCATAGTAAACAATGAGTCACAAAACATTATATCCTCACCAGCAATCGTTAGGAAAAAAAGGAGGAAATGCAGCACGAGCTGGAGTCTACTGCTGTTAAAACACCTCAATTTTTTTTAAGGGGATACTTCATTGAATATTAGTGAGACAGGGGATGGGAAATGACAAGCACAACCATTGTCTCTCTTCGTACCTTTGAACAGTGCATACTGAAGTAGATGTAACTTCCCCCTCTGAAGTTAACACTTTCAGTTTAGATGTGAAACATATCAATATTTACTGGACCTGGGAATGTCTTCAGGACAAGAAACTTAAAAGCTATCTAGCAAGCTCTGTTCTGCAATACCTCATAAACTAGAAGTAGAGACTTTTACCTACGAAGTGGGAATCATGTTTGAAAGCCTGTGTAGTGTCAGGAAGAAATAAATTGGGCAGGTAACATCACTTGTACATAAGAAAGGAAATACTGTCACCCTCATGAAATGTAAAAGTGACCTGGCTTAGACATCCACTAGTGAATAAAAAAATGAAGATGTTCTATATCTGAGTTCTTTGACACTTACAACCAGCAGCACAATCTTGCACTGAGCACCCAGAACCGCTACAGTGTTTACAACAAGGGCTACATGCATCTGAATATGACCCAGGATATCTAGACAGTCAAATGGGAAACTGCTAGTACTGAGCACTGAGATTTACTGAGAAGCAAGACATATCTCTGCAAATCTAGCTGCTCTACAGGGTGTAATTACTTTATGCAGGCTATCAAAAGGTGAGCCCCTCCCTGTGAGATCCAATGCCCAGATCCTTTCCTTGACAAATGTTTCCAGCCCACACCTTACGGCTGTTATGCAGTAAGGGCACAGGTGTAAATGCATAGGAAAGATGAAGCAGTAAATAAAGAAGTATTATCAGAAAGAAAGAAGTTGCAGCTGTTCAGTCAAGATCCCACTGACTGAATGGGGTGGATAGAAGGAAGGGACAAGATTCTTGTATCTACTGTTTAAGTAAATTATCTAGGAGCTATAGGAGTTGAAGATGTGAAGATGTGAAGCCCTATTCAAATAATTACTTCTGAGTTTTCCAAGAAATGTTAATAGATAAAGAAAGAAACTATTCCTGAGGAAGGAAAGAAATTATCCACTTGGCAGACATTTGCACTTATATCTCAGACTACAAATTACAAGTTTACTTCTGTCTTCATCAACCACTGTAATGCTTAATGTGGAAAAAAAAAGGAATCATTGTTAACTCACCTAATTTATACATTTAAGGATTATTAAACAAATTGATCCAGAAAATGTTGGGAGTAATAATTACATACTTTTTAGATATTCTTATATGGAATTATCTAGGCCTTGGATATTTTCAAGCTAGTATTAATGTAATTCCCCTTTTCAGTGCGGTCCTTCAAACCATATCCCAAATGCAGAGACTCCATGTCTTTGTACAACCAGATAAAATATGGCATTTATTAAAATAAATAACCTCAGAAAAATCATTATTTTACCCCTATGTGAGCCTGACACAACCATAAAATGCAACATCTGTATGGCGTGCAAAATAAAGAACATACAGTATAAACGGATACAAATAATTTCCAGCTAAATTTCTTGTGGTGTGCCTCTGAACAGTGTTAGTGACTGAATTTGTAATTAGCAAACTGAACAGATGGACCAAGCTGAAATACTGAAGTGCCCATGAAAGGACACCTTTCACCTAGTGTTTGCGTGCTGGGATATCACTTGTTCACCAGAGCTTTGTCTCCACGGAAAATGTTCGTCAGGAACAGAGGAGAGAGGTAAAGAGGAATGTTTTATGGCCCTGGTCTCTGTTAAGAGCTATGCTCAAGGAAGCAACTGCTTCATCAATCAAACTTAAATGGCAAAGTGTTTGATAATCATAATGACACTTTCAGAGGCAAGCAAATTTTAAATGTTTCCCAGGAAGGCGGTGGTAGTTTGACCCTGGCTGGATGCCAGGTGCCCACCACACTGCTCTATCATCCAACTCCTCAGCAAGCCAGGGAGGGGAGAAAATAAGATGAGAGTCTCGTGGGTTGAGATAAAAACAGTTTAATAACGAAACAGTAAAGCCACGTGCATGGGAAGTGAAGTAAAAGCAGATAAAGCTGTTACTCTCTACTTCCCATCAGCAGCGATGTCCGGCCACCTCCCGAGAAGCAGGTCTTCAGTACGCATAGCGGTTGCTTTTGAAAGGCCAAAAAATGAATATTGCCTCCCCTTCCTGCTCCTCTCCCCCAGTTTATATTACTGAGCTGACATCACATGATATGGAATATCTCCTTGGTCAGTCTGGGTCAGCTGTTCTGGCCGTGGTCCCTCCCAAGATTGTGCCCACCCACAGCTATTGGTGAAGGTGGGGGAAGGAATGCTGGAGGGACAGCCCTGATGCTGTGCGAGCAGTAGTCATAATATTGATACCAACAGTAAGAACAGCACTGCAAGAGCTGCTGTGGAAAATCACTACCATCCCAGACCCACTACAAAGACTCAAAAAGATTTTACTATTTTGTACGTTCTCTGAACAAGAATTAAAATATGCATGCCTTTTGTTTCGTTTCTCAGCAACAACCACAATCAGCTTTGATGCCTCTGGACAATATTTCAAAACAGCTAAGCAGTAAGTGCAAAGAGGCTCAGGTCCACTGTGACAGGTATTCACAGCTGTGTTGTCACGTAAACAGTGACAGGAACACGACATATCCATTACCGTGTGTCAACGTGAAAGGACAGATCATGATTTGGAAAGTCTGGGTTCTCTTCTTGGCTACAGCACTAAGGAGCTTTCTTGCTATTGGCATTCCACACTTCAGTCTTCCCATCTCTTTAACTGGAATAATAAATTATATTTTGCACCTGAGTGCATACCATGCTTTGCTGGAATATGTGGCAAAAAGTAGCAAAAAATAGCATTAGTTGTCAGTTGCATTTAGATTATGAATAGCAAAAATTAATAACTCCAAATCCATCCTCCAACCTCCTTTCTGTGAATGCATCTTGTGCCCAGAAATTTTTGCAAGTATGTTGGTTACAAATGCTACATTGCTTAGGAACAAAACTGTCCTAAATGACAGTATAATTTTCTGTCTAGAAACCACTAAAATTAATATGTCTTAATCGGTTTAACTCCCTAATTTTCAGCACAAGACAGGTTATAGAACTTCTCTAGAGTACTATTGCAGGCATTAACCACTGGCTTTAAGTCAGACCTCAGTGCATTTAAATATAGAGTTCAGTTCTGTATTCTTGATAAGATAATTTAGTCTAAAACCAGATAAAAGCATGTATATTTAATATTACCATGAAAAACTTACAAATAGGTGTGATATTTGAAGGTTTTCCCCTAGGAGAGAACGTGAATCATTTTAAGTGAATTCCAAGTAATGTGAATACGAATTACACAGACGCATGATCAACTGCAGAAGCTTGTTCCATTACTTTCTAACAAAGGACTCATTTTTTACCTCAACACATTTGAATAACTTATGTTTCTTTTCCTTTTTAAAAAATACAGAAAGAAATCTCAGGAGTTTCTGGACTATATTGTTTCCTTACTAGAAGTCAAGAACCTGAGAAAAGAGTGGCACTAAGTGAAACAGCTACATCTGCCACTCACATTTTTTATCTTAGAAACGTTTTTATTAAAAAAAATATATTACTGCAGGCCAGCTTCTAATCCTATTCAAAGCATAACAAATACATAATGGACTAGAGGAATTTCAAACTTCTGTTCATTAGCCTTGGTCTGTCTTATATTTGAGGTTGTCAAAAGCATTGGAAACACGGCAAAGAGAGCACAGATCAGCTCAATAGCTGAAAGTGATAGGTAATTTCTACACACATCATGGTTTAACCGCAGATGGCAAGCAAACACCACACAGCTGCTAACTCACTCCCCATCCATGTGTTGGAATGTGGGAGGGAATCAGAAGGGTAAAGGTAAGAAAATTCATGGATTGAGATAAGACCAACCCCAGCCTACTTGCTGTCAGGGCAGTGCAAGAAGCAGAAAAATTCTTGATGTAATGTAGGCATTGCTCAGCAAAAACTAAAATATCAGTGTGTTTTCAATGTTATTCTCAAACTTATTCCAAAACTTATTACCCTGTACCAGGCAATAGGAAGAAAATTAACTCTATCCCATGTGAAACCAGGATGATATGTTTGCACAAAACTGAGAGAAGGAGGGGAAGGGAGAGGGGAAAGAGGAGAGGAATGGAGGGAGTATAAAACTGAGCCTTTTTGCTCAGGCTTGAAATAAATACATAAAATAATAAAAGTTTCCTAGCATAAGGTAAAATCACTTAGAAAATTGTAAAGAAATAATGTTTTTTCTAAGAAAAATATCATGGCATATGGCAAACTGTATGTGCTATAGTTTGTTAAAAATAATTAAAAAGTAAGTAAAATGAAATAGCATAAAACAAGAAAAGAAATTTCTATTAGCAGAAAAGAATAATTAGGATACTTAAGGTGCAGGAAAATATAAAAGATCAAGTTTATTGAGAATAAATCCCACTAGAATGGAGTTCTTTGCAGCAATTACAAAAGAGCTAGCCTCTCAATAAGGAAACTAAAATAGACTGTAAGTATTTTATATAAACTGGTATGCAAAAGTAATTGCTGAGTGATTTTTTTTTCCCTGCATGAAATACAGGATACATAGGAAGAAATTATTAAAATACATGATGGCAAAGATTTTTTTTTTCTAAGACATATATAGAAATGCAAATTGAAAGTCTATTTAAAACTGCTGGTTGTTATTGCTCAAATAAATAATAAATCAACAATTTGCCAATTACTTCAGCGTGCACAGAGCCAACTCGTACTTCATGGATTAGCTCATGTATGACTCTGTACGTGTTTGAATTTTGAGAGATATATTTACGTGCCAAAGAATATGATCTCTTCACCTGAAAAAAAGTAAAGGCAAAAGTTATGTAAAAGCTTAGAAGGATTCAGGAAAAAAGTTGGACCATAGAGAGATCATTAGAAAACTTAGAAAAAAAAATACATTCAAAGGACCATATCTCAGTTTCAAACTTTTTACCTAAGAGGATGACAAAGTCTACCTCTGAGAGCAGGCTGCTCACATTTTTGACTCAGGATTTGTTACAACCTCTCCCTCTGCGGATCAAGGCAGTTTCTGGCATCAACAGCACAAAGCCTTGGCTGCATTAATCTGATATGGCAGTGACTGTGACTTCTTATCCCTCTGCAGAGACAAAGGCCAGGTGGGTCACTCTAATCTTGTGCAGATATCTCAACTGAGCTTTTGAAGTGGGCAGTATATAAATATACAGCCAGAAACCTACAGTAATTCTGGACTGACCCAAGACATTGGTTTAGAGACAATAAAGCTTACAGAATCTAATTAAATTATTTTTTCACTGATTCTGATGAAACTGTATTTTAAGAAGTGACTTAGCTTTCCATATTTGCTTGAGATAAACTATGATTTTCATAGGACAGTAAGAAAACCAGTCTTAGGATTTGGCCTACTTAGATACCACATAATATTTTGGGGAATTTTTGGGGTTTTTTACTATTATCATCACTTGAAAAACATTTTTAAAGAACTAATATGTAAAACAGGAAAGCAAAATGCAGAGTAAATTAAGGATATTTAATGTAATCTCAGGTAGTATGATGAAAGTATCTACACTTATAAAGGGCATAAAAAAAGAAATATTAAGAGCTCCTTCTTAATAAATATTTATATTGCTAGCAATTTTTCCATAGATCCATCTGGAATTCCACAAGCAGATTTTAATCTGAATCCCTTTACACATTTTTTTTAACATTGTGTCATAATACTAGCATTTAGAAAGTGAAAAGTTTCTCTTCTTTATTGGAACTTATGGGCCTTTGCTTCCATCAAGATTGTTGTCATGGTTTGATATGACAGCCTTTTCTGGTGAGGGGGAAGGGGCTGTAAAGATGGCTCCTGTAAGAAGTTGCTCGCAACTCTCCCCAGCTCTGAGCCAGATCCACTTCTGGGGCTGAGCCAATTAGATGCCTCCACGATCACTTTTTATGAAGAAGCCGGAAGAGGAGGTTTCTTCCTCCATCTTCTTTCCTTCTTCTGCCCCTTCTTTTTCTTCTGGCTGGTGGTGGTCCAAGGAGTAGGAGCAGTGAGCTGGGCCTGGGAAGAAAGGAGGGATGGGGGAGGGAGATCTTAAAGTGCTGGTTGTAATTTTCTCATCATCCTACTCCCTTTTTGCTTTTATTCTGTTCTGTTTCTTGTAGAATAAATTTTCCTACTTTCCTCTCTAAGTCGAGTACTGGAGTCTGTTTTGCCCAGAACTGTAATTGGCAGCGAGCCCTCCCTGCCCTTGTCTTAATCCACAACAATCTTGCTTATGTTTTTACTCTCATTTCGCTGGGTCCTCCTCCATCCTAAAGAGGGTTTGGGTGAATGGGGGCACCGAGTGAGAGACTGTCGTGGTGCTGCTGTGCTAGCTGGGCCAAATCACGACACTTGTATTTAAAAACTTGAAATGTTAGTTATGAATAGAATCATAGAATCATTAAAAGACCTTTCAGAGTATCAAGACGAGCTTTTAACCTAGCATTGCTGAGTCCACTGTTAAACCATCCCCATAAGTCCCTCATCTACACATCTTTTAAATACCTCAAGGAATGGTGGCTCAACCACTTCCCTGGGCAGCCTGTTCCAATGCTTGACAACATATCCAGGGATTTATTTTGTTTTATTTTTCAGTCTAAACCTCCCCTTATGCAACTTGAGGCTATTTCTTCAAGTCCTATTGCTTGTTAATTGAGAGGCCATCAGCCATCTCACTGTACTAAAACATTTATATAGATATATTGGGTTTTACAACAAAGTTGGTTAAACAGAAATAGACTAAAAAATGATTACTTAGCAACCCATCGTTTTAGGTACAAGTTACTAGTTCTCTTAAGAAGCAAATGCAGATAGAGTCATCCCTACAAGGTCATCATTCACTCCTACTCTTCCACTGTTTATCAAAATACCACTATTGGCTTGAGACAATGTCCTATTGAACACTATATTTTGGTAGCAAATGGTCGTGATTTCAATGAACTGCTGTTGTATGTTATTAAGGGAGTCTTCTGATAATTCCTAGGTTTGAAGATTGTCAATATCAAGGCAATAGCTAGAGTTTGAAAATAACTTTTTCATCAGAGGTACATAACCTACACAGTCACAGCTCATTTCTTGACAGCTGGTGAGAAATAGAGTTCTCATTTTCAGTAGAATTATCTGCATCTTAGTTATAGGGTTATTTGGCATTCACAAGGGTAATGAATTAAACTATTTCTCACAGATATCATTAAAATTCACATTAGTATGCAGTAGGCATAATTTGATTGACACTGACAAAATCTGTGTTTTATAACAGTAGTTACTCTGTTCTGTGCTGCACCTACATCAAACATCGTCTTTAATGACTCATAAATTACAAATGGTGAAAAAAAGCTATGAAATCAGAACAGGAAATACAGTTAAAAAGAGCATTACATTGTAAAACAGCTGCACATAACCAGTATGGTAACTACATCTTCAGACAGAAGGTTTCAGGGATTTAACAAAGGCATGACACTTGTGTTAATTCAAGTAATTTAGATATTTGTTTATTCTACATTGAATATTCAATATTCCTAAATTCTTGCTTTTTCAAAGCAATATTTAAAAATCTATCATTTAAAAAAATGATAGCAGTAACTGTCAGCTTGCTTCAAAACAACAGGTATAACACTTAATGGGAAGGGGTTTTCAGGGCACAGGGCAAAACCCATGAATTTACACCCATGAGTCATATTGATCTAGGAAAGAATAACCTCATGTGCCAGTACAGGTTAGGGAAGGAACTCTTAGAGAGTTCTAAAGGGGAAAGGGAAGTGAGGGTGCTGGTGGGCAGCAGGATGAGCATGAGCCAGCAATGTGCCCTTGTGGCTAATGGCATTCTGCGGTATATTAGAAGGGCTGTGGTGAGTAGGTAGAGAGAGGTTATCCTCCCGCTCTACTCTGCACTTGTGAGACCACAACTGGAATATTGTGTCCAGTTCTGGGCCCCTCAGGTCAAGAAGGAAGGGGAGCTGCTGGAGAGAGTTTCCTGAGGATTCAGTGCATCAAAATGTGGCAGGGTAAATGTCAAGTTTCTTGAATGGCTGATCATAGACAGCAGAAGAGTTTACATGATCTATGTTTAAACCCAGGTTCACTTGCCCTGGAGTCTGACCAGCATGAGTAAGGGTACCGTGATGCCATATGAGGGATGAGTTACGTGGACTTAACTCAAAAGGGGGAAAAAAAAGAGTTATGTGGGGTTTTTTTACAGCAATGTTCCACATATGCCATAGAAAGTCAGGAAAATAGTATAGTCTACAGCTCATAGAAATAAAACATCTTCTTGCAGTACAATTTGCATTTGTACAAAGGTTGTCCCATGTTAATTATTTAGTCTAAAATGATATTAGAAACAAGAGTAAGCAACAACTTCTTTACCTGCACACAATGTACTGCAACTGCAAGAGCAGGTAAAAATTGCTGCACAAGTATTTGTTCTTTGGAACTCATCATCGTAATGTTCAGAGACATTTGGAGACATTGATGAAAGACAAGATACTTATGGATAAAGTAGTATTTGAAGCAGTCTGTCACACTGGAAATTATACATGCTAATGATTACTGTAAGATTTAAATAACACAGTTTCCAAAGAGAGATTTAGTTTGCTTAAATAGGCAACTTCATAAAAGCAATTAATCATATATCAGGTTTTTCATGTCAATCCTAACAAGCCCCTTCTTAGTTTAAGAAATCATCTCCAAGTAAGTTCAATTTAATAAGTAATTTTTCATGTCCAGTTATGACCCCTTGTCTGCACTTACTGTCAGCAATAATTTCATTGATTGTATAAGACAGTTCCTGCCCTTGAAGCAATACGTATGGGAAGTGTCTTTTATCTCATTGATTTTTAAAAAAAAATAGTTATGATTTAAAGTATTTTCTCTTTACAGTGCAAAACATATTGCATGTCAAAGGTGTGGCATTAAAAAGTTACATTTGCAACTCAGAAGAAGATTAAAGAGCTTGGCTTTTGAAATTTTCAATTGCTTTTCAATGTTTATGAGTCGGCAAGTTGCCCTAGTATCATTAGCAATCACACCTATTGCTTAACTTCTCTATTTTTCAGCTAACAAGTTATCTGAAATTCGCACATGAACTAATGCTGCAGAAACTACATTGATTTTCAGTCCAAAACATTTCAACTAGAAACAAGGTCATATATTGTATTTGCCTGCCTTTGCTGTCACATCTAACCCCTCTGAGGTTTCTTAGGTAAGAGGACTTTGAAAGAAAACATTTTTCCTAGCCAGTTAAAGCCAAGAAAGTGCCTTAAAACCACGCACATTAAATGACACAAAGATTCATTCTATATGATCTCTCCAGTAGATAATACAGATAACACTGTTTTCTACTATGCCACAGTCTATGCATTTTTCTATGCACAGAGGCTTCCTGCTACTTCAAGCAGTATTGGGAGACAGGTAAAACAGATTGCAAGAGGCATTTGTTGCAAAACTCAATGTAGCTGAGCAAATGTCCAAAGTCTCCTACAAAATATAAGAGGAAGGACTTACATCTTGAGTAGATAAACCTTGAACAGTTTGGGGTTTTTTTTGGTTCAATTCACAAGAGTTTAACTAAAATTATTTTTAAAATCTCAAAGTGAAAACAATATTTTTTTCCTTAATGAGATACTTCTCTCAAGTGTGGCAAGGAAAGATATTGCATAATACGTACATCAAATCCACTCATCAGAAGTAAACTGAGATCCAGGGAGCTAAAAGAATTGGCACTGGGGTACTGCATAGATAAAGAAGAGTAATTAAGAGAAAATAGCTATAAGTACACATCTAAGTGAACTGAAATCTTTTAAAAAATATGCCATTTGAGTCATAAAAACATCAAGAATGTAGCATGGTTGTACTTTTATATTTCTGTCTTACTTTTCTTGTATTTTGATACTGGAAACTAAGTATTTAATCTGAGTTACATCCTTAGTTACACTTTAATATTAGAACTAATGACAAGAATTGGTCTTTGTAAGTTAACGGGACACTAAACAGAAAAACACTCATACAAAGAATAGACATTGCCGAAACTAAACCAAATATAATAGATATCTATTGCATTTCCTATATAAAGCAAGATACTGTGTCCAAATTGTATTAATATGCATGTTGCTATTGCTGCTGGAAATCTAGGTCCCTGTTTCTGCACTTGTTAAAACTGCTATTGCAGGCAGAAAGAAATTAGACTTTGGAGTGCTACTGAGAGTAACTATTCTGAGTATGGCATTAAAAAATGTTGCTCTCCTAAGCATCTGCTCAAATATTCTAAATTATCATTTAAAAGGCCAATTAAATTTTTTACCAAGGATAACACCTCAGCACCTTACTCCAAATCCTATTGTGGTAGGTGAGCCACAGAACCACAGAGGCCTGCCCCTATTTGCTTACAATCTAAATATAAAATAACACAGGCACAGGTAGTTGAAGGACTGTCACATCATTAAACCATATTAGCCAGTGTAGCAGCAAACAGAATAATGTTTACAGAATAATTCTTATTCAATGCTAGTTTAGCAACTTGGACCAATGCTAAGGGCTTCCAGCCATTTTTTTTCCTTCAAATGGAGCTCTGTGCTATTATTGCAGTTCACCAGCATTTATGAAGTTCATTTTGCCCTTAAACCCAAATTGAACATTAGCATTTTGTAACTTGCCAAAGTAGGTTCAAGGGATGAGGGAATCCTGCTCATAAAATGTTAATTATTGCTCCTATAAAAATGTTGATTAACTCCTGTCTAAACTCCAACAGAAATATGAGTGTCATCTTTATTGAGAACTTGGAGGTACTTGGTGGTCTGATATGCCCTGCACAAGAAAATGCATATTTACCAAACAGAAAGCAATGCAAGATTTTATAAATTATAAAAATTAGCAACACACTTTCAGATTTAAGACTACATACGTCAAAAAAGTCTCTGAATACTGAGAAAGCAGACTTCATCTCCATTCTTCTGGACAAGATGCTGATCAGTCACTGGAATAGCTGCAGTAACATACCACAGAAATTGTCTTCAAATCTGATGTTCATCATTTCAAAGTAGACCTCTCAGCAGCCGTTGAACAACCAAGCATGTGTACCAGCTCACGTTTTCTAGCTTAGTATTGCTCAATTAGCCATCTTTTTCTGGTGTTTCAATTTTCCTGTTTGTATTTGCCATGATGAGAATGATGACATGAACCACAGCACACCAAGGCACCCCAGCGATTAGTCACTCCAACAATTCCTTAAGCCCATGAATGGCAGGAGAGTTTGGGATTGGTACACTTAACTCCTAGTCATATTTTGGTTCAGGCTACCTAAGGAGCAAAAGCCCTCATGCCTTGTGGTGAACCTGTGAGATGAAAAGCTCCTGACTTATATCAAAGGATGGGAGAGGAGAGAGTGGCTAATGAGGATGTATCAGATAGTGTGGGATGTGAGTGTAAGTGGTATGGAGTAAGGTGTAGAGAATGTGCTGGTTTTGTCTGGGAAGGAGTTAATTTTCCACATACTAGTTAGTATGGGGTTATGTTCTAGACTTGTGCTGAAAAGAGGGTTGATAGCACTGAGATGTTTTAGTTATTACTGACTAGTGCTTGCACAGAGTCAAAGCCTTTTCTGCCTCTCACCCCACCCCACCAGCAAGAAGGCTAGGGGTGCACAAGAAGTTGAGAGGGGACAGAGCTGGGACAGCTGACCTAAACTCATCAAAGGGATACCCCTGACCATACGACATCATCCTCAGCATATAAAGCTGGGGGGAGAAGAAGGAAAGCAGACGTTTGGAGTGATTTGTTTTGTCTTCCCAAGGTACTGTTCATTGTGACAGAGCCCTGCTGCCCTGGAGATGGCTGAATACCTGCCTGCCAATGGCAAGTGGTGAATGAATTCCTTGTTTTGTTTTGCTTTGGTTTTTGCTATGTTGATTAAACTCTCTTTATCTCAACTCACAAGTTCCCTTACTTTATCTTTCTGATTCCCTCCCCCATCCCACCAGGGGAAAGAGAGCTAGCAGCTGTGTGGTGCTTAGTTGTCAGCTGGGATTGGATCTTGACACTGTAGTACCATAGAGGAAAAACATAATGCTAGCTGAAGTTTGGTGACATCAAATAAGTCCCATATCACGGTCCAAAAAGCTTAATTTTAATTAAAGGAAATTAAAAAAAAATAATATTAGTTGACATCACAATACCCAGAGAGTTTGAAATGATAAAAATCTTCCCCTTGTATACTAGTAATGAGCATGTCTGGTGCACTTTTATACAGTTCATAAAGAGTATTTGTTTCATAGTCTGATCTCTGACTGATATTAGAGAGTAGGAGGGAAGGATGGGAAAACCTTGAAAGACCAGAACATTGCTAAGTCTGCTAGCTTAAAATGCATATGTGCATTTTAACATTTAAATATGTGCACAACTAACATAAACCTTGCTTTGTTCAAACTTAAATTTTGCTCATTCTGTTCAATAATACCAAAACCTTATCTTCCAGGAGCTATCAATGTTACTAATATTGTCCATCCACCTGGATATCTTGGTTAAAAAAGATAGCAAATTATGTGATAAGACTTAATTGCTGTGAAGGCAGATGCAAGTGGCATTGAAGATCATCAGGCTATTCAAATATTTGTGTGCTAGCTTGAGTGCTCTGCTTACCAATGTGCCTCTAAAGAAATACTGACCAAACAGACAATGCAAACTCTACAGTGTTGCTGCCCTCTAATTACACTGTCATTATATATTCAGAAAGAATTTGTTGAGTAGCTGAGGAAAAATGACTGAAATTCTGTAACTGGTACTAAATTTAAAATTAATGTGAATATACTCTGTCCTGCTGAGGCCTCGTCTTGAGTACTGTGTCCAGTTTTGGGCTCCTCAGCTCAAGAGGGACAGAGAACTTCTGGAGAGAGTCCAGCCCAGGGCCACCAAGATGATCAGGATACTGGAGCATCTTTCATACAAAGAAAGACTGCAGGAATTGGGGCTGTTTAGTCTAGAGAAGACAAGACTGAACGGGGATCTCATTAATATTTACAAGTATAGAAATGGTGTCAGGAGGTTGGGGTATCCGTTTTTTCTACAGTATCTAGCAACAGGACTAGAGGTAATGGAATGAAGCTGGAACACAAAAAGTTCTCTTTAAACAGAAGAAAAAAATATTTCACTGAGAGGATGAGGGAGCCCTGGCAGAGGCTGCCCAGGGGAGGGTGTGGAGTCTCCTTCCCTGGAGGTCTTCAAGACCCTCCTGGACATGTTCCTGTGCCACCTGATCTGGATGGACCTGCTTCTGCAGGGAGGTTGAACTAGATGAGCTCTAAAGGTCCCTCCCAACCCCTACCATTCTATGATTTCATCCTATGACTTACATACAAGTGAAGGTGTCTCAGAAGAATATTATGAAAGGTGTTTTCAAAGCCCAGAAATGCAAGATAACTAATGTACAGGAAAAGAGAGTTAAACCAGAGACATCTATCTTGTCTATACTGTTGACTAGCAACCAACTACTTCATTCTATAAATATCACCATTAGGATGAGCCCAATCAGAGCTCTCCCTTAATTACACCCACATTGTATGTCAGGGATGCCTCTCAAGGTTCGAGATCCTTTACCTAAAACTAAGAGATCTTTCCCTTCCCAAGGCAGAGATGTCTTACTCACAACAGATCCTCAGTAAGTGACTGATAACATGCTGAAGTAGTACTAATGAAACATTACCAATCCATGTTGCTACTTAATAATAATTAACTTCATATAGATAATTACATTAGACATAAAAAATTGTCCAAGTCTGAGACTAAGATTGGACCTAGCCACATCTACGCTCCATGTGGAGTTTAGAAAGCAAAGGGGTCCTCTCTGAACCTCACAACTCAACAGAAGGATCTTTCTTACCTTTTGTATCTCTGGTCTCTGTGTGAATCATTATAACTCAATTTTTCTTCCTGTTTCTTCCATGCAGTAATTAATACAGTGAACCTTGGTAAACCATTGTTAAACTTTGTTAATTTCCATCAAGTTTGTTGAACATTGTCAAAATATTATTTTGCTTTGTTGGTCTTCTCTTTCAAGTGAGGTGCATTCCACTTATCTATAACAGAATTGTGAGACATGAGTACTACAGACTGAGAGTCAACAACAAAATGGGATTCTTGAGTTTTTAGTTAGATTCAACCCTGGCAGTAGCAGATGAGAAGTCAGACAACTTTCAGGACAAGATCAGCATCAACTTCACATCCCATGCATCTGAAATTATTGCTGCTTTTCCAGTTACTTTAATGAGGGCAGAAACAGATCACTAGGAATACAAAAATAACAAAGTGACTTGACACAGGAGTTTTTCCTTTTTTTTTCAAGAAAATGGTAAAAGGAAAAAAGGAAGGAACAGAAAATGGATGAAATAATGTATAAAAGATAGCAAATAAATAATCTGAAATACTGAATAAGTAAAAAGTAATATCAACCACAATAAATCAAATTTGCAGCATAATCCAGTGAAACATATAGTCATATGGTTACTATAAGATGAGAGGAAATATGTTTGAATCTTTATTCCAGGCTGATAACAGCATAACAATGGGAAAGATCTGACACATATCACTTTAAAAAAAAAAAAAAGCTTATAATGATCAGCTGTACTAATAACATCCCTACAAAATGCTTTACATTTCAATAAATGCTGTTGTTTCAAATAGAGTTCCTGAAAGGGAATTCTAAACCAAAAAGTAATTGCAAAAATATTTCTTATTCAAAAGATGTAAAAGTTCATCTACAGAAAGATGTACAAAGTGTAACTAATATCTGGCTTTTACTCTTTATTTAGTCTTTTTTTTCCCATTCTGATTAATTTTTAAGAAGACACTGATGTGAAAAAAATGAAAAGCATTATCTCACAGCCTACAGAAATAAGCTTCCGTCCTCACCATGACAGCACCAGGTAGAGTTGTTGACACCCCAGAATACATCACTGAGTACCAATAAAAAATGGCTAGAAGATATGTTTCAGAGAAAACATATATTGATTGCTACTTCATCGTGGCTTGTTCATTGAGCATGTGGGAGTCCCATCTTCCCGTTTAAAACAAAACTGTTTACTGATTTAACTGGTGGTGATGTGATTGCCTCAGATTTCCTACTGAGTGGGCAGACATATCACTGTTAAAACATCAGCCCTCTTAGCACAGGGAACAAGGTTCCAATAACCATCAGAAATCTTCCTTGACAAAGAACAAACCAGCTGCTTGTATCAGACCAAAAATGTAGGTAGCAAATCGCACTTTCTGTCTTCCAGTTAATACATTTCACATGAACTAAACAATGTTTAAAAAGTTATTGGTGTTTACCTTTGTTTTCCATGTCACATACTTCAGCTTTACACTTTTCCTTGTGTTTGGTTTTGAATGGAAATACAAGTGTGTGCTCACATTCATAAGGGTTTATCTGCACATGTTAACAAATACTTAGAGTAAGTTCTTTCCTTAATGATGAAGTACACTGCAACTTGAAACCTATATTTTTGTGTTTTACGTCCCATGTAAAACCTTTAACAATGCTGACAATTCAGGAAAGGTAAGTCTCATGTTTGATTATATTCACATTCATTTCTACAGTACTGCAAATGCACACAAGGATAAGAAAGTACTCTCAAGACAAGAGGTTCCATTCCCAAAAGGCTTTAAAGTCTGATATGATGAAGAAAAAGAAAAGGAAAAAAGTCACTACATTGAATGGATAGTGTTGATTTGGGGTTTTTTGTTTTGTTTTGACAAGAATGTCTCATGGATTAAGGAAGACACCACTTTTCTTCAAAATCACTCTGGACTCAAGCACTCTAGCATGTATAACAGAACCTGCTTAAGAAAAACTATGTCTTATACTTGCTGAAGAAAGAGATGAGTGGAGTATCTTTCAAAGTAGAGATAAAGACTGGTGCAGAGTTACACAGACTGATTGAGAAGCAGAAATGGGAAACAGGAAGAAAAAAGAAAAAAACTAGAAGACTAAAACCTAGGCTTTAACTGAACGAAAGGAGAGGAAGTAAACAGAAGACTGTGAGGAAGAAAGGAGTAGCCGCTAAGAAGTTTAAGACTTTGGATGAAAGGATGAATTTCAAAAGTCTTTTTCCCTTATGGGAAAATTTTAGCAATTTTGGCAATTTCTTCCCCAGTAAATGACCTCTTTGGGAAGAATAATCAGTGTTTGTTAGGCATTACAAAATATAATTGTGGAAACATAAAACTTTCAGCCCATTACAATTATGTGTGTTTTGCCATTATTTTAAATGAGAAGCTGAAATGCTAATATGAGAGCTGCCTGTGAATTGTAATAATTAGGCAAAGCAGATAGCTAAACTCCTGTTCTGCAAATGTGACTACAGGAGAGAAACAATTTTCTGCTACTGACATGTGGTTAACAAACTTCAGAGAAATACCATACTGACCCAACTACAACTTCCTGTACTCTTAATCGAAAAAAAGAGAAAATATTTGCAGGTTTTTAAAACCATGAGCAAAAGTTAAGAGGATGATCTAACCTGGGAAAAATTAGACAACTAAATTATTACAACAAGTCATCAACTTGACACCTATCTTGATTCTCATTAGATAGACTGAAACAAAAAGCACAACTCTGTTATACGGAGCACTGGAACAGGCTGTCCAGATGTGTTGTTGAGTCTCCTTCTCTGGGGACATTCAAAACCCACCTGTATGAGTTCCTGTGTGATCTAGTCTAGGTGACCCTGCTCTAGCCAGGAGGTTGGACTAGATAATCTCTTGAGGTCTCTTCCAACCCTTAAGATTCCTTGATTCTATCATTCTGTGAATCTGTTTTCGCTCATTCCAAATAAGTCTAGAGAGCCCTATATTTTGTCAGATAAAAACAAATTAACAGCTTTTATAAATAGTTACTGGTGTACATTTAGCACTTTGTGGCACTATGAAATGCTTTCACAGCAGTACTTATTCAAGTGTTTTAATTACTGTAATATCTGCTGTAGCAGTAGTTACATAGTTGCATAGGTTAAGTTGCTACTTAACCTACTGACATAGCCTCAGGAAAAGCTTAGATTATCTGGGGTTTGCAGTTTATGTCAAAAGTCCTTGAAGGTTTAGACATTTTTCCTTTACTCCTTTTTTATCAGTGAGAAAAAAAGTGCAAACATGTCAATACTCTAGAGTACAAAAGGTAAAGAAAAACTAAGCCATTACAGGAGAGCAAAACAAATGTCATTTTGAGGCAGGGCTAATTGACGTGAAAGTTTTGCCACACTCAAAACCTGAGTGACATACGCCTAAAAAGACCCCTCTTGTTCTTAATTAGATCAATGATATCTAACTAATGTTACATTACACCCTGTAATCCTGTCCCAGTCTGATCCTATGTAACGCATCCAGAATCCCTCTGAAAGTTAGGATATGCGTCTTTAATGTGCAAACAACTCTGAGTACTTGAAATGCTTAAAAATGCTTTCTGAGCTTCCAGAGATGCAGTCAACTGGTTGTCTTCCTCTGATCTCTACACAATTGAAGCAGCTGGTCACTGCCAACACTGTATTTCTGAGTATGTTGCTTTTTTTCTTCAGCTAACCATTTCTGGAAGTGGCCAAAATTTGCATGCTCAGCTTCTTATGTAAACTTCCATTCATACCCATAGAAGTAAATGTTAGCAAACAGGAGAGATTAGTCATGTATAGAATTTGAAAATAGCTTTTCTAAGTAGAAAAAATGGGAAAAAAAATGGCAGATTAACCTCATTTGTTACTAAAATTGATCCTAGGATTGAGCCTCTAACATCTGAGAGTCTGAACAGTAAATAGCTTATAATTTTGACAGTCTTTATTTTAACTCTTTTCTAAACCTGTCACCTTCCCACAAAGCCACCTTCCCCTGCTGTTAGGCCAGTCAGTATTCTTGTAGCAGGAAGAGTATTTCTCTAAAAAAACACATTTATTCTCTAATCTATCCAAAGAAAGCTACCAAAATCATTACCTTCTCCTGTCCTGTGAGAGTCTTGGCTTTTTTCTGTAGAATAAAAGACACTGTTTCACAGTTACCGATGAGGAGTCCTGTATCTACCCTTTGTAGCTGTCTAGAGAAGTTTCTTTAACCACTAGTACTGATAGATAAGCTTCTTTGTGACCTTACTACAAGTTTTCCTGTGACAGAGAACTTGATGAGAACCACAATGGGCTGAGCTGTAAAACCCCTGAGAGTCCGGTGTCCAAGATCAGTCAAGGGAGGTACTGTAAAACACTGCTCTTTCTTTCTCCTTCCTACAAATCACAAACTAGACTGCCATTCTTCAAACTAGAGTAGGGAATTGGATAGGTTTAAAGATGACCCATAAGAAAAGTGTGGTCTTTTATTTCTGTGTTCTCCAAATTGGTTATCCAGTCCAGTTCACCATAAGTGATGAAGCATAGGAGAAAGAACAGACAATGCTATAAGAAGTTGCAATATCTTAAGTCCTCATCTCTAAAAGGCTGCTGCCGTGATCTAAGAAATATAAGACCAAAGCAGTTGGGATGCATAAAAGGGTCTCAAGGACAGATCAGAGCATTGACATATATTTACATGGCATCCCAGGGTTAGTCGTGGAGCAGTCACAAAGAGCGACTACACACTTGATCAGGAAAACAGGTTCTCAGGAAAATAACATAAAAAAAACCAGAAGAAATCGAAGCTGTTTTCTCCTTTGATTTTTTTAATTAGAAAAACTTCTTCAAATTCCCATGAAATTATTGTATTACAATAATAAAATATCATTTTTTGCATAACTTTAGTCATTCCTTACAAAGTCTTATCCACAGATAAGAAATACAGAAACATTTTTCCACCCTTAACTGTTTGAATCAAACATTAATATTCTCAACTTCAAAAAAAGTTTCTTTTATTCATGTAATATTTTTTCTGTCACATTTATTGCATTTTTAAATACTCTTTTAGTTTTTACACTGTTATTTCATCAACTGTACTTCCAAGACATACCCTTTTATATTTAGTTTCCCTTTTATTTTACTTCCTTAATTTTAGCATTTGAAATAGAGTATCAAATGACATATAAGCATAGGTCACCACAGTTTACATGAAGAAGAATTAAAATTAAATAGAAACATAATTATATATTAAACTTCATTTCTTAACCATCACTTCTTCAGCAGTGCTTTTTCTCAGCACCAACACTAAAATTGGTAATGTTATCCATGTAACCAATAGAACAGATCCATAAAAATAGTTCTATTAGATATTCTCCAAAAACACATTAACACTTGTGCATTGAAAGGTATGTAGATATAAACATCAAATACTAAAACATTTATTCACAATTGCCTTACTTTCTTCATAATGGTATAAAAACATTAATTAATTTTTTTGAGTTGCAAGGAAAGGGTGCAAAATACTTGTATGTGATTTTATCATTCAATAATATTCCATTCATAACATTAATAAACATAAGACAGCTATAGAGTACACAGACATATATATTTGCTATTTAAAATGTGTCAGTTAAGTTTTGAATGACATAGTAGTCAGAGGAAACTTTGGTGTTTTAGAAAATTGAAGAGCCTCAATTCAACAGTTTTGGTCCTTGTGTTTGACAATCCAGTTTCTATAAATATCTTGTAATATCTCAGTCATATCCCCACATACAGTCAGCTAGAAGTATTTTATTGCTGACAACAACTTTATTTAACAACTACCAGAAAACAGGTCAGGAAGAAAAGTAAAAGTGGAGGAGGGAACAGCATCCTATAGCCAGCCTATTCATTAGTAATAAGCTTAGCAGGAAAAGAGAACTTAGTGAAGTTATTAGCTTGCTTTGTCCTTCAGATACTTGCAGCTTCACTCCTGATCTTCTGTACAGAGAGATGAAAACACCTTACAGGAGGAAACTTGTGTTTGAACTGATGGATCTCTCCAAGGTCCACTTGCCACAAGCATAAGAGATGCAAAAAACACCAAAGCTCTCCTGGTTGATATGCACACTCAACACTCACTTTCTCCTCCTCAGGACACATATCCTGAGCAGTGTGGACATGAGGAAGTCCATACTAGCCATCTTCAAGGCTTGTTCACTCCTTGGTACTTTCAGAAAGATAGTGTTTACTTTTCTATGAAAGAAAGAGTGCATGAGTGCACAATTTAACACTTGCCTTAAGGATTTTCATCTGTTGTTTCATCAGTGTCCCAGATTCAAACTCTAAAGAGGAATGTTATATCAAGAGAAGTGAAATTGATGGAAGCATACAAGTTTGTAAAGGTTTGCTCAATTAGAACTACATAGTCTTGCAATCTGTGGAATTAAGCTCTAGTTGATTTATGCCGCACCCCATTTTCTTGCACATTTTTTGTTTTGGCATTCTTTATACCAAAAAACATTTGGAACAACAAGAAAGTGTATACTTCCTACCTGTTTTTTCTTCCTGTAATTCAGTCTTTATAATTACTAAGACTCTGTTTGTTTTTAAGATGCATGCACAAATTATCAATAAAATAGTATTTTTCTTACATGACAAATCAGATATTTTCCTGATAGCAAATGGTTTACTTACTTTATGCTTAAGCAATCTTACGAAGGTTTGATAATGTTATTAATGCAAGGGACCATATCACACTTAACTATCCTCTGCAGATGTAATTAAGTACTTTCAAATGTTTTGCTTAATTGCATTCCTTAATGTTCTGAGTGATGTTTTGCTCTTTTCCTTCAGTTATGAATTGCTTTTATAGCTTTCAGTAATCCCATTTATCATTGCAATTTGCTTAGCTTGAAGTGTGCTACATTAATTAGTTCTTTTCAAGTCTTTTAAAAGAAATGTCTGGAGATCATTAATTCTATATAGGCAATTTATTATTTCTTAAAAGAATTACATATTGCATTCTGTTGCTCTTTATTATAAACTTCTTTCACTATTTCCCTGTGTAAAAATTATCTTACATCATCATCTTTCATAAATCGTCCCTAGTGAGTATCATTGTAATTTTTTATGGTTATAAAAGGCTTCCAAGCATTCAATAGACAATTAACAAACAAACAGAATAGGGTTTTTTTTTTCTAAACTGTTATTCCAAAATGAGTTTGTACAGACTGACTATAATACCAGCATAAGTAATTTCCAGTACTTACTAGTATGTAATATGGTAATACAGAAGGTGCAAAAGAAATGCAGGAACACTAATAATGGAATTGTTCTTTCTACACTTCTTAGTCTGGAGAATAAAATATTGGTTTTTACCTTTCTTGAAATAAAACAAGAATACATTCTCCATTCTCCTTTGGTTTCAGCCTTCTGTCCTGGTTTAAGAGTTTACTGCTGCAAAAGCTTATTCACATGCTTAATTAATAGCTGTTGCCACACTAAACTCAGTGCCTTGAAGTAGGGGATTAAGTTTCTGTAAGATAACAGTGTTATCCATGATGTGTTGACACCAGTCCAGGGGAATTTCTCAGTCATCTATCCCTCTCCTGAAGGAAAGATGAAGAGGACTAAGTATCCTAAATGTCCTAGAAGAAAAACTGAATCTATTGACTACTACTAAAATTTAAAAGGAGATCTAGTAAGTGTTGGAATAATGTGAATTTTAAAATTGACAGTAAACCTACCTTCCTACCTAAGGAAGCTTAACAACAGCATGGCTTTCAACTTACAAGATAAATTCAAGGTAGGAGAGTTTCAATTTTGGGAGTCTCAATTTTTCAATTTCATGAGCCAGCATGGAATAAAAAGTTTATTTTATTTATTTGTTTTGGATTTCAGAAGCTAGAAATAGGGTGACAAAATCCCTTCATTCTTGAAGGGCATTTTGAAAAAAGGATTCTAAGTGAAGGAAAAAAACCCACTTTTTAAGAATGAAATTTATTAGAAATTGCAGGTTATAATTTCCTATAAAGCAGTCTTATTTCTTGTGGAGCTATAATATATTATAAAAACAAACTTCTGTTGATTAAAACAAATGTCAAAAGTATCTTTCAACTTTAGAAGTAATCTAGAATCTTATCATCCTTTCGAAGTTCAAATAGGGCTGAAAATTTCTAGTACACATGGATTATTCTTATAATGTAACAATTGAAGCATAATAAATACTGTAAAGAAGGACAGAGACAAAACAGACAAAAGTAAACTGTATACAGCAGTAAATTAGCTGAAGTATCACATAATCCTATGTAAGGTAATTTTCATTTCTCAGGTTTCTTTAAAAAAAAAACAACAAAAACATGCCATTGTTTAGAAGTTTGGGGTAAGTGGAGGAGGGTTAGGAACTATAGGAAGTTTAACAGTTAGGAAAATTTTAAAACCCCCAAGATTACAAAGATAAATAAGAGAAGCCATACGACATTGACAAAGATTCATCTAGCTATATCCATCTCTGATATTGGCCTATAGAGAATGACTAGTGAACAATATAAAAGTGGACAAACACATTGTGTATTTCCCCTAGAATAGTCTTTAGCAATGTTAAGCTTAAGAGCTGCATGGAAAAGCATTGGTTTTGTAAGCATGCAAATATGTAGAACAACTTCAACAACTTTCATTACAGTAATCATGATAAAATAGACTTGAATAAAATTAGTGATGTGGTCCTATCACTATATAATAGTGAACCATTAGCCAAGGCTCAAAAAGTTTGCACCTTTTTTCCCAAGTAATGATTGTGGTTTGAATAGTGTTTAGATTTTTAGAAGTTATACATTGTATTATTTTTTGAGCAAAGGCAAAAAAGTTGCAAAAGCATGCTATTGTAGTCTGTATAGCTGCTATACTGCTTGCTCATATTCAACTAGCTGTAGATTAACACTCCCAGATCTTTTTCTGTTGGACAGCTTTCCAGTCACACATTCCCAAGCCTGTATTGCACATTGCATTGGATTGTGGCCTTGACCTTGTTGAACCTCATACCTTGGCCTTGGCCCATCAATCCAGCCTGTCCAGGTCCCTCTAAGCTTTCCTGCCCTCAAGCAGATCTACATACCTTCCCAGTTTGGTGTCATCTGCAAACTTACTGAGGGTGTACACAGTCCCCTCATCCACGTCATTGACAAAGATGTTAAAGAGAATAGGCCCCAACAGTGAGCCCTGGAGAACACTACTGGTAACAGGCCACTGACTTGATTTAACTCCATTCACCACCACTATCTGTGCTTGACCATTCAGACATTTTTGCACCCACCTCAGAGTAGGTCTATCCAAGCCATGGGCAGCCAGTTTCTCCAGGAGGATGCCGTGGGAGACTATGTTGAAGGCCATATTAAAGTCCAGATAGACCACATCCACAGCCTTTACCTCATCCACTAAATGAGTCACCTAGTCATAGAAGGAGATCAGGTTAGTCAAGCAGCACCTACCTTTCATAAAGCCACGCTGACTGGGCCCAAAGCCTTGGTAATCCTGTATGTGCCTCACAGTGGCATTCGGGATAATCTGTTCCATAACCTTCCTCGGCACCAAGGTCAGCCTGACAGGCTGTAGTTCCCAAAATCCTCCTTCTAGCCCTTTTTGTAGATGGGTGTCACATTTGCCAACCTCCAGTCACCTGCAACTTCCCCAGTGAGGCAGGACTGCTGCTTGATGATGGAGAGTGGCTTGGAGAGCCCTTCCATCAGCTCCCTCAGCACTCTCAGCTGGGTCTCATCTAGCTCCATGGACTTTTGTGCACCAAGGTGCAGCAGTAAGTCACATACCATTTCCCCTTGGAGTAAGGCAGCTTCAGTCTGTCTCCACAAACTTGCTCATATCTCATCATAAAGAAGAAATTCCCCTGAAACATTTAACTGAATGACTTCAGAAGCCTGGAATTGGATGATCACAAGGAAAAGGCCATAACAGAGAATATGACTAGAAAAGAAAATTGATCTTTCTCTAAGAAACAGAGAGAAGAATCAAGGAATTAATCCAATAAAAGAGTATGAAATAATAATTCAACATAGAGTCCCTGACCCTACTCCCCAGCTTTCTCTTACTCATAACAGTAGAAACTTTGTTCAATTAGGACAGACTTATTTAGTTTATAACTTGCAAGTCATTAGAGTTTGTAACATATTGCCCTTGTAGGCACCTCTTGTCTATTTCCTGTGAGATACAGAAAGAATCATCAGGCTAGGCAACTATAGGATATTCCAATTACAACTCTCTATACACAGTATCTCAAGGGAATAGAATATTATTATGCTCTTCGTCATATCTATTTTGAGAATGGATAAGATCAGCATCTCTACAGAAAGTTTCCAAGCAGGAAGTGTTTCTTCAGAGTAGTGTGTAGAACTACATGACGTCCTGGGGTCCTTTACAGACCTAAAATTTTATGACTAAATGAGCTCTTTGAAGACTTACAGGTTATGACTATCTTTTTATATTAATATAATCAGCATTCTTTTTGACCTTTTGACATTATCCTATCTCACACAAGAAAATTTTACATCAGCAGTATGCCATTACAATTTGAAATTTCTAACAGAAATAATTAACAGAAATTAAAGAAAAGAACATTGTCAACATGTATTTTCCTGTGGTTTATAATTACCATTGCAATACTTTTATGTTTTAATAGCAACAGACAATATAAATCCTCCAAGTAAAGAAAATCAATTGCTATTTATTCTGGTATATGCATTTTATAAAAGTTAAAGATTAAAGAGTTTGCTTGAGTTTGTACCAATCTAACTGCAGCTGTCAGTATTTATTAGCTACAATCTACAATAAATATTTTACATACACATGCTTCACAAACCATCTCCAGTAACTTCCAGACTACCATCGATCCACAGGTTGGAAAAGTGCATTCCTTCTCTATGTAGAAAAATATGTACATCCTTATTTAACCAAGTAAATTCTTCAGTTAAAAATAAACACTGTAAAAGCTACCTAAATGTCCATATGGTTTTAAGAATTATAACAATAGAATATCTGAGTTAAAGTGCAGCTCTGTGTGGATTTTCTATAGTACATTTCTTTAAACCATTTTCCAGCACCGTAATTGGTCAATAATTCAATTCAGACTTAAAAGAAGTAGAAATATCCACTGTTCAGCAGTGATGATTTTCCATTTAAGTATATCTTAATACCAATATTTACCTTGTGAAAAAAATACCGCAGAATTACAAATAAATCATGCAGTGCTGTGCATCATTTCATCACTGTACAACACAGTTCAATATTTTAAACCAATCTCTTAGAATGCTGAGGTACAGACTCTGTTTAAACACCTACTTTAGTGCCTCAAAAGGCTAGAAATGTTTTCACATGGATTACTGCTTACATTTTCTTTCCTCCATAGCACAGTAACTACCTTCTACCATCTATTTACATACTCAGACAAGACAAGGTTGATTGAAAAGATAAGTACTGTAGAAAGAAAGTACTGTTTTTCTTCAATATTTCTGGTCTTCAGAATAGTAAACACCAGCTGAGAACAGCTTTGTAAACTGCAGAAATATCAAGTTTAGTCTGAGGCATTCCAAATGCATCAGGAACAAATGAAAGTAATCCTCAGCTTGAAATCCTTTTCAATTTGTTAGTTCAGCTCAAGAAGCTATAATGATTTAAATAATATTTTAGTTCAGTACACTTTTTTTGCATACCTATTAGCACAGACAATAATCATTTAGATATGTTGTAGTAATTTAAGTATACTGGACTTTTACCTTCTCAGATATAGGAATTACAATAATACAGATTTGCATACTGTCTGAAATGGAAACGCTGTCATTAGCACTTCTCTCGGCTCTCTACTAAGTCACAAGGAATATTGAATAATCTACAGATTTCAGCACTGGAGTCTCAAACTTATACTGAGGTCAGAAAAACGGCATATAGATAATATGTAAACTATGTATATGTATGGAAATGGGTCCTTTTTTTTCCAGAAACATGAAAAAAGTAGAGGATTCGGAAGGTCTACTGATACACCTTGTTTAGGAGATGCATTTTTAGCTTGATGGTGAGTGATACAGCCTAGAGGTGTGGAGAACTAATGAACAAGGACACCAGTAATCTTATCAGATCAGATTAAAGCACTTATTATTGATGGCCAAGAATTCATCATAAATTCCTTAAAATAGATGGTCTACTGAGAGTAACATTACTTACAATATTACAATTCTGGGAAACTAAAAAAAAAAAAAAAAACCACAAAACAACAAAACTTTAAGAAATTCAGATCTATGTCACATTATCTCCTCTATCTGGACTCCGCCAAACTTTTTTCGTAAAATCAATCTTTCCTGATTACATTTTGCAACAATTATAATCTCCTCACTCATACCTACTAATATTTTTTGTGTGATACCTCATCCCTTCCTATAGCAGTCTCTTTTGGCAGCAAGCTCTTTGGGAAAAACTGTCTGTGTTTGTACATCATCTAACAAAAAGGGGAGCTCATTCTTTATTTGCCTCTCTAGGAACTGCTATAATATATAAGATTATTAAACTGACAGATTTTTCAAGATGGAATCAGCAGTAAGTAATCACAACTAAATGTGGGAGTTTTTTAACAAGCTTGAAAGACTGACATTTTTATCTATTTAATTACTGAAGCAACATAAGTCATAAGTTATTAATCTGCAAACATGGAAGCCAAGCTAGACTTATGAACAGGAGAACTGATCATGTCCCAGAAATCTGTAATTCTGAAAAGAACGTAGAGATTATAGCACTGAACATAAGAGTCAAGTGCAGTACTGTTGAGAAACAAGGTTAATGACATACAACCAAGATAGTGGGTAAAGGTCAGATGATATATGGGACTAGCTCTCAAATGCTCTTGTTAGGTTTTGCACTGCAAAAAGAATGTCACAAAAGATAAAAGGTGGGCTAAACTGGGTTACTTAAGGACTTCACATTATATGGCAAGAAAAAAACACTAATCTTAAAGATAACTAGAAAATAACATTTCATAGGGGAATCTTGGGTACTAAAATGCTCCTAAAAGTGTCAGAAAAGATGCTAGAAGTCTCAAACAGAAGAATTAAATCAGAACATTGTATAAAACACATATGATTAATCATTAGGACAAACTACAATGAGAAGATGAAAACAAAGATGTGAGACCATGATGGGTATATTCTAGCCTAAATACAAGTAATTTCCTTTCAGGAATAATATACTGGATTCAATATGTGAATACTGAGTAAGCCTTGGTTGTTTCTTATTTGTATGGAGTGTCGTACTAGAATAGTAGTATACAGGTTTTCCAGAAAGATCAGAAATGTAATTTGATTAGTAGCAGGAAAGGATGTGCTGAGACTGCCTTCATATCAATATGGTACATGGAAGCCCAAGAGTCAGGGTTACCTGTCTGTGTGCCAGACTGACTGCACTGAACAGGCACAGTAAGGAGCACATACTAAAAATGCAAGCAGCTACATGAGACAGTGCATGTAATTGACTACATATCAGAAAAGACAGAGTTGAGTTAGAAGCACTCCAGGCCACTCAGGCCTCTGGATTGACCCTGCTCAAGAGATATTGAAGAGGGAGGGTGCTCAGGAGAAGCCCATGAACCAAATTAACTATTTGATCAGAACACTCCTAAATCTTTGAAAGACGTGGCTAAATGCCCTCATATTGCCTTACATGCAGACAGATTCAGAGAGTATTTTTCCCTAAAATTTTATTTTAACTTCAATCATACTGTCATATAAATTAAGTGGTAATGACTGAGAATTTCTGACTTCTCTTGTATTTATTTAGTCACATGTGAGACTCAATGGCCTCCTGAGAGGTAAGTGCTTATAAGCAGTAACATGTACATACAGATGCCCAAGGGTGGCTCTTATCCAGTTCCACAGATTATAAATCTGGAGTATCGATTCCATAACATGACAGATAGGTTTCTTGGGAAAAACATGCAGGTAAAGCAGACTACCTTGGTGATCTTCCAGAAAACTTCCTCATGTCAGCCATTAGGTAGACAGAATGATATGTATCATCCTCAGTAAATGCTAAACAAAAGGCTAGAGCCTGTCTAGTGCCATCTGAGCCTGAACTCGTACAGTAGCAGTCCTGGAGTTGAGGACTAATAAAGATAAAATTACAGCAAACAAAATGCTGCTTTGTTCATTCGGGTGTTTCGCTTTTTCTTGTTTTCATTGGCTAAAAAAACAAAAAAAAAAGTGGAATCACTGATTTTCTCACAAGAAAAATACATAGATGGGATGTCATCATTAATTATGATGCCAAGCTAAATAGATCTAGTACTAGATAATCATCTGATGTGTTCTAAAAAAGTCATATAGGAATTTTTAAGTTGCAACTGTAATCCAGCCTTGTTCTAGACAGCTTCTTACAAATTTCTTTTTCGCAAGAGCTGCATCTTTTTCTGAAACATTAGAAGAGCCAGCCTTGTTTCAAAAAATGTTTTACTTTACAGAAATGCAATAATATTTAAATATTACATTTTATTATAGTATACTACCTTACATTACCTTAAGATACTACAAGATATTTCAATTATAACATTTCATACCTTGCTTTGAGACGTATATAGATTCTCCAACATTGTAGAATAAAAAGTGGCTTTTTAAGGTGAAGTGCTGAAAACATACTCTTCTGTTTTGTCATTCTTTCTTTATTAATGTCATAAGCTTGTCAGAAAAAGTTAAAACTGTTAGGGATTAAATGGCATAGTATTCAATAAACACGTCTTTTATGAGAGATTAGATGATGCATTCAAACCTTATAAGCAGCAAGATTAAACTGTGTATCATTTTCAAACTTATAATCTTTAATAGATGCAAAGGGAATGTAGAACATAAGAAAGTGCTTTACACAGTCTTTCAACAAGGAGGGGTTATATGCAGGGGCAAACCCATGAAACTACTACAAGTCACAGAATCACAGAATCATAGAATATCTCAGTTGGAAAAGGCCCTTAAGATCATTAAGTTACCACAATTCACCACTAAACTATGTCCCTAAGCACCATATCTACACGTCTTTTAAATATCTCCAGGGATGGTGATTTAACCACATCCCTGAGCAGTCAGTTCTTCTGCATGCCAACTCTTTCGGTGAAGAAATTTTTCCTAAAAATATAATCAAAAACTCCACTTGACTCTTGTCTTATCACTTGTTACTCGCAAGAAAAGACTAATATCCATACTGCCACAACATACATCCCAGAATATACAAACCCAGGCCCCTCAGTCATTCCTTGTAAGACATGCCCTAGACCTTTCACAGCTTCATTGCATTTCTTTGGACATGCTCCAGGATGTGTGAGTACTTTTCTTGTAGGTTCCCAAAACTGAACACAGTAATCAAGGTGCAGCCTCACCAATGTCAAGGATAGGAGAGCCAATTGCTTCCCTGGTCCTGCTGGTCACACTATTTCCGATACAACTCAGGACACCAGTGGCTTTCTTGGCCATCTGGGCACACTGCTGACTCATATTCAAATAGACTTTGAGCGACAACACTATGTCCTTTTCCACTGGTCAGCTTTCCAGCTCCTCTTCTCCAAGCCCATAGCGTTGCATGAACTTTTTGTGGATCCAACACTTGGTCTTGTTAGACCTCATATATTTGGCCTCAGTCTATCATTCCAGCCTGTCCAGATCCTTCTGAAGAGCCTTCCTGCCCTCAAGTAGATCAACATTCCTGCCCAAAACGTTGTCTGAAAAACTTACTGAAGATGCATTTGATCTCCTCATCCAGATCATAGGTAAAGATATCAAACAGAGTAGGCCCAAATACTGAGCTCTGGGGAACACCAATGATGACCAGCCACTAACTGGATTTAACTCCATTCACCATCGCTTTGTTGGCCCCGTCATCCATACAGTTTTCGACCCAATGCAAAGTATATCCATCCAAGACAGTTTATCCAGGAGAATGCTGTGGGAGACTGTGTCAAAGGCTTTAGTAAAAGTCCAAGTAGACCACGTCCACAGTCCTCCCCTCAACCACTTAGTAGGTCATCTTGTCCAAGGAGGAGATCAGGTGTGTCAAGTTGGACCTGCCTTTCATAAACCCATGCTGACTGGGCCTGATCAACTGGTTGTCCTGTACGTGTTATGTGATGCCACTCAATATGATCTGTTCCGTAATCTTCCTTCACACCAAGGTCAGTTTTACAAGCCTGTAGTTCCCTAGATCTTCCTTCTGGCCTTTCTTGTAGATTGGTGTCACATTTACTAAACTCTAGTCAATTACAACCTCCCCACTTAGCCATAATTGATGATATATGACAGAAAATGGCTTGATGACCATTTCCACCAGCTACCTTAGCTCCCTTCAGCCTAATACACTTGTATGAGTCTAAGTGATGTAGCAGGTCACATGCCATTTCCTTTTGGATATTGGAGGGTTTGTTTTATTCCCTGTCCCTGTCTTCCAACTCAGGGGACAGAATATTCCAAGAACCTTACTATTAAAGATCGCAACTGGGGAGGAACAACCCCATGGACCAATTTCTGAAAAGCAGCTCTGCAGAGAAAGATCTGGGAGTTCTGGTTGATGAGAAACTCACTATGAGCCAGTAATGCGCCCTCGTGGCCAAGAAGGCCAACGGTATTCTGTGATGCATCAAGAGGAGTGTGTCCAGCAAATCAAGGGAGGTTCTTCTCCCGCTTTACTCTGCCCTGGTGAGGTCTCATCTGTAGTGAGGTGTCCAGTTCTGGGCTCCCCAGCTCAAGAGGGACAGAGAACTTGTGGAGAGAGTCCAGCATAGGGCCACCCACCAAGATGAGCAGGGGACTGGAGCATATTCCTTATGAGGAAAGACTGTAGGAAGGAACTGGGTCTTTTTAGACTAGATAAAATTGAAAGGGAATCTCATTAACACAGGAAGTGTTTAAAATATTAAGGGGATGAGGCATCACTTTTTTTCTGTGGTCTCCAGTGATAGAACAAGGAGTAATGGAGAAATCTGGAACACAAAACATTCCATTTAAACATTATGAAAAACTATTTTACTGTGAGGTTGATGGAGCACTGGAACAGGCTGCCCAGGAAAGTTCTGGAGTCTCCTTCTCTGGAGATTTTCAAACCGCATCTGAACACGTTTCTGTGTAACTTGATCTAAGGTGATTGGAGTAGATGATCTTTAGAGGTGCCTTCCAGTCTCTACCATTCTACGATTTTATGAAAAATATGTAGTCTAGTATCAATTTAAGTGTATGTTAAGTGGCATCTGTGTTGTAGAGATTATTTTAATCTATCAAATACCAGTTTTAAGGTAAAAAGGGGGGAAAATTGCACCATTGCAGATCTAATTTTTGACTGTGCAGATACCATAAAAGATGTGTACATCACCTATAAATCTGGGTGACATGTGTCTTTAAGTTGTTGTTTTGGTTTTTTTTTTTTAATTGAAAGGCACATAAAATCAGTATGAACTCAAAACTGGAATTTGTCCAGGAATACAAACCAATGACACTTCTGGAATATGACGCATTTTTGCTGTCATTTGGTTTTAATGGAGATGTAGTACTATCTGCAGGATTTCTAAACTTCAGATTGAGCTCCTTTTTCAGCTGAAGTACAGTATTTCTAAAAGTAGCTACTAGATTTAATTGTGTCCATTAAAGTAAGATTCAGAACTATAATTTTAAGAGCTATTACAAAAATTCTTTTTTACTTGTTTTGGTTTTATGATGCAATTAAACATTGGCTGTAAATTTTATTGTCATCTCATGTAATGTTTTCGTCATTTTAAAACAAGCTTATAATTAATGTGGGAAGTAAACACATGTGAAGCTGATGAACAAAAATGCAACATAATACCTATAAATCTGAAGGTGTTTATCATCTGCAAATATATCTGTACTATTTATCTCTTCAGATGTATATTACATATGTTGTTTTAGGATATATTGAACACTAGTAGTCATTCATATAATGTGCAAAATAGCACAATTCCAAAAAACCCCATGTTTCCAAAGAACATTTCATGAGTACTAAATTTTTAAGTGATTGTGGTGTGTCTGTCTGCATATTTTTACATATTAAATTGATTTCTTTTTTAATTAACTTAGCAGGTAAGTAGTAACTGGAAGAATTTACAATGTCATTTTTAGTGTTTCTGTCTTGCATGAAGATCCTCTTCTGTCAAATAATTTTCCCGGGTTCAGACTACAATCTGTTCTTTCTTTTGAGGCATCTGCTTAGCTAACTATTTTTTGGTTTTTTGTTTTTGTTATTTCTGATGCTAACAAGGACTTTTGAAGCTGTATCCTGATATAAAACAGCTAAAAGTTGAAGTAGAAATGGATGACAGTCCTATGAGCAATATGACTACTTCAGCTTTTATTCTTTTTGTCTCTGTACATAGCAGAGACATTAATGACAGCTTCTGTATTTCTTGAGCTGTCTCATGCAATCCTCCTTGGCTTTTTTATTTGTTTACACATAGTTTCTCATTCTGACAGTGGTTAGCACAGGGGTATGCTTTTAGTTCCACTGAAAATCAGGTGCCTTTAGCGTGAGAGTCCTTCTACATACAGGTTCCTGTACACTTGTCTTCCCATTCCTCCAAGTACTCATTGACTTTAGTTTCATCTTTCTATTTTTTTTTTTTTCCCTTTCTGTTGCATTCACAGATTGTCACTTCATTCAGTTATTGATCTCTCCTGTGCTGTGAATTCACTCAAGGCCATCCTTGCCTTAAAATGATTTCCACAGGGGAATCTTGAATCTATTGCATTGAACTTAATTGACTTTTAAATTGAATTGAAGGAAGGAATAAAGTTCCATTTCTATTCTAGATGGTTTGATTCTTCTGAGCTAAAAGCAGAAAGATAATTTCTGTTGTCAAAAACTGGCAGGCATGATGCTGAATGCACATAAAGTGTGTTGTCAGGGGTATAGGTTACATTTTACGATTTCTTCATCCTAATATTGCTCTGCCCCTACCTGTTTAGAGATACAAGTTGTTTAGGGAGTTTGATAGCCTCTTGGTTGAATTCTCAGCTATTGCTTCACAATTCTGTTCAGAAGGTCACACTGTATGTCTGAAACCCTTCAGCATGTAACGTGAGTAATTTCCCTCTTGGACACAGTGGGGTTTCCAGGTAAAGCTACCTTCTCTTAGGCTTTCCTAAAGGGAAACGCCTGGAGCACTGCAAAGGTTAAGTAAGCTAGCCTTTGGAGCACAGTAAGAAGTTTCAGTCTATGTTTGTCTACTAACTTCTTTTGAAAATAGTCCTGCCTGTTGTTCTTATTAGCTTCTCATTCCCTGAAGTTTGAAAGAACATTTTGTACTTCAGGCTTAGATTCTGTGTGTGTTAACATGACAGATATATATTTAAAGTGTCTGTCCAGTTTTCTGAGGTGGCACTGATTATATTATCTGCAATATCAGAAAGTACAAATTTAAGAACCATACTCAAGTTACTAGCCATTTTGGCTATTGGCCAACCTGGTTGTACAAAGCACCATCTGGTAGTCTTTTCACCAGTCCAAATTGAGGCACTTATTTTTCACAGAAAGAACTGTAAACATCTAGCTATTTCACAAATTATGCTTCAGTTTCTCTGAAGATAGCACAGTTTCGTTATGGCAATTAATTATGGTGGTATAATTATATGTATTATTTGACTGTTGTCTTTGGAGGCTGTAACACTTCTTTTTACCATTTCTTTTAACTATTTTTATCATATCCGTGGAAATGATATGTAAAAGAACATGGTCTGGAGTATGGAAGTGGCAGTAGCTACCACAGTAGTGGAAATCTTTCACCAAAATCCACCTGACCAGATCAGACCTGGTCAAATGTATTGATCTGTTTTGCTGAGAAGTCTGAGATTTTGTCCAATATGTGGAAATACTCAAAGTTTTCAGTTGTATTAAATTGCAGAACTAGATTCCACAGTTGCCTTGGGAAACATTTAGAAGTCTTTAAGCTGCGACTCCATGATATGGAAACAAATCCATGGTTATTTGAGAGCAATCTGACTGATCTCCTTTTCTACTGAAAGAAATCATAGAGTGATAGAATAATTTAGGTTAGAAAAGACCCTTAATATCGAGTCCAGTCATAAGCCTAAGATGGCCAGATTGACCACCAAACCATGCCCTATGTTCCATGTCTACACGCCACCAGGGATGATGACTGGGAAGCTTGTTCCAAGGTTCAGTAAAACTTTTAGTAAAGATTTTTTTCCTAATAACAATCTAAACTTCCCCTGAAGTAACTTGAGGCCATTTCCTCTCATCCTATTACGTGTTATGTGGGAAAAGAGACTGACACCATTCCGGTAGTGGTAGAGAGAGATGTCTCCCCTATGCCTCTTTTTCTCCAAGCTAAATAATCCCAGCTCCCTCAACCACTCCTCATAAAACTGGATATGGATTACTTGTTAACTCCATTATTATGATAATGAATAGTCAATGAAGAGGAGAGATGTAATAAAAGGCAGATTTCTTTTCATCTTAACATTTATCTATTCATTTGATTGACATCTATGAATACAGACAGAAAACTGACAATAATAAAATATGAGATGGATTCATCAGAATAAACAATGGAACTAGCAGTATAGTAGGAGCTGTAGGTAGTCAAGACCAGCATCTGTAAAACTTATGCAGTACTATCCATGATAATGAAAAAGAAGAAAGATTCTTAAAAATTAGGGATGGATTTTTGTTTCTTCTCCTTATTTGTTGCTGCCAGTAAGTGGTTAAATCAACAAAAGTTAGCTGAATACCATTTTATTCATTAGTTATGTGTGATGATTGTTCTTTAAAGCGTCTGATCAGATGGTGACATTGTTCATGAAATAATGAGCTTGAAGTTTAAGCAAAAAGATTACAAACCTCACAGAAGTGAAATCACAATTGCTGAATATTCAGAAGTATTTTTAGGACAATATGGATATAAAAATCCCAGTGATATCACAATGTATATAATGCAGTAAAGTCAGAAAAAAAAAAAAAGAATTCTCTTGTGAAACTGGCAGAAAAATGGTGGGTGGAAAGTGATAAATATACTAGAAGTGATATAAGATTCACTGTACTTGAATAAATACAAATTTAGATCCAAGGCTTTATATGGTTCCACTTTGCTGAAGACACACACCACTACAGGATTAAGAGTTCTACAGGAACCTCTGTTCTTTGAATAAACTATCTTGCCCTTCCTATCCCCTGTCTTAATTATTTAGACTTCAGACTTCTTCAGACTTCTCATTTCATATTCCTGCTCTAAGATCCTTTCTTTGCTTCAGAACACTCATTATACTCATTAGATATGCACGCATCATTTGCTTGCATCCTCAGTAAGTGTCCAGGAAGTCAAAATAAGACAGATGAGAATTGAAAGGGGCACTGGGAGGATTTAGCTTTCTGATGCAACATTGAAAATCTTCCAGTTGTTCACGGTCCAATGTCTCTCATTTACTCAAGTCTGTCCTTTTTATGGCACCTAAAAGTCTTTAGAAAGGAATATGATAATCATCAATTGTTCTTCACCAGGGCTTTTCCTGCCCTCTCCTCCCTTCCACATCCCATCTTCAGACGTAGGGAACAAGGCCAAATTCCTGGTGCTCTCATGAGGTGCAAGTGGGTCATTGGGGTGTAGATGGTAGTTCCAAGTTTTAAAAACACTAAAATTGAGAGAAAAAACACAGAACAGACTTTTTCTTTCCCTTTTTTTGGACACATTTCTCAGATCCTTTGCAGAAGGATGGTTTCTATCTCAGCATTTACTGCCTCTGGAGTATTTGTTTTCCTGTCACAGCTCTGGAACTGCTGATGAGCCAAAATCTTCCTAGTTGCTCCCAGTAATGCAATCTGTTGTTTATACTTAAAATATTTTAATTGTCTAATTAGCATTTAATCACCTAAACTTTGGTCTTGTGTTCTGGGTTTTGATGAGTTATATATATTCAATTTTGCTCTCACTTTCCTTCTGATCTTTCTTTTCCCTGTATGTAGGCTCGGAAAGTGTTTTAAATGTGCTGAAACCTTTTGTTTCCCTTTAAAATCATTTAAGTATCTTCAGCTAGTAACTGAATTTAAAATGTCAGTAATAGAATTATTTTTGAACACATCAAAGTAACATTGAACTGGAGAAAGTCAGCTTATTAATTCAGTAATAACACAATATGAGTAGTTTAGTCATGATTAAGTTTGGTTATAGTTAAAAGATAAAAGAAAGGGAAAGGCTGGGAGGAAGTATCTTTCCAAAACCAGCTGACAAGAACTAATAAGCTGTGGTCATAGGAGGTTGCTTGAGGAGGGGTAGATTGCCATAGAACATGAGTATATTTTCCAGTTACATAATTCTGCTTAATAGTTCTGGTAACATATTGAGTACGCACCACACTGATAAAAATTATTCACATGCTGTTTATTGGTTGTGCACAAATAAATCTCAGAGAAAGAAAGATGTCAGAAACCCAAGAAAATGTTGTTTATTGAAATAATGTATTTTAGTTTTCTGGAGTTTTCATACTGCTTTTGTTCCAGATTATACATCAGAGCAGTAATCAAACTGACGGGACACAGCAGCTTCTTCACCAAACAGTTGTGCAGAGATGACTGTAGGGGAAGGTCAGCCTGTGGCTGGAGCACATTCTGGTGCTGGGAACAACTATTCATTTGCCCAAGTAAAATGCTTAGAGGCCTAGGTCACTGTGACTTCTCCATTATATCCTTAGTCTCACAGCAATACAGAAAAAAGGGGTTACAAAAGCCATCTCCTATCTGAGCTGAGGAGTTACACTGCTTATAGTCTTGCAACAACTAACATCAGTGCTACCTGTGGATGAGTGCTGCTTCTCTGATGTTTCAAAACTATGTAAACTAATCTGCTTTTGAGTTTAGAGTGACTGACTTGGTTTTAGGCCAATTGTGCTCAGAGAAGGAAGCTCATCTGGTTACTGTTACTTGTGGCTAGGAGGCACTCGTTCCAACTGCGATCTGACTCTGTGGCTCATCCTTCCTTTCCTCCCTCCCTCCTGCTAAGTGCCTGCTTTTGCCTGATCTGGCACTACAGAGGGAGAGTATTACCAGCCTCATTGCACATTGAATATAGACAGTATTGCATCCATGTTGTCATGGCCCTTTTTTGACATAAGGAGCATTTACTATTATTAGAGAAATAGTAACTCTAAGGGCCTAAGAGTGTTGATTTTTAGTTGAGTGGTCTAGTGGAAGGTGGAAGAACAACTGTATCTAGTGAAATATACTGAAAGGTATCATGCAATGCCTATGGCCACTGTCATTTCACTATCGTAATAGCAATTACAATCTGTAATCATTATCTCAGCAGAATAACTCGCTTGTTACTCAGTATAATTTTCTGTTGGTCATAAACTCTACCATAAATTATCTCTCTAAAAGCATCTAGAGAAAGATATTGTTGACTGTTGCTGGGCAACTTCCTATTAAATTCAAACAACCAATGAAAGCAAGAAAAGAATAAGAAAACGTGTATACTAAATAAGAATAAGAATAATGCTGATTAAAGGCTATGACTATCAAACCTGATAAGCTTTTCTTAGGGACAGACTATCTTAGCTATACTGGAGTGAATCAATTGAATTAAAGAGTAAATTTGAGTTAAAGTCAGTCCAAGGGTTTAAATCCTTATATTTAGCTGTTAGTACTACCACCAGTGATCCAGTTTATTTATTGTCTGGAATTCACTTTTCTCAATTTGTAATATTGAAAAATTTGGAAAATAATTCAAAAAAGTCTTATAGTCCAGAAAATGTCTCAGATTCTTCTGCTTTTAATGATTTTAAATTGATGAGATATCAGAATATATTAATCCCAATTTTAAAAGCACTAAGTGAATATAAAAAGAGACAAATGCAATGCAACATCTATCATGGAAATTCATATACAAACCTAGAGATACTACATAGAATAAAAACATAATATTGTAAAATTATAGAAACATAGAATGGTAGGGGTTGGAAGGGAACTGTAGAGATCATCTAGACTCCCCAGTCTTTCTCTCCAGCAGGTCAGTCCCCAGTCTGTACTGTTGCAGGGGGGTTATTCCTTCCCAGATGCAGGACTCTACACTTGTCCTTGTTGAACCTCATGAGGTTCCTCTCTGCCCAACTCTCAAGCCGGTCGAGATCCTGCTGAATGGCAGCACAACTTTATGGGGAATCAGCCAGTCCTCCCAGTTTGGTGTCATCAGCCAATTTGCTGAGGGTACATTCTGTCCCCTCATCCAGGTCATTGATGAAGATGTTGAACAAGACTGGTCCCAGAACCTATCCCTGTGGAACTCCACTGGCCACAGGCATCCAACTCGACTCTGTGCCATTGATCACCACCCTTTGGACTCTGTCATTCAGCCAGCTCTCGATCCACCTCATCGTCCACTCATCCAAGCCACACTGCCTGAGCAGTGAGGATGATGAGGATGTAATGGGAGACAGTGTCAAAAATCTTGCTGAAGTCAAGGTAGATGACATCCACTGCTCTCCCCTCATCTAGCCAGTCGGTTATGCCCTTGTAGAAGGCTATCAGGTTGGTCAAACAGGATTTCCCCTTGGTGAATCCATGTTGAGTACCCCTGATAACCATCTTTTCCTTCATATATTTATTAACAACATTGAGGATGAGTTGTTCCATCACCTTTCCAGGGATGGAGGTGAGGCTGACTGGCCCATAGTTTCCTGGGTCCTCCTTCTTGTCCTTTTCAAGACTGGAGTGGCGGTTGTTCCTCCCAAGATGCAGACCTCTGCTCTTGCTCTTGTTGAACCTCATAAGATTCCCAATTCAAGCCAGTCAAGATCCCGCTGAATAGTGAACCAGCTAGTCCTCCTAGTTTGGTATTAAAATAGTAATAGGAAAAATGGTGTTATTATCTTTTTAGAGATGACTATAGACAAAGATGGTTCCTTTAATATTTAGTCTTAATGCAGAAACTCATTCTTAACACAACATTTGGAGCTTAATCATCTCTCGCAGTGATTTGGAGCTCAGTAGCAAGATAATTTGTACAAATTTGACATTTCATTGGACATTATTAAAGATAACTAGGTTTTTTTTCTTTAATGCTTGCAAAGGTTTCACCTGCAGGACTCCTCACAAGGTTCTGGACTTTTTCATTTTAAGCTGCTGCATGAGTGTGTCAAACAGTTATATCCTGGGACTAATATTGGTTTCAAAAGTCTCAGTATATGACTGCCAGTCTGGTTTTGGTTTATGTCAGAGTTTATGGTACAATTATGTCTAGATTTGATATATGAATTCAAATATGGACTTTACAAAGATTTGAAATTCAATCACCATTTCGATGCTGAGTGGGAAAGAGTAAAGGAACTCTAGAAATAAAAGAACAGAACACCTATATATGTGTTTCTGCAGAGAGAGCCTATGATGCTTGACCATTCTGTAGGCCATGAAGTATTCTCAGTCTCTTGCAGTTCTATCTACTTCACTTTTTTACTCTCTTCTGAAAACAGGGTTTTTTCTGTACACAGCTAGTCCTGCAGATAAATAACAACAAGTAGTATCTTTTATTTTGAGGCCAGGTATATTTTGCTCCTTTGAGACCCTTGGCATCTATATTCTGATACTAATATTTGATGTCTTTGCCTTGTTCTTTTGAAAAGTCAATTTCCTCATATCCCTTTGATGTAGTAAAAGGAAACTGGTTTTACTCCTCATTTTTGCCTTTTTGCTTCTCCCCTATGTGCTGGCCAGGTATACTCAAATACTGATTGATTTTAACTGATTTCCTGATAGTGTATGCACAGATTTATAGACATATTTGCACCACTTTCTACTCAATTGAGTAAAAAGAAACTTAGAGCAAAGGAATAACACTAGAAGTTAAAAAAACAAACCAGAATATCTAAACTACATATTTTAAAAACATTTAGTATGCAATGAAGATTTAAATATCATATATTATGTAAAAGTGTAATACAGCTTTTTTTCCTCATTTCCTTTCCCCCATCAAATAGAGGAACAGCTTATTAGGAGGGAAGAAATGTGTGTAAAACTCAGTAATACACTCAAATGTCAATGCATGAGCTGGATAAAGAGAACAGTCCCGTGTGTATACTTCTAAGTAAATTAAAAATAAGAACATTGTGTGATTTTAACCAAAATGGTTATTTTACATGCCTGAGATCTGTGAAAATTGCAATGGGAGGTAGTACCACTCCAAATTATGTTATCTTTCATTCAGAATGTACTGTTAATTATAGCAGTACCTGTCAGACTGTACTTACTGTTATGTCAGCATCTCAAATGAGTACACTCTATTTAAATTACTTCATTCATGGCTGAAAACTGCAGCCTGTTTACATTTTTAGTGTGTTTTCAACACAAATACCTTAGCTATTACTGTTTGTTGAAGAAAAATACCTACTTTTTACACTTATTACATTCTCATTTCATTCAGGGCTAGAAGGGCCTTTTGGCCTATCGTGGTCTCTCATTCTTATGTCTAACCTGTAACATTTGTTTTAGAAAATATTTTAAAAAGCATAAGGAATTCACCCAGAGGGTAATCTAAGAGATTGCTAAGCATAATAACCCCAAACCCTACTTAATTTAAAATGTCAGTGTTACTTCTAGTCCAAATACGCCTAGTCTCAGCCATTGGATCTTGCAGTTTGGTTACATGCTTGTAGGCTCTTTACTTACCAAGAATCTTTTTCCACTTCTTTGCACATCCAAATTCAAACACCATGTGTTTCACAAGGCAGATTTCCAGATATGAGTCATTATTTCAGTTCTTATATCCACCCCCAAGGCACATGCCTCCTTTGAAGTTTGCTCATGTTATTCTCCAAAAGTTTCAGGTCAGACTCTGACATGGTATCAGAGTAATGATTCTCAAATAGTTACAGTAGTCTTTGTGAGCAATAACCAGGGGAAATCATATTTGCAGGTGCATATTCTACTCTATCCTTCCAGTTGCAGGGAACGATGAGGTAAGAAACAGGACGAGTAAGCAGATAAATAACTGGCTCTGAGCCTGGTGTCACCAGCAGAATTTTGGGATTTTTGACACCAGGCTGACTGGAAAAAGGTAGGGTACACATGTCTAAAAGGGATAAAAGGATCTTTGTGAAGGAGTTATCAAGGCTCATTGAAAAAGTTTTAAACTAGATTTGAAAGGGGAAAAGGAGAAAACCACACTCCCTGGAGATAAGTCCAGAAGCAACAAGCCATGGTTTGAGGGACAGTATGTAGCAAGGTCCTTCAGTCTGCCATCTCAGTGGAGTTAGGGGATGGAGATTCATTCATCAGCCAAGATGCAGAGTTTACTGATGTGTTAGAAACCATGGAAGTGCCTGGGAACAGTCATAAAATTAGACTTAACCTCCCAGACGAGATCAATAGACTAAGTGCATCTATACCAATGCACTTTGGCAACAGGAGTCTTTTTTAAACCTTCCAATGAGGAGGTAGAGGTAGATGAAATATTCTACAAGCAGCTAGAAGAAGTCTCATGATTACTAGGGGCTTCATGATTATGGGGCTTCAATTTAACAGATGTTTGCTGGAAACACAAATAAAGCAGAGAGGAAACAGTCTAGGGTGTTCCTGGAATGTTTGGAAGATAACTTCCCCACATAACGGGCAAGGGACTCAGCTAGGGAAGGTGACCACCGGACCTGTTGCTTGTGAACAGAGAAGGAGTTGTGAGTGATGTGGTTGGAGGCCGACTTGGGCATAAAAGTGATGAAACTATTCTCAGAGAAACAAGGAGCAGGGTCACTGCTACTTAGGGCAAACTTAGATTTGTTAAGGAGTATGGTTGACAGAGTCCCTTGGGAGGTAGTCCTGGTAAAGGAGTCCAGGAAGGCTGGACATTCTTCAAGAAGGAAATCTTAAAGGCATAGGAGCAATCTGTCTTTATGTGCTCAACAACAAGCCAACAGGGAAGAAAATTGGCCTGGCTGAATAGTGTGGCCACATTGGTAGCTCAACCCACTCTCTAGGTTCTGTCATTCAGCCAGTTCTCGATCCACCTCACCGTCCACTCATCCAACCCACACTGCCTGTTCTTTCCTATGAGATTGTAATGGGAGATAGTTTCAAAAGCCTTGCTGAAGTCAAGGTAGATGGACATCCACTGCTCATCCCTCATCTAGCCAGCCAGTTATGCTATCATACAAGGCTGTTAAGTTGGTCAAACAGGATTTCCCCTTGATGAATCTATGTTAAGTCCCCGTGATAATCACCTTTTCCTTTGTTTTTTTAGAGATCACATCCAAGGCGAGTTGTTCCATCACTTTTCTGGGGATGGAGATGAGGTTGACAGGTGTGTAGTTTCCTGGATCCTCCTTCCTCTTTTTGGACTGGAGTGACATTGGTCTGCAGCCCTCAGGTATCTCAGCTGTGCTTCATGATCATTCAGAAATGATGGAGAGCATCTTAGTAATAACAACAGCTAGTTCCCTCAGCACTTGTGGATGCATCTCATCAGGACCTATAGGGGTATTCAGCTTGCCTAACAAGTCTCTAATCCAATCCCCATCTACCAAGGGAAGGTAGATTTTTCATTATTGGGAAGAATAAGTGAGATGTCCTTGTTCCATAACTTTCTCTTCTCTGAGTCTTGTACAACCATTGCAGCACCTCTTGTGTTCGGTTGATGTTCCCACTTTGCAGGTTCAGGAAGCCCTTGTACCATAGTATATCGAAGCATGAGCCTTGTCCTAAAGAAGCTGTGGGTAACATCCTATTGTATAATCCACCATATAGTCATATTCCCATCATGTGGACAATACTGGGGAAAAGAAGGGGTGTGTAATCTGTATTTGTCTATATAACATATTCTATTTAAATTAGGCAACATAAAAAAATGCAGTGAGGAAAAGTGACACCCTTGAAGCCTTGAGATGTTCCCTAATGATCACATATTGAGAAGAAATGAATGCTCATGATTTTTGCTTAAGTGCAAAGCACTCATATGCTGCACAGAACTGGGCTCTCAATGCCCCATTAGGTCTCCATTATGGAGTATCGTCCTTGATGAATTAATCAGAGCACTGTAAAACTACTCTACTGTTTTCTAATCATCACATAAGGCATTTACACTACCGAAATAAGCTCACACATGAATATACCAAAGTCAATGAAAATGTTTTAGTCAAATGGTGCTTATGTCACCAAAATCAACAATGAAATAATCTTTGCAAACAGCAAGAGGAACACATCTTGAAAACATATATTTAAAGCTTACCATGTAAAAAAAAAAAAATCAATAGCTCCACACAAGGATTATGTCACAAATAATCCCAAAGTCAGAAAAACTTCACAGTTAATGATACAAAGATCACAGACTTTGCAGTGTTTCAATGACTTCAGCTTTTCATACAGTGGGGGGTTTTTTATGTTTCATAACAGAGATTATCATCCACATTTTGATGTAATACAACAAATAGGTTTTTTTAACTCTATTACAAAACAGAGGTCATGCCTTTCATCTCATAGAAAACAGTAGTACTTTCTAATGCAATGGGTAATATCTAATACACGTAATATATCGTCATATTGCAAAAGCCAGATTCAAACCAAATAATTTTTTTTCTTCCATTATCATCATAAGTGAACCAAAGTCTATAATTCATTTGCTTAATCAGTGTGAATTTAAGACATTGAATTTTTCCTAGTAAGTATTAAATGGTTACGTAGCCATCAAAACAGTTACCTTTCTTTTGCAGGAAGATAGTCAAACAAAATGAACTGTGTCAAAAAGGGCATTTCTGCCAAATCACTTTCCTTGAAGGTCCTTTAATTTTGCAGTTCCTTTCTTTACTCAACCCTAAGCAAATCCAAATTCTTGAGTCATCAGTGTAGTGGTGTAAACAAAAGACTACTGAATGATGAGATAGTGATTCACGTGCTTGCTTCATTCCTATGTATGCAGATTTCATGTTGAAGAGTCTATATGAACTCTTATCAACCAACTAAACCAGAGTATCTATGAGTATTTAAGTGCATGCCTCCTGTACCATGGATACTGTAACTTCTCTAAATTGTAAGCAATCTATGTAGAAGCAATCAGTACATAGTTAAGTGAATGTATTCAATACATATTCAAGTGTAATTATATGTAACAGTGCATTGCCTTACCCCCTTGAAATATTATCTGCACTTGTTTGGGAGCTATGCTTCTACTGAGATCAGGGTGCAGTATCACATTGTTCAATCACTTCTGTAAGTCTGTATTCCAGTTCTGAGTGCTATCAGTAACCAATGAATCTGTGTTGCGAGCACGGAAGCACTTTGAGCTGGGTAAAGGAGCCCTACACAATGTACCATGATCTGCATGAAAGAGTTCATCCAATGCTGCAGCAGCAGTTCCCAGTATCAGAAGGGATCTAAGATTGCTATAATGTTTTCTATCATTTCCATCATGTATTTGATAAATTAGTTAACCAGTTTTGAATCATAGTACCTTTCTAAATGAGATCCTAAAAAACTCTATACCTGCTCAATATACAATAATCAGAAATAACGTGTTTAAGAAAAGGAATGTCAAATGAAAACAGATATGAGTAGTAAAAAGTCATGATCAAAGCTGATCATGATCAAAAAGCAACCTGTTTTGTCACTTGAAGTCTTTAATTCAAAATACCACACAAGCAATGGGAAGTCATCTTAAATAGTTGAGTTCCTGGATGGATAATAGGATTCTTTTTTTGGGTGCTACCCTAGAGTAGTACCTATTTAATTGCTGTTGTTTTTAATTTTAAAACTTAAAATATATACCAAATATTGAATTCTTACGCAAAATGCATCTGATACTGAAGTAGTAGGAAGCCCCAGAAGTTTCTGCACTGACTGAACTTGCCTATCCTGAGATTTGTAGCCAGCTTTGAAAAATATACCTAGAACATTCTGGCTTTTGCTTTACTTTTTAAAATATTTTTTTAATTTAACCATCATATACCTTAATCAATTTAAAAAATGAAAATCTCAAAACAATGCCAGATAACATTGTTAGGAAGAATACATAAAATATTGGGCTAATTTTGCATTAGTTTTTTTCATGCTTTGCATTGCAGTACTAGGAGGGAATTCACAGGCATAGAATAGAATAGAATAGAAATGAGTCAACCATAAATCTCTACCTTTGAATGTCAAATGCCTGCCTGTCATTTGATCTTAGGTTTATTTCATTTCACCCTGCTAATCCCTACTCATATTCACATATACTGCATTTTACCTTAAACATATCAAACATCATACTAAATTTTCATCATTGCTGTGCCACTTTGTAACTAAATCAAGTATCTTATTTATACTAATATAAAAAGGAAGGTTAATATATTTAATTTGCAATATAATGACTCCATTCTTTAGCCAAATAAGCCAAAAACGGCTTCCAGTCCAGTTAACATAGTTTTATCTGGATTAGAAAGATGTGTCAGATGTTTTCAAAGACTTCAAAGAACATTTATCTGGACTACTATCTGCAGCAGTGACATTTCTTACTACAGTAGTCTAAAATATGTGTAAGATGAAGAAATCACAGTTTATAATTTCTCAACAATTACATCACTTCCATTAGCAACCTAACAGGTCAAAACATGGAACAGTCACTTCTGTCTTAATGGAGTCCTACAAAGTCTAATTCAATAGAAGAACTCAATAGTGTAACAGTTATTCATAGGTCAATCTGTCATGATTCTGTCATGACTGAACTTGAATCTATATCATGACTTCTCAAAAGAGGCAAAGCAGAAAATCTAAAAATCCTAAAGATAAGAAGTTGGTTGGAAAAGCAGGAGGGGATGGAGCACTGGCACAGGCTGCCCAGAGGGGTTGTAGAGTCTCATTCACTGGAGACATTGAAAACCCATCTGGATGAGTTCCTGTGTGAGCTACTCTAGTTGATCCTGTTCTGGAAGGGGGGTTGGACTAGACCATCTTTCGAAGTCCCTTTCAAGATTCTGTGATTCTCTGTGAGGAGGAAGAGTCAAAATGTGAGACTTGGAAAACTAGACCTGTTCCTGGCTGCTGATCCTGAATGAGGAATTATGATTGAGACATGTGTCCCTTCATTGGTCAAACAATATCTACTGCTCCCACAGCTCTGTGCCTCTCTTGGCGGAAAGAAAGTTGATTTTCAAAAGCTCTACAGAACCCTAAGAAACTGCACTAAGAAACTGCTCATGTCAATCATTCTGGCAGCTGTCTCTGTTCAGAGTAACTTATCTACCAAATTGGACATAAAGATCATTGTCATCATTGCTGGAGCAGCAGATTTCTTTTGAATTATCAGCTGCAAATGACTAACCTGCATAGCTAGGCTTCAAATTTTAACAGGATTAGATTTCTTTTTTTCACATTTTGTGTCACAGTACTCAGCACTGGTGAGGCTGCACCTTGAGTATTGCGTTCAGTTCTGGCTTCTCACTACAAGAAGGACATTGAAGTGCTGGAGAGTGTCCAGAGATGGGCAATGAAGCTAGTGAAAGATCTGAAGAATGAGTCCTATGAGGAGCATTTGAGGGAGCCGGGGATGTTTAGGCCGGAGAAGAAGAGGCTAAGAGGAAACATGATCGCTCTGTACAGTTACCTGAAAGATGGCTGTAGCAAGGTGAGGATCAGTCTTCTCTCCCAAGTAATGAATGACAGAATAGAGGAAATGGTTTCCAGTTGTGCCAGGGAAGGTTTATATTGGAAATTAAGAAAAATTTTTTTACTGAAAGGGTTGTTAAACACTGAAACAGGCTTCCTGGGGAGGTGGTGGAGCCACCATCCCTGAGATATTTAAAAGCCTTGTAGCTGAGGTTCTGAGGGACGTGGTTTAGCGATGGTCTTGGTCATATTAGGTTAGTGGTTGGACTGAATGATCTTAAAGGTCTTTTCCAACTAAGATGATTCCATTATTTTATGATTCTATGTGAAGAATATAAAAAATAACTAGCACAAGTAGGCTGTGAAACCATTATTAAATTTACACATCACTGTAATAGTAAAATTGAACACAAGTAGATGATAAAATACAATACTAATATTAACCCTATAAGCTCATACTGTCACTAAAGGTAAGCTGCAATCTACAATGTCTGTCATCTTTTTGTCCTTCAGGTTGTCATATGATAAAGAGAACCTGTAGACGCCTGTGGAGTGTTAAAATAGAAATTTTCCTTGCATGTGCAGTGTGCATCACCCCATATCTTTATATTCCAGTCTGCAGCAGGGATAAATAAAAGCAGTTATTCTTCAACCATAAGTATTAGTTATGAAGTAGGACACAGAATGATTAATCAAACTTGTCACAGCTCTCTAAGTTTTGGGTTCTACACTCAAAAGAAATCTCCATCTGTCTTACACTAACCTTACCCATGCATACAGAGTTATCAGAGTAGACTTGTAGAGTCAGTCTCCAGACACAAGGCTCAGTTTAAATCTAATATTATAAGAAAACACTGAAATGGAATTTGCCAAGTACTACCAAAACTATTTTGCAGATAGGAGGTGTATGTCATTTCACTTCAGCTGAATTTGCAGCTTTAAGTGTGTTCTCCAGAAATGTTCAAGCAGCTGAATATGAACTGCTGACTAGTGGATTAATGCTTATCCTGAATCATAATGCATAATGGATTTAAAATTGTATTTACCTTTCAAGGTTACTGAGTATATTTTAGACCTCAGGAAAGACTTACAAGCCTTTTTTCCTCACTATCCTTAAGGCTAATTAAAAAACTTACCACTTACAAATAGTGATTTATGTAAATATTTCCAAAAAGCAGAATTTTTCAAAGAAAGAACAGAAATATGAGAATACTGCATCAATTTTTCAAGCAAGTTTCTACTTTCTGTTTTCATGACTGAGATTTTGGATTTACATTCAGCCCACATACAGAATTTACAAGCAGAAAGTACTTGGAGAGATAGGTGATTTTAAGCCATTATATGTGGTAGTATTTTGCAACCTATTTTGCAGTTCGATCTGGAAAATGCACTAACTTATCTGAAATTTATTTACAGTTTCCCAGTCCTACAAGCCTTAAAACACAGTCCTCAAAGTTGTGTCTCTGGGCGGACATTACACTTTTACTTGCTGCTTTCAAATAATTAGCAAATCTCTAAATTTTCTAGTAGTGAGGAAAAGCTGGAAAGTGCCCTGCGCAGCTTTTCAGGAACAACAAAACAATTAACCCAATATAAGACTTTTTTGCCCCTAATTTTCCTAAACTGCAAAGATGGCCCCATGACTTTTAGCAGGATGACAAGTGATCATCTGGCAAGATATCAAGCTGGCAAGCAGGGATTCTGGCCAGCTGGCTAACAATAGAGCTGGCTCCTGCCCAGCTCGCCTGCTGCACCACTCCCACCTTCCTGACAGCCTCCACCATTCTCCCTCTGGCTGCATGACTTATACTTTTGCTGGTTGCTTGATTTGCTGCTGGTCTGCTCTCTGGCTGGCTGACTGGCTTGTAGAGAGGATTGAGCTTGCTCTTCAGCTCCCTGGATGCCCAGGTGCCCATCTGGTGTTCAGAATCTCCAGCAGACAGATGGGCCAAAACAGACTGTTCACCTCTGCCAGAGATTCCAGACTGCTGACATTTCATTCCAATGTAAAACAAACTGAAGCCTCCACAACCCAGGATTGCCTGTAAAACAGTTCTTTTTTTACCTCCATCAGCTCTGATTGGAAATAAACAGCACAGAAACAGACAGTAGTGCTCATTTTCATCATATCCTAGTCCATTCAAAGTCCACTAAGGCCTTCTTCAGAATAAGAAAATGCTAAGGAGAGATATTTAACCTGGCACAACGTATAACTCCTTCTAGGAGAAAAAAAAAAAAAAAAGAGAGGAGAGGAGAGGAGAGGAGAGGAGAGGAGAGGAGAGGAGAGGAGAGGAGAGGAGAGGAGAGGAGAGGAGAGGAGAGGAGAGGAGAGGAGAGGAGAGGAGAGGAGAGGAGAGGAGAGGAGAGGAGAGGAGAGGAGAGGAGAGGAGAATTTTTTGTGTAGAACATAGCATTCTAAAATATTAAGAAATAGTCCATGCAATCAGTAGTTCTTACATTCTTTCTCTCTGAACCTACTCCCACTGCTGCCACCACCAAAAAGCAGTGGTGAGTTTGTGGAAGAAAATAAAACAAAAAAACCCGCAAAACCCAAGACAAATTCTATTCCTAAAAGAATTCATATAGAGCAAAGCATCCTATTTCAATTGACTACTATGATCTGAAGGAAATTCAGTTATTCCCTCAGTGCAACAAAAGAGGACATTACTTAGGGAAAAGATAGTGAAAGCAAAGTTATTCACAAAGGCCAGGAGAAAATGTAAGGATTCAGTCAGTTTGCAGAGGGGAGTATCTATAGGTTTTTATCAATGGTTTGAGCTGTGTTACAGTTTCAATTCTCTCGCCCTTCCCTCTTCGTTGCAGCACTGAAATATTTTTTGACATTCTGAGATTGTTTTAGTTATTGCAGTACTCATAATTCATACTACCAAAGAATTTTTACAGGAAAGTTGCACAGTAATTTTCATATGCATTCAACAATCTTACAATTTATTCAAAAGCCTAAACCAAACCAGACTCACAAAAATTGACACATTCTTAGCACATTCTTAGCACTAGGTCTGACAAAAAAGGTGAGGATTGGTGCAGCTTTGTTAGTCATGCTGTTCCTCTGATGAGTTTAGAAACTGTTAAGAACATGAACAAATACAACTGAAACCTTTATTCTTTACATAGCAAAATTGCCATAGATTTATTTCATTCCTGACTAAACAATTGAGTGATAAATGACTGGAGGTCCCTCAGCTTCTGATGGGTCTTCACACAGCTTAGCCTTAGGGAAAGGAAAAAGGATGAAGGAAACTGCTAGGGAAAGGATTTTCCATGTTCAAATCTTGTTTCCAACATACACAAAATTAGATGAGACATAACCTTATAATGTCACCTTCTGCATTTATTAAGCAATTCCAGGAATTACATATTAAGAAACAATGCATATTCTTGTTTACTTGGCTATGGAGCATAGACCAGTCAGCCATGAAGAAAGCACTCTTCTTTATTCTCAATAAAGAGAAAATATTCTTAATAGATTAAGTAAATAAACAGGTTTTTTAAAAAAATGGGAAAAAAAGATATCTAGGAAGTATTGATTTCAAAACATATGAAAGCAAACTAGGTATATTTTGAGATATGGGAATTATATATCTCTGTACTCGACAAACTCATCTCTTCATATTGCCTTGGAAACCTACTATATGAACTAACGGCCATCTTATTAGGTGAAAATGAGTGTGTGGCATAAATTTCAATTTTTAGGTGAAAAGTGACATTTCAATGCATAACATCATTGCACAACATAACAATATGACATGCTGAAATGACAAAATGCCAGCTCTCAGCTGAATAAATGAAGAAGGAAAAAATTATTTTGAGATAGAAAAATTGCTGTTAGGTTGGTTATACAGCAGTTCTCTTCTCTCCCTCTCTTCCCTACTTCTTTCTCCTCCAAAAAAGACACCAAGGATTTTTATTCTTACAGTGTTCAGCAGAGCATGAGGAACATTATTAGAGGCACCTGAAAGGTTCTTGCACAATTGCTGTTTAAGTGCAAGGAATGAAAAGTTTATTTGATGTATTTAAAATTTTAATCTATTGCTTTAAACTTCTTTTTATTTATTATTCTTGCCTTTTAATGTAGTGGTTCCCAACCACAGAAAGATTTTCAAGCAGCTGTCTTTCTTGCAAGATCAACAAGGACACTGAGATTGATAGTTTGCAGATTTTTCTTTTAAAGTTCATGAGCCAGCTAGACCAGTTTCCACATCAGTATGCATCACAGAAATCAAAGTCTGTGAATCATTGTGTTGGAAAACAGAAGTTAGTACTGAAGATAAAAGCCAAGTGTGATTTTGGGGTATTAGTAAAAACAAGCAGGAGGATGATATTAATGGTAACTTCACAGTGAAACTTCTAAATGTTTCTTCAGCTTCCTTTACGACTCAGTTAAAATCCACAGCCTCTGGTATTGAAAGATTAGGATCAGTACACATTAGCAGTCCTGACTCATCATGCAAGGTGTTGGTAAAAGATCTACATGGCAGACAGACAATATTTACACAATAGATTATATTCATTTTCAATGTAAAGACTTCATTTTTTTTTTCCTGCCATAGCATCAGCTAGAAAAATGCAACGAATTTTATGGTTCTGGAAGTTTTTTACTTGTTTAAAGAATGGACAAAACTACAACACTGTATGATATTTATACAAATTTATACAAAGTCATACATATTTTCATTTTTCCCTTGGGGGAAAAAAACCCAGTGCCTTGCTAAATTTGATGCATACTTCACAAAGAATGATTTAGACAACAAATAGCTGATCGAGCACTCTTTTACAGCAAAACTGTAATGCTATGGGTAAATGCAGCTCTCCAAGAAAAAGAGTTTAAGGCAGAGGGGTATGTACACACATTTGTTCACTTTCATGTTCCTATAGTAACAAACAAGGAAGCAATAGGAGGTTTACCAAAGCAGGCTGAAGTAAAAAGACTAGGTCTTGCATACTCTCCAAGAGGTTTTGCATGCTTACTGAAATCATGAAGTTGGATGAGTGGCTTCCTCCATGGAGCAATATTGATCAAAAAGTGCAGTAAGAAAGAAACCCTTAAAAAAGAAATTGATGGTATTTACTTTGCCTCAAATGAACATGTAGCTCACTTTAATGTGCTATCTTGCAAATTCCAAATATCATCTTTTTATCAGGATATATCATCAGACGTATGAAGATGTTTAGGAAGTCAGTAAGAGGAAAACATAAAAGAAAGCCTGCTCCCAAGTTAAGCATATTTATTTTCTTTAATTTATCGTTATTTTTAGAATCATAGAAACACAAAATGGTAGGTATCGGAAGAGACCTCTACAGATCAACTAGTCCAACACTCTGCTGAAGCAGCTTCAGCTTGATCAAGGTGCACAGGAACGTGACCAGACGGGCTACGAAAACCTCCAGAGAAGGAGACTCCAAAATCTCTGGGCAGCCTGTGCCAGGGCTCCCTTACCCTCACAGGGACAAAGTTTCTCATCAACTGGAACTTCTTGTGTTCCAGATCCTGCCCATTACCCCTTGTTTTGTCACTGAGCACTACAGAAAACAAGTTCCTCTCATCCTCTTGACACCCGTCCTTTAAGTATTTGTGTTGGTAAGATTGCCTCTCAATATCTCTTCTCAGGCTAAACAGCCTTCATTCTCACAGTCTTTCCTCATAAAGAAGCTGTATGAGTCCCCTGATCATCCTGTGGACTCCAGCTCTCCACTGGACTCACTCCTGAATTTCTCTGTCACTCCTCAACTGGAGAACCCAGAACTGGATATAGTACCCCACATGTTGCCTTACTTGACCAGAGAATAGGGGGAGAATACACCTCGACCTGCTGGCCACACTTTTACTAATGCACTGTGGTGGCTTAGCCCTGGCTGAACAATAACCAAACTATACAATTTCTCACTCCTCCCCACCTCAGTAGGATGGGGTGAAGAATCAAGAGAGTTCGAGAATCTTGTGGGTTGAGATAAGGACAACCGAACAGAATACCATAAGGAGTAGGCAGTTAAAGTGTCGGCCAAGGGACCCAGCAAGCAAGCTCTGCCCAGTGTCGCTGTTCCCTGTCGGCAACCCGACAGCAGCTGCAGCTCCCGCACTTGCTGCAGCACCTCCGCGGCCCGGCCACTGCCCTGAGAGCCTCAGTGTGACATCACAGCCTGGCCCCTCCCCCTGGCGGCAGCTGGAAGAGTTAACCCTATCCATGCCAAACCCAGGACATGCATTCCAGGGTGCCATTCACCTTTTTGGCCACGAGGGCACATTACTGGCTCATGGTTAGTTTGTTATCAAGTGGAACTCCCAGGTCCCTGTCTACAGATCTGCTCTCCAACAAGTCAACCTCCAGCTTGTACTAGCATATGGGGTTGTTCTTCCCCTCCCCTAGGACTCTGCGTTTGACCTTGCTGAATCTCATAAGTATAAACTACATATGAAAATACAGAATATCTATAAAATAGATTAAAAATCCTGTTTTGTTCTCTTCTAAATCATTATTCCACTGTAGTGCTCTGCAGCCTTGTGATCAGGTATAACATTCATTGTATTCATATTGCTTATCACACAATGAGATGGCATGTTTGCTATTGAAATTCTATTCACAGGTCACCAGATACCATACTCTTTACCAAAATCGAAAGATTTTTAAGTTAATACATCAGTCACTATAGAATTTTTACATAAACCTCATCCAGAAAGATGAATCACTATCCACATTTCATTAAAACATTATTATTCAGCTTATCAGGAACTATACAGCTATTGTTCAAATAAATTAAAAAATCAACTAACTACTGCATCTGAAGTCTCACCTATACTACAGTCAAAATAACAGTACATTATAAGACAATACAGAAATACAGAGATGCAAAGTATCTCAGAAGTTACATTCATATTTTATATCTTTAGGGCAATTTCATCTGATTTTCCTCAGTCATTTTGATAGTTCATTTGTTCAGAGGTATAATGCTCTAAAAACATGTACAGTAGTTTTCTATTTTGTCAAGGATTAGCTTATGATATTCTAGGAAATTCTACTTTTCTTCCTTACATTAATTTTGCATTTTCTTCTTTGTCCTCTTTCCAACATCTTTGATGATGTACTTTGTGTAGTAGGACGATCTAGGCTAATTAAATTTCAGGAGAAAGGTAGTTAAATTCTAATGAGAAAGTAGGATGGGCAGAGATCGTTTCAGGTGATGAAACATAAGACTTGTTCACTTTAAAGCTATCAATGCTGATGTTAAAATGAACTGTTACACATAAGGAAAAAAGTGAATTTATACTGTTTGAACACCTGTATTACAACAACTGGTAAGGATCATTGTTGCCCATGATAATATTACATTTACACACAGTTGTCTTTCATGCTCCTATGAAACACATTATGTAGAACAACATGAATTCCAGTTCTAACAATCTCTTTTTCTAGGGCAAATTATTTTAGATATACTTTTACAACTCCTAATACATGCCAAGCCAATAGGAACATTGAAAGATATTTAAATGTTTGCATGCTCATTCAGAAACACAAATCAATAGCACTTTTCCAGTGTTCAGTCTAGAATATTTGAGATATATTGCATAAAGATGCCAGGTTTAGATAAAACAACTGAGTTTATTTAGCGTCAATTTATGCTGAAGAAGATGAGCCTTGTCTGTCTTTCCAGATTTTTCATCTTTTCCTACACATTTTCTTACCATTCTTCTAACTTCTTAATTAAGCCAAAAGAAAGCTATTTGCTCTCCTTGTCCCACCCACTGACTTTTCTGCCAGCTTACTGAGCTGGACTAGCATGCATAGTAAATACTCCAAATGCCTAAAGGAGCCATAAAAAAGCGGGGAAGACTATTTGGCCAGGATCAGAAAGAACAGGGTGTAGGGAAGCACCATGCAGCAAAGTTTTAGACTGGCTAAGCTTTTCTTGTCTCATCACCCTACATATATACATATAAAAGCTATCAAGATCTAATCCAAGCAAAGACAATGGAAATTGCAACTATTTGATATATCTAAAATTAAGTTATTTTCATAAGATACTTACCTGTGTTTTTACAAAGTTATGACTAATATCTTGTCTGTACTCCAATTGTTTTGAAGTACTGATAAAATAGTCTTATGCACTGTTATTCCCTACAGAAATTACTACTATTCTTTCCATCTTGAAAGAAAGGAAAAGGGTATACTCAAACAAGCTTTTAAGCAAAATTCATTATGGCACTTGAAATGACCTCTGAAAATTGTTAGTGAACCAGTTATCAACACTTAAAATTTCATTCCTCTCACTGTATTCAGATTTTTTTTTCACTTTCCTAATCATCATTAAAAGTGTTTACTCTGAAGTGTAAAAAGCTGTACAGATGATCTGTGTACATCTGAAGGAAAATCAACAAGCATGCCTGGATGTTCTTACCAGTGAGTGGAACAGGGGAAACGTAGGGCCTACCTCTCTTAAAGGACTGTAGCAGGGACAGACTGGTTAGGTCCAGTGCCTGGATGATTAGATGGCATGTCACTGGAGTATGTCTTTTCTCCTTCCAATTCTGAGGCCCAGATAGTTGCAGTATGACTCTATATCCTGAATATATCAACATAATACACATAAATGAAGAAATATTTTCATATTAGCATTGATTAAGATTTTTCATATCAGCTCCTATCAATGCACTATCTCAGATACTCATTTTCTTACTTTACATCACTAAGGCTGGTAAAGTTAATTGTTTATATACTCTCTAGGTCAAAGAAATACATTAGCCATCAAGAGTGGTTATGCTGAGGCTTCTTAGCTTTATTATACAGCCAGGAAATCTTTTAACTCCAAATGCACACAATGCCACAGAAATATTTCAGACTGGATCCTCTGGAGCAGTAAATCAATACAGCTCTGCTGAAATCAATGGAGCTAGAGTGATTTACAGTAGCTCAAGATCTGCCCTTTCGATTGAAGCCAGTGATATAAGAGACTCATGAGGGTTATTACAGTAATATTCAGGAATATATTTTCCAGTAAATTACAGTTCTTTAAATAGAAACCAAGGAAACAATGCGCAGGCACCACACTACAGTACTGTTGTAGTAATTAGTGGGAAGAGCCTGCAACTTGTGCAGACCGTAGCCACCGGTAGGTAGGCACCAAGCCAGGCACTGGACCTAACCTGTCTGTCTCTGCTACAGTCCATTAAGAGAGGTAGGCCCTACGTTTCCCCTGTTCCACTCACTGGTAAGAACATCCAGGCATGCTTGTTGATTTTCCTTCATTACAAGTGAACCTATGCAGCTGGTTTACAGTAGACATTCAAATCACAGTCTGCCAGAGGAATCCCATCACCACTCAGTGTGCTGGTTTGCCTCTGTCCTCTCCAGAGACAAAGAGAGGCTTCTGAGACCTTTTCTCTTCAGTTTCTGTTGTTGGGTCTAAACTTTTGCTTTGATTACCAGTGCATAAGATCCTTCACTTCAGTATTTCATGTGCCTAAAGGAAAGGGGCAAGGGAACCCTTGGGAATAGTCTGGCCAACTTGGTATAGTGGACTTTTAACTGAAGGACTTGGGGAGTCAAGTTCAGATGGTAATGTTCATGCCGTCTCATCCAACTGGGAAATGTGTCATGGCATCAAAGGCAGCGACAACTATGTGCTGAGAGTCAGAAGGCTGACCACCCTGAGAGAGCATCTAACTGTGGAGTGTCCACTTTCATCTGTCCAGGGAAATCAAGTAAGCTCCTGCGTTGCCTCTACACCAATGCACGCAACCTGGGGAATAAGCAGGAAGAACTGGAGATGTGGATGTGGATGCAGTGCCATGACCTCGTTGCAGTTACAGAGACATGGTGGGACATCTCACATGACTGGAGGGCTGTGTACTATTTGCAAAGTCAAGCCAGCAAAGCAAGGTGGTGGAGTTGCTGTCTTTGTGAGAGAAGAACTGGAATGTATTGAGCTCAGTCTAATAGTGGATGAAGAGCAGGGTGAAAGTTTATGAGTGATGATTAAGGGGCAGGGTAACAGGGATGATACTGTTGCGGGAGTTCACTGCAGACCACTTGATCCAGAAGAGTAATACGATGAGGCCATCTACAGACAGCTAAAAGCAGCCTTACATTTGCCCTGGTTCTCATGGGTGATTTCAAATACCCTGATATTTACTGGTAAAGTCACACAGCTAAGCACAGACAGTCCAGCAAGTTCCTGCAGTGCATTGATGACAACTTCCTGTCATAGGTCATTGAGGAGACAATGAAAAGTGTGCTGCTGGACCTTGTATTAAAAAACAAAATCTTGTTGATGATGTGAAGGTTTGGGACAGTCTTGGCTACACTTACCATGAGATGGTAGAGTTCAGGACCCTGTGTGGAAGAAGCAGTGCAGCAAGTAGGATTATGACCCTGTACTTGAGGAAAGCTGACTTTGGCCTCTTCAAAGACCTTGTTGGAGGAATCTCATGGGCTAGGATTTTAGAAGACAGGAGTGAACAAGAAAACTTTCTTGGCTCATCTTGAAGCATTATTCCCTTCAAGCCCAAAATTCTACTCATGAGTAAAAAATGAAGTAAATTAGGTAAAAGGCCTACATGGATGAACTTCTGGAAAAACTCAAATGGAAGAAAGAAATCTATGAAAGGTGGAAAATAAGGACTGAAAGAAAGGGTATAGGAATATTGTCAGAGTACAGAGGGATGAAATAAGAAAGGCTAAATATCTCTTGAAATCAAATCTGACAAGGGGGGTACAGGAAAACAAGAAGGTCTTGAAGTTCATCTGCAACAAAAGGAAGACTAAGGAAAATGTGAACCCTCTGCTGAATGAGGTGTGTGCCCTGGTGACAGAGGATACAGAGAAGATGGAACTACTGAATGCCTTCTTTGCTTCAGTCTTCATTGCCAAGGCTGGCCCTCAGGAAGCCCAGCACCTGGAGAAAAAGAAAGCCTGGAGAAAGGAGGACCTCCTTTTGTTGGAGGATTAGGTTAGACATCTATTGGCAGTTGAGTTGGACTCCAATATCTAAAGGTCCTTTCCTACCTCTATCATTCTATGATTCTGTTAGGCAAGCTAGATATTCAGAAATCCATGCATCCTGATGGAACTCATCTATGAGCGCAGAGGTAGCTGGCTGATTTATTGCTAAAAACCTCTCAATCTTTTTTGGACATTCATGGAGGTATCTGAGGTGTCTGAGGGCTGGAGGAAGGCCAATGTCACTCCAGTCTTCAAAAAGGGAAGAAGGAGGACCCAGGAAGCTACAGTCCAGTCAGCCTCACCTCGATCCCTGGAAAGATGGTGGAACAACTCATCCTGAATGTTGTTTCTAAACATATGAAGGAAAGGTTATGAAGGAGAGTCAAAACAGATTCATCAAGGAGAAATCCTGCTTGACCGACCTAAAAATCTCCTAAGATAGCAGGACTGGCTGGCTAGATGGGGGCAGAGCAGTGGATGTCGTCTACCTTGACTGCAACAAGGCTTTTGACACCATCATCCTCACAGGAAAGCTCAGGAAGTGAAGGTTGGATGAGTAGATGATGAACTGAATCAGTGCCCAGAGGGTGGGGATCAACAGAGACAGGTTGAGTTGGAGGCCTGTGGTCAGTGGAGCTCCACAGGGGCCAATCTTATTCACCATCTTCATCAATGACCTGGATGAGGGGACAGAGTGTATCCTCAGCAAGTTGGCTGATGATACCAAACTGGGAGGACTGGCTGATTGATCAGAAGGCTGTGTTACCATTCAGCAAGATCTCAATTGGCTTTAGAGTTGGGCAGAGAGGAACCTCATGAGCTTAAACAAGTGCAGAGATCCTGTTTCTGGGTAAGAACAATCCCATATGCTTGTACAGGCTAGAGGTGACCTGATGGAGAGCAGTCCTGTAGAGAGGGACCTGGGAGTTCTAGTGGACAGCAAACTAAACATGAGCCAGTAATGTGTCCTCGTGGCCAAGAAGGCCGATTTCCTTCTTGTGATGCATTATGAAGAGTGTGGCCAGCAGGTTGAAAGAGGTTAGCATTCCCTTCTTCTCTGGCTAAGACAACATATGTGGTGTTGTGTCCAGTTCTGGGCTCCCCAATTCGAGAACAACAGAGAAATTCAGGAGAGAGTCCAGAGAAGAGCTGCAGGATGGTCAGGGTATTGGAACATCTTGCTTACAAAGAAAGACTGTGAGGCCTGGCGCTGTTTATCCTGAAGAAGAGAGACTGAGAGGGAACCTTACCAACACTTATAGACACTTAAAGAGCCGGTGCCGAGAAGATGGGGCGAGCCTTTTTTCTTAGTGCTCGGTCACATGACAAGAGGTAATAGACACAAGATGAAACACAAGAAGATCCAGTTGAATATGAGGAGATTTTTCTTCCCTGTGAGGGTGAGGAAGCCTTGGCACAGGCTGCTCAGAGGCGATGTGGAATCTCTTTCTATAGGTTTTCAAAACCTGGACATATTCCTGTGTGACCTGATCAAGGTGAACCTGCCTTAGCAGGGAGGCCCAACTAGATGATCTCTAGAAGTCCCTTCTAGCACTTGTCACTCTGTAAGTCTGTAAAGCCCGTAAGTCCAGCCCATTACTTTGAACTTTATCTAAAGTGGTTGTGTTGGGTAAGCAGTAAAACTTAGGAGACAGAAATTTGCATCAATTCACACTTTAATACAAAATTGAAATAACCTCAGAGTCAAGTAGAGCATGCCATGTAATCATGCTTGCAGTTCAGTTTAATTATATTTCTGCTTTTAAAGATTTCTTAAGTACTTACTACTTGAAGAATATGCCCTGGCAAACTAAAGACACTGGTGAATACATTTGAGATGTGGCACTGTAACATGGAACCAGGCTATCTTGCTCATGCTTCCCACAGTTTCATTGCTTAAAGCCACTTAGAAGCCAAACATATTATGGCAGATATTTTTTTTAGCAATTTTGTCCAAAAAATTTAAGTGTTTTTAAGTGGCTGTATGCCTGTTTTCCTGACCAGGCCATGTCCTTCTTAGTGGCTGATTGAATTATCAGAGCTCATATTGAAAACTGTTGTTTAAGGTTTTAAAATATAGGAAAACAAGAGAATTAAGATACCAAATGTATCCACAGTTCTACACAGTAAACTGTGGTTTGTCTTCTCCCCATCCCCAATAATAATATTACTGTAACTACCTTAAGTTGAGGACATAAGCAAAGCAAGATATGAAGGGTAACAAAAACAAACAAAAGGACAAATGCAGAAATTTTTGTTAGAGCTTGTCAGCACATGCTGTTAAAAAAAAAAGACAAGAAAAGCTTTAAAAATTAATTTTATTTGGTGTTGACTAGAAATTGACAAGATAAAGATAACAAGAAGAATTAATTTAGAAGTGTTTCAGCTGAGATGATTACGTTGATTTTGTAAGCCAACACTTAGCACTCTGTAAACTATAGGTGACTTTGGAGCTTTGTTTTGCTAAATATTTTGACTGTTTAAAATTTGTAATAAAATGTGGGACTAATTCATCCTTTGTTAATGAGCATTCTGTATCTTTTACCACACAATTTGACAAGATTAGGGATTGGAGAGAGAATATTTAATTACCTTTCTAGGTTGTTTAATGTTTGCAAAGACTGGTCAGAACTGTGGATGAAAAGAGAATAATTATAATTTAATTATATAATCTTTAAAGAAAACAAGAAAACGATTAATATCTGAACTGTATCTGAACTAATCCTCTTGGGTTCAAAAAAAAAAAACCAACTCAGAAATCACTGAAAGACAGTTGAGTATCTAGCTTCTATCAGTTCACTGCAATAATACAAGTGCACTAGACCTAAAAAGACTACATGGAATTTCTGTGTTACACTGTGCTCTGTTAGAGGTTCACTTTTCAGGTGAGTACTTTGGATTGGCAAAAATACAGTCACAGAGAAAAGAAATTGCATTTACACCCTAAAAGTACCAAGCAAACAAAAAGTGACACTACTTTAATGAACAGAGAAGCAACTAGGTATTCTCTGTTATTACTTATGCTGATCCAATGTCAAAGTTCCTGCACATTCTTTGGTAATATTTTGAAAAAGCCAATGACAGAAAATCACTGATGTGTTCCCTTTAAAGCAGCAGAGATAGGAACATAAAGAAATAAGGGTTTAATATATTACAAATTGCTAAGATACAGTGTCTTCTTTGGACAGAAATATGTAAACGTATAAAGTCATAAATTCAAACATTCAGGTAAATTATTCATAATAGAAGTAGATAATTCCAGTAATTCTAGTACAAGATTGTACCTTGGAAAATCTGCCCTAATAGACCTTTTTTAACAGCAGTTCTATAGCACTGCCAAGGTTGTACTTCATTACTTGTGATTGTACTTCAAAAAACCTGTCAGTAAGAGCTTTTTCTATTGAAATCCACAGATCTTATTGAAGGAAGAAAAGGGAGAGTGGAGAAGGAGGGGAAAGTAGAATTTCCCAGATGGTACAAAATTTGATTTATTCCACTCAGCCTAAAAATTACTTTAAATTCTGGGATTTTTTATTGTGCCTTAAGGTATGTTAATTCCGTTCTATAAACTTATTTTAATAACTTAAGATACTTAAATGAAACTTGATGTGAGTTAAGAATGAAACAGCAAGGATCTATTACAGAATAAGCTAAAATCTAACAACTGGAAGTCTTGATTAATATCTTTGGCATGAATATTGTCTTCACCTTAATATATTTATTCACAGATATTTATTTATCTATTAAGTAAGATACAATGCACATCTATCCAATATTAAACAACTTCATGATATTGTGACAGGTTGACCTCAGTCAGCAACTAAGCACCCACACAGACACTTCCTCACTACTCCACTCCCTTTAGCAGGACAGGTGAGAGAACAAGAAGGAAAAAGAAAGAAAATTTGGGGGTCAAAATAAAGATAGTTTAGAAAGTGAAGGAAAAATAAAGGGCAGAGGAGACGTGCAAATTGAAGCCCCCTCCCACAAACAGACTCATGTCCAGAAAATCTCTGAGCAAGGGACACCTTGGAAGACAAAACTCCCACATCATTCTTCTCTTTACCCTGATTTATAGCTGAATGTGTTGTTATATGTTATGGCATATCCATTCAAACAATATGTGTCCATCTCATCTGCTTTCTCCTCCCTCATCACATTGAGAGTGAGCTTTGCACATCCTCAACATATCCTTATCCTCTCTCTTTGAACCCATACATGAACATGCTGATCTGTTCCTGTTAGGATTCAGGAAAGACATACAACTGTTTTACTATCTCTCTCTTGTTAACTCTCCATAAAGCATGTCCCAGGAGCATACAGGGAAGCATCTGCATTTCTCTCTCTGCTTCTGCTCTTTGGCAGCCCACAGTATCCACAGATGTAAAATCATAAGCTTTTTGAGTGGCAGTATATTACAGAGCTTTGGATGTTTTTTCCTTTTCCTTAAAAATATGGTCTTGGGAATACGCTTGCTCTTTACTTGATTGGAAGACTCACTACTACTGTGAATAAAATCTAGCATACCACTAGAAACACTGAACTTCTGCATGAAGTCAGTAGTTTTAAGAAAAGATAAGATATATGCATTTCTCTGTGAAGTGGAACCTTTTGCATCTAGGAGGTTCACTAACAAAAGACTGTAGTACTGCTAAATTCTGTGGTATCGAGAGGCTGCCTTCCACAGCTGCGTTCATACTGTTAGGGATTCAAAATCACATACATAACTGACTTAGGGCCTCTCTCTGGTTTTCTGAAAGCACTCTGTCCTACTTTTACCAGTAATCATACATACAGAAGTATGTCTTCAAAGACTCTTAAGTGGCTGTGTAATTCTGTGAGTTTTCCCCTGTCTCTGGTTACCCTTTGACTCTTTTAAACTTCTGGTTTCTGAAAATATATTTTTGCTGCAACAGGTTTGTGAACTTGCATACTGAGAAAATGCTCTACATTTTTTCCCTGCCCTCAATCTCGAGCAGTTCTCATGGATCAGGACAGCAGGTGCACGTGTTTTCAGGTTTACTCAACCCAGCCAAGTATTCTAAATCAATACCTTCTGTAGGCACTTCCTACTTCTACTTAGACACACATGAGATGACCCTACTTGTTTTATAGACAGTTAACAATACTGTAGACCTTTCTATCAGTCATTCTTATTGAAATAGCAGATATATACATCTCTGAAGTGATGTGAATACTATTTTTCAAATGTGAACATAGAAATCTAAATTCATGTACCTCAGCAGAAATTTGACTCTTCCACCAGGCAGTACTGTCATGTATGAATGCTTGATGAGTATCTTCTTTCATTTCAATATATTTTACAAATTTCATAGTAAACATATAAAAAACAAGTTACCAACAAGACAATGTGTCATCCTATCCTTCACCAACAGTATCCCTCGAAAAAAAAAAAAAAAAACAAACCACCAAACGATCATCACCAATAACAAAAAACCCAAAAAAATGAACAAACCACAACAAACAAACAAACAATTTGAAAAACTTGAGAGATAATTAAGCTGTAAGGGCTATAACTATAAGGGCTTTTGGGACCACTTATTTTCCTTGAGCCAACAAAAGCCTTCTCTTTTCATATAGCTGATAATATTGCCTGCATCCACAGATCTTTATATGTTCGTTTACAGCTCTTTGTGTGCTAAGGAGTCAAATAGTGTAATTCAATGTGTTAAAATAAAAAGAATGTAAGATGTACTAGATCCGACAGAGGTCTTTCTGGCTCAATTTCAAGTGACAAGTCATTTTTATTATTTAATATTGCAATACAATATGTAATTATATCAAGGTTTGGTTTTTTTTAACAAGTCTGAATGAAGATTTTCAGTGTTTCACTGTGCAATTGTAATTAGGATCCTTTGTTAATACCTGTCAATTCATTTGATGCTGAGAATTCATTCATTTAACCCTTGTTAGTTAAATAGTTTATGTTTGTTTTATGAGGCATAGATATAGATGAAAATCTGAAATAAGTGCTCCATTTCTGAGCCCAAGATTCATGTTCCATACTGTGGTACCTGCACTGCTTGTGAGCAAGCACCAGCAGTTGTGAATACTGTGAAGTTCAAAATGAAGCCTCAGATCTCTGTCTCCAGATATATCATAGATGTACAATACTTGCTGAGTCTGATACAAAAGATTTATTGCTCAGGTGTCCAGTGTAAGCATATGCAGTTCCCATACACTGCTTGCAGTTGCAGTTTCTGGGGTGCAGCTAATGATACGAACTACATTTGTCCAGCTATATCTACTCTCTGAATGTGACACAAAATTAATGGGAATCCTGGGTTAATTTACAACAACATGAATTGCAAATGTATAAAACTAAGTCCACCCAAGAACTAACTTCTGCAAATATAAGTAACAGTCCAAACTACTGAACAAACACATGCATCATCAAATCTATGTCAGAGCTTTTTCGAAGGAATGAAAATAAATATTTTATAAAATATAACCATGGGAAATGCTGAATCTACAAATAAAATTCCAGCTCAGAGTTTGGGGCATAAAAAACTATATTACAGGAAAGGATTTATTGCCTTACAAAATAAGGCCTGAAAAGTGAGCAGCAACAATGAAACAGTACATTTGTAGTCCCTAATGCATTAATTATAAAATAAACTGTCATGTTTTGGCCCAGCTAGCACAGCGGCACCACGACAGTCTCTCTCTCAGTGCCCCCATTCACCCCCACCCTCATTAGGATGGTGGAGGCCCCAGCAAAATGGGAGTAAAAGATAGGCAAAGTTGTTATGGATTAAGACAAGGGCAGGGAGGTCTCACTGCCAACTACAGTTCTGGGCAAAACAGACTCCAGTACTTGACTTAGAGAGAAAAGTAGGAAAGTTTATTCTACAAGAAACAGAACAGAGTAAGAGCAAAAAGGGAGTAGGATGATGAGAAAATTACAACCAGCACTTTAAGATCTGCCTCCCCCATCCTCCCTTTCTTCCCAGATTCAGCTCACTGCTCCCGATATTTCTACTTCCTACTCCCTCAACAGCTTAGGGGGGCAGGGAATGGGGGATATGGTCAATCTGTCACAGATGGGTTCTGCTGCTTCTGTCTTCTCAGATGAGGACAACTCCTGGCATTCTTCCCCTGCTCCAACACAGGGTCCCTCCCCTGGGACACAGCCCTTAATGAACTTCTCTGGTGTGGGTTGTTCCCAACAGCTGTGGCTTCTGCCAATGCAGGGTCCCTCACACGGGACACAGGCCTTGCTGAATATCTCTGGTGTGGGTTCTTTGAGAGGGTTGCAGTTTCTTTATAGACCTATAGGGTCCCTCTCTTGGGACAAGGCCTCTTCTGGGCTTAAGTTTAATGAGCTGCTTTGTCGTGGGTTCCTTCCCACAGTTACAGCTGTGGATATTGGGTCCGTTCCTCGGGACAAGGCCTACTCTGGCCATAGTGATAAAGGGTCTCTCCCTTGGGATATGGCCTCTTCCAGTCATAGTTTTAAAGAAGAAAATCACTGTCCCTCGCTCAGGGTCTGTAGTGAAGTGATTGGGGCCCTCCTCTGGGACACAGCCTCCTCTGGCCATAGTCACTGTCCCTGGCTTGAGGCTTTTAATGAAGAAGGAGGAAGAAGCCTCCTCCTCCAGCTTCTTAAAGAGTGATTGTGGAGGCATCTAATTGGCTCAGCCGCAGAAGTGGGTCTGGCTCAGAGCTTGGGAGAGTTACAAGAAACTTCTTGCAGGAGCCATCTTTACAGCCCCTTCCTCCTTACCAGAAAAGGCTGTTACGTCAAATCATGACATAAACCTACCCAGATTCAAGGAAATAGTTACATAATGAGCAATGCAAGAAAACCAGAAAACTTAACTCACACTTCACTTTCAGGTTCTTATTGCTACAAGTCCAAGAAAGCTATAAATGAAAGATTTTAGTTTCTAGATATATTGAACTCTAACTGTCATAATAAATGAAGTATAATAATACATTTCTTTTGAGAAGTGAGTCTTTAATTATTGCCTTCAGTTATCAACTTCAATAACATTGCAGACTATTTTGCTCCTCTCTAACAAACAGCTGGCTTTACCGTACCTATTAAGTTGACCCTTTCAGAAGACAACAGTATCAAAGTAGAGCTTACCACTAGCACAGTTAACTTACAATGAGCACTCAAATTCTAGCTCAGAAGCATGTGATGTCTTCTGAAACCAACTCTCCCAAAGTGAAATAATTAGAAATGAGTCAAGGTATTCTGAAATCAGATTACCTTTATAAACCCAAACAAACTCCTTTCTTCGTCCTCAGAATCATAAAAAGAATAAAAATCACTAGGATATCATTAGCTAGATCGCTGTTCCTTCATATAAAAAATGTGTCACTAATTTAGTACCAGATATTCAGTTATTCAGTGAAGAAATAAACACACACAAAAAAAGAATTTTTTGAAGGCTGTAAAATATAGAAACACAATTCTATATCTGTTAAGTCCTTTCACATTGATCTTATGATCAATTATTCTATTATTCTAAGATCCTCAAGTTGGAATTACTTTGGAGAATATTTAAGGGACATCCTACAGTCTACTTGCCCTATTCTTACATTAAGCATTAATTTTTTGTCCAGTATTACAGATATGATGAAAAGCTTTTGTCTGGATCAGACAGGTATCCTTACAGCATCTGTTTTTAGTTATTTAACTAATTGATATCCCACACTGAAACAATTACAAAGTTTCATAGAATAATCTCAAAAATACCAAACTTACTCCCAATCAAGAAAGTCCTTTCCCAGCTTCTGATAAAAAAATATCTTCTTTTGAAAACTCCTTCTTGCTCAAGAGCCTGAAGAGAGTATTTGTTTCAAGTTTGATATTTTTTTAGATCCTGATATTATCTGACCCAAGATTTTATGCTTTGAAAGGAAAGGATTTGCTCTCCCCTATTTTATGTCAGAATAAGCCTTCTCTTTCAAAGCATTTTTTTTCTTTATAAAGAGAGATGATAGCATGGTGAGAAGGACTGAGATTCAAGCCTTTCAATGACTCTTGAATGAATGAGAGGGAAAAAGAGGCAAAGGAGAAATCCGAACCTGAGTATACTCCAGAGGAAGTCACTAAACTTTACAAGCTTGGCGTACTGAAACCTTTTTTTCTTCTGTATTAAACTTATGAAGCCCTTCATGTAAGAACTGCCACAGGCACTACTGAAAAGACCATAAGATGTCTGCCTCTTTGTTGTCCTTTTAGGATGTTCTTTTTCCATCCTGAAAAAAAGGGGGAAAAGGGTTTTGACACATATGTAAGAGCTTATACAACAGATCCCTCCTCCAGTCCTGATAAGGCTGGAAAAGTTCAACTTACTACATACCTTGTGGGACAGGAAGAAATAAGTCAAGCATTTTCTTTATCTGTCATCTTCTTTGAGAGCACTGGAGGACTCCTCAGTTCTTTTCTTCTTAATCTTTGAGCCTTTACTATGGGGATCCTCTTGGAGCTGGGTGCTTGTTTCTTTTTCTTTCATTAAATCTTTTTCTCTATGAATTAGAAAATACTTCTCCCAGTTACTATTTTATCTCTTTCAGGGGAATGACAGAGGCAATAGATCTTTTTCCCCTTTATATTTTTCAGATATGAAAAGACAAAGTATCAATGTCAATAATAACTACACAGCAACTATTACTCTGTGTGTATACATGTGTAGATACACACACATACACTGAGAAAGGTTATCTCTACACTTAGATTATTTAAAACACCACACTTTGACCACAGCAAAGAAAAATGCATTTGCCTCTTATTCAGTACTACACAAGTGAGAGCAAACGGCTACAAAATCATAATTACAACCTTAACAACACAATAAAATAACAATAAAAATCACAATTTTATATCTGCTTTGCAATATTTCAAGAACTTTCACACAAACGATAACTTACACATGAGAATGCATTTTCATCAGGATGTCCTGAGGTCCTCTCTTTAGGAGGGAACGTGCATTGAGGGAGAGAAGGGGCAATGAAGCTGGTACTATTTACTGTGTACACTCATGAGCACATCCTTTGTTATTTTCAGCAGTCTGTTCAACAGCATTCCTGTAAGTGTTGGAGGTTCCCTGTCTCAAATTTGTATCAACCATCCTGATGGTGTTTGCTATTTTGTTGTGACAGGTTCTGAAAGAACACAGTCAAGAAAAATATTTTTTCCAGACAATTTCAAAATAAGATTTGACAGAGTATTATTAAAAAGTAGTGATTTTTACAACTAATGTTAAAATGGTTCCTCCACCTCTGTCCTTTCAGATTTTTCTCAAACAACTAAGTATAGCTAGAATGATGACTGTGTTCACAATAGACCAAAATATGGAACATCCCATTTACTGAAATTGTGCTGCAGGGACTACTTGATTGGTGATCAGCTGAATAAGAAGCAAAAATACAGTGAGGACAAGAAAAAGACTTAATGTCTGTTCTCTCTCTATGGGTGATGGACAAAAATGGACATCTGAAAATGGATCCTCATAATCTAGAAGTATGAGCATCAGTCTACTTGACAACGCTATTCATGTAATCTAGAAATATCAGTCTGCAGAACAGAATCTAAAGAGACAAAGGTATCTAAAATGTAATAAAGGTCTTCTGATAAGTCGTTTATCTAATTCTAACAATGTCATGTGCTGTTACATGAAAGTTCTCAGTTCAAGTTCCCTGGACACTACTGGTCCTTTTGTTGTAATGAAAATGTAGGCAATTTAAGACATGGAGGAGAAAAATCATTCTGAGACAGTGCAGAAGTCTTCATTTCTTCGTTATACACAAAGGAAATGAATAAATCACACTATTCAAGTATCTCCCAACCACCTTCAAACTCAGGGTTTTTTCAACTGTTGTTTTAACTTTTCCTTGTTACAAACTTGAAAGGTAATTTTAAGCTCAATCTGTGCTGGTATTTATCACATCATAAAACAACTTTGATAAGACAGTAGAAAAGTACTCTTCCCTTACATAAACTAGTTGCAGGAAGTCATGGAGAGACTTAAAACTGCACGTAACAGCTTCATACCGAAAAAGGTCCTGACAGTCTTTGCACAACTATCTCCCTCTCAGAGATACACACTGCCTCCTCACCAGAGACATCTGCCTCGTAGACATTAGTGTGATAGCACACTGTTTCATCTAGACAGTCATTGCAGGATGCTTATCTCTGCAATAATCTACCACATTCTTCTTGTCCTACATGGTAATAAATAATTCAGGTTTTAAAAAAAAAAAAAAAACAAACAACCCAACATTGTGGAAATGTCATGCACTTGAAATTAACTTTAGTATTATTATTTTTCAGTATGTAGTTCTGCAGTATATTTTTACAGAAAAGACATCTTCATCTCTGTATTAACCTCTGTTAGTTTATATCAGTTGCTTTTGATATCTGTTCTCTATACCAAAATGTCACAATGTCAAAAAATCTTATCTTCAATAAGAAAATACAGGTAACTGCTGTAAAATAACTTTGAACAAGACGAAACGACAATGAGCCTTGGCATTTTAAATGGCCATCCTTATTCTGTCCTCCTCCAGCTAATGATAACTGAGGAGGCTGGGCTGCTAATGGGGAGCTGGCCAGGCATTCCTCTCATAGCCATTGGTGTGATCTCATGGAATGGAGGCCAGGCATGCTAGAGTCATGTGAGATCAGCCCTGTAACAGGTGGATTCACTTGCATTGGCTCTTCTTCATCTTGAGGTGAATCTGAACCCATGGCCTCATTATTCTCTGGCAAACTAACATCCATGGGTTCCTTACCATGCTTTGATGAACTAATGTGCACAGGCTCTATGCTATTCTGTGGTGGGTTAATATGCCCGGGCTTCACACCATTCCTTGGCAGGATCAGATAATCGGGCTGCTTGCTGTTCCAAGATGGATTCACATCCATTGATTACACACCATGAGTCACATAAGACAGGCAATCAATCATATGTCAGCAGTGGTGGTCATCCTCCACTGATTCCTTGGTAGACTGATACATCTAGACCTCATGCTGTTCCCTGGTAGACTCCCATCCATGTGCTGCTCATCATAGCTCACATGAGGAATTGCAATCGCTCTCATGCCAATTAGGGTGGAATTCCTCACACTGATCCTTCTTCCTCCCCCTGGAAGTGTCTTGCTCCTTTGTTCTTCTCTTAGGAACTGCCTTTCTGTTGTCACATGCAAAAGTGGACAGCCACCAACCTTATTGCTCCAGTTGCTCTTTCTTCCAAGCATGTCTGGCATCAGAGGACTTCAAAGCTAGTGAATCATCGGCCATCTACCAGGGACCTTGATTTTATAGGGCTCTTCTAGAACAAAATAAAATCAGGAGGCTTGTGACAGCAGGAGGACAAGTGGCACAGCCTTCTGTACTCAATGGTAGCTGCGAGGCAGCAAAACATCCAGACAACCCACATGCAACCAGTACAATGTCTCCATGTACTTCATAAAAGAACTGTCAATTCCCAAGTGCTGCATGGGCACTTCTTCCCTCGCCCTGTCTCTGTCTCTGGAGCATGGTGACATACTATCTCTCCTGCACAGACCTCCAAGTAAGAGGGGTGGAGAGGGCCTAGATATCATGTCAGCACAACACCAGGATTTTGTCAGAGGCCACCAAAGGAGGTCCTTGGGGCCTGGAGGTAGTGGGTGGGTTCAATCTCAGGCGCATCCTTTCTCTGTTAGCTACTATGAAAATGAAGTGCTGAGGCCTGAGCAACAGGCTTCAAAATAAAGTCAACCTCTAGATGAATCTCCCAATCAAATATTATATAAAATTATTGTTTGATTGTTAGTGAAATATGCATGATTATTAATGATAGATATAGCTTAGGCAGCATATAATTCTTAGTGAAGATAGATGCCATGAGAATGTATTCCTTTGCTTGTTCAGAGGCAGGCTGTCAAGGCTGTGAAACCAGGTGTCTGGCCTTCTGTGAAAACACGTGATCAAAACCAAATTGATAAAGAAACTTCTTTGGTTTCTCCCTGAGCCCTGGACAAGCTCCAGGTGGTATCTCAACTGAGTGACAAACCAGATGTTCTGCATTAGAAGTTATGTAAATTGTTTAATCAATAATATAACAAGCTGGACCCTCTTGTAGCAGCTTTGGATCATAGAATCATAGAATGGTAGGGGTTGGAAGGGACCTTTAGAGATCATCTAGTCCAACCCCCCTGCAGAAGCAGGTTCACCTAGATCAGGTCGCATAGGAACATGTCCAGGCAGGTCTTGAAGACCTTCAAGGAAGGAGACTCTACAATCCCTCTGGGCAGCCTGTGCCACTGCTCTGTCATCCTCATGGTGAAATCATTTTTTTCTTATATTTAAGTGGAACTTTTTGTGTTCCAGCTTCATCCCATTACCCCTTGTCCTGTTACTATCTATTATAGAAAAAAAGGATATCCCAACCTCCTGACACCCACCCTTTAGGTATTTATAAATGTTAATAAGATCACCCCTCAATCTCCTCTTCTCCAGAGTAAACAGCCCCGGTTCCTGCAGCCTTTCCTCATATGAAAGATGTTCCATACCCCTGATCATCTTGGTGGCCCTAAAGAAATATGGAACACTTCACAAATTTGCATGTCATCCTTGTGCAGGGGCCATGCTAATCTTCTCTGCATCGTTACAATTTTAGTATATGTGCACTCACTTATACTGGATACCTCACTTACGAGTGCATGCACTGTGTAGGACTTCCCAGTTGCTGGGACAGGTTCTCCAAATCCTCACTGTAAGAGGGGTTTCCCAGCAACAGCAGATCTAGATGATGATAATTAAGGTGATTGGTGATATATTATTCTTAATTACTATCATTAACTTTATGCAGTAATAGTTAGGTGCGTTACTTATTCTCTCTATTGCTTTGCTAAATTTGCTGCATTATTTTGCTGGTTATCTTAGTGCTTTAGACATATGTGACAATCATCCTGCTTCCTTTTGACTTGATACCTGTGTATTTTGTGCTGACCCTGTCTATTAGGATAGAAGGACAAAGCTTCTTGCCACTTTTGTGGTCTCCTGCTTACCTGCTCCAAGAAAAATCTCTCACATTTTTTGGGAGATCCAAAACTCGAGTCTTCTGGCAGAAGTCCAGGAAATAGCTCTTGCCTTTCTCAAACATCTATCAGAAGATCATTTGGAGACACATGAAAGACATAAATACCTCTGGGGACATCCAGCATGGAGTCACCAACAAGTGCTAGGACTAACATGAGACTCATTTTGAAGAAGTGACTGTCTTAGCAGGACAAGGAGACAGTGGTGACTGACATTTACTCTGACTTTAGCAAGGGCTGTGACACAGTCTGGACAAGCTTTCCAAGGACATGATCATGGCCTCAAGCCTACTAGTGTTCAGGAAATGCTTGAAAAATCATCATATATATGATTTAACTTCTTAGATGCCCTGTGTGGAGTCAGGAGGTGGGCTCAATGATCCTTGTAAGTCCTTTGGACTTAGAATGTTCTATGATCTCCTTGCATTTTTGTCCCTCTTTTTCCTGTTCTTTTGATGACATTAAACATCAATTCAGGAACCCCGAGGAAGACTAAAATAATGAACAGATCTATCTGAGCTATAACAAAAAACAAAAAGATTATAAGTAATTCACCTTGAAAGTAGAAGCCATCATTATTTCTTTTAATGGCTATTTAAAAAGAAGAAAAAAAATGCTGTTGAAGTAATATTTTCACCTTTATACGTTGTCCTAAAGAAAGTGGCATGGTTGAAAAATCATCAGAAATTCTATTTTCCACTTCCATTGTGAAATTAAGAGAGCTTTTGCATTTCGAACTCTACTCACACATGGTAGCAGCAGTCCCCTGGATTGTTCTGAGTCTTAAATGTGTGCTTTGGAGAAAGTAGAAGAAAGAATATCCTTCAATAGATCCCACGCTAATGACATACTAAACTTTTAAAGAAGTTTTCTTTCTATATTTATTGAAGCCAGGCAGTTAATTTTGTAGTCATAGGTCCCAACATATTCACAGTTTCCTACAGGAGATTTGGATATTACTCTGCTTGGACAATTGTGGCTGTAATTATCTATTATCCCAGCAGCCTGAGCCTTTTTTGTGAGCACATAGTATTAGTTGGTGGCAGTGCCATTGGCAAAGAGCAATCTCTGGGCCTAGATTTTCTTCATATATGCTGGTATGTGAAGCAATAATAGCTCTTCAGATCTCAAAAAGTCTACCCCAGAGTGAGACGCTAGTAATGAGGGAAAAATCAGTCTCTCCAGTTTGAAATTGTCTTACTAGAAAAATTAGTTGGTGTTTAAAACTGTTTTTTGGAGGTTTTTTTATTACTTCATTTCATTTTGTTTGCCTCATATCTGAAAACTGTGGGTCTGCTGAGGGTGAACAGAGCTAAATATAGTCATAGTCTTAACAAGAATCTTTCAAAGCAAATGCAAGGCACATCATTTAGGAAGCCATGTCTTTATTCTTACACTATATGACTGTGCCCTTGTGACTAAGCAGGCTGTTCCTTCAGGGAAGTCCTAATAGGAGGTAGGGGGGAAGAGAAACTCTCTCTGCCATGACCACATCCTTATGGTCAGAGTGGTTACCAAAATTCATTAAAATATCAGTTTAATTGGCAATGCTACTTTACATTTAAAAAAAAGTCAGGTATTGCTATGTGAATAAATGTGTGGCGTTAGTCAAACAAAAAATATCTGCATATCTTTGCATGAATCAGTAGTGTACTGTTGCATCATAAAACATAATTTAACACAGGGAGTACCCAGGTAACTACAGACCAGTCAGTCTCACCTCCATCCTTGGAAAGGTGATGGAACAACTTATCCTGGCCACTGTCTCCAGGTATTGAAAGGACAAGAGGGTCATTAGTAGCAGTCAATGTGGTTTTAACAGAGGGAAGTCACGTTTGACCAATCTGACGGTCTTTTATGAAGATGTAACCAGGTGGATAGATGGTGGTAGTGCAGTAGATGGGGTTTTTCTGGATTTCAGTAAAGCTTTTCATACCATCTCCCACAGCATCCTGGCAGCAAAACTGAGGTGTGGGCTGTATGATCAGGTAGTGAGGTGGATTGTTAACTGGAAAAAAGACAGAGAGTGGTGATCACGGTCTAGTTGAAGAGTGTCTTTTGTCTTTAAGAAGATATTTGTTAAGATCGATTGTTGAACAGTCAGAGGACAGATGCGAAGAGAAACCTTTTGCCTTCTTCAATCATTACAATGCATTATATTTACCCTTAATTATGAAAGAAAGAAAGAGCTTGTAAGGTGATAAAATCAGACAAGAGAACAAAGTGTTGTGCACCAAGCATAATCATATTTGATATCTTTACACTAGCAGTACACTAAAGATAGTTCCTTTCAGCTCTTCTTTAATACAAATTTACTAGGTGAGTGTAACTACAAATTAACATCTAACTTTGAAGTGACCAGTTGATAAAGACAAGATTCCCTAAATTCATTCATGCAGAAATACTTTAGTTTAGTGTAAAAAGATGCCAAGGAAAACAAAAAAAGCTATAAAAAGACAAAGCTTGAGGCAATAGCATTTTCTCATATACTCTGGGCAGAGTACAGGGAGCTTGGCCCCTTCGTATTAGGGTTTGTGGCAAGTATTTCTGTTTCAGTAATAAATAATACTGACAGTTGTGCCTTTCAGGGTGAAGTGTAAGGCAATCAAGCTAGAGTAGCATAAGAAATTATTATTTAAAATTTGAGATACCTTAAGTATCTTTTGTAAAGACAACAGATTTGTAGAGAAAACACATGCTAGCATAAACTTCAGTGGTAGAAGTTTCATTTAGAGCAGTTTACTTAAGAAGTTTACAGATACACTCTATCTTACTGGTATTCTAGACTGTTTATATGGTCAGCTATGACATCTTAAGAACAATTACCCATCTAATTGCTGAATCAAATCCTATTCTATCATATACACAAAGGGCATCAGAACTCATCTCCAGCTTTAGTATACTGATTTTGTATTACAGAAAATTAATACTGGCTACAAAACATACTGAGTTCATAAACTAGACAGAATAACACAGACTGGAAAATTCATATCTGCACTACATCAAGAGAGGGAGAATGATGTATCTATTAGTCACGGCCAAACTATGAGAAAGATTCACTTATTCAATTCAAGCAGTCAGATGAACAATGCAAATTGTTTCTGAAATATCACCAATCTTAAGGAAGAAATTGTTTTTCAAGACCTTGTGTCTCTGCTCAGAAGTGCTTCTATTTGGCACAGCAGCTTTCATCACAGAGTTGTGCAGAACTGTCCTGCTGTAAAGGACTTGTAGAGCAAAGAGACACTTTAGAAAAGGAAAAGGGGACCTAAAAAGCCTGTCTCCACTGGTAATCAAAGGGAATGCACTAAAGACTCTGAGTGAAATTACTCCAGACTCTAATACTAAACTCTAAACACTATACAGCATCAAACAAAACTATTCTTAGCATTGCTAAATTCTCTGATCAAATAAAGGACTGTATTTTAATTGTATGTTATTGTACTGGAAAACATTAACATCTGAATAATCATTTTTACTGACAGGGAATCTGAAGAAAAAAACAAAAAAAAACCCCAAAATAACAATTAAGACAAATTATAAGATGTAGAAATTTAATGTTTCACTGCAAACTGTTTCAGCTCTTAATGTTCATTAACATTACATTAGGAAAAAAAATAAGAGTCTTATTTCTTTCAACAGATACATGTCAAAATCATGCCTCCAGCTGGTGAACATCTGTCATAGTTGTGCAGGCTCATCTTAGGGGACACAAGTGCTCAGCATTTCATTTGGGGAATTATGTTTTACAATCCTTACTAATATTACTGATGACACTATGAATAGCTGCTGCAGGTCATGCAGTTAGAGAGTTTTAAGGGTCTCTAATTTCCAATTCTCTAACAGTTTATTTTTTTAACTAAACAGTTATGAAAAAGGACAATATCTCAGGGTGTCTATATAAAAAACAATCAGATAACAAGTCTAATAAATACACTTCTAGGTCACAACAATGGTAAAACGATCTTCCTTTATGTACCACAATTTCTTATATGAAAAAAACAAAACTGATACTTAGTTGAAACATTGCTAGACTAAGGGTAAGATGAAGTTTTGTCCAAATTTTAAAAAGAATGATTGATATATGAGTTGAGAGAAGCCCTGACAGACCTAAATATTCATAAGTGCTTGGGGTTTTGTGCAAGGAGGAACTGAAGGGACTGCTTAATTTACAGACTAATAAAAAGAGGTATAAAAAAAAATAATGAAAGGAACATCCAAGATCATTCAAAAGCTAGAGTTAGATGGTGGTCATAGAAATTGTCCAAGAATTTTAACTCAAAGTCATGATTTATTGATACTGTGTGTATGCATGCTTGTGGAAAACTGTCCAGACTAATCATGCCTCTAACATAAACATGACACCTCAAGTATTATCCTGAACCAAAGGTGAGAGGGAAAACCTTGGAGGTGAGTAGAAAAGAAAAAGAAAATGCTTCAGTTGGCTTGGGAGTTCTGCTTGTTTCATTAAAAACAGAACAAAAGATAAGTTTGCTTGGTAACAATAACAACCTCAACATAAAACCCTGTAAAAAAAGTACAAACAAATTTCTGCTGTAATACGAACAGTTGTATTCAGAATTCTGGATGTCTCCATCAAAAAAAACCCCAACCCATAATGCTAGTTAAGAAGTTTAAAAGAGGCAGAGATGATCCATTTAATGCATCAAAGTCAGCTACTTTCAATCTGAAATCAAGAATCACTAGCTTCCCCAGATGCCTAAGGAAAAGGTGATCCTTTTTTGTTTGTTTGTTTGTTTTCTGTTTGCTTCATTGTTTTTCCCAGCAGTACTTTTTCTCATTAGTAAATGTTTTCCTTAGGAAATCTTTTATGAACTTGGTACTACTGCTGTTCACTATGCAGTCTGGAAAGCAAAAGCACAGGTTATATGTAAACTGCTCTGTGTTTCCACCTTTAGACATTCATTTTTTCTGAATAATATAGAGCAAGTGCACTGGCCAGAAATACAGTTGTTCCCAGTAAGGCTCTTACTACTATTTTCCTGAAGACTTAAATCAAATTCTGCATCCTCAGAGGTACAGATTTACCAGATAGTATTTTAATTAAGCCTGGTAAGTAGTTTTCACACAGTAAGCATGAATAGTTCTGTTATGTATCAATTTTTATATAGTATTCCAAATCTTTCTTATACTAATGGAATTCTCTATTAGAGCTATACCACCATTAGAGTTTTATAACTTGAATAAAGTCAGAATCTGAGGCTGTGTTAATATTTCTGAGTTTCTCTTCTAATACACAGTACAACTTAACTACGCTTGTAGGATATCCACTGGCATAATAATTCGATGGAATACTGACATGGACCTTGACTGAGTCTCTGACTTGCACAAGGTGAGTGATGTGTAATCAACATCCCCTCAGAGGCCTCCAATAAAAGTACTCATTAATTTTTGATAATGCCTCTGAAGCGATGTTTGAACTCCTTTAAGATATAGGTAAACAACATCTGGAAATCAGCATTTATTTTATAATTTAAAATATATCCATACAAATTTATAGCATATCTGACCCAAACCTCATTGAAATCAATGGGAATCATTCTATCTACTTCAATAGCACTCCAACACAGTTTTTTCTATACTTCAACTGACATTAATACAACATGAAATAAAGATGTGAATAGGAGACATCTAAAAACATCTTTTTAAGGAATACTCTCACTTCTTGTGGTCTCATTTTTGCCAAAACAGGACAAAAATAGCCCTATGGTTTTACTTTTTGTGAATTCAAGAAAAAATAATCTGTAACAATGGCATGAAATTCCCCTTGATACAAAGTGATTGCATTTTTAATATAGTTCTTTTTTTTTTCCTGGAAAGTAAGTGCATGGAAGAATGATTCTGTAGAGCTTCAGCCATGCAGAATTTCAGCACCTAGCCTGGTATACAAAACTGATCATCAAAAACGTCTCTGTTAAGGGAAAGCAGAGACATGTATCTACACAGGGAGATTTGTCATACTGTACACCCAGCATCAGAACAGTATTCAATACATCTAAGCTTAATTTAAAGATTTGAAGTAAATGTATGCAATTAATCCACCTAAACTGTGTCTCCCTTAAAAACAAAAAAGAGAATCAGCCTTGTTTAAGGAATGGATCATCTGGCCTGTTTTAGAAGGATGCTTCAAGCTAAGGCAAATCATAGCCTGGGTTCTGTTGACTAGATGGTCATTGACCACAGAAAGAATGCAGGATGTATAGGTCCAACAGAGACAGGAATATTTAGCCACACATATACATATATATATATATGCTTTTATACATAAACATGGAAAGATCTGGAATTCCATAACTGATTCACGTTAATAAATCAGCTCATAATAAACAACAATCAGTCCTAGGTTGCTTTAACACATGTAATCTTGAAAATGAATATGCATATTGTTTGATACCAGGGGAGTCAACTGCATTATTTTTTCAATCTAATAGTTCTGTTGGGTTTATGTTAAAAATGAGTAGTGACAACAAAGATTTCAGCACAGATTCAACTCATTGTGCAAACAAAGACAATAGTCTATTATGGGATCTTTCCACAGACTACTACTAATTTATCCAAAATTACTGAAAAATATTGCCTTACATCAACTTCAGGACTGTATGACTTCTAACTTATTAATTAACAATTTAACCAGAAGAGAAAGAAAGTGTAATTGGATATAAACATTTCACCATTTGAACCTGACAATTTTGTACTTTCAAGATCTAGTCAACACATAAGATTAATTACCTGAAAGTCCATATAAAGTCTTTGATAACATACTTTTCACAGCTTTCTAGAAGGCCTTTTGCTCAGAATAGTTTCTGAATTATTTGATTAAACTAAGAAGAGACTAATCATCAATTTATAAGAGCAGTGGAAAAATCTAATGAATGATTATGACTTACTAGCAGTAGCTATATCTAGTGACTTGGGAGCCCAGTACTTTCTCATCCCCTAAAATAACGATATTGGACCAGCATTTTAATTCTTCCTGCATAATATTTTATAAAATATTGAGGTTTGGTTTTATAGGGTTTTTTTTACCCTCCAGAGATTTCTTTACACTTTTAGTATTTCAGTTAGTATAATACCCAGTTTCACTTGGAGGTTTTAATATTTCATAAGTTACCATAGTTTTCTTTGTTTACAACTTTCCATTGTTGTATGATGTAGCTCATTCAGTTTCAAAATGGTCTATTATTCTGATATTTTACAGTTCAATAGAAATTTTTTTCCTAAATCATAAGAAAAGATTTCAAAATGATTGGATTGATGGATGATTTCAACATTATTGGCTTGGATGAGTGGACAGTGAGGTGGATAGAGAGCTAGCTGAATGATAGAGCCCAGAGGGTGGTGATTAATGGCACAGAACGGAGTTGCAGACCTGTGGCCAGTGGAGTTCCACAGGGATCAATTCTGGGGTCAGTCTTGTTCAAAATCTTCATCGACAACCTGGATGAGGGGATAGAGTGTATTCTCAGCAAGTTCCCTGATGACACCAAACTGGGAGGACTGTCTGTTTCCCCAGAAGGTTGTGCTGTCATTCAGCGGGATCTCGACCCGCTTGAGAGTTGGGCAGAGAGGAACCTCATGAGGTTCAACAAGGTCAAGTGCACAGTCCTGCATCTAGGAAGGAACAACCCCATGCACCAGTACAGGCTGGGGGTCGAACTGCTGAAGAGCAACTCTGCAGAGAGAGACCTGTGAGTCCTGATTGATATTAAACTGAATATGAGCCAGCAATGTGCCCTCATGGCCAAGAAGGCCAATGGCATCCTGGGATGCATCAAGAAGAGTGTGGTCAGCAGGTCGGAAGAGGTTCTTCTCCTTCTCTACTCTGTCCTGGTGAGGCCTCATCTGGAGTCCTGTGTCCAGTTCTGGGCTCCTCAGCTCAAGAGGGACAGGGAAGTGCTGGAGAGAGTCCAGCACAGGGCCACCAAGATGACCAAGGGTATGGAACATCTTTCATATGAGGAAAGGCTTTGGGAACTGGGGCTGTTTAGTCTGGAGAAGAGGAGATTGAGGGGTGATCTTATTAACATTTATAAATATCTAAAGGGTGGGTGTCAGGAGGTTGGGACATCCCTCTTTTCTATAGTAGATAGCAACAGGACAAGGGATAATGGGATGAAGCTGGAACACAAAAAGTTCCACTTAAACGTAAGAAAAAACTATTTCACCGTGAGAGTGATGGAGCAGTGGAACAGGCTGTCCAAGGGAGCTTGTGGAGTCTCCTTCCTTGGAGGTCGTCAAGACCCGCCTGGACATGTTCCTATGTGACCTGATCTAGGTGGACCTGCTTCTGCAGGGGGTTGGGCTAGATGTTCTCTAAAGGTCCCTTCCGACCCTACCATTCTATGATTCTATGTGTGAGACTCCATCATTTCCTTGCACATATGAGTTCAAAAAAATCTGAAATTAGAGTTACAGATGTTTGCTGTAATTTTTACATAAATAATGAGAAGATACCAAAGCTAAATAAATGGGTTTTTACTTACTAATTACAATGGTGACATTTTCAAAATCACTTCAAACTGACAGCAGAGCAGTTACAAACCCACTTATAAAGTAAGATAACAATGACTAAGCTTCCAAGTCTCAGACACAGCACAGGATATTTACATATGCAGACTGATCTGCCTTTACAACACCTTGTACAGAATGACAGGCATGATACTGGCCTATGTTTTCACTGCTGGCATCTTCAAAATGCCAAAGAGCTCCAATCTCACTATTTCACTTTTGATTTTGACAGACAAAAAGCATCTAGTTGGAGAATGTGTAAGCAGACATAGCTGGAACAGAAGCTGAAAAATTCTTAATATTGGCCCAGATTTCTCTGCCCAATAAACTGGTCAGTTTCTTCCACTGATCATTCTTACATGCTTGTATTCTCTACTGACAACAAAGTATACTTGCCCCAGCTCTCTACCCCGCCCTGTCTTTTGCTCAAGTAGACGTAGTTTTCTCTTAAAGCCTGACAAGGGAAATGTGTCTTCTTTTCCTGACCCAGTGGCTTCCCTATAGCCTTTTCCATTTTGAAGCACACCTTGAACAACATTATGCCTCAAATGCTTATGACTAGGCCTTCACCAGGTCTCTCAGATGTCCCTATAACATCTAGCTATACACTGCCTGAAAACTTCAGTGTAGTTCAGTGCCGCCCTTCTGTCTCTGCTAACTTATCCTAACAAGCAATAGCTATCCATTCCCAAAACATAATGTGTTCAAAACATAATCTGTTCCAAACATAATTGTGGTCTATCACAATATTGAGATAAGTTGTACACTCCCAAAAACCTTATTTGAAAAGTTGCAAAGATTAAAGTTTTAATCTATGTAACGTAAGTAATGCCAATTCCCAATGCTTGACTCAAGAGATCTCCTGCACAGACTCAATCTCTTGTAAATCCTTTCCCTAGTATTAGCAAGGAGAATGATGCCATATCCTATGCTGTTGAAGCAAGATTTTCTCTCTCAAAAGCTGTGTATATACAGTCTAAAAAAAGATGGGGGGGGCAGGGATTCAGTCAATTACAATTAATAGAATTAGACTAACAGCACATGATGAGATTCTTAAATCTGAGGAAGATGAGATGTAGTCCAATCAGTATGTAACACTTGACTCAGAAATGTGACACTTGACTCAGAGAAAGTTGACACTTATTGCTAATTTGAGTAAGTTTAAGACAGAACTAGTAAAACCAGACTATTTATTATTTAACTAGCTTATCTAGATCTCAATTTTTCTAAACCATTTCCATATATTTTCATAGTCAGTGTATAAAATAATTCCTATTGGAAGAATATATAGTCTATATAAGAAAACAACAAACATAACATTTGCCAGCTTTTTATAAGTGCAATCAGAACTCTCAACTCTTATTTTTTTTTTGGTCATCGTGACTGCAGTTCAGTCCCTACACAAAGAAAACAATTTAATTTAATTCTTGAAGTAGAGATTGGGTATAGACTTTGCAGCTGTAAAGAGAAGAGCGGGAATAGTGTGACTTTACCAAAACTGTGCTGGATAACACTCATGCAAAATAGGGCAATTTGATTGACTACAGACTGTATCCAAACTTACTTTGGTCTATATAGTTTCACAGTGCTCCCATTTCTAAAGCAGCTAAAGTTAGCACTCAGTTAAAATCAGAAATCTGAATTAACTCTATAACTTATTTATATTTTGTTACCAGTAAAACGGCAGAATTTCAACTCTTTCCTTTACAACAGAATAAACCACAGATGTTTGTGTCTGATTTTTTTATCACCAGCCTAAATCTTTTGTCTTCTATAAATTTAGGATTAAAGGTTTTTAGGGTTTTTTTTCTGATTTTTAAAAACAGTGTTTTGGTTATAAATAAATGTATATTCCTTCTAAGATTTTAGCAAACCCTAACCTTCAGAAGAGTTACATTTCCTTCAAAAACGCTACATATGAGAAAAATTTTTTGTATATGTTAGGTAATTAAAATCTTCTCAGGTTTGTTCGTTTCTTGAAGGGGTCGTAGGGTGGAAAGAGGTCAGATTTCTCTTTTTTTAAGCCTTTTTCCTTTTGGAGTGAGGTAACACAATTCTATCTAAATTTCCTCTTGTCAGGTGTGAAGCCTTCTACATTAGAGAAGATTCCATCATCACTGAAAGCAGGGCTACCATGCTGTTTACTGAATTTTGGCACATTGCTGTTTCCTTCACAAGACAGCCTTGCAAATAGTACACCCATCCCAGAGACTGTCATTTCATTTCAGAAGCAAGTTAAAACAGGAAAATCAATAGACAGCTCTTCTACCTTAAGTGCTGTCTTTGGTATGAAAAGGATAACAGGTTACAAATTAAAGTGTTGTAGCCTCCTTGGCTAGTAACACTAGTAATTTTCAAATAGACCATGTGCATGCATGTGTATGTATGAGACTGACAGCAGGGAGACAAACATGGAGAGAAAGTGGAAGCTTCCTGATAAAAAAGTCTGGTCTTATGCCTCAAGTAGGTAAGCAGTGAGGAAAAATTCAATCTACTTTACCAAATACCAATTATTTTATATTACTGTTTTTCTAAGTTGTGGTAATAGCCTGGCATTAGCAGGGTCAGCCGTCGTTTCCAGTACTGACAATCCCACAAAATCTGAACAGATTTTTTTCCCAATTGCTCAGTGTCTGTATGGATAAGTAGAGCAGTTGGCAGCTGTACGTAAGCCAGTATACGACCTCCAAGTAAATTTCTTAGCCTTTCATCCCCAAATTATCTTACTCAGCAAAACAACCTCTCTCATTCCCTGGAACATGAAAGTTTAAGTCCTATCAGTTGAGATGAAGAAGGAAGCAATTCTCTCTCACAGCTGTTTTCATGGGTAGGATTCCTCATTAATCCTATCAGGTTATCAGTACACAAGCAAAGCTTATATTTTTCATCTCTTAATATAGACAGTTCATAACGTACCAGCACCCCACCTCTCAATCCTCTCAAAGTGTGAGAAAAAGGATAGAAATAACAAATTTAAGACTAGTAGTTTAGCAATACAAGAAAATCTGCTTATGCTAGTATACTTTACTTTGACTAATGTAATTTCACACTATTGCTACAGGCTTTGAGGAATTTCTCTCCAACCTACCATTTGCTAAAAACCTGAAACCTAGATAAATTAGTTTTTTTTCCAAGGAAGTGAAATTTCAGACCTGACATTGGAGTAAAAAGTAACAATACATTTAATAGTCAAAATCCTAAAAAACCAAGAGCTTGTCTACTTTGACTAAACATTGAAAGATCTTGTTAGCCCAGAAAATCTTCCCTACAATTTCCACCTCCAGATTATCCTCTCCCTCCCCACTTTCTCCTAGTCCTTCTACCATGACTACAAACTGGAGTGCTATAATATATAACATTTTTTCTGATAGATGCCCTCTGAGAAATTGTTGCATGATTATTGTCTGCAATTTTTCTTTTTACTGATTTGAACCCAGGAAATGTAGGAAATCCAAATTTGGCCTCTTTTCCCTTTTTGTTCTATTCTGTTTCATGTAGGTAGTAGAATAAACTTTCCTTACTTTCCTCTCTAAGTAGTGAAGTCTGTAATTGGCAGTGAGCTTGGTTATCTTTTTTTTTCCTCCCATTTCGCTGGGGCCTCTGCCATCCTAACGAAGGTAGGGGTGGATGGGGACAGTGAGCAAGAGACTGTCACAGTGCTTCATTGCTGGCTGGGCAAAACCACAACAGTGATTCAATTTTAAATAGAGTAAAATAAGACCTAAGTGCAGCTTGAGGTCAAATGACAACTTTAAAGCATTTATTAGTGTTTTCTGTCACTGCTAAGCTGACATTGCAAAAATGTACTGAAGGAATGTAATAAAACTGACTTCTCAAAGATTAGGATTTTTATCTATTTTTGACTATCCAATTCCATAACTTCAGGAGGAATCATCTACCCTATGACAAATATCAGAGACTCTCATTTCTACAGTGCCCATTCCATGGTGATACCAGTAATGAAAGAGATACAGGATCCAGCATTTAAAGTGTGGAATAAATTAAGCAGGTTTCTGGCACAATACAAAAACAACAGCAACAAAATCAACACAGACTATATTTGTCAGCTTTTTAAATATGAAAAAGTCTCCTGAATTAACCAGGAAACAGCTTCCTGGTTCAGTTGCTATGTAATGTGGAATGGAGTGCTACTTGAAGAATTTCCAACTAGTTCCTTATGGAGCTAAGTGTAGTGAATTGCATGCCTGAATCACAGCAAGTCTATACCTGATGTAATTAGCAGTGTACTTCATAAGTGCAGCCCTCAAGTTAATGTGGCTGTACAAACTGTATAGAAATCTATGACTCAATAAGCATCTCTTCCCAGTGCAGTGATGCTCTACAGAGAGATATACTTGATGGCTCAGCATCAGCTCAAGGACTTACAGTGTGGCATGAGACAACTGTGCTGTGTAGATATATTAGCATACATGTCCTAGACAAAAAAGAAACGTTTCCAGAATTAAAAACATAAATCATCAATTCCATTTGTTTAAAAAAATTATAATCAACAAGAGCAAAAAGCTTCAAGAGAAAATAAAGTACACAATGTAAACAGAAAACAGACTGCAGTCTTCTAGGCTTTGTTTTCATTTTGAGTGGTTTCACAATGATGCAATTTTAGTGACTTACCACATTATAAAGAGAAAAAAGAAGCTCTTGAGCATATAGATTGTACTGAACAAAACTCTTATAATTGAATAATGCTGAACTTTGGGGAGTTTAATTCCATAGTTACCTCCTGGTAACCCCTTTGGGGCTTTAACATATTGGCTAGATTCAATTTCTACCTAAGATTCCTCATAATTGTATTTTTTTTAGGAAAATACACAGAGAATTACAGTTGACAAGTGAGAAAAGGAATGCCACTTCGGGACATTTCTCAAAAGAACAATGCAGTGTCTGTGTAAATGAGAAGGCAGTTGAAGGTGAGATCTGTAGAGGTAAACAAAAGAAACGTGTGCTCGAAGATGAAACAGCAAAGATATCTTGCTGGAAAAATTCATAAGTTATCTTTCATTTTCTCCAGGATAGTGAGGGAAACATGATAGGAAGAGAAAGATATTTTTTCCTATAGTAAATTATAAAAACATACTGGCACTAAGGTTGGGTGAAAAGAAATCTTTGAAGAAAGAGTAAAGAAGTAAAGAACATTTTGAGGTCAAACAGTATTCCTCAAATTTTACAAAGAGGCTAAATTACTCATGTAGACAGGCATTAACTGTAGGTACAGCAAGTACTGACCAGTGACCAATAGTACACTGATTTTCCTCTCTTTTAGTATGTGCAACAGGTGGTATATGTTACAAAATAGATCAGCTTTAAGTAATAAAGCAGTTGCAAGTTCATAACAAAATATACATTTTAAAAAAGCTGTACCTTCCCAAGATCAAGAAGAGAACTAACTGCGAATCACAGCAAAATCATTTTCTTACTTAGCTTTGTAACTCCCTTGTGGTAAAAGAATACAATAGGCAATACCTCCTTTCACAGACAGACAAGGGAGGAACAAAGCTGTCCGACTTCAAACTAGGACTTTGGAGGAGTTTCAGCAAAGCAGCTAATAGTGAAACTCTTAAAAAGCCTTCCATATGCATGCAAAATCTCATGGCATCTAGTGTCTGAACTGAGAAAGAAGGGTCACAGCAGTGGGAGTCTGTTGTGGTTTATGACCACCTAGGAACAAAGAACCACAATCAACCACTCACCACTTATGGTCCTGGGCAAAACAGACAAGAATACTCAACCTGGGAAAGAAAATTAAACTTAATTTGATCCACCACCAACTGAAAACATACCAAACAGAAATATCCAACTGAAAGCAATAAAGAGTAGGAAGATGATGAAAAGTACAACTAGCCCTTTAAGATCCTCTTCCCCCCATCCCCTCCATCTTCCTGGGCTCAGGCATCTGATTCTGGTATCTTTACTTTTCCGACCCCTGAGGGGTGCAGGAGAGCAAGGGAATGGGGGTTTCAGTCAGTGTTTTCCCAATGGCTCCTGCTACTTGTCTTGCCTTAGGACAGATGGACTCCTCTTTGGTGCTCCCTGCTCCAGTGTGAGGTCCCTCACAGGCTGGGCAGCCCTGCACAGGCCACTCCGATGTGCCTGAGGGCTGCAGCTCCTCTCCACTTCTTTCTGGGTCAGAATCTTCAATACTCGCCCCTACTGGCACAGGGTCTTCCCAGAGATGCTGGCAATTGTCAGAACCTCCATGGGTTGCAGGGACACAGGTGCTCTCTCACCGCAGGCTGCAGAGGGGTCTCTGGTCTGGCACTCCTGCCTTCCTCCTTCTGTGACCGCAAGGTCCTCATGGTCACTTCCATCTTGTCCTAGTCTTCCACCTCCTCCAACACACCACAAATCTCTGTTCTTAGTGATGGCCGAGGTGCCATACTGGACTGGCCAGGCCAGAGGTTGGTCCAAACTCAGAGTTGAGGGAAGTTTCGGGAACTGTTTACAGGGTCAGAACTGCCCCCTATCCTTCTTACCAAGCACAAGTGGCCCCACACAAACCCATCACAGTCTGAGAACCAAGAGGACTCACAACTTGTATCTGTCTGGATGTATCTGAAGAGCTCAGATCCACAGTGTGTCTTGTGCCTGCTCCACTAATCTCTACAGTAAAAGTGCTGGACAAAGGACTCTCAGTGGAGTAAGTACTCTCTTCAAGAAAGTGTTCTAAACTATGCACCAGATGCAATACAAAATATGCTTGGGTTTATGTTTTGTTTTTTTTTTTTTTCCCAGCCTTACACCACGCTTAGCTGGAGAAGTAAAGTATCTGGAGAAGAGTAAAGAGTAGGCTTGCAAAACAAAGGATTAATGAAACATTCAGAAGCCTGCATGGAAAAGGCTAAAAGCTACGCAGAAAGCCAGATAGTTTGAGAAAAAGAAAGCCACTACTTGAAGACAGAAAAATAAAATATGGCTCCACTCTCCATAGGCTTGGAGTGGGCTGTATGGGAAGGGTACTTAAAATGAGATGTAGTGTCTAGCTTTATTACTAGAAGTCAGATAAGCTTCATTAGTAATGTATTCAGGCAGTGTTAATTAGCTGTTCTAGGTATCCCAGCTCCACTATTTTTTTCTATATGGAACATCACCCACAGTGATTTGTTTATATGGGGAATATGTAACCACTCAGGTGAATAAACCAAGTCTTGCAGATCCTAGATCAGCATGATAAGCACTGGCAGATTATCTAGAACTGAAGCCCAATTCTCTTCACACCAGTACACATGCCTTTTTTCATTTCTACACTACCAAATGGGGCAAATACTACCACTGCCCTGTTTCTGTCAGTTAAAAGCAGATCTCTAAGACACAAAATTTAACTACAGCACAGAAAGCCATTTCAAAGTTCAATACATCTTGAATTTATACTATAGCAACTCTATGTAATCACAAAACTATAAAAATTCATGCTCTCAGCATCATCGGATACTTACAGTAATATTCATCACCCACCATCTGACTTCCGTTCCTTCTCACTATGCAACTCTGTTACAGCCTGTCATCTGCCTTGCTCTTCACCTTTATATGTAGATCATTCTCATCTAAGCTATTAAATAAAATTATTTTCTCAGCAGTACTCTGACATGCCAGAATGCCAAGCACATTTCTGTGATAAGGACAGGGACACCATGACTATGTTGACATGGGCCCAAACCAGAACCTACTGCTAGAGCCTGAACTTTTTGTTGAAGTTTGAATTGTTCAAGACCCAAGCCCAAGAATTTGTTTCCCTTAGTTAGCAGAAAGCAGAAGCTCCATTCTTTCACTGCCAGAAGCATACCAGCACAGTGAGATGAATTAGCATTTAGCTGTTTTGTTTGTCCAAACAAGTATTTTGGCTGTAGAAGATACTGTCAGAATGTTACGTTAGATTCTGTTTTCAGTGTTGTTGCCAAGTGCCCACCAATAATTTCTTTTAAATTTCACATAGTCTCCAGACACCTGTGACCCTGATCCCACCTATCACTGCCTGTAAACCTTTCTTTCCTTACACTTCAGTAGGCAATGGGGCAACAGAAATGTCACAGTATATTCAGGCCTGGTAACTTTCACATCACATTATCTTTTCTTCACCCATATTCCTTAGCAAATTCACCACACTAACCATTTGTCCTTCAGGTAGACATTTCCCAAGACCAATTACTGTCTGGCATTGTGTTATACCACAAATGTGCAGTAAGTCCAGCACACAGAATGGTAACTGAAGAGCTGTCTTTTGTCACATTATGTTCAGATACAGAGCTTGTCCCATGTGGATTTCAAGACTCGCATGCACTCTATAGATTTAACATGCACTCTATAGATTTAACATCTGGCATTTTCTTGGTAGTGGAAGCAGTGCCTCCAAGGCCTGGTTCTTATCAGGATCTCCAGACACACAGATTCTTCTATTCCTTCTGAATTTCTCCTTTAAAGTACAGAGAAGTATGGTGGCAGCATAGTTGTCTCATTTCTGCTCCCTGGCCTAACACATGTTCATACACACTGTCACAATGTAACTCAGATTTTCCTTCTTACTCCTAAGGTCCTGTTTACTTTTGTGTATGCCTTCAATTCTTCATTTAATTGTGATTTTAATCTAATAAATGACTCCTTCTTCAGCAACTGTAAGAGCATGAACTTGACACAGACAAAATCTCTCATAAGACTCTTTTCTGCAACAAAATAAGATACAATTTGACAGAAACTTGCCTGCACCAGTCTGTACAAATGTAGTTAGTATCTCTGATGTCCCAGCCTCACAACTTTCATGGCTGGGGTATTTTTGGTTTTTTTCTAGGCAGTTTTTTGGAGAGGGTGAGCTTGGCAGAGAGCTTCATTCTAAAGTTTTTTAAAGTAACATGTAGCCCCTTGATTCAGAATACTTTAAGACTATATTTACATGTGTTTATTCTTAAACATGCAAAACATAGCAACAACCATTTTTATATCATTAAAATAATGTTTATGTTTGACTGAAGTTATTTTGTTTTTTATAGTTCTGTGCTGTCAACTAAGCAAAAAAAATCACTTTGTATTACTGTAAGTTTAATACTCTCTCTAAAATGAGATATTCTATTCTAGTCGTGCTCAGTCCATCTTCTCCCAAACTTGGATAAACAGAAAAATATTCACATTTCCTCAGTGTTTCACATTTTATACACAGAGAAATTCTTACAAGTTCATATACTGTATAGAATGTATATAAATAACATACAGTATTTCAGTCACGTACTATACAAAATCCTCTTCCTATTTAAATGTACATGTTAGCTTATAGGTGAGATTCAAGATAGTCTTACAAACATGGTAAGTCATCACTAATTCTGGACTGCCTCTTGTACTATACAAACTGAAATCTCAGGGACAACAGTTTCCTCATACTCAGCAAGATCAAACAAAATTATTAATCTTGTATATGCAAAAAAGTACAAAAAATATTATATGTGAAAGCCAGAATTAACTTTTTTTATGAGTGTATATGAATACACACAGACACACACAGACACACAGACACACACACTAGCTTTCCCAAGTAATATTTGATTGTACGAAGGACTTTCATATAATAAAAAATGGCTTTAATATGGTAAAAAATGTCTGAAATGAAACTTGAATTTTGGATATTTCGATAAGGGGTTTTTTGTGTCCCTCTATTGCATAGGTCATCTCCCCATCTTCTCACATGTGTATTTGTGCATGAACATGAACGATTTACAGTCAAAAGGAAAGTATATGCCTTTCAAATGTCAGTAGATTATCATTCTTTCAACACATCATATTGCTTTTGAGATTAACTTTTCTCTCTCCCTACCTCTTTTCACCCCCTCTCCCCATCTGTTTGAACTTCTTGGGATAGTGAAACCAGAATCCAACTTCATGGGTTTCAATTATTTATACTATTATTGCATTCAGAGCCATAGATATATCTTTGAGAGCTTTGTAAACATAATCCTTCTGCTAAATGCGATCTCAATTCTTTTTCCTATCTGGATTCTTCCCGTAGTGCTCTTGCCTCAGTTTTCTTTCATGTGCCCATTCTCCTTCTAACATGAAGGCCACAGCATCCTAGAAAGTATTTTCACACACCTAAAGTTGAAATTTACTGAGAATTCTACTGTTTTAACCCTCCATCCCATGCCCTCATGACCTTATTAAGCTATTTATCTATAAAACATTACAAAGACTCTTACCTTTTAACTTAAATGCTACAAAATAAGTAAACGTATTGTTTGTGCCCTTAGGGACTATATATATAATAATTTTGTCCTGCTCTTCAGATGATGGGACACTGGAAAGAGGGTAGTAGAAGAGTACTGATTTATTTTCTTGCTTTTCTTTCCTGTCCCTTTTCTCTGCTTGTCCATCCCTCCCTTCTTTCTGCTCTGTGTCTTCAATCACACTCTGACCCTGCAAAGATACTAATGATGAATCACAGATTGGTAAGGGCTGCCATTTTTGTTAGGGAGTAAGAAATGATATTTTATATATAGCTTCAAGCTGGTCAGATGAGCATCAGTTTTCTCAATACCCCATGAGGCAAACTCAAAATGGTCTGCTACAGAAGTCTGTAGTTTGCTTTTACATCTAACAAGGGCTGTAGGACAGCAAACAGGAATTAGTGTTTGTTTTGAAGCCTTTTCAATGTGGATAACTCATAACATTCAAGTGACAGTTTCTCTCTTAAAAGAAAATGAGCAACAACTGGGTCAACATCGTAAATTTCAATTAACTGGCAAATTTCTAACTAAAACCCATCACTGAAACAGTAGGAGATAACAGAATTTCAATATGTAGAAACCATGCAATACAGTAGTTTTGAGTTACTATAAATATTTTAGATGAAAATACTCTGTCAAACATCTTTAAATGTGCCAATAAATGTGAAATTAACCTCTGAAATACAACAAATAAAAATATGTTTTCTTGGGTACAAGGTGTACAGTGATACTAGCTTATTTATAAACTGGATATGCTACATAGACTTTGGAAACCATGAATCCTCTATCTGAGCACATCTATGTGCATGCACACATTTGTCATTGTCCCTATCATCATTTTGGAGCCTGTTAGTAAATTTCAATCAAATCAGATAAGCAGTTGAGGTCCCAAAGATATGAAGTTCCCTCAAGTCTGACAAAGAAAGGGAAGAAAACCACTAACATTTCTACTACTGAAGGAAAAGCTGAAGGTTATCCATCTGACACCCCACTGAAAGTTGTTATATGAATATCTCAAGAGCTTGACTCTTAAGGGATATGAAAAAACTCTTCCATATGAGGCTTAGAGATAAGCATTAACCAGCCATTATTTGCTTTGGTGCTCATCATCCTTTATTTGTTATAATAACAGCATCTGTGCATATCTATAAATATCATTGGAACCTAGGCATTCTACATGCTAAGGGCTATACAAATTTATAGAAAAGTATTTTTCATGCCCTATAGAGGTTAACAGTCCCTCTGCAGAATCATACAATCATAGAATTGTTTCAGCTGGAAGAGACCTTTAAGATCATTGAGTCCAGCCTTTGCCCCAGGCCTATCAACCACTAGATCATTTCCCTAAATGCAAGGTCCAACCATCTCTTAAACATCTCCAGGGACTGTGACTCTACCACTTCCCTGGGCAACCATTCCAATGTCTGAAAACCCTTTCAGTAAAGGAATTCCTCCTCAGTGAGATCATAAAGAATTAAAATCAACCCACACACCCCTGGGAGATACACAGGTGCACCTTTCACAAAGACATTAAGCTAGACATTTGGGTGAGAATAGTGCTTAGATGCCCAGAGCCAGAAGTGCATACAGAGCAGAAGACTGCTTTAATTCCATCCTGGCTGCACACAGTAACTGCTATATTCTGGAGTTAGCTGAACTGCATCTTATCAATGAGTATTTTTGATAACTCTATGTCACCAGAACCACTGGGAGATCAATAATATCAATAATAGTATCAATAATAGATGAATCACAATCATTTATTTTCCTTTCATTCTGTAAGTAAAAGCCAAGACAATCAAAACCATCACAATGAATCTATACAATGTAGCTAAATCATTATTTTTGAGGTTTTTTTACTTGAAGTTTTCCAGACTTTATTAACTATTGCAGGCTATAAAAAGGGAATAACAATAACACACTGAAGACTGTATTGGATGTCATAGATCACAGTAATACCTGGGATTTTATGCATACAAAGTTTTTGTTTCTCTCTTACTAGATTACACATTTCTTTACCTCAATATCTATTTGTTACAGTGTAAAAAAATATTATTTTTATTTCTGTATTTTTTTTTATTAAAATGGTGTGCATATAGGGAGAGGAAAATCAAGTCTAGTTGTATCTCCTCACTTGACATAAACATATACATCTCTATCTAAATCACCTAATGTTAATTTAGGTAATTTATAATAGGTGAATTTGTTCTGCAATACACAATGCTTTTATTTAAAGTGAACAGATACTTCATGTAAAGTGATAAAAGCCTATTAAGACTATGTCTATGTGGCATGCAGAGTAGCTCCATATTAGAGAAATTTGCATTAACAAGAAAGCATTATGCTTAGGGATGATTGTTTAAATTATTAATACATACATACAGCCATGACTAAATTGCTAAGCAATACGTTCTAAGATAGATTAAATACACCAAGAGAAGTTTCTTAACTGACTTTGTTAGTCCAGAACTTGACCTTCAGTTAAGGATGATTACGTCTCAGTTCATCTGAATTTACAGCAGCAATATGAGGAAAATAATGCAAATTTGTACTAACATCTTATGACCCAATTGGTACTTATCCCTGTAAAAAAAAATCTCTATTTATATGTTAAATCAAGAATTAACTGATTATTGATCTGTAATATTTAACATGCTTTGAAGCAAGCTAACTAATCAGTTTTAGATACATTAGCCTGTGCTAGAAGGTTACATCGTTGCCTATGCCCTTTAGAGTTATTGGTATTTTATTCATTTTTATCACAGAAAAACTAGGACAGAAGAATGCTGCTTTCAATCAAGCCAAGAAATCTTAATTATTTCCTGATTGACAAGATGCCTGATTACAATTTATGCTATATATTACTAATTTATTAAAGATCCTCAAAACTTTTTTACCTCCCAGTGTAGAGGCACAGCTAGGTGACGCTAACCCTATCATGTAAATTTCTTCTGCCAGTGAAATCAGAAAATAAAATTTGCATCTCTGTTCTCCAAGAGTCTTTTTATGTTCTCTGCAATTTCCATTTGATACGGATTAATTCATGCACTAGTTCATGTATTAGTTCATGCACTCACAGTTACTTCAGTGAAACTGTGACTTTAACCTCAGGCTCCATCCCAGAAAAGCATTCAAGTGTTTTGAGTCTCATCAAAGTCAATGGTGGAATACCTTGAAAGCACATGTTTAAGCTTCTGCCTTGTTCAACTACATAGTTTATACCCATGTAAAGGTTGTAAATAGATAACAAGAAGGTACATAAGAATGACAGCCAATGGAGGTGGCCTGCATTCTTCTTGGTAAGATCTTCTTAGATCCTCTTAGATGAGTATTAGATTTCTTTAAATTAAGCCATCAGAGACAAAATTTTCCATACACAGATGTCAGCATCAATTCCCTATCTTATTATAGCATACCTGCATAATTACTATAATTCAAGATGAAATATAGCAATGTCCCTTGGGCACACCATGGGGCATCGCAGAAAATAGTCCAGATATAAACATATTTTTTTAATCTGTATGCATGAAGAAGTCAAGGTTTTTTCATGGGTCAAACTGAAACAATGTAATAGTTTTCATTTAATAGAAGAATCAAGAAACAGGATATGTGACTTTCAAGCCTATGCATACTCTAAGCATAATTCCATTTTTAATAGCAGAATAGTTTTAAAACACTTGTGGCTTCACATTCTATAAAAAACCTGTCAGTTCTCCCTTATCCCTGAATAAAATGACAGCACTTCTATATGACTTTATGTAGGACACAGCTTATAATTTGTGATAATTGGAACTTGAAAAAGCAACAGATTTTCCTCAAAATTTTAAGATTTCACTGTTAACAGGCAATGAAAGGAGTTGGATAAGCTCTATGTAAAGATATATCCTTTTATAAACTTGTGACTAATTCCAAAAAACTAGTAAGCTTCAGAAAAAAACAAAGAGCACAAGGAATATAAATATGGTCTAAAGCTGCTTAACTTATTATTGAAAGGAAAACCCAGGACTTCTCTTTCTGATATCCAAGAGCTCTTCTCCATCATCCATGAACATACTGACCCATCTTCAAAGTTGCAGCCTCTGTCCTGTGCAGCACCCTAGCAAGGGACATGTAGAGTTTCTCTTTTGCAGGGCCAGCATCTTTCTCAGTGCAAGCTTAGAGGACACCAATGAACTGGAATTGGCTTTCAAACTTCAGGTGCTGCAGTCACAGGAAATATGACCAGTGCAATCAGGTAAAATACTACATTCTAAGAAGGAGCCATAAATATGAACTATACAGGTCTGACAGGTCTAGAACTAGAAGTGCTGATAGCCAGTGACTTTGTAGTAAAATTAAAAATATAACTGAAAGAAGATTGACAAAATCAAGTTGACAAAATGAAGGGGAAAAGATAATAAACAATGTGGTTGCTCTCTTCTTCCTCACTTTCATCACTCGCAAAGATCAAGAAAAGACAGGAAAAAAAAAAGCACTTCATAAGAGTTATAAGATATTTTTACAGGGATACATAATTCTCTATAAGAAAAACTGGTAGCGTTGTGCCACTTTCTATTCAGGGCTCAATTTCAATGCATTCAAATTATCAGCCTCACTGGAAATGCAGCAAAGACCTGTAGAGTTATTACTGTCCTACACCATGACACTGCAAATATGCCAGCACCTCCTAAGGAGGCTTAGCTACTTTATTGTGAAGTTGTATTTAATTTACTGTCTCTTATCAGCAACTAATCTCATTTGTCACCACAGTTCCTGAGGTTTCTGCCTTCCACTGAGATTGCAACACTTTCCCACAGTATGTAGTTTCAAGAGATGAATCTCATTTTGTTATTCTCCTGCCCATCTTTCTAACCTCCCCAAATTCTTTTTATTGCATTTTGTCCTCAGTAATATTTTCAATAGCTCTTGATTTAGTATTATTCAGATATTTAATTCAAGATCTTTTTTCTTTTCCCAGATGTTCAAAAATATATTGAATGATACTTATTAATATGAGATTCTTTAGAATTTAGACATCCTTCCCAACAGCCTTTCTGTTGCCTTTTTTTAACAGCATACAAATATGAGAATATTATTCGTAATTATGCCAAGGTCATTTCAAATAGAAATATCATATAAATAGTAATGTCTATGAAAAGAAAAAGTAGTTTTATGAAGTACTTTAATATAAAAATCAAGGTATTTCCTCTTTAATTAAAAAGTTGCTCTCATCTAAAAAGCTAAATAATCATTAAACTTGCACCCTAAGCTTTCCAAGGAAAATTTAGGTTTTATGAAAATAGATTAATCTTTTGCTCCTGGGCCTTTTTATTCCAGAGATGGCTACTTATTTTTTATTTAATATTTTTTCCATTATCTTAAGGAAGGAAGCGAAAATATTGATTATACATCTCAGTCTCTCTTTTTGTATTTGAATATCCCAGTATTTGCATTTTTTAGTTTCTATTTCACTGTTTAAGGTCTATCTTAGTATTCTGCTTCTCTGTAACTTGTTGAACATGCTTCAGAGTAATTCTGGACACTCATTATTTAATTCTCTCAGTATCAAAAAAATCTATGTAATTTAGAATTGCTGATTTGCATGTGTTCAAATTTTCATCATCTTCAGGTCTTTTCTTATCTGTTGTTAACCCGTACTGCACAATAGGTGTTAATAATTCACAATTCAACCTAGTTGTCTAAAACCCTTTTGACTCTCTCTCTTTCTTCTGCAGTAGAGATGGATTAAAAAAAAAAAAAAAAGGAAAAAAAATATCAGAGTTTCAGTCATTTTAGGGGTCAGAGTTACTGACTAATCAGTCACCAAATCATTTCTGAATCAGTGTCCATAGTGAAAACTGAAACAATTTTATTTAATTTTTTGTTTAAACAGATTTTGTATATAAAAAACATCTTAGATTCCAATATTTTCCTTTATTTACCTTACACCATTCTTTTTGCCCCCAGTGAGGAAAAAACTGGGAGTTGAGATTTAAAATGCAAACTTGCAGAAGGCTAAATGGGCTCTAATAAGATGCTTAGCTTATTATTAGAGCATTTCACAACATTCACAAACTGAACTACATGCCAGAGTACATTCTCTCTTTCATGCACACACAAAAGGAAAAGTCATCTATAAAGTTTGTTGTCACACAACTACAGTGAACATACAAACTATTTGGGTTAAGGGGCTGAAACTGTATGATTATTCCAGTGTCATATATCCAAGAATATATCTACTATTCCAGCTAGCTTTAAAGAGAAGGAGAGGTATATGACTGGCCATTTCCCATAATAAAACTACATCTGGTGTGACTTAAAGAGTAAATGAGTGCTTAAGCTTTCATTTTCTTAGAAAACTTATAGTCATCATCCTAAAAATGATGCTGTACCTTTACATAAGCCAAATCAATATTACATACAAGATTTTTTTTTTTTTTTGGGTTTGGAGTTATCACTCATTTATTGTTGTTCTGCTCTTCACAGGAGGTGTCAATGAGGATTACCACTTGTATCTCTGTCTGTGCTATCATTGAAATGTGCTGGTGTGAGGATTTATCCCATTTATACCACACTTTAATGATAGTCCTAAACCCTGCCCTCTGCAATCTATCCCTGTCAGATATAACTGACAAATAAGTACAAAGCAGTAGTCCTAGTAGTGTATGTGACTGCCTCTAATGTAGTATGGGAAAATAGCAATTATTGTGAACTAGACACACATATTTCATGAAGAAAAAGTTCATGTTGAGTGTTTAGGTTTGGTTGTTTTACTTTTTACTCAAATAGTAGCTTACAAAAAACCAAATGAACCAAACGCAAAAGCAAAATTCCCCCAAAACAATCTGTTTTCAATACAAGCTTTGAATATTTACAAGTAGGCTTTGCTCCTGAATGCCAGCTTTTGGCTCAAAGTAATTTTTTTAAAGCCAGGCTGTAAATATGCATTCAAGTGGAGAAATGCTGGACAACCTTCTTTCCAGCCTCACATCATCCCAGATATTGTGAGGAAATATCAACTGAAGAGTAAATTACTACAATCCCAAATTTGGTGATAAAGCTGTAAATATGCATTCACAAAGTCATGATCATAAGACTCCTGGCTTTTACCTTTCAGTCTCACCATTCTGTATTTTTTTAATTGTTCTGAATATCAAAAACAGTCTTCCATTTACTTCTTTCAGGGTTGAATGCTTATTCTAAACAGACAGCAACTGCCATTAATTACAATGAGAAGGAAAGAGGGAGATGAATCAGAATTTCTGGCTTAGAGACTGAGTACAGTACAAGGTACACAGTGTCATCTAGAAGCTGAAGAGCACTTTATAATAAGCTTTGTAGTGAGGATCTGAGTATTTTCCCACACCTTAATAATTAACAGTTACGTCTCCTTGACTAGTCATATACACTATCTCTACAAACATTCTGAGCTGAAGATCCACTGCAGTTATTCTGTATGTCTGCATCAACACCTAAAGATGAGTCCAGGATCATTTCACTGCAAGATGCACATAAGGGAATGGACTGTAGGGACAAAGTCAATCTCTCGAACTCTTCTTCCATTTCCAATAAAAGTTTCCAGCATATGGAAAAGTCACTGTTTGTAACCAAGGATTGAAAAAGATTATTTGAATATATTTTATTTGGACTGGGATGGATACCACCACAGTTTAAATTGTAAATTCATGTCACTTTTTCCATTTTTCTAGGAACATTATATAAAACCGAATTTAAGTAAATAAGATATAGTATATCTAAAAAGAAATGCTCCATCTTTATTAATAAGAATTATACAAGAGAAAAAACATTTTTTAAAAACAACTACCACACAGAGGAATCTGATCTAACTTATCAGATGAGAAGATGAAACATTTGTGTCAGTCCCTGTATTAATTAGTTAAAACCTATAGAAAAGTTGAGTTTTTATTCTCTGCATGTGATGGCATATTTCTCGTGTATACACGCCTTATTCTGTTGTTTCCAGCAGATTGTTCCCTATACATTCAATACACAAGAAAAAAGCATAACTCATCTGACAACTATTGTCTATCACAAGTTAGACAGGGCTCTTACTGCAAAGCAGGTCTAATTAGATTACTATCATACACAGAGAAAATAAATATCATAAAGGAAATTATGCACATAAAAATATTTCTTGCTTGGTACAGGCTTTGAATAGTTTCTTCTCTGCTGAAAAATAATTTAAAAAAAAAAAAACAAAACAAATCCAAACCACACAGTTCAAACCAAAGCAACATTTGGAGGCATGCTGCAAAAGAGCTTGCAAACTGTCCTTCCAGGGGTAGTGTAGGATCCATCAAATCTGGTTGAGAGAGAGAAAAATGGCAGAGCACTGCACTGAATCAGAAAATTCTCTTAATGCACCTGTACACCCTTGGGAAGAAAGAGAAGGAGATGACTAATAGAATCATCGTAGAATCATAGAATGGTAGAGGTTGGAAGGGATCTTTAGAGGTCATCTAGTCCAGCCTCCCTGCTAAAACAGGTCCACCTAGATAGGTCACACAAGAATGCATTCAGGCGGGTTTTGAAAACCTCCAGAGAAGGATACTCCACACCCTCCCTGGGCAGCACGTGCCAGGGCCCCTTCACCCTCACAGTGAAGTAGTTTTTCCTTATGTATAAATGGAACTTTTTGGGTTCCAGCTTCTTTCAATTAGCATTTGTCATGTCACCAGTTAGAATAGAAAAAAGTGATGCCCCAACCTCCTGACATCCACAATTTATATATTTGTAAATATTATTGAGATTCACCCTGCAGTCTCCTCTTATCTACACTAAGCAGCTCCAGATCCTGCAGCTTTTCCTCATAAGGAAAAGTCCTGTGATCTTCCTTATCCACCCAGGGCAAGCCCTCTGCTGTCCAGGCCATCCTATTATCCTTGCTGCACTGGGCTTTCTGAGGGCTGGTGTTGGCTGTAAAGATGAAGCAAGGAAGGCATTCATCCTCAGTCACCAGGGTACCCTCTGTGTTCAGAAGAAGGCTCAGATTCCCCCTAATCTTCCTTTGCTGCTGATGTACCTGAAACACCCCTTCTTATTTGCTTTTACTTTCTTAGCCAGGTTTAATTCTAAAAGACCTTTAGCCTTCCTGGTTGCATCCCTTCATTCTCTGGCAATGTTCCTATACTCTTCACAAGTGACCAGGCCCTTTTTTGACCTTTCTCCCTGAGCTGTCCCAGCAGATCTTTGTTCTTCCATGCAGGCCTCCTGCTTCCTTTTCCTGCTTTTTTACTTGTAGGGACAGTCCAGGGTCAGGCAGGGATAGGGTTAACTCTCTGTAGCCGCCGCCAGGCGGTGTAACCACATCTTGACTTCACGCCGAAGCTCTCAGGGCAGCGGCTGGGCCACTGCAGCGCTGCGGCAAGTGCGGAAGCTGCAGCTGCTGTTGGGCTGCGCGTTGGGCTGCGGGCAGGGAGCAGCGACACTGGGCAGAGCTCGCTTGCTGGGTCACCTGGCCGGCACTCTAACTCCCTACTCCTTGTGGTCTTCTGTTAAATAGACCTTATCTCAACCCGCAAGGTTCTAGAACTCTCTTGATTTTCCTCCCCGTCCTGCTAAGGTGGGGAGGAGTAAGTAACTGTGTGGTTTGGTTACGGTCAGCCAGGCCTAAACCACCACAGTCTTTTTGGCGCCCAATGTGGGGCATGAAGGGTTGAGATAAGGACAGGTCTGACCAGAGTGTGTTGAAATTTGTTATAACATTTTTCTTATATTGACTACACAAGGCAACTGATCGCAATGCTCGATTAGCTGTTTACATGGTGGTTTTATGTGAACTCTTACCTTCTTTATGTGTTCCCTGTGGTGCTGTTTATCACCACAGGGAAAGTCATGAAGATCACAATTTTGTTATACTGGGTTCTTTCAGCTTATGATATGATTATATCATTGATTTGAGGGCTTAGCTGGTATTTGTACTCAGTGTTGTGGTCACTCCCATACCTCAGGCTTTTCCTTTCAGAATTCATTAGTAATCTGACCCAACCTATGGAGAAGACAGGGAGGGATACTTTTTCCTTCCCTTTTAATTCTTCTTTCTCCTTCTGGCTAACTACAACATTTGAGAAATTTGGATATTCTTGGGACATTCCAGTTATCCTGCCTTTACTGTTCTGTCTCCTGAATAAGCTTCATAGCTTGCTTAAGGTTGTTAAATTTGTTAAAAGTCTCACCCAAAGATCTGCCTCAAGGCTGGATTATAATGGATGGAATGGCATGTGGGAGAACATGGGCAGGTATCTAGAGAACTTCTCATCTCCAATGATCTGGAACTTCACTCTGGAACAGCTACATAACCCTAATAGAGTGATAGAGTAATTGAAAAGAAAATGCTATGGCTATTCCAGAGAGGCACAACTGACCACAATGTGCAGGGCCCTGTCTAGTATCTATCAAATGCTACTTCAACATCAGACAGCAACCTCAGGGGGAAGAGGAGAAAAATAGGCCAACAGGCACTGCAGCTGTTCCAGCCCTAATGACATGCACTGTGGCTACTCAGACCTCAGCAACAGGCAGCATGGTTACTCAAATCCTGGTGGCAGGCACTGCAGCCAGATCAGCAAAACAACCTGTGTCAGGATCAGTTGCCCCTATAGAGAAGAAATATTGGATGCAAAAGTCAATTTGCTTAGAAAGGGAAGAAACTCCAATTACAAAGGGAGAGGAGGAAGAAATTGAAGCAGGACCATGACAAGAGGAAGGGGAGGAAGAGGCAAAAGTCATGAATGAGACAATTATCACCTGATCGCTATCCCTGAGTGAGTTGTGAGACATGCAAAAGGACTTCAGCTGTCAGCCAGGGGAGCACATTGTCACTTGGCTACTCTGATGCTGGGATAATGGGGCTAGTAGCCTGGAACTGGAGGGCAGGGAAGCCAAACAGGGCTCCCTGTCTAGGAAGGAGGGATTGACAAGGCAATTGGAAATAGGACACAAGTACACAGCCTTTGGAGGCGACTTCTCTCAGGTGTAAAGGAAAGGTATCCATTCAAGGAAGACATCACATGTCACCCAGGCAAGTGGGCTACCATGGAGAAAGGTGTCCAGTACCTGAGGGAACTGGCGGTGCTCGAAGTCATTAATCATTATCCAGACAATGTGTAGTTATCCGTCGATCCAGATGAAGTCCAGTGTATACCCCCCATGTAGCTAAAGTTCCTCCAGAGTGCACCACCATCATATGCCAACTCGTTGGCTGTCATGTTGTAGAAAGAAGGTGAAAGGAAAACAGTGTATGAAGTGGTCGGCCAACTCTGTCAATATGAAGGAAGCCTTTCTTCTTCTTTATGATCCTGTGTCTCTGCTGTGGAGAAACTATCCCAGGAGTTCCAACAATTTAAGAAAGATATCTCCTGCTCTCCACCTGTACGGACCCATGTCTCCGCTATTAGGAACAAGTGTTCTTCTGACCAAGAGAGGAGATACAGAGGGTATGCACACAGGGGCAACCTGTGATTTTATCTATGCAGTAAGGGAGAGGACATGAGATGGGATGGAAAACCTACCATGGCCTTAGAGACAAGAGTATGGGAACTACAAGAAAACACAAAAGGGGGCTCCTCATGGAAAAATGCTGCCCTGGTTTCCAGTGAGCAGCTCCGCAGAGATGTAATGCTTGATCTTTCTTCTAATCCTCTCAAGGGGATCTCTAGTTCCTTCCCACAGAAAGTGTGCGATACACATAGCAATCAATATTAAAGGGGCCCTCCCTCCAGCCAATGGGAAGTCAGGGACAATAGGATCTATTGGTTTGTGTGGATACTGGCACATCAGATCCACAAGAGTACAAGGCTCTCGTGGATACTGGAGCCCAATGCACTTTGTTCCCATCAAGTTACAGAGGAGACAAACAAATTTCTATTTCTGGAGTGGCAGGAGGATCCCAAGGGCTCACTGTGTTGGAAGCAGAAATGAGTCTGACAGGAAATACATGGCAGAAGCATTCCATTTTGACAGGCCCAGAAGCTCCATAAATCCTGGGAACAGACTACCTGAAGAGAAGGTATTTCAAGGACCCAAAAAGGTATCAGTGGGCTTTTGGTGCGGCTGCCTTGGAGACAGAAGAAACTGAACAGCTGTCCAGCCTGCCTGGCCTCTCAGAGGACCCTTCTGCTGTGGGGTTGCTGAGAGTTGAAAGCCAACAAGTGCCGGTTGCAACCACAACAGTGCACCGGCAGCAATATCTTACTAACTGTGACTCTCTGATTCCAATCTACAAACTGATTCAACAATTGGAGAGGCAAAGGGTGATCAGCAGGACTCAATCACCCTTTAACAGCCCCTTATGGCTAGTACGAAAGTCTACTGGAGAGTGGAGATTGACAGTAGACTATTGTGGGCTGAATGAAGTCACACAGCCACTGAGTGCTGCTGTGCCAGACATGCTGGAACTCCAATGCAAACTGGAGTCCAAGGCAGCCAGATGGTATGCCACCATCGACATTGCTAATGCATTTTTTTCAATTCCATTGGCAGCTGAGTGTAGGCCCCAGTTTGCCTTCACTTTGAAAGGCATTCAGTACACTTGGAATTGACTGCCCCAGGAGTGGAAGCACAGTCCTACCATTTGCCATGGACTAATCCAGGCTACGCTGGAAAAGGGTGAGGCCCCTGAACACCTACAATACATTGATGACATTATTATGTGGGGCAATTCAGCAAAAGAAGTTTTTGAAAAAGGACAGAAAATAGTTAAAATCCTCCTGAATGCCGGCTTTGCCATAAAATGAAGCAAAGTTAAAGGGCCTGCACAGGAGCTCCAATTCTTAGGAATAAAGTGGCAAGATGGTTGTTATCATATCCCATTGCATATCATCAACATGATTACTGCAATCATAGACTCATAGAATCATAGAATCATACCAACCAGTAAGGAAGAAACCCAGGCTTTCTTAGGCACTGTGGGTTTTTGGAGGATGCATATTCCCAACTACAGTATGATTGTAAATCCTCTCTATCAAATCACCTAGAAGAAAAATGACTTTAAATGGGGACTGGAACAACAGCAAAGCTTTCAACAGATAAAACAAGAAATTGCTCAGGCAGTAGTCCTTGGGCTAGTTCAGACAGGATCAGATGTGAAAAATGTGCTTTACACTTCAGCAAGAGAGAATGGCCCTACCTGGAGCCTCTGGAAAAAAGGACCTGGTGAGACTCAAGGCTGACTCAAGGCTCAGGTTCTGGAGTCGGAGATGCAAAGGATCTGAGGCCCAATACACTCCAACTGAGAAAGAGATCTTGGCAGCATATGAAGGAGTTTGAGCTGCCTCAGAAGTGATCAGGAAAGAAGTACAACTCCTCTTAGCACCCTGACTGCCAGTGCTGGGCTGGATGTTCAAAGAGAGAGTCTCCTCCACACATCACACGACTGATGCCATATGGTGTAAATGGGTTGTGTTGATTACACAACAAGCTCACATAGGAAACCCCAGTTGCCCAGGCATCCTAGAAGTGGCCAGAGGGCAAAGACTTTGGAATGTTGCCTGCAAAAGTGACATGCACTGAAGAGACCCCACCATACAATAACCTGTCAGAAAATGACAAGCAATATGCTTTGCTCACCAATGAGTGCTCACAGGTATTGTGGAAAAACATCAAAGGTGGAAAATGGCTGTGCGGAGTCTTCTATAATAAGTTGCTGAAGCTGCAGAAGGAGAAGGCGAAGAAAGTCAGTTTGCAGAGGTGAAAACCATCTAGATGGCTTTAGACATCACTGAATGAGAAAAATGGCCAATACTATACCTCTATACTGACTCATGGATGGTGGCAAATGCTTTGTAGGGGTGGCTACAACAATGGAAACAGAATAACTGGCAACACAGGGGCAAATCCATCTGGGCTGCTTCATTACGGCAAGACATTGCTGCTCACCTGGAGAAGCTGGTTGTGAAGGTATGACATGTAGATGCCCACATGCCCAAGAACCAGGCAAATGAGGAACATCAGCACAACTAGGAGGTAGACCAGGCTGCCAAAATTGAAGTGGCTGAGGTGGTTTTAGACTGGCAGCATAAAAGTGAATTGTTTGTAGCTCGGTGGGTCCATGATACCTCAGGACATCATAAACCATCACAGGGACATACCAGTCTTGGGCTTGAAGGAAGTGGTGCTTGAGGATCAACCAGCTCTCTTGAGCACTTTTACCATCTAGGATCTTTTCCCATGAGATACCTCGGAGCAGGTCTTTGAAGAGGCCAAAGTTAGTTCGCCTGAAATCCAGGGTCACAGTTGTGCTTGGTGCCCTGTTTCTTCCACACAGGATCTTGAACTCCACCATCTCATGGTCGCTACATCCGAGGTTGCCTCCAACCTTCACATCCTCAACCAGACCCTCCTTATTTGTCGCACAAGGTCCAGCAGCACACCCCTCCTCATTGGTTCCTTAGTCATTTGTGATATGAAGTTGTAATCAACATTCTGTTGGAACCTCCTTGACTGTGTGCACTTGGCTGAGTGGCTTTGCCAGCAAATGACAGAGTAGTTCCTACCTTACCTTGTTCCTTAATTTTCATCTGCAAACATTCAACCGTCCCCTTATCCTTGCCCAGGCAGAGCTTAATGCATACTAATTGCTCTCTCATATAGAGAGCAACTCCACCTCCTTGCCTCGTTGGCCTGTTATTCCTAAACAATACGTAGCCCTCCATGGCTGTGCTCCAGTCATGTGAACTGTCCCACCATGTCTCATTAACTGCAATGAGGTCATAACCCTGCATGCGCACCCACGTCTCTAGTAACTCCTGTTTTTTCCCCAGGCTGCATGTGTTGATGTAGAGGCAATGCATGGGCTTACTTGAGCATGCAGTTTTCTGTGGATATATTCAAGATGATCCCCTCCTGCTTTGATACTCCCTTAAGGTGGTCAGCCTTCTGTATCTCATGTTGGTATGGGACTGAGGAAAACTCATCATTGCATTTCCTGCCCTACCCTGTTTCCTTGTTAGATGGGATGGCTCATTCCATTTTGCACCATGCTTCCCAAGTTCTTCCGTTTAAAGCCCTCTATTCAGTTTAAAGCCAGACTATTCCCAAATATCCCAGTGTCCTTGTGGGAGAGGTGTATTGCATCCTGCCCTGTCAAATTACAGTCCCCAAAGAAGGTTCCATTATCATAAAACCTGAAAACTTCTTGCCAGCACTAGCCTTTTTGTATTAGTGAGTTCCTCTTTTCCTCTGGTGGACAGGGTAGAAGAGAAAATAACTTGGGCCTCCCTACCCTTCACTTGCTCTCCCAAGGTTTAAAAATCCTTCTTGATTCTGGAAATATCAGGTCTCATTACATCATTCATCCCCATGTGGAAGAGGAGTAGGGGATAGCATCCCACGTCCCATGTGACAAGACGTGGCTCCTGGCAGGCAGCACACATCATGTGACTCCTTATCCAATTGACAGATGGGTCTCTTGATGCCTCTTAACAGTCAGTCACCTACAGTGAGCACCCCTCCCTTCTTTTTACAGCGCCCACAGCCTGTTGCTGGTGGAGGAGCTGGCGGTGAATTGTTTGTTGAGTTTTCCCCTTCTGGACCTTACTCATCCATGTCCACCATTGTTAATGCCTCATACTTATTTGTAATTGGCACACTGGAAGGCCAGTTATGAAGGAGAACCCTACTTTTTTTTTGTTAACAGAGTCCAAAGCATTTCAGTTTCAATGGAGGCTGGTAGCTGGTTGTGGAAGCGTCTGTCAATCTCCACCTCTGCTCCTCTAATACTACATAGTCTAGTAATGGTTTCCTGCAGCTCTTTCACTTAACACTGCAGTTGTTGAACTTCAAGGCAGCAGATGTGCCTAAACATCCTAAACACCCCCTGCAATCCACATGCACTGAAGCATCCTTGCTGACCATCCTGTCTGGGTGGATGGGTCAATCTTCACCAGGATGTTCTCCATCTGAGTCTTGGCTTTAGCCCTCAGGCAAGTGCCCACCATCTTGTTAGCTTAAGGCAGGAGCCCTTCTCCAACTTGCAGCTCTCTGTGTGGGCTGTGGGATCATTCACCACTTGTCCTCCCTGCTTGCCGTGCCTGCGCCAGCTGCCACACAAACTGATGTACCAGGCCCTGTTCGCTGCGCTCCTGGTCACTCACGCTCCCTGGGGAATTTTTAAATCCCCTGAGTTTGTTGCAGCTCTGCTTCCTAGCAAGACTATCCCCTTGCGAGAGCTGCTGTCTCCTGGTGGGTCTCCTCACTTCTCCTCCACTCCCCCTGCTCCAGGAACCCTTGGACCATCTGGATTAACTTAATTGGCCACTCAGCTGCAAAAAACAAGCCTTGCCACTGCCGTCTGTCCCACCAATTGGACATGATTTTATTCTGTCTGAGTGCTGAATGATTACAGCTGCCTGTACCGTAAGGATGCAGTTTGCCTGTAATGAATGAATCAAGTGTGATACAGCTTTTTCTAGGAACACTGTGGTGCAATTCACATTTATGAGAGATAGTATCTAGTGAAAAAACACTGCACTTAATCTGGGAATTTAGGAGCCTGTGAGAACTAAGGTTTTCTCTGTTCTCAAGAACAATGTATTTGGAAGAATCAATGTTGTTAGTTCCTTTTACCTTAGTTAAAACAGTTCCATTTCTTTACTTACCTAAAATGAGTTTTATCAGCTTTATACTCTCTTTCAGTTCTATTTATGTATTCCTTTTTATACCTAAAACGTTAGCAATAGTCAAAAGTGACAATTAAAGACTAAGCATATATAGTTCCATAATATTTTTCCAGTTGCTATTCAAACCAACTAGAAAGGGAAAAACAAAAAAATAGAAAAAGTGGGAGAAAAATAAATTGAAAGACATTTATCTGCTATCTCCCTCTGTATTTAGAGTGCACATAACATGGGTACCTGCAAGAATTCCCTGTTCTCAAAGAGGAAAATATCTACTTGACTTTTAATTCTTTAGCTCAACAACAAAGTCCACTATTGATATAAACATAAATATTGAATGTGTATCAGTTCTTTGTGCTTTGAAAAGGTACAGCTATACTAGAAAAATAACCTGAATTCTAAAAATACCTAGCAGTAATGAGTTATTGGAAAGTACAGGAATATATATTCCAACTTAAATCATGGAAACAAGAAACAAACAGTGCATTAGTCTTTTCCCAAAAGTACAATGAATTTTAATGTGAAGTGTTAAATATTAAGAATTAAAGTGCTAAACAATTATTTATACAAGTAGAGACTGCACAGCCAGCACTCTACTGAATACCTACAGCCCTAAAAGCCAAAATGGGTCTTACATTTCATAGACACATAGATGAGAGCGAAGAGTGGAGCTGTATTGTGTGCTCATTCACAAAACACAGTGAAAAGAAAGTTGTTAGAGCAGTCTGAAAACCTAGAATTTGGTAAATTAAGGAAGGAAATCAATGACTAATAAGTAAATAAGACTTCTGCAACAAATGCAGTCCAAGCAACTTTATCATTGGTTTATTGTTTATGCTGGCCTAGTTTATGCAATGCTTAAAAGTCATTGTTTTCCACAAAGTCAAAAAAAAACCAGAAACCTTTTCTGTTATATCTTTCAGGAGAAATTCTAACTCATGGATTTTTTTTTATAGGAAAGACATAGGTAATAGAAGCCCACAAACTTTTGCAGTTGCCAGCTTTATCTCAGGTCAGTTATATTTTTTTTTTCTGTCACATTCAACTGAATACTACACAAATATAGGTAATTTATTTTGAGAGAGAAAAGAACATAAGCTAGAGAAGAAAAACGTTTCTCTTTTTAGACATCAACAAAATCTGCAGCAAAATCAAATTTGGTCCAACTGAACCAAAAAGGTGTTATAGCAGCTAGCGCATGAATCTTGATGTGAAAGATACTGTTATCTGTAATCAAACTGAAAAGTCTGGAAAAAACACTTGATTCTCTTTAGGGAAAACTTTCAATACTTTCCATGATTCTCTTTAGGAATACCACAGTATTATTCAGCCAAATCTGCAAAATAACCATAGAAAATATATATGTCAGATGAATAGGTTACGTTAGCTTCTCTCTGTTACTCTGTTTAATGTCCATTTTCACTGGAACTGAGCTCCTAAACCGTTCTCAAAATTCCACTATTGCTTCCTTTCATGTTTTCTTATAAGCAGTTTGAAAGAAGTTTATCTGTGTGACTTTTCAAAATACTGTGTAAAATTCAAAATAGCCCTTATCCTAGTAGCAGTAGTGTAAAATTAGCCAATTTCTTTTATATATTTTCTATTCTTAAGTAGTTTTTACTATTATGTAAAAACACACTTTTCAGTAAACTTTAACTCTCATTTAAAAACTGGTATATTCTCACTTTGCCTTAAAAACTAGAAAGTCTTTAAGGGCTGAGAATGCATCATTTGAAAAGAACAGTCCATAAAAGAGGAGACTGAGGGGGGATCTTATTAATATTTACAAGTATCTGAATGGTGGGTGTCAGGAGGTTGGGGCATCCCTTTTTTCGATGGTATCTAGCAACAGAATGAAGGGTAATGAGATGAAGCTGGAACACAAAATTTCCATTTAAACTTAAGAAAAATCTATTTTACTGTGAGGGCGACGGAGCAGTGGCACAGGCTGCCCAGGCAGGTTATGGAGTCTCCTTCCTTGGAGGTCTTCAAGACCTGCCTGGACATGTTCCTATGAGACCTGATCTAGGTGGACCTGCTTCTGCAGGGGAGTTGGACTAGATGATCTCTAAAGGTCCCTTCCAAAAGGTAGGGACCTTTCTATGATTCTATGAACAATGAATTTAATGTATATAAAGGATCATATTTTGTACTGCAGAGAGGATTTCTTTCTTTCTTAAATTTGATACCTTTAGGATTCCCACTTCAGAAATTCAAAGTACAAGCCTCATGGCCAGGTAGTTTTCTAAATGGTACTCTCACAATAAGGGAGACTTGACATGAAACAAACTAGGATACTTTTCGAGTTTGTTAGCATTCTTACATTCATTTTAAAATGATGCTTTGAATTACTCCAATGTACAAAACAGAGACTTTTTTCATTTCCCTTCTCTCATAGAAGGAGGACAGTGAATCACTCAAGAACAGCAGTAGCTCACTATTTAAAGTCACTCGTTAGAAATATGTCTTGACGAGTAGTATTAGGTCTCTTCCCATAGCAATATGACTACTTTCTAATGATTTGTTAATTAAACCTAAAGAGAATCCATGATGTAAGAATGCAGGGTTTTCACAGACAGCAAAATTTGTGTTTTGTTTAATTTTTTTTAATGTAAGATGTTTTACCAATAGCTTCTTCTAAATTCTAGATGGAAAATGCTCCTGAGAATTCAGCTTGTATACAGATGAGAAATACAGTGATCACATACTTTTTTTGGCATATTTTTAAACAACATTCAGAAAAGTGAAACAAAAGCTGTTTAAAGTATAGAGATGAAGTCAGGGTGTACACAGAAAAAAAATCTTTTATCTCCCAAAAGAGCAATTCAGATAGATGAATAATGGCTGCATGTAAAAGGCATTGAGGAAATATTAGTAGAAAATATTTCTATTCTAAAAAGATCTATTTGCCATATCTCCAAGCAGACTATTATATGCTGTAGGTAATTGAAAGTAAAATAATAAGATTCACAGAATGTCTGATACTTCTATTTTGTGTCTACGCTATGTAATCAACCACAGCAATTCTCATTTGGTCATGTATGTGTTTTAAAAATCATTCATCATAACTAGTTTTTGAATAATTTATGGTTCCAGAGCAGAATTTAAATCAGATTTAGTTGCTGCAGTTCATAGACCAGAGTATTTCTTTCAACTGTATAAAATGTTCATTTTATATTATATGCTAAACTAAAATTACAGGGAAAATACCAGTTCATTTGTTGCCGCTGCTCTAGGGTGTAACGCAGCACAGAGGAAGACAACTGAAGGTAGCTGAGCTCTTCAGTTGAAACAGGTAGCAGAACAACCAGTTGGAAATGGAGAGACCTCAGATTAGTTTCCAGATAACGGAGAGAAACAGTTACATTAAGAAAGTAGAAGCCAGTACTCAAGTTGGATGGATTGCAATTCCACTAAAAAACCCACCCCATCCATTGCTGGACTCAGACAACTAACACACACACACCCCCAATTCATTCTTCCAAAACTTAAACTGAAATCGAGATGATGCTTCAAAATTAGTTGTAAAATAACAGTTGGTTGTTTCTTCCTTTGAAAAATGGCTTTGATCAGCTTTCCCTACCATGTCAGATACAATGGAAATCACTTTTATTCCCCATTAGCACAACTGAGTACAACTCCCAGCACCTTCACCAATAGTAGATACCACTGGAATGATAACGATGTTTCCAGAAATCAGAAAGACAACATTTTCAGCAACATGGGAAGAAAGAAAAACTTCTGATCCTATTTTTCTTTTCAATTAAGCTTTGTCTCTATATAACTGCAAAAGGGAGTTTAATTTATATTAAGGTATTATATAATACATTCCTTATAAATTTAGGCTAAAGATATACAAAAGGAATGAAATCCACCACTTCACACACTTGTAATATTCAAACTTTTAAACACCACCACTATTTGTAAGGAACTTTCATCCACATTTGATCTAGACAGTGAATGTCTCACTGCACCAGAAAGAAGAGCAGACAGGATGCCAGATGTTGAAACTGTTGTGTACATCAGTGCTAACCATGGCACTCCTATCAAAGGTTTTTCAGACTCGGGAAAGTTTGTTTTGCTTATTTGTAGCTTAGCATAAAACTTACTATCACTGTCAATGCACATCTTGCTGCCCGGAGAGATAAAATGGCTTCTAGCATTTCTTGTTCTCCTTTTACAGCTGCTTTTAGGGAAAGAAGACTAAATATTTAACATTTTTAGTAATGAAAAAAATTTTTCTTACTGTACTCCAGACCCTGTATCCTTCCTTGTGTAGCAAAGATAATTTCAATTTCAGAGTGCAAAATTTCAAGCTAAACCTTGCTTCTTCAATTGTGTTTTCTCATTTTTCCATGACATTACATTGTTACCCTTCCTCATGGCTTTCTAAATAAATAGAACCTCTTTCTATTTTTCCTAAACATCACAGCATATCACTTGTGTTTTTTTATATTACTGACCTAGAAGCACTTAAATCTTGTAAATTTTAAGAATTTTAGTTAAAATGCCTTCAAAAAAATGAAAATTTGGTTTTATCTGTGGGCTCTACTAGAGATCTATGAAATGAAAAGTGCAACCATTTGACATGTATAGTAGTTCAGAAAAAAAATGTATACATAAAAAAAATTCTAGCTCTATACAATCCCAGGGATCTAAAACTGACTTGATTCTTCTCTGAGGTGGATATCTAACTTGATTTTCCATGAATCTGAGGTTACAAACAAGAAAAAAAAATTGCACCTTTGTAAGTCTCTAGTGGGGTTTTTTTTGTTTTGGTTTGGTTTAGTTTTTAACTACATAGAAATACGCTTAATTGTTCTTTAACTTTATTTTGCAGAACTGAACTCTAATTTCTTTATCACATATATTTTATTTAGAAGATACTTTGAATACATTTGTTAAGGTTTTTTCCACAGTCAAACTAAAAATGGTAATTCAAAGTTAAACATGGACTTCATGCTATAAGAAAACTTCTAGATAGGGCACTTAGGAACCTAGTTTTGTGGTAAGCATGTCAGTGCTATGTTAACAGTTGGGCTTGATGGTCTTAAAGATCTTTTCCACCCTAAATGATTCTATGATTCTGTGTTACGATAGTAAAAATCTTTTCTTATCTGGTACCTGTAACATTTGACAAAAATGTTGTAAGATGTTTTTCTCAGTGTCTGAAACATCCTCACTATTGAGAAACATCTTATACATTGCAACAATAATTCAGAGAATTAATTTATTAACTGTTTTGAGATCTTTGAATGTGAGATTCCTTCAGAATTATTTCTTTTATTTCCATAGCTAAATAAAAAACTATAGGTCTGAGATCTGAAGGGAAATTAAGTAGCATCTTTCTTGAATTTAGCCCTGACTATCCTGTCCAGAATCTGGTTCTAAGCCTGTTAAACAACAGATAGAAGTTGGAAAACAGGAAAAGCACTGAGGAAGGTACTGGGGAAACACTGCAGACCTGAAAGGCAATTTACAAGTGTTGCATAAGTGCCACAGGCTCCCAGATACAATGTAAGTTCATAAATATGGGGGTTTTTTATAAGTTGCCCAGGAGGCCATACCAGGCATGGCATGCACAAAATGATGATTTAAGGGACCTAGATTATGGCCAAAAAAATAGCTCATCAATGCAGGTTGAGGCTGGCAATGGATGCAAGGCAGAAGCTGTACATGAGTTTATCCTCCAAAACAATTCCTTCACCCCAGAGTTTTTCACCTTGGGACTCCTGAATCAATGTATCTCTTCCTTTTGCATTTAAGCACTCTTTATTAAATCCCTCAAATACACATCTTGAATCTTTCCCTAGAAGGTGCACTTATGTAGGAGTTGTGAAAACACAGTTGAGACTCTTTCCACAAGCACCGGGTTAGTATTTGTTCAAATATATACACCTTCTGAATCACTGCTCTCCCTTCTTAACAATCTATCTAAAGCAAAGCTAAGTTCTTTTTTTTTTTTTTTTCAAAATGCTTATTCTTCTTATTATTATTTGCTGTAGAATTTTATAATAATTTTCATTTGTCATCAATTGTCTGCATTTCATAACTCTTAATTTATAACCACTTCTGTTAAACTCTCCGTTTTTAATAACATACTAGATATTTAATATGAGAGAGACACTTTTACTCCTACTACCATTTCCAATACGGACATTAAGGTTTTATTATGGGTGTATCAGAATACATTGCAGAGAAGTAGAAAGGAATCAATAAATTATCCAGGCTACTCTGAATGAAAGCAAAATCTTCATATGCAACAGCATTCTTTTTGGAATTTAGCATCTGAGGCATAACTCTAGCTTTGAGCATAATTTTTTGTAATGTGCATTTAATTTTCCTCCCCATGTCTGCATCAGTGGAGACAGGCATATTTAATTGTCATGAAAGTTAAATTAGGAAAAAAAAAAAAAGAAAAAATTACTTCATTTCATTCTCTAACAATAACAAATGAGGAGTTTTCTGCATAAAGAACTGGTGGGAAGTACTTTATCCCTCCGCAATCACAACACTTGAAAGTATGTTGCATTGCCTATTAAAGTCTGTCTAGTTTTCTTTTACATTCTCTATACTTCTCAAATTTATACTTATTTAAGGTCATTAGGGACATTAAATCATGTCTTAAAGTTAGTCTGCTTCACTATACAACACAAGATATCTATTCGATTTTGTGTAGTGGAAGTAAAACTTTACATTTCTAAAAATGGGCAAAAGAGAATTAAATTAATTGTTCAAATAAGTCATTATCTTCACTTAGAAAGATATTATTTGGCATAGTAGCCAGGAAGTGTAAAACCTGTATGATTAATCCAATTGTATAAACATCAGCACTACATTCATGTTTTGCTTCTTGGGTTTATTACTCTGCAATGTAACACAGATATCAAGATGTACCCCTGAACTAGGGCTTTATGGAGCAGGAATTTACAATTTGCCATCTCCAGGGCTACAACAGGTCAACGTCACCCTCAGAAACTCTAAATGCAATACACTGTCACAGAAGAAGAAAAATTCATACTGCAAAATTACAAATTCAATAATCCTTAAATACTAAATTTCTAGGGATCTATGCTTACATTCTGGGCTATGTTTAGAAGATATATATCAGTGAGAAAGAAAAAGATGTGCATACACATTATCAAATTAGGTTTTGACTTCAGAAGCAAATCAAAATGAGATGCCTGCAAAGCATGAATAAAAATAATTAATGGTAGTCTGATTATAACTCCTCCTTTCCTTGTCCTCTGAAAACTCACTCTTTCCACATGGTCAGTAACAGGATTACATTTTCAAAAGCTATCTGGAATACCAAGTGCCATTTTGAGCAGCCAGCTTTGATACGTGCTTTAAGACTAACTTTTCTAAGTATTTTTAATATTTTATAGTCTTACTGAGGGTTTAATTTCTAAGTGTTCAGATTTTTATTTTTTTTAAAAGAGCAATAGAACCTTGGACCAGGCATCACATACAATGGCAAAGATTTGAAAAATATTTATATCTCCATTGAGATAACAGATATACAGATCATCCCATTGTAAACATGAAAAATAACATTTACATGCTGCAAGGTTAGACTCTAATTATTCTTTGGAATAAGTGTACCACTTAGATAAGCATCAAGAGAAAAATCATTTCACATTAGAAACACTCATATTTCCCTGGGTCCTAGTTTCCATGATTATTGGTCTGGTTTATTGTCCAAAGTGAATGTTGATGGCTTGCTACAGCAGACTCAGTCTTTGATATACATATGTTTCTGTCTGAATTCATCTCCCTAGTTTTGGTTTCTAATGGGTTTATGAATCTGAACCTCTTCCTTCAAGCCCAGAGAACTGATTTAAGCTAAAAAAATTATGCTAAATTCTGTCATTAATACACAAAATTCCTGAATGTGTCTTCCTCATTTCTCCACCACATGCTTCACATTTTTGATTGCTTTGGTTTTGTCCAAATGAAGTTTTAGGGGGAAAAGTGGAAGGAGGGCAAAGGAGGTAGAAATATTTCTTATTTTATAATATATGCTTACAAATGTTTTTATTTCACTATTAATGAATTTATCTCCATTGCTAAGAAAGTCTACACTATCTTTTCATCTATGAATGTTGTGTTCTTCGCCTTTATTGTTTGCTAGTCAAGAAATCCTTAACAATCAACAAAACTCCTATTGCAACAGTTTGAAAAAAATCTGCATTGTCTTAAAAGAAAATATATTTATTCCTGAGATTCTCTTGCTGGTGACGTATCGGCTGCTTAAAGCATTGCACTGACTAAACCCTAAGAGCAATCCACTCAGGAACTTCCTCTGTGTCTCCCCTAGAGTACAGCATTTTCTAATTATGGAAAACCACTACCTTATAAACTATAGATATTGGAGAGTTGTTTGAAATGTCAATGACATAAAAGATAACTGACCAATATATTTCACTGATTCTTTCTACCTGCTTTCTTACTAAACATTATATACTTGAAATTGCCTATATTAATTAAATAAATAAACAAACACACTATCTAGTGGCCAGCATAAAGCCCTTTATAAGCTTCTCTGATTATTTTGACAAGGTCTAATGCACTGTTTATTATACATGCAGCATATTAAGAATATTTTAAATTAAAAAAAAAATATTACAAATCATGCCATGGATGCCTGTTATCCCAAAGAAAGAAAAAAATAAATCATGTTCTATAGTTTTTGTCAAAATTCAGAGGAATTATAAGGTTAGAGTAGATTATATTTCTGCAACAATCTTATTTTGAAACTGGACCAGATGTTCTTCAGTACCTTTAACATTTCCATGGGTATTTTAAGGAGCATTCTCTCCTCATGATTGATTCAAAAGATGAGGTAAAATTTTATTTAAGGGAAAAAATTTATATTATCATTAGACACTAGCATAAAGATGATAAAATATAAAATCTCCAAAAGATTTAGAAAGTGCAATGAAAATTCAAGATTATTCCATGCAACTGAAAACTGACATGGTTCTGAAAAAAAATGTAATTTAAATATATTCTTTTGTTAAAACAATCCAAAATGGTTTGTTTATGCAAGTACTCGTTGCTGAGAAACTAGATTTTTAACAAAGTAGAAAGATTTTAAAACCAGTAAAGTTGAGTCCTGTCCTTTGTTTGATACCAACAGCAGGTAAACAAACTTAAATGAAAACCTGTCCAGGATTTATCTAACAGCAAATTTCTATGTATGTAAAAAATAATCTTCTGGAATAACAGTATACAAGTTACTTCTAGCCTTTCTTCTTTCAATAAAGATATATAGTCTCACTAGTCTTTCCTTGTTTATTTTTCAACATAGGTTCTAATTTCTAGATATTTTAGCATTTTAAGTATTCAGCTTATGTGCTTCAAACCTGAATATCTGCGCATTGAGATACATAGAATAGCTACACAGCAATCCAAAATATTAAAACTGGCAATCAGTGCTGAGCCACAAGAGGCAAGCGACAATTTTGCATGCTTTGGCAGAACTTCTGTGTATTCCACAGGCTTGTACAATACTTTTCACTGCTGCCATACATTTAAATTCTTTTGCAGTCCTTTAGTAATTATTTTAAATCTTTGTAATTTGTAATTCTTTTAATAAATAAATGGTCCTGTCAGTTCAAGAGATGACTGCCAATTCTTGACCCTAATTCTGGGGAAAATTATACTATCATTTTAAGAATTGTCTGTCGTTTGTGGCCTTAATTGTGGGGACATTTTTGCTTCATTTTATTTCTGTGTGGTCTTTCATCTAGAAGGAATGTAGTCCTCATTATCACAAATGCTGCTGTGATAAGAACACTTATATCTGGGTCATCACTTTATGGTAAAATGACAGGAGAGATAGCTTTAAAGTGCATCTTCATATACCTTTTGTTTTATTTTCTCTCTGCTCAAAACAGAAGATTGTTACATATTAAAAGAAAATTCTAGCCTCTAATCTCTACTTGGAGTTAATAGGATTTCTCAGATGTGGGTAAGTACCTAAAGACCACCGCATGTGTTTTCACATTAGAGATCAGTTCTGAGGTCAGTCTTGTTCAGTATGTTCCTCAACGACCTGGATGAAGGGACTGAGTGTACCCTCAGCAAGTTCACTGATGATACCAAACTGGCTGATTCCCCAGAAGGCTGGGGAAGCTCAGCAGGATCTCGACCAGCTTGAGAGTTGGGCAGAGAGGAACCTCATGAGGTTCAACAATGACAAGTGCAGAGTCCTGCATCTGGGAAGGAGCAATCCCATGCACCAGTACAGGCTGGGGGTCGAACTGCTGAAGAGCAACTCTGCAGAGAAAGACCTGGGAGTCCTGATTGATAATAAGCTAACCATGAGCAAGCAATGTGCCCTCGTGGCCAAGAAGGCCAATGGCATCCTGGGATGCATCAATAACAGTGTATGCAGCAGATCAAGGGAGGTTCTTCTCCCTCTGTACTCTGCCCTGGTGAGGCCTTAGACCATGAATACACTGGTAGGTAGGTCCCCATGTAGCCTGTCAGCCAGGACTGTGCTATCTTACTAACAGATTTCTTGTGGGAGCTATATACAATCCCGTGCATATTTTCTGTTCAGCTCCTATTGAAATTACAGGCTACTGGTAAAAGTTATGCCACTGCATCTGGGAGCTACAAGGAAGCACTTAGGTAGACCATGCCTACACTTGTAGGTAGGTCCACGTGTAGCCTATCAGCCAGCACTGTACTACCTTCCTAGCGACTTTCCTGTGGAAGCTATCTCCAATCCCGTGCACTTTGCCTATTCAGCTCCTATTAAAAATAGAGACTTCATAAAAGTTATGCCACTGCATCTGGGAGCTACAAGAAAGCATGTAGGCTGACCATGCCTACACTAGTAGGTAGATCCTCCTGTAGCCTATCAGCCAGCACTATACTACCTTCGTAGCAGCTTTCCTGTGGGAACTATCTCCATTCCTGTGTACTTTGCCTACTCAGCTCCTATTGAAAATACAGACTGCTAATAAAAGTTATGTCAATGCATCTGGGAGCTACAAGAAAGCACATAGACAGACCTTGCCCACATTGATAGGTAGGTCCGTGGGTAGTCTATCAGCCAGCACTGTACTACCTTCCTAGCAGTTTTCCCATGGGAGCTATCTCCAATCCCATGTACTTTACCTTCTCAGCTCCAATTGAAAATAAAGGCTGCTGGTAAAAGTTATGGCAGTGCATCTGGGAGCTACAAGAAAGCACATAGGAAGAGCATATCTACACTGTGAGGTAGGTCCTCAGGTAGCCTATCAGCCAGCACTGTACTACCTTCCTAGCAGCTTTCCTGTAGGAGCTATCTCCAATCCCGTGCACTTTGTCTGCTAAGCTCCTATTGAAAACATAGCCTACTGCTCCTTAGAAACATGCCACTGAATCTGGGATCTATAAGGAAGCACGTAGGCAGACCATGCCTACACTGGTAGGTAAGTCCCTGTGTAGCCTATCAGCCAGCACTGTGCTACCTTCCTTGCAGCTTTCCTTTTTGAGCTATCTCCAATCCGGCGCACTTTTCCTACTGAGCTCGCTTTAAATATATAGCCTGCTGTTAAAAGTTATACCACTGCATCTGGGAACTACAAAAAAGCATGTAAGTAGACCTTGCCTACAATGTTAGGTAGGTGTCCATGTACCCTTTAAGGCATCCCTGTGATACCCTCTTAGTAGCTTTCCTGTGGGAGTTACAATCAATCCCATGCAATTTACCTGCTGAGATCTTATTGAAAATACAGGCTGCTGGTAAAAGTTATGCCACTGCATCTGGGAGATATAAGAAAGTGCACAGGCAAACCTTGCCTGCACTGTTAGGTAGGTGCCCATGTAGCCTATCAGCCAGTACTGTACTACCTTCCTAACAGCTTTCCTTTGGGAGTTCTCTCCAGTGCCATGCACTTTGCCTGCTCAGCTCCTATTGAAAACATAGGCTGCAGCTTCTTAGAACCATGTCACTGTTCTGGGAGCTACAACAAAGCATGTAGGCAGACCATGCCTACACTGGTAGGCAGGTACCCAAGTAGGTTATCAATTAGCGGTGTGCTACCTTCCTAGCAGCTTTCCTGTGGGAGCTATCTCCAATCTTGTGCACTTTGTCTGCTCAGCTTCTATTCAAAACATAGACTGCTGCTCCTCAGAGACATGCCACTGCATCTGGGAGCTACAAGAAACCACGTAGGCAGGCCATGCCTACACTGGTAAGTAGGTCCCGGTGTAGCCTTTCAGCCAGTCCTGTGCTACCTTCCTAGCAGCTTTCCTCTGTAGGAGTTATCTCCAATCCCATGCACTTTGCCTGTTCAGATCCTATTGAAAATACAGGCTGCTGGTAAAATTATGCCACTGCATCTGGGAGCTACAAGAAAGCCCACAGACAGACTTTTCCTACAATGGTAGGTAGATCCCCGTGTAGCCTATCAGCCAACACTGTGCTATCTTCCTAGTAGCTTTCCTGTGGGAGCTGTCTCCAATCCTGTTTACTTTTCCTGTTCAGCTCCTATGGAAAACACAGGCTGATGCTCCTCAGAGACATGCCACTGCATCTGGGAGCTACAAGAAATCAGGTAGGCAGACCATGCCTACACTGGTAGGTAGGTCCTGGTCTATCAGCCGGCCCTTTATAGCAGCTTTCCTGTGGGAGCTACCTCTAATCCATTGCACTTTGTCTGCTAAGCTCCTTTTGAAAATGCAGTGTGCTGGTAAAAGTTATGGCTTTGCATCTGGGTCCTACAAGAAATTGCACAGCAGACTATGACTACACTGGCATGTAGGTCCCTGTGCAGCCTATCAGCCAGTCCTGTGCTACCTTCCTAGCAGCTTTCCTGTGGGAGCTATCTCCAATCCCATGCACTTTGCCTGCTCAGCTCATATTGAAAACATAGACTGCTGCTCCTCCAAGACATGCCACTGCATCTGGGATCTGCAAGAAAGCACACAGGCACACTATGCCTATACTGGTATGTAAGTCACTGTGTAGCCTATCAACCAGCACTGTGCTACCTTCCTTGCAACTTTCCTGTGGGAGCTATCTCCAAACACATACACTTTGCATGCTCAGCTCCTATTGAAAATGCAGGCTGCTGATAAAAGGCAGTAGGCAGGCTTGTAGGCAAGGCAATTATAGTGCATCTGGAGTCCTATGTCTACTTCTGGGCTCCTCAGCTCAAGAGGGACAGAGAACTAGTGCAGAGAGTCCAGCGCAGGCTCACCAAGGTGATCAGGGGACTGGAGCATCTTTTCCTTGGGAGGAAAGGTTGCGGGAATTGGGGCTGTTTAGTCTTGAGAAGAAAAGACTGAGGAGGGGATCTCGTTAATATTTTCAAATATCTAAATAGAGGGTGTCAGGAGGTTGGGGCATTACTTTTTTCTTTTGTATCTCGTGGCAGGACAGAGGCTAATGGAAAAAAGCTTTAACACAAAAAGTTCCACTTAAACAGAAGGAAAAGTTATTTTATAGTGAAGATGAGGGAGTCCTGGCACAGGCTGCCGAGGGAGGTTGGAGAGTCTCCTTCCTTGGAGATCTTCAAGACCTGTCTGTATGTGTTCCTGTGTGACCTGATCTAGGTGGACCTGCTTTGGCAGAGAGTTTGGACTAGATGGTCTCTAAAGGTCCTTTCCAACCCTTACAACATTGTAATTTTGTGCTGTGATTCTATGATAAATCTCTGGTACTTTTTAGTTTGCCCTGTCACTGTTTGGGTTTTTTTTTTTTTTTTGTGAAAAAAATCACATTCTTAGAAAAAAGCTTTAAAACTCTCTCCCTCCTGCCTTGTAAACTATAGTGTTTTCAGGTTTTTTTTCTTTGAGATGTTATGTTATAAAGCACCTTCATTCCTGAGATGAATGAAGTCTCATATTTCACATTGTTCAAAGATCACCATGGAAAACTCAGCAAGCAGATTCAATACATATCCAGAGTACTCAGATTTTCGAAACAGCAGCTTACCAATGCAAATTTTAGTAGACTAGTGATCAAAATGACTCATGAAACACTCTTCCCGCTTTTCAGATTTTTTTCCATTAAAAACTGTCTTTAACACCTTCAACAGCTCATAATGGAGCAAGATAATGTGAACAGCATAATTGCTAGAATTAAGAGAGAAGGTGTCTAATACAGCATTATTCAATTGAGTGAACGAATGAAGATGGATAATGATTAATTAACTCTTATCATGGTGCTGAACTCCTTTTAGCACTCCAACCAGTATTTTGGAAAAGCTTATAATTTTTTCTACCTAGACACAGAAACTGCAGTATCACAACAAAACAACCAAAATTATTAGATGACAGACACCAATAGGTATCTCTGGATACTGTCTATAGACTGCTCAGCTGAGAAAAATTTGAGAGAAAAGAAGGGAACTACTAGGCTCCCTTTCCTGAGACTTGGCACAGGAATAACGAGTGAAATTGGCAGAATGAATAAGAACTGTTATGTTTGACAGCTAGTCACACCCGTAGTGCTGCATCAAGAAGAGAAGCATTAAGCTGATGATTTTCTCCTGTTTGGGAGGGAGAGGGAGATAACAGGCCTCTTGTGTGGCTTCTGGGGGACTAGTTTGCCGTTTGGATTTTGGCTAATATGCAGCAAGTAGTCAGGAACTAGTCTTAACTCCTATTTAGAACCTCTAGCTGCTAGCATAATTTATGCATTAAAAAGAAATATGCTTATTTAGGTGTAATTAGGCTAAGTAATTGCATTTTTATCTTTTTTTTTAAGGCAAAGAAGAAAATAGCACTCACTTCATTATAAGACTCCATATAGATTAACTCACACATTTCACAAACAACCAAGAAAAGGTGTTTGTCTCTACCAAATGGTACTTAAATTATATGCAGTTTCTACAATACAGCAAGATAGAAAGCACTGGAAATTCAATTCTTTTGAGATATTACATTCACTCACACTGAGGTCAATGGTCAATGTAATAATGGAAATTGCAGAGAAATATCTAAGATTATGCAGCCAAGTTTTTCCAGGTATTTGCAAAGTAAAACAAAAAGGAAATATCTTTTCATAATTAAAGTAGTTATTGCTGCGGTTGGTAATCTGAAGTGTGTCACATCAAGACCTCGATGCTCATAATCTTTTATAATAGTGGCATTGTTGCATGGTGCCTCCATAAAAGAAAAAGTTACCTTCTTTTCTCTAAGCCAGTTTATAAACTCACAAAAGAAGAAAAAACAAACTAATGACTAGGAGTGGCATGTCCACATAGACTGTCTTGATCTAGAGTGTCCATTGCCAGCAGATATTATGAATTAGTCAACTGCATTTTCTCAGCTGGAGAGTTGACCTTTCTTGTCTACTTCTAATACAAGTTATTAAAGATAGAATAAACTGTGTTTCTCACTCCTCAAATTCCTAGCCAGACTCTTTCCCTAAAGTGTCTCAGCTGTCACTGAATCTTCTTGAATTACCCCTGCCCTCAACTGGCAGGAAGAACAGCTAACAGAGCAAGAACCCAGAACACAGCATGTAGCTATTCACGTTTGTCTAATAGATGGCTCCAGTCCCTGTTGAGGTGCATCCATTGGCCAAATTTCCCACATTAAATTGCCAAAGTAGAAAGTTCTGTGTTTTTACTAATTAAAATAAAGGTAATTTTTTTTGTTTCTTTTTATGAACTACTGATGCTATTGTGCATACTTCTCTGAAAATTGCTTAAGGACTTGACAAAGTATTTGCACTGAGGTGTAAACTGTAACTGAGGTTTCTATATATGGCAAATAACCACTAGGAACAATCAAAGAACTTGGCCCAGGTTGAAACATTAGTGGTAAATGAATGACCAAACTGAGAACAAAATCTTGTATAATCTTCCTTATTTTCTGTTCTAACAAGCACAATAGCACTCTTCTCTATAAATCACATTTTAACATTTGTGGAACTAAGAACCATAGGTTTAATTCAGTCAACTGTCGGCATGAGGAATTAACATGACAGTCAGTATGCTTCATTTTGCGGGGGTGTTCAGATAATCTTTTATGATTTCATTGTCACCTTCTAGATACCCATGAGGGCAGAATCACAGTTAACATCGGAGTCACAAACAGTTGCTGATATAGCTCCTCTATTCCTAAGGAATTCAATTTTGAATACACTCATTAGTGATTCTGAGTTTACCTCATATCACTGTTATTAATTCTTTAAAAGCTCAGAAATACAATTTCTTTTAAAAGTTTGTACAAGGAAATACATAAAACCACCCATGGTGAAAATAACTATGAATCAAAAAGTAAATCCAGAAAATGTAACTTCCTAGCATACCATCATATACATCTCCTGAGAACAGTTGTGTGGTAGGTTTAACTTCCTATTGCTAAACAAGAGGAAATTAAAAAGTCTACAGGAGTAATTGAATTGGCTCACTTATTAGTGAAACAGTCAGAAGATACTAATCTTCCTTAATATACTGAATTGACTACATTGGCAATGGAGTTAAAAAACTGGTAAATTCAAACTGGTTTCAAAAAATCCTCTGTTGCTTGCAAAGTTCAGGATTTATCTGTTTATTTTCAAATATCCTGTGGCTAGATCCAGTAATTGTAAGACAAAAACATTCTCCAAATCATAGGGAAAGACAGCCAACAGTATACTTACCTCCCTAAAACCCTCTGAAGAATGAAAATGAAAGCATCTTTTGATTCAAAAAGTGGCTTCATATGTTAAATGGTTAACTACACGTATAAGCACTCGGAAAAAAAAAAAAAAAAGCACAACTTAATTTCAAACATGCCAGAGACAATCTGTTCATATCACAATGTCCAAGTCTGACCAGTCCTGTTGGTTTTCATCTCTCTTTGCAAATAAGTAAATATAATCACATGGCTAAATTTTCATCAGCTGAAGTAAGAGCAACAAAACCAGATCTTTTGTTACATTTCCTTCCAGAAGAAACAGCTGAATGCAGCAGGGAAACATTTCCAGACAGAACCCTCCTTCCTCTGTGGCTGTAAATCATGGTACTGTTGGATTTGGCAGTGCTGCCTACAGAGGCTAATGCTGAGCAAAGTTTGCCCTCAAATTTTTGATGCTGTTTTTTCAGTTATTTTAAAAAACAAACAAACAAAAACAACTGTTCCAAAAAGCTTTTTCATTCTCACAATGCCAGAGCTTCAATACTAGTTGTGCTATGAAAAAAAGAAGTTCGAAGAGTGTTGTGGATACAGACACAGCTGTGCCTTCTGCATAAGAGCATCTGTGGCATGCAACAAAATTTCCTGGAATGAAATGGCTTGGTATTCCCCAGATGTAGGTTTCAGAAAATAGAAGGACACTTTACCCAAAAGACCAAAAAGAATGCATTATCTCTTCATCATAGTCTGCAGAAAGTCAAGAGGTCTGTGGTAATAATGAAATAAAAACTCAAATGTAGTCTTCTATGGCCATGAATCTTCCAATGAAAGAAAAACTAAAAGAGAAAAAAAAAAGAAATCCACACAAATGGCAAATAGTTAAGAGGGTAATTTTCCCATTTCCTCACAAAACATTAGGTTAATGTGTTACATGGGAATCACAGGAGCCAGGTAAACTATAGAATAAGCTGTATGATAGTAATAATAATAAGAATCTCATCAAAGCTTGACCTCTGAAGATGTCTCTGAGGAGTTCATTTTATTTATTGGTGAAAAAAGAGAACAGAAATGTACCCACTATAAACTGTAACCACACATAATTTAGTACTCTTGATATGCCCACACAGAATATGGAGAATGAATAACAACTCTTCATGACAGGAACAAAATCAACTAAAGGAGATCTAACTATAATTTCCATCACCATCATTAAAAGACCACTACAATAAGATCTGTAAAAATAACCAAAAAGCTTTTAAATTCTAAAAGAAAAAAAAAAGTTTTATTTAAAGATTAATATAAAATAATCAAGAAATCTCATGTGACTTTTTCAGACAGAACATAGTTACATGAAGGATAACTGTCCCTGCTCTTGCTCACTATGTCCTGGCTTAGTTTCAGATAAATCAATGTCTTCAAGTTGTAGCAAATGCTACACAGTCTTCTCTTGTCCATAGAGAGGTTATTTTCCTTGTTTGTGAAAACTGATTCCTTAACTCTCAGCAATCTTTTTTTCTCCATCTGAGAAATTTCTCAATCCACAGACTGTTCAAGGAGGCTGTCCTCTACAGCTTGTGAAAGCTTTTCTTCCTTAGCAATTGCTGTCACAAGAGAAATCCCACTACCCTTCCATAGACACGTTTGTCTTTAATTTAAAAAAAAGTTTGAAACTTTCTTTCAACGGTTTTTTTTTTCAACAACTGGTAAAATAACCTGTCCTATCTTTTATCTTCATTACTTATGGGCCCCTAGAAACACAGTTTTTTACCTCCTAATTAATCTTTTCTTCAGGCTCAGACTTGTTCATAGCATTCACCGTAAGTGGTACAGCTTCCTAAATGCCTAAAACTCTCATTCTGAAATCAAGTTTTGACAGGTGTATCAAAACATTGTTTCTTTTAATACACATAACACAAATAAAAAACACCTTGCAATTTGCTTTTTCAATGAAATTAATTCTGGGAAGTCATCCTTTGAGAAATGAGATAATATTTGATATCTACTGCAAAATCAAACTTTTTAGTACACCTTTTTAATTTTCAAATATATAACTATAATGCACTATGTGTTTTTATTAAAAATAAGCATAATGTATTTGTTGACTAAGTGAAAATTCCAATATTAATAGAACAAGAATGTGAACTTCAGGGAAGTTCAAGTCAATGGAGTTGGGCTGCCTCCTTTTCTTTTCTTTTCTTTTCTTTTCTTTTCTTTTCTTTTCTTTTCTTTTCTTTTCTTTTCTTTTCTTTTCTTTTCTTTTCTTTTCTTTTCTTTTCTTTTCTTTTCTTTTCTTTTCTTTTCTTTTCTTTTCTTATTGTTGCATATGTTAAAATTAAAAAAAAAAATAGAGTTGTTTGGCTATCTGGTAGCCTTCCCCAGTCAATGTTTGCACATCTGTTAATGTTACAGTAGATAGAATTTCAAGCTGGAAATCAGTTCAGATGGCAACAGATCAAGAACAAGGAACTAACCCAAAAGCTGTGTGACAGCTTCTGCCTCGGTACAGTGACATCTGCAATATATGGAACACGGTACTTTTTTTTTAGGGGAATGAATATCAGTTAAAATAGAAGATGAAATTATGGGAACGTAAAACAAACATAAAGCAAGAGTCCAAACGTAGACCTTCCACATGTCTTTGGTTAGATAAGAGAGTTTCTGAAGTGTTTTCTGAGACATATCACTAGGGATAGAACCAGATATGCTTTTGGAGGAAGTGTGGAAAAGATTACAGTGTTGGAACATTGAAAAGAAAATTGTGACCAATCCAGAAGTGGATAAAGTCCCTCTACAGTTTTCATTGGTGATGTAGAGCTAATGACATGACCATCAACCAAAAATGAGCTGCAGTAATCAGAGGTTATAAGAAACATTAGGTGACCAGACATTTATTTGAAGTCATAAATTCTCATATTCCATTAGTCTAGTTTCACAGAGCAACTCCAGCAAAGTCAGTGAGTTCTAATAAGCATCAAGTTGTCATGGCAGAGTAGAGAATCAAGCCCTTTATTGTTCCTCACATTCTTACAGTCAGGCAGGTGGAGGAACTGCAACTGTGTTGCAGATTGGAGAAAGTGTGGTTTCATGTGTAGGTTTTGGCACACAGTGAGCACTTTCGCAAAGAAGTATTTTACTGTAATTTAACTTTTATTGTAAGGCATGACACATCCTTTCCAGCTAATTGATCTATTTCAGCTTTTTAAATGAACAGATCTTTCTCATGTTTCAGCTCATATTTTGTAATGATATTACTCTTACTGTTAAAGGTGACCTGAAAATGATTTTCAATTATTTTCTTCTTGCTTCTTCATTCATTTACAATGAATAAGAATGCCTAAGAGATTCTGGACTACTTCTAAAGCATATTTTTCCCCCTCTTCCACTACTTCTTTCTATTTTTACTTTATATGTGTCATCTCTCACACTGGCTTTACTCAATTTAACACTACACATGATATAACCCCAGCAGGCGTTTTAAGTTCAACAAGTAATAAAGTTTTCTGAGACAAGTTTCAAAAATATCTATTCTATGATCTGATATATAGGTTCCTATGAGTGTTGTGCTACTCTGGGGAACTACATGGCCACTATCAGGCAAGGCCTGGGGCTGTTTAGCCTAGAAAAGACTAAAAGAGGGGATCTCATTAATACCAGTATTTAAAATGTACATGTCAAGAGAATGGAGCAGTAGTTTTTTCTGTTGTCTCCAGTGACACAACAAGGGAAAATGTACATAAGCTGGAAGAGAAAAAGTCCCACTTAAACATACGGAAAAACTATTTTACTGTGAAGGTCAGGGAACCCTGGCACAGGCTGCCCAGGGAGGGTGTGGAATCTCCTTCTCTGGAGATCTTCAAAACCCAACTGGATGATCTCTAGAGGTCACTTCCAACCCCTACCATTCTGTGACTCTTCGATTTTGCTGTGAATTTTCCTTAGAGGGATGCCAAGTTGCCGCCAGATAGATCTGCAAGCTTCTGTTGAAAAGCAGATAATTTGAGAGCTCCTATGTATGAATGTATCAACAATTAAAAAAAAAAATCCCATCTATGAATCTTTTTAAGATTTTTTAATTTTAGGAAAGGTATTAAAAAAAAAAAGAGTGGATTCTAACTTTGCAGTAGGAAAAAAAACCATCCAGAATTGATAGTTTTAAAAAGATTGCTATGCAAAGATGTTCTCTCACCCAAAGCAAGGTCACAGAAGCAGCTGCATCTGGAAATGGCGAGTACTCCTTATTCTTTCATTTTATGTGCAGAATAAAGAGATCAAACCAGCTTCTGAAACATCTGAGCAACAGTTTTGTTCTGCAGAGTGTTCTCTTTTTCATATCTGTTAAACTGAAGCATTTACAAGATGTAGAGTCCTTACTGGGAGCCTAATGTGAAAATCCACTGAGTAGTACATGTTTCTTTAGGAAGTTAAAGTGCTAGCAACTTGATTAATTTAATTTCTCTTTTCCCATCAACCCTGAAAGACAGAGCATTCTCAAAGGTACTATGCAAAACCTTTATATAAAAAAGGAAATTTTTTTTTTTGTGTAAATTCAAATTAAATGACTCTATTTTTGGTAGAGAGCTATGTTGCAACCATAGTGTATCACAGGGCATGAGACTGCTACACTGGGGGGCTGTTTGAAAATCCACAGCTGGGAAAATGTTGAAACACTACTTCAGTTGCATAGAGGCACCGCAGAGGTGAGCAAATGTATTCAGCATAGTTAGTTCCACCACTACAAAACCATGTCACAGTTGCAAAAACAATAAGAGAATCTCAGAAGAAATTGTGGTATGCCATTCCCAAGGGTCAGACTTGTACCATTTTGAAAAAGCTCTATCTTAATTGAACAGATACTATTCAGAGAGGTACAGCACTCAAAACAAATAAAACCTTTTAGCAGAAATACTCATTATGTAGGTCAGGATATATAGAATTCTGATGCTTGGCTGAAGAACAAGTCCTACCTATTTCTAATGAGGTTATACTGCCATGACACAGTTTATATTGTGCATCCTCTACAGTATTCCTCTTGACATTTTCTGGAGGGAAAGTAAGACTTCAGTAAGGTTTTTGACACTGGATCCCATAACATCCTCATGGACTGACTGACAAAGCATAGGCTAGACAAGTGGACAGTGAGATGGTTTGAAACCAGCTGAAGAGTCAAGATCAAAGCATTTGTGATTAATGTGCACCAAATTCAGCTGGAGGCCAGTCACCAGCTACATGTCTCAGTTAAAGAATTAATCCATTGCAGTTCAAGATTTCATTAATTATTTTGATGATGTGATGTTTCACAAATATTCACAAATTATACAAAACTTAGAAGAGTCGGTAAACCACATGGGTGTTCTGCCTTTCTGAAGGAACTCAATATGCCAGAATAATGAACTGAAAGGCACCTTATGCAGTTTCACACGTGAAAAGGAGCAACCTCCACATACTAGAACAGATTGAGAGACAACTGACTGGAAAACAGCTTTGAAGAGAAGAACCTAGATGTCTTGATGGACAAGTTGAATGCATGGAGGCAGTCCTTTTCCCAGCAGCAGTACAGTAGAATGGATATCCAGAAGCCCCACGGGGCCAGGCACACAGGTTGACATGGTAACTTTGAGCAGCCATCCTGGGGCTGTCCCTGACTCCAGCTCCCTTCAGTGGGCCCACTTCTTACCCTTAATGAAGGCTGATGGCCCAGACCAGCCTCAGCTGTCCTCACAAAGGTATTGGCTTCACTATGCCCTCACAAAGTAACAGAAAAAATAGAGGTTTCCCATTTAGCCCAACTTGATATACCTACTTATACAGAATTATCAACTAGGACATGACCACTTAAAATTGCCTCAACAAAATGCAAGATATTTTCCCTTATCCTGACTAGTTTTTTATGAAGCTTAACTTCATAACTTCAAAAGCTCAACTTTCTTCCAATTTACATCAGGCCACAAAGCAAAAAGCAAAACCCCCTTACCTACTGGTTCTCACAGATGGTTTCTAAATACATTTATTGGACACAAATAATCCTGCAGATTTTAGCACAGAAATCAATTTATCAGATATATAGAGAAATAAAAGAAACGGTGAATATGGATGAAGAATAATTAAACTTCAATTAAGAACACCTAAAATGGAAAATAATGAGAAAATACAATATCTTATACAAGGCCTGCAACTTCTTTTTGTTAAAATCAGTTCCCAGTCTTATGCTTTACCATATCACAGTAAATGACAGAAGGAGTCAAAAATAACTAATGTTTAAGTCATTCAGTTCTCAACAGTTAGAAAGAAGAGGAGCATTCTCAACCAAAGCACAACACTACCTTATGAGGAAATTCAGTTGTAAAGTACACTGAGGGCACTCTCACTGTTTGATAGTCTACTAATATGCAGCAGCTGAGTCTCTCAGACCTCTAATAAAAGGACATGCTACAGTTTAAGGGAGACTACTGAAAGTATACATCTTAAGTCTGAAGTTTATTAAGTATTTGAATCTAATATAACTAGATTCCTAATTGAAAAAAATCTGATGAGCTTTATTTCTACAGTTTGTGATTTTAAATGTGACAAAATTTTGCAATAAATGAAGGAATCTTCTAGAAACTAAAGTACGTTGTAAATCAGAAATAGATTTAGTACTTCTTAACTTGTTAATGAGTTAGAAGCAGAACATACACACATCCCTTCATTAACTGCCACTAGGTAAACTTCCTTTCATCCTTATTTTTTTTTTTTTTTAAATAACCACTAGTAAATATAATTCATTATAAAAATAGTAAAATAGAAGAAAATTCTCCTATGAGACATATTGATGGGATTTACTACAGATAATAAATTTTGTTAACAATGATGGACCTTTTATACTTCAGAGCCCCAGGGAAGGAGGATACATTCATGACAAAAAAAACCCTAAGAAAACACGTTTTTACAACCATTAAGATAATTGTTGCCAGTTTCTTATTTATGTTTAATTACTTTTCCAAATGCCATATTCAAAATATCAGATAGCCTGCCATCATTGTTGAAATTTATAATTTTCTTAAATTGTGTACGGAATTATACTGAAAGCAGAGATCATTTGTCAAAGGGATAATATTAGACACACAAATATGATGCTGGTAAAATATATTTCAAGAGCAATACACAAGAGGAAAAGTGTATAACAGAATGCATTTCACTATTATTTTTTTTTAATCTTCCTTTGCTTATTATGTGTCTTCTTAGTGAATCTGGTAATATGATTTTTAGACAGACTAGCAGCGCATTATATAAACAGTAATAGGAAAGATAGCAAGCTTTTGTTTGTTAGAGTGTTTCCAACTATTTTTTTTTGACAAAGTCAAAAAACTCCTTTAATTTAACTTTACACTTGGATGATGATGAAAAGTAGCTGCATGCTTTGACATAAAGTAATGCACAGACGTCAGCATCAAGTAAAAAAAAAAATAAAGCATTTGCCTGCTAATAACTGAATTCAGGACAGCAACTGAAAAGAAATAGCCATCTTTGTGAAACAATGTGTTTCTGAAGTGTTCTGCTAATCATTTGTAAGCAGTGAACATACAAGTCACCAAAGTCTAATTCTGTTGTTTGCATTTCAGATAAACCATAATTCAAACAAACAAAAAGACATTTTGGAAAGTACTGCAGAACAAATCTTTAGAACACTCCTTTTAAAACAAACAAATAAAACACAACAAAACCAAAAAACCAGCAAAACACAACCATCCTCAAAACCAAAAACCAATCATGAAACCAAACATAAAAATAATGAGTTAATTTTCTTAATTCTCATCCTTAATATCTGTTATGAAAAGTTACAAGTGCACTCTATTTTGGGGTGAATAAGACATGTAAAGCCAAGAGCAAAGAAGTTTAAATTTTTACAAATCAGCACTTGCAATTTAGATGCCCCACAAATGCAGTCATCAGTCTTTGCACTTTTTGATAGAAATTCTCTACTCGTCACAGAAAAGCAGAATTTTTGAAATAGTGTCCATCTGATTTCTGTAGACTCTTACCTAGGCGCATCTGTTGATACAATTTCTAAGACTAAGTAGAAGATAAAGCCCCTGAAAAGTTGATGCTAGATAGTCAATTAATATGCTCAGATCATTAAACAATACTAAATATCTTTTGCTTTCATATCTCTGAAAGCAACAATGCAACTCAAGTTTTCTATGGACACAAAATAGGTCTGCATATGCTTTATCAGTACTCAAACCAGTACTACTCGATGAATGTACAGTAACAATAATCTGTCACAACCATTAAAGAAAACATGCCTTGGATATTTTTTACTCCATTCCTATTTCTATGATTTTTTGGCAGAACTGTTTTTGTGGGTTTTTTAATTACAATTCAGTAATAAATTATGCAACTGATATATAAAAACCCAGCAACAGTCATTTGCATGACAACACACTGGCAGAACTTATTTTTTCAACAAGGTCAAAAATCTCCATCAGTTCTGCACTGTGTCTAAATGAATTGGGACTGTATTGTAAAATCCTTTATTAACAAAGAATAAACATTTCACTACAAGTAGTACAAAATACACATTGAGGATGACATTTGAGTAAAAAGAACAGCAACAGAAAACGTTCTTTTCTCTACTGCTCCACTGGTTCCTGTCTTATGAGGCACTGTCTTTTGTGCTATATTACAGTTCTATTGGGGAAAAAAAAATCCAAGCCACTAGATATTGTCTTCGTCTTACCTTTAATATTAACTCATAAACTTTAAATCCACTGATTATTCTTTAATCTGGATCCAGGTCTTGCAGTCTCAGGTTACTTTTCACTGCAATAAAGTCACAGAGCCTTTCAGTTGAGTGCATACTATTTTCTTAGTTTGTCCTTTGATGCACATTGTACTTTACCTGTACTATGACAAATTGTTAGCTTGTTTTTAGTTTTTCTCATGTTATTTTTTTATAAAAACAAATAATCATTTGATAGATGTCATTTCAGTTCTAAAACAACATCATATCTAGAAAGCATGTAAGACATAGCTGGTATTTTTAAAGAAAAAACATTAACTTTTTTCTTTACCTAATTAATAGGGTGACAACAGCCTTCCAGAATTCACAATGTGTGGAGAAGCATTCATGTGTTATAAAGATGTTGGCTTTTCCAATACATCGGTTGCTACCTCATCTGCTTACTTCTTTGTTATGTAAAGACTTTCAAATAATGAAAATAATGCACAGGTGAAAATAAGTTCTACAACAGCAAATAAAACAGTCTAATTTCAGTTCTGAAATCTTCAACTTTATTCATACAGTTCATGCTTTATATGGATCTAACTTTTTTTTCCTCCTATCAAAGGAGATTGAAGGCCTAACCTCTCTGCACGTTGCTTTTCACTAAATGGCAAATCAATGGCCAGCTCTATGCATTATCTGATCAGAGGAACAAAACTGTGTGTTTTAGTCAGAGCATTGAAGGAGGAGTCTGTTATATATAAGCATGGCCCCAAAACCTTGCAGCTGGGCTTATACATCTCAGAGTGCCAAAACTCCCAGGTGCCAGTGGGAATCTTTGTCATTCCTCTGCTGGAAGTGGCCATGAACAGTAATCTCACAAATGCAACAGAAGCCTAACTACATCACATTTCTTAAGAGGGGCACACACATTAAAAAAAAATAAAAATCATACTATACAGATATGGAAACTGAAAGTTGAAAGTCTTACCAGTGATTCTGACATATATTAGAGCTGATAAAAAGTCAAGAATGGTTTGAAATATTTTCATGTGTTTTCAGATTATGTATTTTCTGAAAGACCTCTTCAACTTTTATAACACTTTGTTCACCTAACTCTTTCTTCCTTTTGCTTTTCATTTTGCTACTGAAAAGAGATGCAGTTCAGAGATGGGAAAGATAAGAAGAGAGAATAATAGGACCAAGCTAATTTTTTTTTTTAATCCTAAAATTACTTTAGGAACCATCTTTATCTAATTCTGAATTAATAAAAGAAGCAGTAAAGTAAAAATTGACACCAGTCCATATGTCATGCATCCCAGATTTTGTATTAAGATTCTTTCCTTTTAATTGCATTACAGAAGTTGTCTGTTTGATACATTCTTCATACAACAGCTATGCAGATTTCTTGTTTATTCACAATGTGTAACAATAAGACTTATGTAATGGGGACACTAGGAGAAGCAAATGAGAAAAGCAAAAAAGCACATGTTCTGTAGCCCTTTTATCAGGGTGCAGCTGGATCACTCTTGTGTACTCTCCCAAATTCATCAATATTAACTGTTTTACTGATGTTCTCCCTTTTCCTAGGAAAAAGATAAAGAATTCTTTTTTTCACACTTAAAGATAAATTTCTTAACCACTTAAAATGGAATCCATAAGTGGCACCTTAGCTCTAGCACACAGTGAATCACAGCCAGAACTATGTTTTCCTAAAATACAAGTAATTCTTTTACATTCCACCCACTGTGCAGCAACTCTAAAGCACATCCCACAGAAGCCTGCATGTGGGTTAGTCTATTAAGTACTTTCAAGTCACAAATATTACAGATGTTTAAGTGCATGTAGTGTGAGATCTTAAAAGATTCTACATTATTCATTTCATTAGTAAGTTTTAATCAAGGAAATCATCAAGGAAATCGGGCATGACCAGTCCGGTCAACCTGATGCTGATTAGCCCACAGATGTGTTACTATGCACTTTCTCAAGAGGTTTTGTTTTGATTTGAGAGCAAAATTATTCCTAGCATCAAACCACATGTGTCCTTTTTTGTTGTTCAGAGCTCAGGACAGCAACTGTGATTAGAAAATGCGATACAAATATCTCTAAAGAAACAAGATAAAACAATTTCATGATTTCTCTGTGACACCACCAGGCCTACACAGAACAATGAAATTACTATGGAAAAAGTAAGCAAGGCTAGGTACAATTCAGGTACCTTTACTGGGCAAAAAATCTTTTTAGATTGTTTCACTCTACATAAGCATAGACACCTTCCAGACCAAAATCGTTTCTCTCAGCTCCAGAAGCACAAAATTCTATCACCCTAAATGACTGCAGAGCATAATGAGATAAAATACGTTTCTGTCCTCAGATTTCCTAAGCTTTTAGTCACCTTGCAGATATTAGCTATATAAAAATATATTTAGATTTTTAATTGTATTTATTAGAAGAATTTCTTTGAATCACACATTTATCTGAAAGTTGATACATACAAGAGTAAAATTATCAAGTCATACAAGTTAAATAATCTCATGACAATCCTAAAAATGGTAAGGAAATTCAAAGTGTAATAACCACTGGCTGAAGCAAAGCTTCAGTGTTGTTCTAGGTGTAGTTTAGCACAGTTCAAACATTACTATTTCCACTTACCCACTTGCCACTGCTTACCTTTTAAGTTACTTTTCCATCCTAATAACCTAGCATAATAAGAGATACAGCTGCTCCCTGACTTCTCCCACCAAGTGAGCAGACAGTGCTGAACATACACACTTTGAATAGCAAGTGTGATTACTTACACTAACTGATGACTGAAGTGATAACCAGACTGTCAGGTGACTTATTGAAGGGTGTCACACATGTTCGTCGTTATCCACTATCGCATAAGTACTATTAGGAATTAATTAATTATTTTTCATATTAGATGATAATTATTACTTTGTATTCTTAAACTGTGAAGATCTACTTTGAACACAGCAAAACCTTCTGGCTGAATGACAGAGCCCAGAGGGTGCTGATCAACGGCACAGAATCAAGTTGGAGGTCTGTGACCAGTGGAGTTCCACAGGGATCGGGTCTGGGGCCAGTCTTGTTCAACATCTTCATCAACAACCTGGATGTGGGGACAGAGTGTACACTCAGCAAGTTGGCTGATGACACCAAACTTGGAGGACTGGCTGATTCCCCAGAAGACTGTGCTGCCATTCAGAGGGATCTTGACTGACTTGACAGTTGGTCAGACAGGAACCTCATGAGGTTCAACAATGACAAGTGCAGAGTCCTGCATCTGGGAAGGAACAACCCAATGCACCAGTACAGGCTGGGGGTCGAACTGCTGAAGAGCAGCTCTGCAGAGAGAGACCTGGGAGTCCTGATTGAAAATAAACTGAATATGAACCAACAATGTACTGTCGTGGCCAAGAAGGCCAATGGCATCCTGGGATGCATCAAGAAGAGTGTGGCCAGCAGGTCAAGGGAGGTTCTGCTCCCCCTCTACTCTGCCCTAGTGAGGCCTCATCTGGAGTACTGTGTTCAGTTCTGGACTCCTCAGCTCAAGAGAGATAGAGAACTTCAGGAGAGAGTCCAGTGCAGGGCCACCAAGATGATCAGGGGAATGGAACATCTTTCACATGAGGAAAGGCTGTTGGAACTGGGGCTGTTTAGTCTGGAGAAGAGAAGACTGAGGGGAGTTCTTATTAACATTTATATATATCTAAAGGGTGGGTGTCAGGAGGTTAGGGCATCCCTTTTTTCTATAGTAGCTAGCAGCAGGGCAAGGGGTACTGGGATGAAGCTGGAACACAAAAAGTTCCACTTAAACATAAGAAAAAAATGGTTTCACTGTGAGGGTGACGGAGCAGTGGAACAGGCTGCCCAGAGGGGTTGTGGAATCTCCTTCCTTGGAGGTCTTCAAGACCCACCTGGACATGTTCCTATGTGACCTGATCTAGGTGACCCTGCTTCTGCAGGGGGCTTGGACTAGATGATCTCTAAAGGTCCCTTCCAACCCCTAGCATTCTATGATTCTATGATTTTATGATTCTATGAAAGAGTAACAATAATTGTTGTAATTTATACCTGTGAAGATCTGAAGCTGCCTACTGTAAACTGGATTAAATATGCCAGTATCAAAAGCACTTCATGGTTTGTACAATGAGATTGAAAATTCAATTTCAATATCACCAAAAGTTATAACCTTTATATGTAACTTTATTTGAGAATATTTTATCTCTTTTGGAATGCTGGAAATACATTCAACTTTTCAATTACAATATGCACAGCATTCATGGTAAGGTATGAAGCTATGAATTTGGAGAATCATAAAACAGTCATTAAGTCAAAAGGATCTTCTCACATTTTCAAGTTGTTGCATTTTTTTAAACAATGTAAGAGGAGGAGGGGGAAAAAAAAAACAAACACAAAAAAACCCACCAGAACAACCCCACACTCTTGGCCACTTTCCCCATTATTTTTTATATTCCAGAAACATATTTCACCAAACAAAAACTTTTCCAAGTATCACCTCAGGAATTCTTACTTAGGAATTTGAGTGGTGCTGAGAACTGTAATGCTTGTCCTAGAAACCACTGTTAGTCATTCAAAGTAAAACAAATTCATTTCAGCAAGAACAAAAATCAATGGAAACCACAGATTTGTAGAGCTCCTGCTACATATATTTAATTAGGATGCTCAAGACAGTAAGCTGCACTATACAATTTGACTACTTTTCTCCACCTCCCCCAGTACTTGAGTTTCTGATAGAGAAAGCTCTCAGCATTCGCAGCAATCTCCTTCTCTTTTAAGGAAAGAGCTCCTCTGGTACCTTCTTCTCCACATTCTATTCTTGATGCAGAATATCACATCCATTTTCATCATCTTTTTCCTATTTTTCACTCTATTCCCATTATCCCTGCTCCCATCTATGAGTAGAGCTGCAAGATAACAGGATGAGGAACAAAGAAAACAACTTCAAAAATTAGTGTTTTTATTCCCCCCTCTTTCTCATCCCTGCCCCTTGGATGTTTAAATAGTTGTATGTTAATTATTTGTTCTCTATAGTTATCTCTCTCACTGTCAATGTCTTTCATGCGAGGAAAAATAGCAATTTGCATATATGAAAGACGTAAAATACATACAGCATTCTTACTTCTTTTTGTTTAATACTTTCCCTCTTCAGAGACACTGAACCTGCTTGCTCCAAACATAAATCTAAAGGGATATCAACAGATCATTCTTCTGCTTTTCAGATTAAGCATACTGAAAATATGAGACCTATATTCCTTCCCTCTTTTAATTCTGTACTTTAACTGTTTCTCAAGATAAAGCAATAAAATTTTATTATTTTCACAATTTGTTTTTGGTCTGCTGAGAGCAAATAAAATTTTTGCAATATTTACCCCAAATTATCTGTAATAACATGGTCTAAATAAAGACTGTTTCACAGCAGTCTATTACAAATAAGAACTATTTACAGTATTTTATGTGCTACACTGACATTCTCAATTCCTCCTCTTCTCCTGAAACCAAGATAACAATTTGCATAGCTTTTTAAACTATGAAACTCTATCTGAAGGAGCACAGAACTAATGTTGTCACAATATTCCACCACAGAAGTCCAAATTGAGCCTAATAGCCCATTGGATCCACAAAACAGCACACAAAAAAACAACGAGTTATCATCACCTCTAGCACACTTGAATACTTGGCCCAAATTAGAAGATAACACATTTACAGCTGGTCTGACAATAAAATAGCCTTCAGCAAGCATCTGGAGCATTGCTTCAATTTGTTATTTCCAAATGTTCAAAGTTACGTTGAATATTTTTGATATCGAATGTGATTTATAGATTGTTTTCTTCTAAAATTGTTTTAGATGATTATTTTCATAACGTTATACATAGATAACTTCTAAAAAAGTGTGGGATTTTAACTTAGTTATTAAGGATACAAAAGTAGATACAAAGTAGATATGTGGAGGAAGGGGATGCCTCCACATCCCTTCCTCTGCACAGACTCCAAACCAGTCATGACACATTTATGTTCATCGTGTTATATATCAGGTATGCTAAACCATTTTAAATCACCATCCCCTCTCCCTTTCCAACACCTTTTATCTAACAACATATCCTTTCCTTTTTTTTTACTCTGCCCTTTCATTTTATATATGCTGTGGTGGTTTAACTTAGTGTCCACCAAGTCATAAAAATTATTCGCTCTCCTAAACTGGACAGGAGAGAGAAATATAACAAATGGCTTGTGAGTTGAGATAAGGATTGAGAGATCGCTCAGCAATCAGCATCATGGGCAAAAAAGACTCAAATTAGGTAGAAAAAAGGGTTTGCTTTATTAAAGGAACAATAAGAGCAGGGAGATGAGAAATACAATCATTTTAAAAGCGCCTCCCCCCACCCCTCTCTCTTCCTGAGACTCCCCTTCCTTCTACCCCAGCTGCACAGGGGATGGGGGATGGGAGTTGCAGTCAGTTCATTACAGATGGACTTTACTGCTTCTTCTTCTCAGGGGGAGGCCTCCTCACACTTCCCATTGCTACACTGTGGAGTCCCTCCCCACAGGAGACAGTCCCTCATGAATTTCTACAGCATGGATCCTTCCCATGGGCTACTGGAACAGGCTGCCCAGGGAGGGTATGGAGTGTCCTTCTTTGGAGGTCTTTAAGACCCATCTGGACTCATTCCTGTGTGACTTAATCTAGATGGACCTGCTTCTGCAGGGGGAGGTTGGACTAGATTATCTCTAAAGGTCCCTTCCAACCCTACCGATTCTATGATTCTATGAACTGCTCCAGCACGGGGCCTCCCACAGGGGCAGTTCCTCACATCCTGCCCCAGGTGGGTCATCCACTGGGAGAACAGTCCTTCAGGTACCAACAACTCCAGCCTGAGTCCCTTACAGGATCACAAGTCCTAATAGCAAACCTGCTCTGGCCTGAGTTCCTCTCTTCCCACAGACTCCCAGGTCCTGCCAGGAACTTACTCCAGGGGGAGCTTCCCACAGAGTCACAGCCTCCTTCAGGCATCCACCTGCTCCAGCATGGGGTCCTCCATGGGCTGAGAGTGGATCTCTGCTTCCCAGTGGCCTCCATGGACTGCAGGGGCACATTTTGCCTCACCATGGTCCTCCCCACAGGTCACAGGAAAGTCTTTTTTCCAGGGCCTAAGCTCCCTCCTCCCCCTTCTTCTCCACTGACCTTGGTGTCTGCAGAGATGTTTTCACATTCTCACTCCCTGTTGCTGCTGCAGTTTTGCAACTGCACAGCAACTTCTCTTTTTCAAGTATGTTATTCACAGAGGCATTACCTCCATCACTAATTGGCCAGGCCTGGGTTAGGTGCAGGGTCCAGCTTAGAACTGACTGGCCCTATGAGCTACAGGGGAAGCTTCTGTCAGATATTTGTTTAAGGACGTCACCCCTGTAGCTCCCCCCACTACCAAAAAACCTCTCCCAGGCAAAACCATTACATATGCACACATTTGTAACAATCTTCATCTGTTCCCCTGGGGGTCTGAAGTGTCAAAATACATATTTTCCATTACAAGCCTCTCAGATATTACACAGTTCTTGCTTGCCTGCATCCATGCATCCATCCTAAACCAATCCAAGATGTTTATTCCTCATTGCCTAGCAAGCTTCTTCCACCAAGGCAGAAATGCAATATATCCTTGCACACCAACCTTTCCCCTGGTCTTCAGTTTCACATATTCTGAGTACAGAAAGGATGGTATTCTCCCAGACAAGCTTGTCTTCCAAAATCCACACAGTTGCCTTTCATAACTGGCACATCTAGCCTTCTCCAAGGAAGAGAGAGCATCTCTCTGACAAAGATGCTGGTGTCACTGTCAAGATGAATGCACAGTTCAGCTCCCATCAAATAGGTGAAAGACATTGTTTCCTGACCAGATGTTACTCCAACTGACATTCCCAACAAGTTACAGCTTTTGCTGCTGATCTTTTTTTCCCCTAGTATGAGGCTGACAAAATAAACTGTCTACAAGAGATATGTTTCTCCTAAGGAAAGCTACGATAAACAGAAACAGAAGAACTAACAGACACTAATCAGCCAGTGGAAGAAATACAAAGGCCAAAAACAGATTTTGTTTGGAGTTTCACATGCTTCTTCAAGTTATAGTCCATATTTCCTTCCCACGGGGTGTGTACAAATTGTTCTTGTTTCTTCTACTTTATTAAATATTCTCCAAGATATGAAAGAGTACATGCTCATGTGTGCATATACAGCCGTGAGGAGAAAAAAGGTTTTCAGAAAATAAAATGAAACATGAACTCACCTTCACAACATGACAGTTATTTTCTGCCAATTCATGTGAAAACTGAAGTGCTATACGCAACCCAAAGAGCCCCAAAGGGACCCATAATCAATGGTTAGAAGTATACATTAGTTGTAATTTTTTAGGAAAGAAATGACTGGGAATATACTCAGGGAGCACTACATATAGTAATATCAGAATAAGTATTTCAGTACAGTGCTTAGGGTATGAAAAAAAAAAAGTATGGACTCAAAGTGACAACACAGAGTACACTCTTGTATCTTCTCATTTAAGGAAAATTTAGGTATTAAACAATATTTTGGGTTGAATCTGATCTAGGTGAACCTGCTTCTGCAGGGGGGTTGGACTAGGTGATCTCTAAAGAACTGTGATTCTATGAATCCTAAGTAGATGAGGCTATGGTCCACAGCAAAACAGGAATATTTTGTATGAAAGATTTTAAAATGGACATAAACAGTAACACCTACTTTAGATGTTTATCTCATAATTTGTATTGCTAGGGACTATAAGGTCTCTTAACTACTTTGGTTTTAAACTACAGTTCAAGTACAGTTTCAAACTTTAATTTATATAGTCAGTGAATTCTCCTCCCAAGTTAAGTCAAATTTCCTCTAGGGTTAGGCATGTATTTCCTGCAGATGTCTGTGGGAGTCATCTATATGCTTTAGCAAATAGCAGTGGGGCTTACTTGCTATCTCAAGAGATGAAGCAGCAGACTGCTAAATCTCTACAAATGGAGGCAGTTGCTCTACTACATATTCAAAAGCCAAGTTCAATACTAAAAATCCAGTCGGTAGCCACTTTGTGTTCTATTCTACGACCTTACAGCCTTGCTGTATTTTCTCCTAAACATGTAAGACCACTGAAAAGCAGAACAGAAATGCCATGCATATCAGCTTTGCAATGTAACTTATGGATACTGCTGTCATCTTTCTGACTTTTAATTAACTCACTTGGGAAAAATTAGGAGAAATAAACACTTGTGAAACAGTCAGTTCATAACAGAAAAAAACATTTATGACATCTCATAAAATCATTTTGTGATTTACCAGCTTGTAAATTAGATGGCAATTTGATCTGAACTAAGATGAATTAAGGGCAATGACATAAACCCAGTAGTTCAGAACTACTAAGGACAAAGATTTTGAAAATCTAAACTAAATTAAAAAAACCCTCAAGTTTCAGATGTGATATTTTATTTTTTTCCCCTGTAAGTAGCTCTCACGAATAGGTCATGTTACATCACACATCTTACCAAAGGTAAATCTGAACTCAAAGCCTGCAAATCAGGGATATCTCGTTTGTTAAATCCTGAAAGGTAGTGGTAACCCAAGGAAAGTTTTAGTTATAATAATTTACATCCAGACATCCCAAAATGTAATTGCTCTCAACAGTCCAGCAAGAAACAAGTATTATATGCAATAGTTTATTTTTTAAGAAGCATTTACTAAAATTCCTTAGGCATTGTAGTGCATGAAATGTCAATTTCTTATCCATGTATTTTATTTTGATTCTTTCTAATGAGTGGCTGTTTCCTCTTAATAGAGAAGCCTCTCTTTTTTTGTAGTTCACTTAGGAAACTTTCTCTCATTTTCATTTCTTGAAATACAAGCCACCTAATTTTGTTGCAGTAGTAATAACTCACATAGCCATCCCAGAAATTTGTGAATTGGGTAATCTAGATTGAAAACGAGAAGAACTATGAAGAATGGAGAGTTTTTTCACCCAGATCAACAGGGATTTAACGGTGCTATTGAATCATTTTACAGTGTGTCTTTGAGTAAATAGATCTATTTTGAGAATGATATCAAGAGAGTTTTGAGATATTTTGAAAAACACTACTTTCAGAGGGGGTTGGTCTGGAATACATACAGTGAAAGATTTGTGAACAGATCAAAAGGAAATTCTGCAGTTTTTAAAGCTGTCTGTGAATTATAATTAAGTTACTAGAGGTTCTTTGGGGACTTCTTCTGAGGATTGGTTTTTCAAATAATTCCAGCATATACATAGCATTATGAATGGATTAGGTGAGTGTTCTTCTGCAGATAAATAAGCATAACAATCTCCATTTGCCCTTAGACAGAAGAAAAAAGCTGTTCCGTACTGAGCTCATACATACACAGAAAGTGAGTATGTCCCTTAGACGTCATGCCATCTGGGGCGTCATTTACCCTAGGCTCTAAATACTACACTATTCTGAAGGTGTCAGTTGTAGAAAGAGGCAGTGCTGCAAATATATGATTATCTAGAGCCATAGCATGAGAGATATCATAAACAGTGTTGTACATAACATGATTAAAACCTAAAGGATATTGTTAATTGAAAGACAATACAACATATTGAATGAAGAAATATTTTTTTCCATTCCTTTTCAATTAGAAACTACAAAGATTTTCAAGAACCCAGATCCTTTCACAATTACATCAATGCAATTCTCCTATAATAGTCAATGAAAACAAGACCAAACACAGTTATGTTATTTGTACTAGGTCATGAGCTGATAGCCGTCAACAGTTACCAAGACAAAACACGGCTCTGATTTCATGAGATTCAGCTTTCAGAAAACACTCTGTGAACACACATTAATCTAGCCCAAAAGTAATGCTAATCTTTAAACAAGAATGTCAGATCTTAAAACTACCAAATTATATACCTTACCTATTACTATTGACATAATAATTACTATTGACTATGAATAAAATACTTTGTGATCACAGTCATAATCTTTATACAACAGACGAATGAAGGGCTATGGGACACCCGAATATAAATTTTCTTTAGCAGTGAAGACCATGCTCTTTAGAACAGATGTTGTGCCCATGAATATTGGCAAGCAAAATAAGGTAAAACATATCACCTGCATCAAAATAGTTTCACCATTTGTGGCATGACACTTCATCTTTTAAAGAAGACACTGTCTAAAGATTTAAGCTACAACGTTTGATGCATTGAGAATAATGATTCAGGAACAGGTTGACTGAAAAATATCTCCAACTACTTTAAAGACACTTGGGATACCTTATGTATCTATTATAAAAAGCTAACGAGACTTCAAACATCTCAAATGAAGGTGTGTGTGGAAATATTCTATATAAATAGTTACCACCAATAGTTCAATCCACTTTAAACAGCAAGTAGTATAATAGGTGGTGTTTGTATTTATCACCATGACATTAATTACAATATTTGAATAAGTAATTTATCATTCCTGCCCAGACATAACAATTGCCTACAGTTTTGTGCCTGTTTTTATCAATCATATATATATTATATGATTGATAAATATATATATTATTATATCAATCAGATATATATAGATATTTAATGATCTAACCATATTGATGATTGAAATAACAGAATCACAGAATCTTAAGGATTGGAAGAGACCTCAAAAGATCATCTAGTCCACCCCTCCAGCCAGAACAGGGCCATCTAGAGAAGATTACACAGGAGCTCATCCAGGCGGGTTTTGAATGTCTCAGGAGAAGGAGATTCAACAATTCATTTGGGCAGCCTGTTCCAGTGCTTTGTCACCCTCACAGTGAAGTTTTTCCTTGTGTTTCTCTGGAATCTCTTATGTTCCAGCTTATATTTGTTATCCTTTGTCCTATCATTGGATATCATTGAGAACAGCTGGCTCCATCCTGCTGACATCCACTCTTTATGTATTTGTAAACATCAATGAGATCAACCCTCAGTCTCCTTTTCTCCAAGCTAAAAAGCCTCAGCACCTTCAACCTTTCGTCATAAAAGAGATGCTCCACTGCCTCAATCGTTGTCGCCCTGCACTGAAGTCTCTCAAGCAGTTCCCCGTCCTTCTTGAACTGAGGGGCCCAGAACTGGAATCAAACGATTAAGTTTAAAATTTGAGTGATGGTCCAAAATTATGTTCTTTGGTACTGTGTCCTTTATCAGGATTGTTGTACATGCTTCTATATTTTTCTTGTGTAATCTCATGATAAATTTTTATATTGACTTTTTTTTTTCTTAGTGAATCCATTTAGATAGCTTGATATTCCATCCCTTCAAACTTAACAAGAATTTGAAGAAAGTAGGGAATCAAATCCCAAATCCATCATCAAAATTATGGCTACCACTTCTCAACTACATCTGACTTTGATCTTGCCCTGAAGGAGTGTCCTGTAGGCAGTTAAGGATGACCAAGATAAAACTTTTGATGAGCACTTTTACATACAAGCTCTAACTTTTCCTGGAAACCATTCTGGAATGCTTCTATATTCTGTAAGCATAAATTCTGAAATCACATGTATATAAAGAAATTACATCTGTTCCTCAGTAGACAAGCCATATTCACCTCAGTATTTGTTTTCTTTTGAATCCTTAAATCTCAGGATAAGTCAGTCAGTGCTTCCGAAATCTGGAGTTACTATTTCTCAGAAAAAAGTTAAATTATAACACTTCCTTGCTCAATAAAAATATGCTTCACCTAATAAAAGCCCTTGCTACAGCTTAATTATGAAATGCCAGACACTTGGGGCTACTGATTATAAGACCATATATACTTTATTGCTGAGTGCGAATTTCAAATTCTAATCAGTTTAATAGAATAATTTTTCTTGTCCTACAAAATAAAAATTTAAAACTTAAACCAAAGAACAGACTTCAAGATATTTTCCTATTCTAGACGTCTGATAGTCATAGATAACTGTGGCCCTTGCAATGTTATCAATTTTGCTAATACAATACTAATGAAAGGAGGAGATACTACAGATTGCTAAAATTCAAGATTAAAGGAATCTTGCTGATACATCCCATTATTCAATGAGTAACAAACACAACAGAGATAAAGCTGCCCTACATTGATTCTACTCTGAAAGTAAACCAACTACACTGCAATGCTGTAAATTCCTGCCTGAAAAAAATTGCTGTCTGGAAAGTGACTAGAATTTGGTTTAGCTTGAAGAGACAAAGGCTGAATACAAATTTTAAAGCGCTCTAGCTCAGTACCTAGTATAGTCAACCATGCACACTTATGCTAAAATGTAAAAACAAGGCAGGAAGTGTGAAGGCTCATACAAAAATTGTACATCCATTTAAAAAAAAAAAATAAAAACACCTCAACCAAAACACGACAAAATATTTATAATCTGAAAATAAAAATCTTGGATTTGGCCTGATATTTCACCTGAAACATGATTTTCCTTGAGATCAGACTGTGACTTTAGATATAAATTAGAATCATGCCTAATGAGTGTTCTTGTGCTTCATACACTATCTTATAATGTCATATCAGTGATTGCTGCACAGAGGCAGTAGTAGTCAACCTCAGGCTAAACAAGACATCTATATCCTTTGACACACAACTGATTTAGAAAGGTATTTAATTCTTCTTTATTTCCAAAGTAGATACTGTCCCCATTCACCTAAGTTCATTGCTAGGTGTTCAAAGTAATTGTTGTCTAATAACTGTAATTTTTTTAAGAGTTTTTGTAACTTTTTTTGTTTGCTTGTTTCTCCTAATTACACAGAACATTTATCACTGACACATATGAATTGTAGAAGTGTATGAATTGTAGTCTAAGTGGGAGACTACACACTCATTTTACTGGTCAGTTTTCAAGTGAATTTTTACCTAGAAAAGCTTACAGTTTGTGAGATAGCTGTGTACAAACATACAGGAGAGAAACCACAAGAAAATATGGTTAATAAAGCTGTATCAACTAGTCTAATGTTTTCAGCAGTGTACAATAGAGGTCCAAAACATAAACATCTATTTTTATCAGTGTCATACTGATAAAAATAGGTACAGTGTCATATTAGTGTCATTGAGTAAATACTCAATTTAAGAATTCAATTTTTTTTTAATGGGCAACTTTGGAAATGTTGTCATGTTTTACCATGAGATACTGAAATTAGTTTCTCCTCTTACTCCCCCAGACCTGAATATTGAAACAAAACATTGAATAGAACAAGTAAGTTGATTCCTGTTTCGCCATAACAGATCCTTAGTTAGTATCCAGAATATGTATACACCCGTGAGTTTTGATAACTGGAAAAATTGGCTTTTAGAATAGACATTTACAAGCAAAATGTATCAGATGTTTTTAGCAGAAAGGATGTTCTTGCATAAATCAATGAAGATGTAATGTTATTATAATTAATTGATGTAATTGCTCTTATAAACTATATATTAGTGTAAATCTTCATATCTATATCAACATTCTCAAATCAGCAGATCTTCAATTAACTAATTTTGGCAAGATGCTACAAACCCTTAAAGATCAAATTGCCCACACAACAGCTTTAAGGCTGTTACTGCAGCTGCAGAGTAACACCAGTCCCTTTTAAAAGCAAACAAACATTAACATTTAAAAAATAAAATTATGTTAATGGAATTACTCAAGATAATATGCTTTTATCTCAACTCAATAACAATGAATCTGGTCAGGCCTGCTATGTAAGTCTTTCCTTCACTGCTGTGAAGACATTAAAAGTTCTGTTTTCTTAATAAGTAAGCAAAACCTGAGGATACAGAATTTTCTCTATATACTTTATTCCACATTTATCTTTCCAAAAGGTAACTGTACCTTTGACTTACTTTGTAATGGAAATTTAAACAAACATCAAATGTTTACATTAGAAGAGTATTTTTAGGAAAAAAAAAAAGATTTGCAATACCATTGATATCCTAACAAAACTGTATTTTAAGGACAATAAGTTATGTTACAGTTATGGTACATTAAGTTACAATATTATTTCAAGAAAGCTAATGTATCTTTCATTGAACATAATGTATGCATTCTGTTGAATAGCTGTAAGAAACAACTTTTCAACTGGGAACCTATTCAGCAGATCAGAAAGTTTCAGCTACATCCAGCTTTAAACAATATACATATATGCATAATGAAAGGAACTAAATCACAAATGGTCAGTTCTTCTAAGGTACAGTTTTTTACAAATTGTCTAAATTTTCTAAAAATGCCCTTTAGTTTCTATTGTTTTGGTAAAAACCTATTGCTTAGTAAAAAACTATTTTAGGACATAAGTCTGGAAATATAAATTCAAACTGAATTTTAAATAATGCAGTGTCTGCATTACATGCAGATTTGAAGAGAATTTGCACCAACCTTCTGTTTGAACTTTTAAAGTAACATATATCAATTAAAAAGAAAGCAAGGCAGCAATCATCCAATTAAACAGTGAATACAGTCAGAAAGAATAACATTGCAACAACACTCCCTTCAACAATAAATTTTAGCATTGAAAACAATAGCCACTCTAATGACTATATTTTTCCTCATCAGACTAAAGGTGGCTGATGAATTCCCAAACTAGAAGCTTCACATGGCTTTTGTCAGATGAAGCTTGACAAAGAGAATTACAAGAGGCATACACTAGATGCTAATTAATAAACATTTTCTGATTGGACACAGAGGCCAATATATGAGTGCAAATGTGAACACACTATACTTAACAAAAACACAAAGTTATGTCTAAATTAAAAAGTTTACAATACTGTGCCTAGAACAACCCTAAGCAGTTATCTTAGGAAAAGAAGATAACAGCAGATGCTGTAAAAATAAGACCAAAATAAAAAAAAATAGGTATCTATTTCTGTGAAGGTACGTGGGTGAGACGTAGAACTGCACAGTATATATTTGTAGATTAGGTTATTAGAAGCACAGGAAATATTTAGAAACAATAAATTTAAATGATATTTTTATATTAAGACAAACCAAATTCAGAATGTTTGAGAGTTTAATGAATTTGTAGCTAGTCTTTTGTCATATTAATTTTTCAGAATACTTTTTCCCGATCTCCTCATAGTCTTAGCTATTATACTGAATGAGCACTGTCCTGACCAAATAAATTAGCTATAAAAATTAGTTATGATTCACAGGTATTAATTCCCTCTAGGTTCAAACTGAACAGCTATCTCTATTTGATCACAGAATCACAGAATGATAGGAGTTGGAAGGGACCTCTAGAGGTCATCTAGTCCAACATCTCTGCTAAAGCAGGACCACTTAAGTCACACAGGAATGCATCCAAGTGTGTTTTGAAAACATCCAGAGAAGGAGACTCCACAAATGAATCATACTGCACAAAACCCCTACATTGCCAGGAAATAGTATGTTTATTGTGTTATTGATGAGCCATTAAGACACATATTCATACCATCTAGCATTTTATATGAGGTGCCCAACTTGGCCAAGATACCTGTGGAGTCTCTCAAGATTCATTCACTCATTGCAAAAGTGATCTAACTGAGAGGCTCTAAACAGGCTGACCTCCTCTAGCAACAGAAAGACCCAACAGTTTTAGTTTTGTGTTGGGTAGAGCCAAGTGCCACAAGTCCAGGTCTGATGCTTCATTTCTACTCTGAAGCACAGAAGTGTAAATAAGGCCTGCATATTAGAAACTAAAAGTGACATCCACCTTACTCAGAACAAAGCCTTTAAGAACTCCATTCTTGTTCTGAGCATTTCATTAACAACTAAGTGATTTTGGCATTGTGTTTGTCTTCCGCATATCAAGCCAATTTCTTCCTGTTGTGTCAATAAGTATCTTAAGTCATTGTAAAAGAGATTTTGCATTTCTGAAAAA